>NC_138964.1:164857037-165517037 GCF_055761805.1 Camellia sinensis
AACGTTGTAGAGGACACTGGATGGCGGTGTCAGACCGATGTAAAGACAGTTTATGGGGTCATGTCGGACCGTTGTAGCAGACAATGTTGTGACAGTTGTGGTGACAGTTTACGGAGTCTTGCTGGACCCTTGTAGAAACTAACCGGAATCAATGTCGGGACAGTTTACTGAGTCTTGTCGGACCCTTGAAGGAGCTAACCGGAATCAATGTCGGGACAGTTTACAGAGTCTTGTCGGACCCCTGAAGGAGCTAACCGGAATCAGTGTCGGGACAGTTTACAGAGTCTTGTCGGACCCTTAAAAAGTCGCACCCTCAAAAGGTGTGCCCAATCTTTCAAAAGGCGTGCCATCAAAAGGCGTGCCCAATCCATAAAAAGGCGTGCCATCAAAAGGCGCGCCCACTTCATCAAAAGACGTGCCCGACAGAAAGCGTCGAGCCATCAAAAGGGGCGCTTGACACGCGGCGATGCACGTGATTGACAGAGCGCGTGTCGGCCTCGTCGTCTCTGTCTTTATAAACCAAAGCGAAGTCTGAGGCTTGGAAGCATAACAAACCAGTTGAAACCTCTTCGTTCTCTGTAACATTCTGTAACCAACCCTTCTCTGAAACACTCAGCAACCCAAAAACATGGCTTCTTCTTCCCGTTCAGCTACCCAGAACATAGCCTCTTCTTCCCGTGGTCTGCTCACTCTCTTTCCCGACCTCAACGAGTCAACAAGAGAGATAACTGGTGCGGTGACCTGTGAACCTCAACCAAACACCTCTGGTTTTGCTCCGTTGAACTTTCCGATGCGGTCGGTGGAGCAAAAAATGGCAGTGCAAACGGATATTGAAGCTAATCAGTATACATTGAAGTCCTGTGTTGAAACTATGACTGCGGTCACAAACTTGTCGCACCGGCTGCAGAGTAGGACAAATGAGGTGCAGCAGTTAAACGCCCAACTGGCTCTGCTCCAACGCATGTATAAGGATGCGCGAGCAGAGATAAGTGTGCTAAAGGCGGAAAATAAGGAGCTGAAGCGGAAGGCCACCGTTATGTTCCAATTTGGAGGTCCGCCATATGCTGTAGTGGAGGAGCAGGGTGGAGTGATCGTGCCCAGTGGAGTGGGAAACACGAAGGCAACACCGTCAAGGGCCGCCCAGGACGGAGGCAAGAAGAAAAGACCGGCGGAATAGGCGAAAAAGTGAGATCGGTGGGTGGCCGTCTGCAGAAAAGAAAACAAATCTTGTGGTGTTGTGGTTTGTGGTGTTGTGGTTTTTTTTTTTTTTTTTTTTTTTTTGTGTGTAAAATTGTGATCGGGGTTGATCCCTGAGATGAATAAAAGATGGTTTGGTGTGCAAAGCTATATGGTATGAATGGAATTTGAAAAAGATTAAAAAATAATGTGAAAGAAAAATAAAGAAAGAAATAATAAAAATATATTTGAAATCAAAATGAAAGATGGGGGAAATAAGGAAAGTGGTTTGGAGAAAATAAATAAAAATAATGGATTTTGAAATCAAACGGAGGAGAGAGAGGGGACAAGCCCATGTGAGAGAAAGAGGGGAAAAATGATAGCCGATGCCCCCAAAAATAATCTAGCTGCTATCCACATGCGCTTAGGGGAAGGAAATGGTAGCAAGAGACGGCCAACACCATATATGGCTATAGCAAAGAAATGGAGTATCAAGCTCAATGGGCTAGGATTTAGACCAGAGAGTAAAGCCACTGGTCCTGTTGAACACACACCTCCAAGGCTCAAATAATCAAAACATGCTTCACGCATTTCCTTCCTTGCTTGATCAGGAGATGCACAAAACACCTTATACAGGGCTCCAGTCATTCCTCCACCAGTTAAAGGATGACGCATGTTGAAAGCATCACCTATTAATAGTGCTCCAGGAGTAGGGTAAGGAGCAGCTGGCATACTTCTATTGGGCATTGTTCTAATACTTCCCTTATCAATTGCAGCTATAAATGAATCATGCAGCTCAGGTGGAACCTGGGGAGCCACCAGAGGGAAGCAAAGCCGAAGGCTGCTGCAAAGCCGAAGGCTGTAAAAGCGAAAAAGGAAAAGAAGGCTCCGGCTAAGACAAAAGCTGCTGCGCCAAAAGCTAAAGCCGCTGTGAAGCCCAAGCCAGCGGCAAAGGCCAAGCCAGCTGCGAAGCCAAAAGCTGCTGTGAAACCGAAGGCTGCCGTGAAGCTGAAAGCTGCAGTGAAGCTCAAGGCTGTGGCGAAGCCCAAACCAAAGCCGAAGGCGAAGGATCCTAACAAGAGGCAAATGAGCATGGAGGAGAAGCATAGATTGAGTGTTGGGTTGCAGAGTTTGCCCCAGGAAAAGATGCCACAGTTAGTGCAGATTATGAAGAAGAGGAATTCACATTGGCCTCAAGAGAGAGGATTTAGGCAGTGATGGGAAGGTATGTGTAGAAAATAAGCGGAATAGGTTGAGGTCCGGCGGGCGGCCAAGGCGAGGTTGCCGCCCGCCGGTGAAACGAAAAATACCAAGTGCTTAACCTTGCTCTGATACCATGTAGAAATTTAATGTATAAAGAGAAATAGAGAATTGTATTATTGATTGATTTATATTGATATTTATTACAATGATTCATGATTCCTATATATAGAAGAGGGTGAGTGTGTAGTAGGTAAGGAGTAGGTGAAGTGGAGGTGGTAGTGGTGTAGTGGGTTAGGTTTAGTGGAGTAGGTGAGGTGGTAGTGGTGTAGTGGGTTAGATTTAGTGGAGTAGGTTTAAGTGGGTGAAGTAGGTGGAGAGTAGGTGGATTTTAACAGTATTCACCCTTCTTTGGCTTCTGCTTAATTATTGTGGAGGATTTAATAGTTATTGTCAAAAGAAGCAGCATCTGTGTTGAGACCCTAGAAACAATTTTTATTTAAAATTGTGTACACAATTCTATTGATCCACACATTGTCAATCTGCATTCACAATTTATACTAAAAATCTAAGGTCTTCTTTTATAGATCAATTCCAGTAGAAAGAGAACAAAAGATGGGCCTATTAGACAAATTAAAGTGGAGAGATCAAAACAACCCCAAATTGCCAAGTTGGTAATAGTAGACTTCTAAAAGCACCAATGTCAAATGTTAGTAAATTATAAAATCTAGGGCCTTATGAAATCACAAAGGATTTTCATGGTTGCCAATATTTTTTGATTGTTAATAAAAGAAGTGCAAGAGAGAAGGAGAACAAGCAGTCCTCCAAGAAACAAAAGTTGAGAAAAAAAACTCACAACAAATCACACATTGTCCTCATATCTCTAGAAAATAAAAAAAGTGGGTCCCTTGAGGGGAAACTGAAATCCAATAAGATGACAAGTAACAAACTTTAAAGACTCAACATCTTCAAAAAATCCTAGTATTACGCTCCAACCAAATAACCCAAAAAATTGTGAAACATATACAGTTCCGCAAGGCTTTTGCTTTTGCATTGAACCCAAAACCCCAAAAATCAATCAAAAGCAACTGGGAACAAGAAGTTGGGGTTTCCCAACAAGTCTCTAGCATTCAAAAAAGTCAGGACCATAAAAGATGAATCAAATGGACAATGTAAAAATAAATGATCTAGAGATTCCTTGTCTCCCTTACTGCTGGAAATTTGTGTTAATGCATATAATAAGATAGTGGCATATGATAGTGGTGTTGGTGGTAGATAGTGGCATGTATAGAATATGATAGTGGTGTTGGTGGTAGATAGTGGCATGTATAGAATATGATAGTGGTGTTGGTGGTAGATAGTGGCATGTATATAATATGATAGTGGTAGATAGTGGTAATATATAATATGTAAGTGGCATATAATGGGTTATAATGATGTTTGTAATATCTCCTATATAAGGAGTGTCATTTGGTCTTGTAAAATAAGAAGTTTTGAATATAACAGAAATATATTCCTTCTTCCTCATATTTTCGGAGTTCTTCTTCCTCATATTTTCTAAGTGCTGGAAATTTGTGTTAATACATATAATATGATAGTGGTGTTGGTGGTAGATAGTGGCATGTATAGAATATGATAGTGGTGTTGGTGGTAGATAGTGGCATGTATAGAATATGATAGTGGTGTTGGTGGTAGATAGTGGCATGTATATAATATGATAGTGGTAGATAGTGGTAATATATAATATGTAAGTGGCATATAATGGGTTATAATGATGTTTGTAATATCTCCTATATAAGGAGTGTCATTTGGTCTTGTAAAATAAGAAGTTTTGAATATAACAGAAATATATTCCTTCTTCCTCATATTTTCGGAGTTCTTCTTCCTCATATTTTCTAAGTTAGGAGTTCTTCTTCCTCATATTTTCTAAGTTGGTATCAGAGCAACAAAAAACGCAGCAGCCCTAAAACCGTCATAGCCATGTCGGAAGTCACGTCCGAAACCACTTCAACCCCTGCCGCTGCCATTCCGGTGAAAACGTCCAACTCTCACTCTGTCCAAATCACCACCATCCGCCTAAATGGTGATAATTTTCTCCGCTGGTCACAATCTGTCCGGATGTATATCCGTGGGCAAGGAAAGATCGGTTACATCACTGGTGACAAGAAGGCTCCTGCTGTTAATGATCCGCTGTTCGACAGTTGGGACGCTGAAAACTCCATGGTTATGACATGGTTGGTCAATTCTATGGAGGAGGATATAAGCTCTAATTACATGTGCTATCCTACTGCACAAGAATTGTGGGATAATGTTAGTCAGATGTATTCTGACCTAGGAAATCAATCTCAAGTTTTCGAATTAACTTTGAAGTTGGGAGAGATTCGTCAAGGAGATGATTCCGTCACCAAATATTTCAATTCGTTGAAAAGGTTGTGGCAGGATCTTGACATCTTCAACACATACGAATGGAAATCGGTTGACGACTGCAACCACCACAAGAAAACTGTGGAAGACAGCCGTATTTACAAGTTTCTTGCCGGCCTCAACATTGAGTTCGATGAAGTGCGAGGAAGAATTATTGGCAGACCTCCTCTCCCATCCATTGGCGAAGTATTTGCCGAAGTCAGAAGGGAAGAGAGCCGAAGGAGCGTCATGCTTAAGAAAAAAGGTACTGGTGAATCAATTGAAATTTCTGCTTTAATTAGCGATGCTGCGGCCAACAAGGCTGCAAATTACCAGCGCAGGTTTGATGATAAGCCACGGGTCTGGTGTGATTTTTGCAACAAGCCTCGCCATACACGCGAAACGTGTTGGAAGATCCATGGCAAACCTGTCAACTGGAAAAGCAGCAAACAAGGAGAGAAGAATCGTGGCTTTCCTACTGCTAATGAAGCCGATTCAGGTCCCTTCAACAAAGAGCAGATTGATCAACTCTTAAAGCTGATAAAATCCAACTCCTCATCCGGTACTCCTAGTGTTTTGTTGGCACAAACAGGTAGAAATCCTAAAGCCTTCTCTTGCCTAAACTTCTCTCCGTGGATCATAGATTCCGGTGCCTCCGATCACATGACTAGTTTTTCCCATTTATTTAATACCTATTTCCCTTGTTCTGGTCATGACAAAATCAGAATAGCCGATGGTAGTTTTTCACCTATTGCAGGAAAAGGATTTATTAAACTAACTGAGAAAATTAATCTCAATGCTGTTCTTCACGTCCCCAACTTAGCCTGTAACCTTTTGTCTGTTAGTAAACTATCTAAGGATTCTAATTGTCGTGTTACATTTTTTGAATCCCATTGTGAATTTCAGGACCAGAACTCGGGGATGATGATTGGGCGTGCTAGGATGCTTGAAGGTCTTTACTACTTTGATGAAGTACCTGTTAGTAATAAAAAAGCTCAGAGCTTTAATAGTACTAGTTCAATCTCTGTTCGAGAAAAAATAATGCTATGGCACTATAGGCTAGGACATCCTAGTTTTCTTTATCTGAAACATTTATTTCCAGAATTATTTCAAGGGATTGATTGTTCTTCTTTTCATTGTGAAAGTTGCATTTTTGCAAAATTTCATCGCTCTACTTATTTGCCAAAACCTTACCAGACTTCCAAACCTTTTTATTTGATTCATAGTGATGTTTGGGGCCCTTCTAAAATCACTACTCTTTCTGGTAAAAGATGGTTTGTTACATTTATTGATGACCATACCCGCTTATGTTAGATTTATTTGATGAATAAAAAATCTGACGTGAAAAATTTATTCACAAATTTTTACAATATGATTGAAAACCAATTTCAAACCAAAATTGGTATTTTACATTCTGATAATGGAACAGAATATTTCAATGAGCAGTTGGGTGAGTTTTTGGAAAAAAAGGGAATTTTTCATCAATCTACATGTCGGGATACCCCTCAACAAAATGGCATTGCAGAACGAAAAAATAAACATCTACTTGAAGTTGCACGTGCTATAATGTTTTACATGCATGTTCCTAAATATTTATGGGGTGAAGCAATTTTAACAGCCTCTTATTTGATAAACAGGATGCCTACAAAGGTGTTAACATACAAAACACCTTTCGATTGTCTCAAAGCTTTTTTTCCTGACACGAGGTTGTTTTCTGATTTACCCGCCAAAGTTTTTGGATGTACTGCCTATGTTCATGTTCCTAGTCAATTTCGTTCAAAACTTGACCCCCGTGCTATAAAATGTGTTTTTTTGGGTTATTCCTCAAACAAAAAGGGGTATAAGTGTTTCGATCCTCAAACCAAGAAATTTCATGTGAGTATGGATGTGTCATTTGTGGAAACAAAATCCTATTTCCCCAACACTTCTCTTCAGGGGGAGACAAGTGGAGTAGAAAACCGTTTTTGGAATATTTCTATCCCGCTCCCCAATGTCATTTATCCTACACAAAAACCACATCTGTCTGATAATGATCACTTAGGAGAACCAAGTTCTATGGTGCCTAGTCAAGAAGATTCTTGTTTAGGGGGAGAAGTACTACAAAATGATCTAAATCCTGAGCTTCAGGTTTATACTAGGAAGCGATTTCATCTGAAGAATAATGACCTGAATGTCCATCCTAATGACCCGAATGTCCACCCGAGTTCTGGCATCGAAATTTTAGGTAATCCTATTCCTTCTATTTCCGACCTTGATGTTCCTATAGCAATTAGGAAAGGTGTCCGAAATTGCATTAAACATCCTATTGCAAATTACCTCTCCTATCAAAGACTGTCTAAAAACCATAGAGCTTTCACATCTAGGATTTCACACTTGTTTGTTCCAAGAAATATACAGGAAGCATTGGATGATCCGAATTGGAAATTAGCAGTCATGGAGGAGATGAATGCTTTAAGGAGAAGTGGTACTTGGGAGATAGTTGATCTACCCAAAGACAAGAAAACAGTTGGGTGTAAATGGGTGTTTACGATAAAATGTAACGCAGATGGAAGCGTTGAGAGATACAAGGCGAGACTGGTGGCTAAAGGCTTCACTCAAACTTATGGGATCGACTATCAGGAGACGTTTGCTCCTGTTGCTAAAATAAATTCCATCAGAGTACTGTTATCTCTTGCAGTAAATTCAGATTGGCCTCTACATCAACTTGACATTAAGAATGCATTTCTCAATGGTGATCTTGAAGAGGAGGTGTTCATGAGCCTACCGCCGGGATTTGAGCAGAGACTTGGAAGCGACAGAGTATGCAGATTGAACAAGTCATTATACGGACTCAAACAATCACCAAGAGCGTGGTTTGAACGCTTTGGGAAGGCAGTTATCAGTTGTGGCTTCTCGCAGAGTCAAGCAGATCACACAATATTTTATAAACATTCAAAAAACAGTAAAATTGCAATTTTGATTGTTTATGTTGATGACATCATTTTAACTGGTAATGATGAAGCAGAGTTAGCAGCCCTCAAAGAGAAACTCGCAAAAGAATTTCACATTAAGGATCTGGGAGCTCTCAAGTATTTCCTCGGAATGGAATTTGCAAGATCCAAGGAAGGTATATTCGTTAATCAGAGAAAATATGTTCTTGATCTCCTTGGAGAAACATGTATGCTTGGTTGTAAGATGGTGGAGACTCCGATCGAGCCTAACTTGAAGTTACAAGCTGCTAAGGCTGAAGAAGTCAAAGAGAGGGAACAATATCAGCGACTTGTCGGGAAATTGATTTACTTGTCTCATACGCGGCCTGATATTGCCTTTGCAGTCAGCATGGTAAGTCAGTTCATGCACTCACCAGGGGCAGAGCACTTTGAGGCCGTTTATAAGATCTTAAGATATTTGAAAGGAACTCCAGGGAGAGGCTTACTGTTCAAGAAACATGGACATCTTCAAGTTGAAGTATACACAGATGCAGACTGGGCAGGAAGTGTTACAGACAGGAGATCAACATCCGGATACTGCTCCTTTGTAGGTGGGAACCTAGTTACATGGCGGAGTAAAAAACAGAATGTGGTAGCTAGAAGTAGTGCAGAAGCAGAGTTCAGAGCTGTTGCCCATGGAATCTGTGAAGTAATGTGGATTAAAAGAATTCTTGAAGAATTAAAACTTTCTCACCCGACACCTATGAAGGTCTATTGTGACAACAAAGCAGCTATATCTATAGCTCATAATCCAGTTCTACATGATCGCACAAAACATATAGAAGTGGATAAACATTTCATTAAGGAGAAAATCAATGCTGGCATAATCTGTATGATCTACCTTCCAACAGGTGAACAATTAGCTGATGTGCTAACGAAGGGACTACACAAGAAGCAATTTGATAAGCTGACTAGCAAGCTGGCTATGGAAGATATCTTCAAACCAGCTTGAGGGGGAGTGCTGGAAATTTGTGTTAATACATATAATATGATAGTGGTGTTGGTGGTAGATAGTGGCATGTATAGAATATGATAGTGGTGTTGGTGGTAGATAGTGGCATGTATAGAATATGATAGTGGTGTTGGTGGTAGATAGTGGCATGTATATAATATGATAGTGGTAGATAGTGGTAATATATAATATGTAAGTGGCATATAATGGGTTATAATGATGTTTGTAATATCTCCTATATAAGGAGTGTCATTTGGTCTTGTAAAATAAGAAGTTTTGAATATAACAGAAATATATTCCTTCTTCCTCATATTTTCGGAGTTCTTCTTCCTCATATTTTCTAAGTTAGGAGTTCTTCTTCCTCATATTTTCTAAGTGTTGGTATCAGAGCTACAAAAAACACAGCAGCCCTAAAACCGTCATAGCCATGTCGGAAGTCACGTCCGAAACCACTTCAACCCCTGCCGCTGCCATTCCGGTGAAAACGTCCAACTCTCACTCTGTCCAAATCACCACCATCCGCCTAAATGGTGATAATTTTCTCCGTTGGTCACAATGTGTCCGGATGTATATCCGTGGGCAAGGAAAGATCGGTTACATCACTGGTGACAAGAAGGCTCCTGCTGTTAATGATCCGCTGTTCGACAGTTGGGACGCTGAAAACTCCATGGTTATGACATGGTTGGTCAATTCCATGGAGGAGGATATAAGCTCTAATTACATGTGCTATCCTACTGCACAAGAATTGTGGGATAATGTTAGTCAGATGTATTCTGACCTAGGAAATCAATCTCAAGTTTTCGAATTAACTTTGAAGTTGGGAGAGATTCGTCAAGGAGATGATTCCGTCACCAAATATTTCAATTCGTTGAAAAGGTTGTGGTAGGATCTTGACATCTTCAACACATACGAATGGAAATCGGTTGACGACTGCAACCACCACAAGAAAACTGTGGAAGACAGCTGTATTTACAAGTTTCTTGCCGGCCTCAACATTGAGTTCGATGAAGTGCGAGGAAGAATTATTGGCAGACCTCCTCTCCCATCCATTGGCGAAGTATTTGCCGAAGTCAGAAGGGAAGAGAGCCGAAAGAGCGTCATGCTTAAGAAAAAAGGTACTGGTGAATCAATTGAAATTTCTGCTTTAATTAGCGATGCTGCGGCCAACAAGGCTGCAAATTACCAGCGCAGGTTTGATGATAAGCCACGGGTCTGGTGTGATTTTTGCAACAAACCTCGCCATACACGCGAAACGTGTTGGAAGATCCATGGCAAACCTGTCAACTGGAAAAGCAGCAAACAAGGAGAAAAGAATCGTGGCTTTCCTACCGCTAATGAAGCCGATTCAGGTCCCTTCAACAAAGAGCAGATTGATCAACTCTTAAAGCTGATAAAATCCAACTCCTCATCCGGTACTCCTAGTGTTTTGTTGGCACAAACAGGTAGAAATCCTAAAGCCTTCTCTTGCCTAAACTTCTCTCCGTGGATCATAGATTCCAGTGCCTCCGATCACATGACTAGTTTTTCCCATTTATTTAGTACCTATTTCCCTTGTTCTGGTCATGACAAAATCAGAATAGCCGATGGTAGTTTTTCACCTATTGTAGGAAAAGGATTTATTAAACTAACTGAGAAAATTAATCTCAATGCTGTTCTTCACGTCCCCAACTTAGCCTGTAACCTTTTGTCTGTCAGTAAACTATCTAAGGATTCTAATTGTCGTGTTACATTTTTTGAATCCCATTGTGAATTTCAGGACCAGAACTCGGGGATGATGATTGGGCGTGCTAGGATGCTTGAAGGTCTTTACTACTTTGATGAAGTACCTGTTAGTAATAAAAAAGCTCAGAGCTTTAATAGTACTAGTTCAATCTCTGTTCGAGAAAAAATAATGCTATGGCACTATAGGCTAGGACATCCTAGTTTTCTTTATCTGAAACATTTATTTCCAGAATTATTTAAAGGGATTGATTGTTCTTCTTTTCATTGTGAAAGTTACATTTTTGCAAAATTTCATCGCTCTACTTATTTGCCAAAACCTTACCAGGCTTCCAAACCTTTTTATTTGATTCATAGTGATGTTTGGGGCCCTTCTAAAATCACTACTCTTTCTGGTAAAAGATGGTTTGTTACATTTATTGATGACCATACCCGCTTATGTTAGATTTATTTGATGAATAAAAAATCTGACGTGAAAAATTTATTCACAAATTTTTACAATATGATTGAAAACCAATTTCAAACCAAAATTGGTATTTTACATTCTGATAATGGAACAGAATATTTCAATGAGCAGTTGGGTGAGTTTTTGGAAAAAAATGGGATTTTTCATCAATCTACATGTCGGGATACCCCTCAACAAAATGGCATTGCAGAACGAAAAAATAAACATCTACTTGAAGTAGCACGTGCTATAATGTTTTACATGCATGTTCCTAAATATTTATGGGGTGAAGCAATTTTAACAGCCTCTTATTTGATAAACAAGATGCCTACAAAGGTGTTAACATACAAAACACCTTTCGATTGTCTCAAAACTTTTTTTCCTGACACGAGGTTGTTTTCTGATTTACCCGCCAAAGTTTTTGGATGTACTGCCTATGTTCATGTTCCTAGTCAATTTCGTTCAAAACTTGACCCCCGTGCTATAAAATGTGTTTTTTTGGGTTATTCCTCAAACAAAAAGGGGTATAAGTGTTTCGATCCTCAAACCAAGAAATTTCATGTGAGTATGGATGTGTCATTTGTGGAAACAAAATCCTATTTCCCCAACACTTCTCTTCAGGGGGAGACAAGTGGAGTAGAAGACCGTTTTTGGGATATTTCTATCCCGCTCCCCAATGTCATTTATCCTACACAAAAACCACATCTGTCTGATAATGATCACTTAAGAGAACCAAGTTCTATAGTGCCTAGTCAAGAAGATTCTTGTTTAGGGGGAGAAGTACTACAAAATGATCTAAATCCTGAGCTTCAGGTTTATACTAGGAAGCGATTTCATCTGAGGAATAATGACCCGAATGTCCATCCTAATGACCCGAATGTCCACCCGAGTTTTGGCATCGAAATTTTAGGTAATCCTATTCCTTCTATTTCCGACCTTGATGTTCCTATAGCAATAAGGAAAGGTGTCCAAAATTGCATTAAACATCCTATTGCAAATTACCTCTCCTATCAAAGACTGTCTAAAAACCATAGAGCTTTCACATCTAGGATTTCACACTTGTTTGTTCCAAGGAATATACAGGAAGCATTGGATGATCCGAATTGGAAATTAGCAGTCATGGAGGAGATGAATGCTTTAAGGAGAAGTGGTACTTGGGAGATAGTTGATTTACCCAAAGACAAGAAAACAGTTGGGTGTAAATGGGTGTTTACGATAAAATGTAACGCAGATGGAAGCGTTGAGAGATACAAGGCGAGACTGGTGGCTAAAGGCTTCACTCAAACTTATGGGATCGACTATCAGGAGACGTTTGCTCCTGTTGCTAAAATAAATTCCATCAGAGTACTGTTATCTCTTGCAGTAAATTCAGATTGGCCTCTACATCAACTTGACATTAAAAATGCATTTCTCAATGGTGATCTTGAAGAGGAGGTGTTCATGAGCCTACCACCGGGATTTGAGCAGAGACTTGGAAGCGACAGAGTATGCAGATTGAACAAGTCATTATACGGACTCAAACAATCACCAAGAGCGTGGTTTGAACGCTTTGGGAAGACAGTTATCAGTTGTGGCTTCTCGCAGAGTCAAGCAGATCACACAATATTTTATAAACATTCAAAAAACAGTAAAATTGCAATTTTGATTGTTTATGTTGATGACATCATTTTAACTGGTAATGATGAAGCAGAGTTAGCAGCCCTCAAAGAGAAACTCGCAAAAGAATTTCACATTAAGGATCTGGGAGCCCTCAAGTATTTCCTCGGAATGGAATTTGCAAGATCCAAGGAAGGTATATTCGTTAATCAGAGAAAATATGTTCTTGATCTCCTTGGAGAAACATGTATGCTTGGTTGTAAGATGGTGGAGACTCCGATCGAGCCTAACTTGAAGTTACAAGCTGCTAAGGCTGAAGAAGTCAAAGAGAGGGAACAATATCAGCGACTTGTCGGGAAATTGATTTACTTGTCTCATACGCGGCCTGATATTGCCTTTGCAGTCAGCATGGTAAGTCAGTTCATGCACTCACCAGGGGCAGAGCACTTTGAGGCCGTTTATAAGATCTTAAGATATTTGAAAGGAACTCCAAGGAGAGGCTTACTGTTCAAGAAACATGGACATCTTCAAGTTGAAGTATACACAGATGCAGACTGGGCAGGAAGTGTTACAGACAGGAGATCAACATCCGGATACTGCTCCTTTGTAGGTGGGAACCTAGTTACATGGCGGAGTAAAAAACAAAATGTGGTAGCTAGAAGTAGTGCAGAAGCAGAGTTCAGAGCTGTTGCCCATGGAATCTGTGAAGTAATGTGGATTAAAAGAATTCTTGAAGAATTAAAGCTTTCTCACCCGACACCTATGAAGGTCTATTGTGACAACAAAGCAGTTATATCTATAGCTCATAATCCAGTTCTACATGATCGCACAAAACATATAGAAGTGGATAAACATTTCATCAAGGAGAAAATCAATGCTGGCATAATCTGTATGACCTACCTTCCAATAGGTGAACAATTAGCTGATGTGCTTACGAAGGGACTACACAAGAAGCAATTTGATAAGCTGACTAGCAAGCTGGCTATGGAAGATATCTTCAAACCAGCTTGAGGGGGAGTGCTGGAAATTTGTGTTAATGCATATAATAAGATAGTGGCATATGATAGTGGTGTTGGTGGTAGATAGTGGCATGTATAGAATATGATAGTGGTGTTGGTGGTAGATAGTGGCATGTATAGAATATGATAGTGGTGTTGGTGGTAGATAGTGGCATGTATATAATATGATAGTGGTAGATAGTGGTAATATATAATATGTAAGTGGCATATAATGGGTTATAATGATGTTTGTAATATCTCCTATATAAGGAGTGTCATTTGGTCTTGTAAAATAAGAAGTTTTGAATATAACAGAAATATATTCCTTCTTCCTCATATTTTCGGAGTTCTTCTTCCTCATATTTTCTAAGTCTTACGCTGGCCTCCAATATCAATATGAGGAATGAATCGCTTCTAAGAATCAGAAAGAGAGAAGATGATGTGGAATGTAGAGGTCCAATATTTAGCCCAATTTTTGACATTTAGCCCAATTTTCGACCAAGTTAAGCTGCCCGACCCAAAATTAAGCCACAACACAACCATTTAGTTAAAATTCATGTATTATTGATTGATATTGATTGATGAATTGATACATTTTCTGTCTATTACAAATGGTTCCTTATATAGATGTAGGTGTAGTGGATGGTGTGTAGTGGATGGTGATAGTGGTGTAGTGGGTTAGGTTTAGTGGAGTAGGGTTAGGTTTAGTGGAGTAGGTGAGGTGGTAGTGGTGGTAGGTGATGGTAAATTCTAACAGCCCCCCGCAAACTCAAGGAGGATAGAAACTAACCAACTTGAGTTTGAAGAGAGGAACAAAACAAGAAAATACATAAAAATAAAAGAGGATAGGAGACACTGTATGGTCGTGTCAGACCGTTGGTGAAGACACTGGATGGTGGTGTCATAACGTTGTAGAGGACACTGTATGGGGGTGTCATAACCATGTAGAAGACAGTTTATGGGGTCATGTCGGACCGATGTAGAAGACAGTTTACGGGGTCATGTCGGACCGATGTAGAAGACAGTTTACGGGGTCATGTCGGACCGTTGTAACAGACACTGTTGTGACAGTTGTTGTGACAGTTTACGGAGTCTTGCTGGACCCTTGTAGAAACTAACCGGAATCAATGTCGGGACAGTTTACAGAGTCTTGTCGGACCCATAAAGGAGCTAACCGGAATCAATGTCGGGACAGTTTATAGAGTCTTGTCGGACCCTTAAAAGTCGCACCCTCAAAAGGTGTGCCCAATTTGTCAAAAGGCGTGCCATCAAAAGGCGTGCCCATTTTATCAAAAGGTGTACCGGACATGATGGCGAGGCACGTGGGCGCCTTGGCTTGCGTGCCCGTTTGTCGGCTGGTGGTAAGAGGCGCGCGATGCGCGTGGCTGCCTCGGCTATAAGACAGAGGCTGAGGCTGAGGCAAAAAACCTGCGAGAGATATTAGAGAGATTTCTGAGAGAGATTCTGTAACACTCTGTTTTCTGAGAGAGAATTCTGAGAGAGATACTGTGTAACACTCTGGTGCCTAGAAAATGGCTTCATCGTCTTCCCGCGGGCTGCTCACCCTCTTTCCCGACCTCAACGAGTCAACGAGAGAGAGAACTGGTGCGGTGGCACTGGAAACTCAACCAAGCGCCCCGGAGTTTGCTCCGTTGAACTTTCCGATGCGGTCGGTGGAGCAAAGAATGGCAGTGCAGTCAGATGTGGAGGCCAATCAGTATACTTTGAAGGCATGTGTGGAAAGCATGACGGCGGTCACAAATTTGTCGAACCGGCTGCAGAGTAGGACAAATGAGGTGCAGCAGTTAAACTCCCAGCTGGCTCTGCTCCAACGCATGTATAAGGATGCGCGAGCAGAGATAAGCGTGCTAAGGGCAGAAAACAAGGAGCTGAAGCGGAAGGCCACCGTGATGTTCCGATTTGGAGGGCCGCCATATGCTGCAGTGGAGGAGCAGGGAGTAGTGATCATGCCCAGTGGAGTGGGAAACACGGAGGCAACACCGGCAAGGGCCGCCCAGGACGGAGGCAAAAAGAAGAGACCGGCGGCAGAGTAAGTCAGTGGGTGGCCGTCTGCAGAAAAGAAAACAAAGCTGTTGTTGTTGTAATTTTATTTTATTTTATGTTATTTTATTTTATTTTATTTTATTTTATTTTATTTTATTTTATTTTATTTTTGTGTAAAATGTGGATCGGGGTTGATCCCGATATGAATAAAATGAGTGTATTGTGCAAATTTGTAAATTGGTTGCAATTGTTTTTTTTTTTTTTTTTAATAAAGTGAAAAAAATAAAAAGAAAAATAAAAGAAAGAAATAATAATAATAATAATAATAATAATATGTTTAAAAAGTGGGGCGGTGGAATAAATGAAAAGCCACACCACTCAAGAAAAGTGAAAAGTGGGTTATATGGTTGAGTAAATGAAAAAAACAAAAAATAAATAAAGAAATGAAAAGAGGGGGACAAAAGTTGGGCGGTGGTGGAACCAAAACCAGAAATAAATAAATAAAAAGAAAAGAAAAGAAAGAAAAGAAGAGAAGCACGTGGCCCAACTGTGAACATAAAAGAAAGAAAAGAAAGAAAAGATGGTGATTCCATGAAATCAAGAGCCGACAAGACCTTTGTGCCTAGCATAGGTCATTATTGACAAGAAAATGGATGCACAGAGAATTCTCGTGAGGATGACCACCCATTTAAACATGTAGCCATGGCCTTCCTTCCATGTATAAGGGATATTCATGCCAAATAGAACAGCCACCAAAGAATATATCGACACACAGACAGTCCCAGAACTTAGGAAGAGCTCCAGATGATGATGATGATGAGCATTGTTCCTGGGAGGTGCTCCCCCTTTGCCCATGGTTGGGGCTTTCAAGCATGACTGGCGGGAGAGGGTTTGGATCGGACGGCGTGGTCGGCATCAACAGTGACTTTCACGAAGGCCGACGGCAATGGCTTGTGTGGCCTTTGGTTCGGCAGCTATGGAGCTTCGTTGAAGAAGAAAAGAACTGGCCCTTTTGCAAGCCTCAAGACGAAACAAGCGCCAAAATGGCCCAAGACAGTCAGAACAGCTTGGTGGCAGCACGTATCGCCCGCAAGAACAATGGGTGAGTTCTGCGTGAAATGGGTAGATCTGCAGATAAGATGGTGAGACGGAGTACCGGAGTGAAGGTATGTGTAGAAAAATTCTAGCGGACTAGGTTGAGGTCCGGCGGACGGCTAAGGTGAGGTTGCCGCCCGCCGGTGAAGCGAAAAAATACTAGGTGCTAAACCTGCTCTGATACCAAGTTAAAATTCATGTATTATTGATTGATATTGATTGATGAATTGATACATTTTCTGTCTATTACAAATGGTTCCTTATATAGATGTAGGTGTAGTGGATGGTGTGTAGTGGATGGTGATAGTGGTGTAGTGGGTTAGGTTTAGTGGAGTAGGGTTAGGTTTAGTAGAGTAGGTGAGGTGGTAGTGGTGGTAGGTGATGGTAAATTCTAACACATTTCCACAAGAAAAAAAGGCCTACTAAAATCAGCCAACGTACATACCCTGTTCTGAATGGGACACAACTCAATCCAAAAGATTTTAAACCCACAAACAAAGTTCAAAGAAACCAAAAAAGAAAAAAGAAAAAAGAAAAACCTCTTCTCCATTAATCATGGAGACTAATTATGAGTTAAATTCAAAATTTGATGCCTTATCTCAAGGCCAACGAGAGTTGAAGAAATTACAAGAAGAATTGAAGACTTTATATCACTGGATGTCAGAACAATCGACACAGATGGAATCTGCTTTGGTCAAAGCGTTAGCCTCTGTTTTAGGATTAGGAGGTAATTCAGGTACTCCACATAAAGATTGTGAAGGTCAAATAGTAAATGATGATCAATAGGTCCTAAAGCACGACGAGGCGATGTTAATTTGAAAGAAAATTTAGAAGGTATTGAAGTCCTAGTAACCGAAGGGCAAGAAAATCCCACATGGTGATGCATAAAATGGTTTTACCAATGGAAGAGCTTATCATAAAAACGCACTCAAATTGTCAGATCTCACCACCAGCCCTTGTTTAATCAGGTTAGAAGGATTTTGATATCATGTGGTGTTCAAGATTTTAATTGCATTTCTAATCCAAGTTTGGCTGGAGAGTTGAATATTTGAAAGGTAACTCAAGGTTGGGTTCTTTTTCTCAGTTTGGGTGAATGATGCGAAATGCAGATGTCCAATATATAGCTTGCACATAATAACTTTCCACCACATGGAGGCTTAATTTACAATTTTATTAATTAATGTCCTTTTGTATTTAATATATAGTTTTTTATTATTGGTTTCCTATTTTATTAGGGTTTCTAGTATCCTATTTTAGGCATTGTATTAGGCAGGCTTGAATTAATGAAATTGAGATTTGTTTAAGTCTGTGGCCTTCGTGTGATTACGGTTGTGGCCCTTGCATGTTTCTCTCCCCCTATCTCTCTCTTGTTCTCCCTCACTGTTCTTCATCAGAAGATCTTTTGGGAAGTATTTTTCTCTTGGTGCCTTGGTAATGGGGGCAGTTGGAAATTTTGCCATGTTATGACACACACACACACACACACTCACACACACACACACACACACATATATATATATTTATAGCTATCATTGGCTTTTGTTAATCCATGTTAAGAGACTATCTTATTCCAAACTACCAACATATTACTACATTTCCATTCATTTTTTAATTTCTCTTCCATCCCTTTAAATTTCATCTGTAACAGAAACACTTCTTTTGTTAGTAGTTGGAAGGAGGCACTTCACATCTTCCTTTGCTTGACCCATCGATGCGAGCTGTACCTCTCACACCATCTCAATGGAGGAGTAGATTGGAAGCAACAAATAAAAGTGGTGATGCTTCAACGGGGAATCCTAATATGAGCATTCTATTGGATATGAGAAATGGTACTTGCCTCATGCTTCTTTGTAAAATGCTTTAATTGGAAGTGCCTTAACTTACCTCATGCTTCTTTGTAAAATACCCTCATGATTCATAACTTAACATCTCCCTATAAAACATCTTTGGATATCTGTTATTTCTTATTGTTGAAAATTTCATAGCATTTCAAGCTCATTTGTTCAGTTATTGTAGTTTGAAGTTTTATATAATTGCTTGTAATCAGGTTATGAATGGGATGTTGGTCATTTTCATGGGGCTCAGCGACCTAATGTGGACTGCTTCAGGAGCACTTCATTTGGACTATCCCAGTTAGTGGTATGCTCAATTCATGGCAGGTATCAAATTATTGTCCATGGAATTGAACTTTAGGAATGAATACTTTTACTGGGAGGGATGCGAGACAAGTTAGTGTCTGTACTCATTTCAGCCACTATAGTGGTGGGATTGAATTTTACAGGTGTCGTTACATAATGGTGGCAGTTGGTGTCTATTAATTTTGGCTAATTTTTTCCCCTTTCAGCTTCTCTTTTTTATTTATTTACTCAGCGTTGAAGATTGAACATATTATTTTTTTTAATGTAGTTTGTAACTTGTATGTTGAGTTACTTGTGAAACTTCAAGTTATGAGTCATATAATTTTAGTTTGTTTAATAAAATAAATGGTTGATTTTATTTTTAATTTTTTAATATTATTATTTATTTATTTAACATATTTAAGTTGCAAATTTGCAACACAAATACAACATTACAAGTCTATAACCATTACTAACAAACTAAAAATAATAGTAAAGCATTGATTATGAATTTATGACGTATGAAATCATTAATTGTTGAAAGAAAATTTGTTGGACGTCTTGGCCATTTTACAGGCCTATATTTCAGCTTACCTCAATCGCAGATTCGATCTCAGGCCTGATCTCATCTTCAATCTTAGGGTCAATCTCAAGTTTAATATCAGAGTTGACTTCAGGCTTGATTTCAGAGTCGAATTCAAACTTGATCACGGAATCAAATCTCAAGCTCTATTTCAGAGTCGAATTTAGATTTGATATTGGACTCAATCTCAGGCTAGATTCGAGAGTGAAGTAATGTTCAATTTCAGAGTGGATCACAAGTTCAATCTCAGCTTCAATTTCATCTTCAATCTCGGCTTTGATTTCAGGCTCGATTTAGAGCTGACCTCAGGGCTAATTCAGAGTTGAGCTCAGGCCTGATCTTGGAGTTGATTTCAGGGTAAAGAACCTGCCACCCTTGTGTTGGAATGAAGTCTCCATCTTGCCCCCCTATATGTTGGATAAGTGGTACACTAGGCCTGTCACTTTCAAATTCTGAAAATGTCTTTTGTCCCCCTTCCATGATTGAATATGTTAGGCTTGATATTCTATATAGCATGCCTTCCTTGAGACAGTACATGTCACAATGGAGCTGCTTGACTTCCATGTCCAAGCGACCAACTTCATTAAAAATTGCATCAGTCAAATGAATTCCTTCTTCTTCTTCTTCTTCTTCTTCTTCTTTTTTTTTTTTTTTTTTTTTTTTTTTTTTTTTTTTTTTTTTGTGGCACCAACTAAACTCCTCCAGGAAAGGCTATGGAGAACCTCCACTAGTTGGCACCCCTTACTGTTAAGACAATAAATTTTGTCGTCAAGCTTGTAAATCTTGCCTATATATTTCTTCTTTACAATGCCAAATTAAAACATCCAATCCATAATGAGAAACTAACATGATGAAGAACTCGGCATAACAAGCAAATGCACGTCCTGAGAGTCCCATCGGCCATGTCAAAAATTGTTTTCCTAAAAAAAAAGACAAAACAATCAAAGCATGTGATGATGATTGGTGCGTGAGCATCCAAGGACAAGTTTGGTCCAAGTGGATGCATTTATTTCTAATCAAATGGACTGTGCATGGTTGAACGGACAACCAAATATTCTGTTTTGCCTCAACAAAGAGGACTTAGGTGATGGAGAAGGATAGACGAAACAATTGAAGTAAACATTACCACTGCTGAAATGTGTAAACATTACCATTGCAGAAATAGTAAGATTACAGGTCTGAAATGTGTTGAAACTACTTGTAAACTACAGAAAACTAAGCTAATGAAGGTAAGCTAAGGATAAAGGCAATGGGAGATGGATAAACTAGAATTGAAAGATAAATTTGTTGATTGTGGTGCTGGGCATGCCTTCAAAACTTCTATTTGTGCTGCCGGTTTCTAGACCTGAATATGTATTTGTCCTTCAAATAGAACGAAGCCAAGTGTCCCATGCTTCTTGCCACTATCAAACCCAAGATCTGCACTTTCTGGTGGTTTACCTCCATAAACAACCATCCACTGCCTCATAATTGTGCCCATGTTCCTAAAAAGCCTACGGATGTCCTGGCAGTTTGAAGAATTGAATATGTGTCTGTCCCTCCAATAGAATGAGGAAAAGTGTCGCACGCTTTCTCGTCACTAGCAGGCCCACTTCCCATGTTTTTTGGTGGTTTTTCTCCATGAACAATCACTCACTACTTGGGGTAACCACCCATTCTTGAGAGGCTTTTAAACCTCTTCACGTGTCTCTTCCCAATTAGGAGCTGTCCCACTAATATGGGAAGCGGTACAAATTGAAATCTATATTATCTATACTACCTATACTATTATATTAAGGAAAAATTATTGATCCACCGAATTTGGGCTTGTCCGAATTGCCCGAATTACGTAAGTTGTACGACCTCCCGGATAACCTCCCGGCTAACCGCCTGGATGACCGGCGTCACCCTCGTCAATTGCGGTTGTACCCTTGACAACTGTGGCTGTCACCTTTGTCAACCGGCATGCCAACCGACATCCACTCGGATGACCAGCATACTCCCAGATGACCGGCGGGACAACCTCCTGGATGACCGGTGTGTCAACAAGCATGCACAAATTTGGGCAATTCGGGCGAGCACAAATTCGTTAAATGTAGCATTACTCTATATTTAAATGATAGATAGATTTGGTGTCCAAGCTTTTGCTTGCTTCTCCTTATGCCATGTGTCCCTCATTTCTCTATTTGAAACAAAAAAAATTATATAGAAAAGCGCACAAGACTCGAAACCTTGACCTTGAATGTAGAAAAGAAAACTCTTATCACTTGAGCAATACACATATTGTGATATTAATTTCTTTATCATTTATTTTCACTTACTTGAATTCCAAGCACTAGTAACTAATAAAAATCACCTGGGAGCCTTAGATTTTGCTAGTGTTGTCCAGTGTTAAAGCTCAAATTCATCCTCACTTGAATAACTGTCTGGCGGTTAAGGAGAGAAAATAGCGGATTAGGTTGTAACTTGTAACTTCCTCCCTTACTTTTAGGTCTGGATCGGGCCAGCTGGACCATCTTCATTTTGAATTTAAATTTCAACTTCCAACTGAACAAATGTGTCCCTCTCTCTGAAATATTCTTCATCCTCCTCATGTTCTCTGATATTATTTCTTATTTAAGATATTGGTTTAGTTTTCTCAGCATAGAATTTGATAGACAAAACCAAATCTGTTAATTGAAGTTTCACTCGATAGAGACAATGCCTACAACTTATGCAATATTCCATTTTCATCCAGTAAAAATACTGTTTTGCTTTAGCTTCTGTTAGAATTTACCTACACCTACCACCACCTACTACCACACCTACTACACCTACCACCAATTTACCCTCACCTACTCCTCACCTACTACCCAAACCCTCTCCTATATAATGAGCCACTCTGATTTGTAATAGAAGATATCAATCTATCAATCAATCAATAATACATAAATTTTTTACATGGTATCAGAGTAAGGTTGAAAAGCTAATAATTCTCCTTCACCGGCGGGCGGCAGCCTCGCCTTGGCCGCCCGCCGGATCTCTACACATATCTTGAAATTTCTTCGAGTCCACCACCTTCAATAAACCCAACTGAGACTACTCTGGCCTCAAGAGGATCTGTCACTAGAAAACCTTTAACTTTCATCCCTGTGGTCCGAAACCCCGATGGTTGCATCACCCGGGTCTTCCATTTCCGAAGTTCCATTGAAAGGCACTGAAGGTCAGTGGCGAGAGAGCGCTGCACATTTTTCCTAATATTAGAGGCCTCAGAAGGCCCACCAGCAGAGAGTATCTGTAATCTCTTCTCAGACTTTTTTTAAAAGAACGGTAATCTCTTGAGTAAGAGACTCAATCCTGCGTTGATCTTCTTTTCCATCTCCAAATGAGGGTATTAAAGCCTTGGTATGAGCCTTGGCTAGTTCAGCAATTTTCACCCGCACACGTTGCACATTTGCTGATATTTCTTCAGATACATCCACCCAAGCTGGAGGTAGATCCACTGTAAGCGCACCTTGACCGGAGCTTCCTGGATCTTCAGTATTGAGGACGAGCTTCTGAACTTTGATTTCTCTCATTGGGTTCAACAGCTTTTTCTCCGAAGCCATTGTGAATCCTGTGAAGCAGAGCAGAGGGTTTGGAGAGAGAGAAAGAGTAAACTCTACTTACAAGTCATTATTTGCTGTTTTTTTTTTTTTGTTAATAAGAATTTTGTTTGGTTGTGTTTCGTTTCAACCCATACATCATCAGATGATTCCATATATTCTTCTGATTCTGGAGACACATCTACCTGGAAATTTGTCTCTCTAGATTTAGCATTTACATAAGACGAGGAATCAGATTGACCAACAGACTTATGAGAATCTGTTGAAACACTTGGCATGTCAAACACAGTTTGATGTGATTCCTGGAAAATGTCAGCAGACATCTTCTGTGACTGACTCTCAGTATCCCTGAAAGAAGATCTCCCAATTGGTTCAGAACTAGCAGAAGTTTGTGTTCTACCCATGCTTGATCCTGTCCTTGAAGGGCTCCCATCCTTCACCCTGTTATGCATCTCAGTTGAAAATGCAGGAACAGATTTTCCAAAACCATCAAAGGGATCTATGTCATCGCATACCCCACCACTAACTGATGAACCACTGACTTTTGTGCTTCCAGAGTTACCAAGCTTACTGATCTCGTCAAGTGGATCGTTGAACAGCCCGGGGGATGGAACTGTATGGGTTGAAGTTGATTCTAAAACAACGAAGGGGTCCTCCATCACATCAGAAGTCGGTGTGGTTGAATTCCCAGTTGCTTTTTGTGCCTGATTAGACTCTGAAAGTGGCCTGTTGCTTTTTGAGGGAGTTGATCATGTTGCACACTGATGTACCCACGTGGGCTGTACCCATTCTCTCCTCCTCTTTTTAACTTTTCTTTTCTTTTCTTTTCTTTTCTTTTTTTTACGTTTTGAATCTGCCAAGACGTCTTTACCACCGCTCATTTATTATTATTATTATTATTATTATTATTATTCTTATTCCAAAAAAAAAAAAAAAAACAAAAAAAAAATTAAAAAAAAAAAACAAAACAATTGCTGTCACCCCTCTTTTCCTTTCTTTTAAACACAATGTCTCTCACCTGTTTTCATCCACCGCCCACATCCCTCACTTTCTTTCATATATATTTTTTTATTATAATATATATATATATATTTTTTTATCCCTACTTTTATTTTATTTTATTTTATTCTATTTTTTTTTTTTTTATCTTTTGTATAATACTGAAACATTGATAAAAAAAAAAAAAAAAAAAAAAAAACAGCAGAAGAAGAACTGCACACCACACTCATTTTATTCATGTTGGGGCTCACCCCGATTACCATTTTACACAAAAAAAAAAAAAAAAAAAAAAAAAAAAAAAAAAAACAACACAAACCAAAACAAAACACCCACACCCACAGTGGAATTTTTTCTTCTCTACTCGGCCGCCAGTCTCTTCTTTTTTCCTCCGTCCTGGGCGGCCCTTGACGGTACTGCCTCCGTGCTTCCTCGACCACCAAGCCAGTTGCCTCCTCCCTGCTCCTCCACTCCCGCATCTGGTGGTCCTCCAAATCGGAACATCACGGTGGCCTTCCGCTTCAGCTCCTTGTTTTCCGCCCTTAGCACGCTTATCTCTGCTCGCGCATCCTTATACATGCGTTGGAGCAGAGCCAGCTGGGAGTTTACATGCTGCACCTCATTTGTCCTACTCTGCAGCCGGTTCGACAAATTTGTGACCGCCGTCATGGTTTCCACGCATGACTTCAGAGTATACTGATTAGCCTCAATATCAGTTTGCATCGCCATTTTTTGCTCCACCGACCGCATCGGAAAGTTCAATGGAGCAAAACCAGCGGTGTTTGGTTGCGGTTCACTGGCCACCGCACCAGTTATTTCTCTTGTGGGCTCGTTCAGTTCTGGAAAGAGCGTGAGCAGGTTCTGGGTAACTGGACGGGAAGAAGAGGCCATGTTTTTGAGTTGCTAAGTGTTTCAGAGAAGGGTTGGTTTCCGGGTGTTTCAAGATTTGCAGAGACAAGCTCTCCGAGCGTTCAGAGGTTTCAGACTCGTATGCACAGCCTTCGCCTCAACCTTGTTTTAAATAGCCAGGGCCAGCCACGCGCATCGCGCGCCTGACAAACTGGCACGCCTTTTCATGGCACATCTTTTGATAAAGTGGACACGCCTTTTGATGGCACGCCTTTTGATGAATTGGGCACGCCTTTTGATGGCACGCCTTTTGACAAAATTAGGCACACCTTTTGAGGATGCGACTTTTTAAGGGTCCGACAAGACTCTGTAAACTGTCCCGACATTGATTCCGGTTAGCTCCTTTATGGGTCCGACAAGACTCTGTAAACTGTCCCGACATTGATTCCGGTTAGCTCCTTTATGGGTCCGGCAAGACTCTGTAAGCTGTCCCGACATAGATTCCGGTTAGTTTCTACAAGGGTCCGACAAGACTCCGTAAACTGTCTTCTACAACGGTCCGACATGACCCCATAAACTGTCTTCTACAACGGTCCGACATGACCCCATAAACTGTCTTCTACAACGGTCCGACATGACCCCATAAACTGTCTTCTACAACGGTCCGACACCACCATCCAGTGTCCTCTACACCGTTATGACACCCCCATACAGTGTCCTCTACAACGTTATGACACCACCATCCAGTGTCTTCACCAATGGTCTGACACGACCATACAGTGTCTCCTATCCTTTATTATTTTTATGTATTTTCCTGTTTTGTTCCTCTCTCCAAACTCAAGTTGGTTAGTTTCTATCCTCCTTGAGTTTGCGGGGGGCTGTTAGAATTTACCTACACCTACCACCACCTACTACCACACCTACTACACCTACCACCAATTTACCCTCACCTACTCCTCACCTACTACCCAAACCCTCTCCTATATAATGAGCCACTCTGATTTGTAATAGAAGATATCAATCTATCAATCAATCAATAATACATAAATTTTTTACAGCTTCCATTACCTTATCCCATTTTCGAAGAAACTGTCATCTCATCTCTGTTCTTCGTCAGGAATGCTTTTCTCCAGTTTTGTTGCTTTTTTTTTTTTTTTTTTTTTTTAAATAAATTTTGTACAGTTAGTTTTACATTACAATACATGATCTCGTTTAAATCTTTTGGGTACAGATAAGCATGAGGTTTTAAATATAATCTTCTGGCTGGAGTAACATGATGACTTCTTTTTCTCAATGAAGAAAGATGGCATTACTTCATGTCTTTTTCTAATTTTTCCTCACCAGAATTAATATGAAACTGTCAGTCCTCTCTGCAGTAGCTGTTACATGGTTGGGATTTTTACTTCTCTCTCTCTCTCTTTCTTTCTCAATGAAGAAAAGAGGCATTGTTTCTTGTCTCTTTCAATTTCAAGTATTTTCCTCACCAGAATTAGTAAGAAACTGTTAAAATTTACCATCACCTACCACCACCTACTCCTCACCTACTCCTCACCTACTACACTCACCCTCTCCTATATAATGAGCTACTCACCATTTGTAATATAGACAACATAAATCAATCAATAATACATCATTATTAACATGGTATCAGAGCCACGTTAAGACCTTAGTGATTCCGCTTCACCGGCGGGCAGCAGCCTCGCCTTGACCGTCCGCCGGACAAACCCAAATTTTCTAATTCTCTCTCTCCTTCCTCCATACCCTCACCCACATACCAGTACAAAAAAAAAAAAAAAAAAAAAAAAAAAAAAAAAAAAACATTTGGGCGAACACCTCTGTACATCATCCTCACCGTGTACTCGTGCCTACCGTCGGATCGAGCAGCCTTGATGGCCTTGAGAGCTGTCCTCCACGAACACCACCACACGCCGAGTCGCCGACATCAACCTCCGCGGCGAGTCCGAAGACCCCATCTACAAGCAAGCCCACCACACAAGTTTCATGACTGGTTATATCTCTCCCTCTCTATGCCACATCAATATCACCTCCAGCTGCAGAACAAATTATTTCTGCCATTAAGGTTCTGCTTGGGGAGGATGGTTCTAGTAGAGGGGCTCAGCAACTTGCACGGATACGGAAAAAAAAAAACAGCAATTTTTTTTCAAGTCAGAACTACAGAAGATGGGCTTTGAGGTCCTAGGAGCCAATGATTCTCCTGTAATGCCTATAATGCTCTACAATCCACTCAATCTCTCTCTCTCTCTCTACTCAAGGCAAACCCATTCTTCTTTTATTTTTTTAATCACACCCTTTGTTAAAACCTATCACCTACTTCACCCACTAAACCTAACCCACTACACCACTACCACCTCACCTACTCCACTAAACCTAACCCACTACACCACTACCACCTCACCTACTCCACTAAACCCACTACACCACTACCACCTCCACTTTACCTACTCCATCTACCACCTACTACCACCTACTCTTCTATATATAGGAATCATTGTAGCATTCAATAATTCAACAATTACAAACATCAATCAATAATACAATTCTCTTTTTCTCTTTATACATTAAATTTCTACATGGTATCAGAGCAAGGTTAAGAAGCTAGTAATTCTGCTTCACCGGCGGGCGGCAGCCTCGCCTTGGCCGCCCGCCGGACCTCCACACATTCCTTCACTCCGCTGCCACAAATTCCACATCTCTCTCTCTAGATTTAGTATATACAGAGAGCTATGGTGTCTAAGCCAAGCTTACTGAGGAACATTCTGGTTCGACTCTTTGTCTTCGGTGTTCTCATCATCGCCGTCCGATTCGCCTACGTCGTCACCATCAGAGGCGAATCCTGCGATCTCGGAAGCTTCTGCTTCTTTTCCTCGCCGGAAAATCTCAACCTCGTGATCGGCGTCCAAAATCGCAGGTCATCGGCGATCATTTCAAACGACGCCGCCCTGATTGCATCGTCAGCGACATGTTCCATCCCTGGACTGCCGACCTTGGTGCTCGCCTCGGCATTCCCAAGTTCTTGTTCTATGTTACAGAGACATTTGCTTTGCCGGGTCTCCCCGATGATAACATCATATTTACCAAGAGAAAAATCCCATACTAGTTTAAGGAGAAAGGAACTGGTTATGGACAAATAATTGACGAGGTCATGTTACTTTCCAACCCATGTGCACTTTTGTTTTTATTCTACTTTTTGACATACCAACTCATGTGCACCTTTTTTTTTTTTTTTTTTCTGTTTTATTCTACTTTTTGACCCATCATTCCACCACCTTCCTCTTTTTTTCTAAATCATATTTTTATCACCGCCCACTCCATGATACCTATTTATTATTATTATTATTATTATTATTATTATTATTATTATTATTATTATTAAAAAAAAAAAAAAAAATTCATTCCATCTAATTTTTCTGCTCAGTCTTGTACCTTCAAGCCATTCGGATTTGCACAATACACTCATTTTATTTCTATCGGGATTTCGCCCTGATCACAATTTTACACCAAAAAAAAAAAAAAAAAAAAAAAAAAAAAAAAACCAACAAACTCAAACAACCACATCCACAGGCGGGATTTTTCTTCTCTACTCTGCCGCCGGTCTCTTCTTCTTGCCTCCGTCCTGGGCGGCCCTTGCCGGTGCTGCCTCCGTGTTTCCTACGCCGCCGAGCACGTTCACTCCCCCAAGCTCCTCCACTACAGCATATGGTGGACCTCCAAATCGGAACATCACGGTGGCCTTCCGCTTCAGCTCCTTGTTTTCTGTCTTTAGCACACTTATCTCTGCTCGCGCATCCTTATACATGCGTTGGAGCAGAGCCAGCTGGGAGTTTAACTGTTGCACCTCATTTGTCCTGCTCTGTAGCCGGTGCGACAGGTTTGTGACCGCAGTCATGGTTTCCACACATGACTTCAGAGTATACTGATTGGCCTCAATATCAGTTTGCACCGCCATTTTTTGCTCCACCGACCGCATCGGAAAGTTCAACGGAGCAAAACCAGAGATGTTTGGTTGAGGTTCACTGGCCACCGCACCAGTTATTTCTCTTGTGGACTCGTTCAATTCTGGAAAGAGCGTGAGCAGACCACGGGAAGAGGAGGCCATGTTCTGGGTAGCTGGACGGGAAGAAGAGGCCATGTTGCTGAGTGTTTCAGAGACGGGTTGGTTACAGAGTATTACAGAGTTTCTCTCTCAGTAAAGGAAGAGTTTTTTTTTCAGAGGATTTTCAGAAGTTTTTTGTCTGCCTCAGCCTCAGCATCAACCTTGGTTAAATAGACGGGGCAACCACGCGTATCGCGCGCCACTTGACGCCAGACGACAAACGGGCGCGCCAGCCAAGGCACTCACGTGCCTCGCCATCATGTCCGGCACATCTTTTTATGACTTGGGCTCGCCTTTTGATGGCACGTCTTTTTATGGATTGGGCACGCCTTTTGATGGCACGCATTTTTTGAAAAATTGGGCACACCTTTTGAGGGTGCGACTTTTTAGGGGTCCGACAAGACTCTGTAAACTGTCCCGACATTGATTCCGGTTAGCTCCTTCAAGGGTCCGACAAGACTCTGTAAACTGTCCCGACATTGATTCCGGTTAGCTCCTTCAAGGGTCCGACAAGACTCAGTAAACTGTCCCGACATTGATTCCGGTTCGCTCCTTCAAAGGGTCCGACAAGACTCTGTAAACTGTCCCGACATTGATTCCGGTTAGTTTCTACAAGGGTCCAGCAAGACTCCGTAAACTGTCACAACAACTGTCACAACAGTGTCTGTTACAACGGTCCGACATGACCCCGTAAACTGTCTTCTACATCGGTCCGACATGACCCCATAAACTGTCTTCTACATCGGTCTGACACGACCACACAGTGTCTGCTACAACGGTCCGACATGACCCCATAAACTGTCTTCTACATCGGTCTGACACCGCCATCCAGTGTCCTCTACACCGTTATGACACCACCATACAGTGTCCTCTACATGGTTATGACACCCCCATACAGTGTCCTCTACAACGTTATGACACCACCATCCAGTGTCTTCACCAATGGTCTGACACGACCATACAGTGTCTCTTATCCTCTTTTATTTTTTATGTATTTTCTTGTTTTGTTACTCTCTCCAAACTCAAGTTGGTTAGTTCCTATCCCCCTTGAGTTTGCGGGGGGCTGTTAAAACCTATCACCTACTTCACCCACTAAACCTAACCCACTACACCACTACCACCTCAGCTACTCCACTAAACCTAACCCACTACACCACTACCACCTCACCTACTCCACTAAACCCACTACACCACTACCACCTCCACTTTACCTACTCCATCTACCACCTACTCTTCTATATATAGGAATCATTGTAGCATTCAATAATTCAACAATTACAAACATCAATCAATAATACAATTCTCTTTTTCTCTTTATACATTAAATTTCTACACCCTTGATGTCTTCACCTTTCTTTTCTTTATCTTTTTCAGATACGCACTTATCATGTTTTTTTTTTAGATTCCACCACTACCCACACACTTCTCTTTCACTTTCTAAAACATAAAAAAAAAAAAAAAAAAAAAAGTCAGTATTATAGTATGATATCTTTTATTGGGCAGACCTATGCACATGGGCACTTTCTCTCTCCCTCTCGACAGACCTATGCACATGGGCACACACTCCACACACAACTCAGATACACCCTTATCTCTGTTGATCCCACTTTTCCCCATTTTATTTCTTTTCTTTTATTTTATTTTATTTCTTTATTTATTTTATTTATTTATTTTTTTTTCCTTCAAAAAAAAAATAAAAAATAAAAAATAAAAAATAATATACCAAACATAAAAAAAAAAAATAAATAAATAAAAACATACACACAAAACCTTTTATTCATGTCGGGGCTCCCCCGATCACCATTTTACACAAAAAAAAAACAAAAACAAAAACAAACCAACAAACAAAAAAAAAAAAAAAAAAACAAACCAACACAACTCGGAACAGTGGGATTTTTCTTCTCTATTCTGCCGCCAGTCTCTTCTTTTTGCCTACGTCCTGGGCAGTCCTTGACGGTGTTGCCTCCGTGTTTCCCATGCCACCGAGCACATTCAATCCTCCCTGCTCCTCCACTACAGCATATGGTGGACTTCCAAATCGGAACATCACGGTGGCCTTCCGCTTCAGCTCCTTATTTTCTGCCTTCAGCACGCTTATCTCTGCTCGCGCATCCTTATACATGCGTTGGAGCAGAGCCAGCTGGGAGTTTAACTGTTGCACCTCATTTGTCCTGCTCTGCAGCCGGTGCGACAAGTTTGTGACCGCAGTCATGGTTTCCACACATGACTTCAGAGTATACTGATTGGCCTCAATATCAGTTTGCACCGTCATTTTTTGCTCCACCGACCGCATCGGAAAGTTCAACGGAGCAAAACCAGAGGTGTTTGGTTGAGGTTCACTGGCCACCGCACCAGTTATTTCTCTTGTGGACTCGTTCAGTTCTGGAAAGAGCGTGAGCAGACCACGGGAAGAGGAGGCCATGTTCTGGGTAGCTGGACGGGAAGAAGAGGCCATGTTGCTGAGCATTTCAGAGACGGGTTGGTTACAAAGTATTACAGAGTTTCTCTCTCAGCAAAGGAAGAGTTTTTTCAGAGGATTTTTCAGAAGTTTTTTGTCTGCCTCAGCCTCAGCATCAACCTTGGTTAAATAGCCAAGGCAGCCACGCGCATCATGCGCCGCTCGGCGCCAACCTGGACACACCTTTTGATGGCACGCCTTTTGATGAATTGGGCACGCCTTTTGATGGCACGCCTTTTTTGACCAATTGGACACACCTTTTGAGGGTGCGACTTTTTAGGGGTCCGACAAGACTCTGTAAACTGTCCCGACATAGATTCCGGTTAGTTTCTACAGGGGTTCGACAAGACTCTGTAAACTGTCCCGACATAGATTCCGGTTAGTTTCTACAAGGGTCCGACAAGACTCTGTAAACTGTCCCGACATAGATTCCGGTTAGTTTCTACAAGGGTCCGACAAGACTCTGTAAACTGTCCCGACATTGATTCCGGTTAGTTTCTATAAGGGTCCGACAAGACTCTGTAAACTGTCCCGACATTGATTTCGGTTAGCTCCTTCATGGGTCCGACAAGACTTTATAAACTGTCCCGACATTGATTCCGGTTAGTTTCTACAAGGGTCCGACAAGACTCTGTAAACTGTCCCGACATTGATTCCGGTTAGTTTCTACAAGGGTCCAGCAAGACTCCGTAAACTGTCCCGACATTGATTCCGGTTAGTTTCTACAAGGGTCCAGCAAGACTCCGTAAACTGTCACAACAACTGTCACAACATTGTCTGCTACAACGGTCCGACATGACCCCATAAACTGTCTTCTACATCGGTCTGACACCGCCATCCAGTGTCCTGTACACCGTTATGACATCACCATACAGTGTCCTCTACAACGTTATGACACCACCATCCAGTGTCTTCACCAATGGTCTGACACGACCATACAGTGTCTCCTATCCTCTTTTATTTTTATGTATTTTCTTGTTTTGTTACTCTCTCCAAACTCAAGTTGGTTAGTTTCTATCCTCCTTGAGTTTGCGGGGGGCTGTTAAAATTTACCATCACCTACCACCACCTACTCCTCACCTACTCCTCACCTACTACACTCACCCTCTCCTATATAATGAGCCACTCACCATTTGTAATATAGACAACATAAATCAATCAATAATACATCATTATTATCTCAGTCCTCACTGCAGTAGCTCTTACATGCTTGGGATTTTTTGTTTCCTTGTAGCCAATGGTGTGCCTACATGTTATTGTTGTGGTACAATTTATTTTCTTTGCTTCATTGTGACTACAATATGGTGTACGTTGAATTTTGCTACCATTATTTAGAGTTATGCAAAAAATCTTCTTTCTAGGAATCTATGTGAACTGAATCCATTTTGTCTATGCTTCAATAATCTAGGTCAACGGTTCAGATCTTTTAGCCTGTGTTGATGAAGAGAAAACAGATATATTTATGTACTGTACAGGAGGTATCCGTTGCGACATATATTCTACGATCCTAAGGTATCCCCATCTGTACTTTTTGTTTTACTTTCATTTATCTTTCGCGCTATGAAAAAGGGAACTTGTAGATTGACCTGGACCATCTCCAACTGGGCTGCTTTGGTTGAAATAGACAAGTTTAAATGTGGAAGCACTCAAGCAAGCTGATGCAATAGGCAAATAACAATGCTGTCCATGAGCAACTATCTGTCATCTTCAAGACCCAGATATTTTGTTCTGCAATTTCTGTTTTAGTGTTGGAATCATTAAAATGATTTTTTAAATATTATATGAGTATTGGCTAGTGAGGATGCTTTAAAACTTATTTGTTTGTTTTGTTTTGATCAGTTACCACTCTTGAAAACTCATAAGCCATGTAATATCTGGCTTTGCCTTGATATGCTTGGAAGTCTTTTAAAAATTTCGGTACAGATTAAGAACTATCAAATATGGGAGAAAAAAAATGTTTACCATGATGGTTTTCTAAGCTAATAAAGAGGAGCACAAGAGTTGTGTGAGTACCCAAGCATCAGTACTGCACAGACTAATACATGTCTCATGGCATTGGCTTTGCTTTTCTAGATTGCCTCAAAAGAGCAGATGTTTTCTGATAACCTCAATCTCTATAGAGACAACTAAAGCAGCCAACTAAGGCATTGTTATCATGTCCTCCAATAATGTTGTTTTAGTTACTAATTTTCCATTTTTGTGTACTAGTTTTCTTTAAAAGTAGTTGTTTGTTTCCAGAGTTGAGTTTTATTACTATGTTGCTCATACTAGTTTTGACATTTTTGGCATGTGTTAAAATTATTGTTGGGTATAAATTCTGACTTGGCTTTTGTTCTGTTTATGACTACATCTGTTATTTTGCAATATACATTTTTTCTACAGTAAGTAATTTAGCACAAAACTTGACTCATGGATCACCATTACAATGTGTTCTAGAAAATTTGATTACAAAACAGACTTGGAACGCCTTTAGAAAACCAAAAACAAAAAGGTTACCAAAATGGGTCCTTAATTGTCTACTACTCATCAAATCAATGGGCCACTTATACCACGTGAGATCAAATTTTTAGTACTTTTTTATTTTATTTTATTTATTTTATTTTAGGACCCGATGATATCCCTATTGAAGCTTGGAAGTGTTTGGGTAAAAAGGGAGTTGGTTGGTTGATTAGGTTGTTTAGCAAAATTTTATTGACTAGGAACATGCCAGATGAGTGGAGAAAGAGTATTTTAGTGCCAATCTATAAGAATAAAGGTGATGTCTAGAATTGTAACAACTATAGAGGAATCAAGCTAATGTGTCATATAATGAAAGTGTAGGAGAGGGTGATGGAACGCCGATTGCGAGATATAATAAAGATGTCCGAGAATCAATTTGGGTTTATGCCTGGTAGGTCAACAATGGAAGCGATCTATCTTTTGAGGAGAGTAATAGAAAAGTATAAAGAAAATAAAAGAGACATTCATATGGTGTTTATCGACCTTGAAAAAGCATATGACAGAGTGCCCCGGGATATAATATGGTGGGTGTTAGAGAAGAAAGGGGTGACAAAAGGTTACATTGACGTGATTAGGGACATGTATGAAGGGGTGGTGACCACTATTAGATCGCCAGTTGGAGAGACAAATGAATTTCCTATCACTGTAGGGTTACACTAAGGATCTACCTTAAATCCTTATCTTTTTGCTTTAGTTATGGACGAGTTGACGATAAATATTCAGGATGACATGCCATGGTGCATGCTTTTTGCAGACGATATTGTGCTAGTGGATGAGACTAGAGAAGGAGTTAACACAAAGTTAGAGATTTGGAGAAAAGCTCTTGAATCTAAAGGATTCCGGATAAGCAGAATTAAGACAGAATACATGGAGTGTAAATTTAGTAACAGTAACAATGAAAGCAGAGGAGAAGTGAAGATTGAGAACCAAGAATTGCCTAAGAGTGAATATTTTCGTTATTTAGGGTCGATTATCACAACAGCGGGGAGAAATTGATGCAGATGTGGCCCATAGGATTAAGGCGGTATGGTGTAAGTGGAGAAGTGCGTCTGGGGTATTGTGCGATAAACGAATACCCACTAGACTAAAAGGTAAGTTTTATAGAACAGTGATTAGATCAGCTATGTTGTATGGGACGAAGTGTTGGGTAATCAAGAAACAATATGTAGATAAGATGAGTGTGGTTGAGATGAGGATGGTAAGGTGGATGTGTGGTAAGACTAGACAAGACAGGATGAGGAATGAGTGTATTCGGGAATGGGTAGGAGTAGCACCGATAGAAGATAAGTTGAGAGAGAATCGTTTGAGATGGTTTGGTCATATTCAACGGAAACCAACAGAGGCAGTAGTGAAGAGATGTGATGCTGTAACGGTAGATGGAAGTGTTAGGAGACGGGGTAGGCCTAGATTAACGTTGACTAGCGTTTTAAATAGAGATATGAATCTACTTAATTTGACTAATGAAATGGCCTTTGATAGGGCCGCGTGGAGAAGAAGGATTCATGTAGCCAACCCCATTTGATGGGACTTAAGGCTTGGTTTGGTTGGTTGGTATTTTTTTGGTGCTTGTGCGTGCATGTGTTTAACTTTAGTTTTCTTTTTCATCTCTTTCTGCGGCTAAATTATTTGATTCTATTGACGAGTGTTCTCATATACATGGCAGACAAAGGGGCTTCCAAAACTTGTACACCTTGAAGGGAGGTGTTTCTCATTATCTTGAGAATGAAGGTCCCGTAGAGTGGGTGGGGAATCTCTTCGTGTTTGACTCCCGACTTTCTCTACCTCCTTCTGCCTACAAGCCAGAAATTATGACTGAAGCAAACTGCACACAAGAGCTTTCGGAAAATAGTTCACTTGCTAGATGCTACATTTGTGGTTCAGAACTTTCTGAACTGAGGCACCGCAACTGTGCAAATCTCGATTGCAACTTGCTTTTCCTGTAAGTCTCAGTTTTTTTTTGCTTATACGAGAATTATATTTAAAACATTTCTTTGATCCAAGAAAATTAGAGAACCCAAAAAGGTATAATGCATCAAGAAAAACACAGTAATTAGGAATCAATCAACCTCCCTTATTGGGCACCCTTCACTTGGTAAGGATATGGGATATGTGTCCAACATGTCTAGTTGGACATGCATTGAGAACTCATATGTTGTATTTTAAACTTACTATATAATTGTACAAATGCCATCTTATTATGTTACTTTGGCAACATGATTTCTTCAAAATGAGTAGTGCACTTGCTTAAATTTTTTTTGTTGCATAAAATCACCATTTTACCCCTAGGAAAGCATTAAGAAAAATGAATATTTAAATGAGGTTGTGTGTCCTTGGACTTGGGAATTTGTTGATACTGATGCTTAGAAACATACCTGCACCAGATGCTTACTAAGAGCCCATGTAACATAGATCTATCTGATCCTTAAATCTCCATTCACATCTGTCTTAATGATATGTTTCTAGGACCAAAAGTTTCTTGTCCACACCTTCAACCTTATTGTAATTCCGACACCAGGTGCTCAAACTGAGTTTTGATTCTTCAAGCATAACTGCCCTTTGAAATTCTGATATTTATCTGTGGACCACTTTAAGAAAATAGTCTCTGTTGATTTGTGATCATCCTTACCCTGTAATGGTTTATGCTACGTTTTTTTCGGCGGAAAACTTTTTCTAGAATATGTTTTCTGGAGAAAACATTTTTCAATGTTATTGTTTGCTTAAGTTTTCTGGTAGGTATTTGAACTGGATTTTTTTAATTTCTAGTTTAGGTCCATTCGTAGTAATTTAAGAAGTTATTTCATTCAAAGATTTTGTAGACCAGTTTTAGGTGGATGATTCCCCCCCTCCTTTATTTCCCGTACTACTGGCTCCTATTAATGTCAATTCCAGCTTCTCCATGATCATGTCTGCTGTATTCTGCCTTCGTCTTGGATTAAGCTTTTTTAGTTTGAACAGTGGGTTCTATATCCTTGCTTAGGCAAAATCTATCAAACTAGAAATTATTATTATTATTATTATTATTATTATTTAATCTTGCTGAAACATGTACATTTTATTGTCAATTTTCAGATGCTGTACAGGTTGTGTGAAAGATTTTAGAGGGTGCTGTTGTTTAAGATGCACATATGCCAGTCGGCGTAGACCTGTGCTACCACCAGGAGGACATCAGAGATACAAAAAATGGCATTATTATCGGGATTTGGATTTGCACAGCATTTAACAGCCTATTATGCTTATCAGAGGTTGAAATCCATTTTATTTAGTTTGGGGTTTCGGGTATTTATTCATTTATTATCGCAGATTGCCTGCATATGTTGTAAAACACATCTAGTCTCCAAAAGCATAAAATAAAATAAAGTAGGCCATGCAAGGGAAGTTACCCTTGAATCTCTGTGCTACTATCTTCACCCGATTGTTTGCATTGAGCCGAGGATTTAATGTATTTGGCATGCAAAGTGGAGAGGAGAGAAGAGGAGAGGAGTTCCTAAGGGGACTGTTTTCTTTTATTTTTAGTTAACAAAACAAAAGGAAAACTGTGTGCAATACTCTTTTGTGGCCCTTTCTGCACTCATGGCTGAAGCAAAAGCATGTTCTGAAGTTCTACAATGGTGTGTTAAGGCTATTACTATTTATACGGACTGTCAAGTGCTAATCAACAAGCTCAAGGAGGAGATGGAAGATTGGGGGGTGATGCACTTGTTATTAGATATTAATAAGTTGCTTTGTAACAAGTTTTGATTATGTACGTATTTCGAAGTCTTCAAGGAAGGTAGTTGAGGTAGCACATGACGTAGCTGCCAAAATTGCCTCTCTTTCATGAACAAACCTGCAATTAGTTTTGGGTTATGTTTAACTATGCAAACATTTTCTTTTTAATGTCGGTGCGTAAAAAGTATATTAAAATATACAAAAAAAAATGAATAAAAACATATTAAATCGTGTGAAAATATATAAAATAATATCAAATGTTGTCACCATTGTATTGTCTACAAGAACTTGTTTCTTAGTCGTTAACATGGTTTTTTGGCCATTTACTATGTTTCGTGCAGAGTCTGCTCATTCTGAAAAGTAGCCAACAAAAAAAAGAATCAAAAAAAATCTTAAAATCAGTTCATGTGCAATGCACGTATTCAAACACTATCATATAAAATGAATATGCAAGTTTTAACTTTTTAGTATTAATTAGATTTTAAGGAACGTTGGTGATATATATATACTTCTTGGGCAAATTACACTAACAGTTCCTATAGTTTGAGACTCGTGTCACTTTAATTCATGACTTTTCAATTGTAATATATTTGACTCTGAATTTTCAATCTTGTTCCAAATAAGGATAATTGAAGATATTATTGTTTAATTTTAAGGGCAAAATCATCAATTTAATAAAATATAAACCAATTTGACAAAAATAAATGTCAAAAAAATATTTTTAATTTTTTTAAAAATATTTTTACCTACCAATGATAAAATTATGTAAAATTGATAAGAATTAATAAAAATTACAAGATTAATTTTTTAAAATTAATTTTACATGATCATCATCCAAACACATAATAAAAATTAATTTGGTAAAAAAATAAATAAATGTCTAAAAGATTTATCAATTTTACATAATTTTATTTTTAATGGGTAGAAATAATTTTTAAAAATTCAAAGATATTTATTTGACATTTATTTTTGTCAAATTAATTTATATTTCATCAAATTGACAATTTTATCCTTGAAAAATCTAATGATATTTTCAATTATCTTTATTTGGAACAAGATTCAAAATTCAGGGTCAAATGTGTCACAATTGAAAACTCTGGAACCAAAGTGATACAAGTCCCAAACTATAAGGACTATTAGTGTAATTCACCCATACTCCTTTTTGGAATCAATAGGCCTGACACCTCTTTTTAAAATTTAAATTATTTGGAATAAGATTCAAAATTCAGGATCAAATGGGTCACAATTGAAAAGTTAAGAACCAAAGTGATACAAACTCTAAACTATAAAAACTATTAATGTAATTCACCCATATGTTTTTTTTGGAATCAATAGGCCTTACACCTCTTTTTAATATTTAAATTATTTTATTTTATCTCATTACATCCTCCATAATTTTAAATATATAATCATCCCTAACTTCCCATCATCTCTTTACATCCTTGACATTTCAAACCCTAACACCCCACCCCACCCCACCTCACCTCACCTCACCTCACCTCACTTTCAATTGCTACACCCACCACCCCACTGTCTCGCACCACTATGTCCCGACCACCATTGCAACACAACCTCCTATTGTTGTGACAGCCCTAGTCATTCATCAGTAGATAGAGTTTCACATCGAAGAATAAAAGGAGGATGAGGATGTGGCAATCGGGCGCAAAAAAGGGTGGCAATTGGTGGGGAGAGTTGGGTGGGTAGAAAAATTCGGATTTCATAATTTTAGGATTTGAGAACTTTTGACGGCAATTTTATGGGGGCTTTTCTCAAACTAAACCTCTTTTGAATTCCCAAACTAAGCTAAAGCGCTATTACAAATCGTACTTTCACTGTTTGGAGCCCAAAATTTGATGAATAGTAAAAGCGCTATTGTAAAATGCGCTTTTAATTAATAAATCGCTGTTTTAAATCGCGCTTTTAACATAAATTTTTTTTTCTAAAGAAAAATAGCGTTTTCACTGTGCATATAATTTTTTTTTTTTCTTTTTAGAAAACGTTATTTGAAATAACGTTTCTACTGTTGACCAAAACCAACCCCCCTCTGACACACGCACACACCCACAAACACCCAGCCCACACTCTTAACCATTAAAATAATATAATTTTTATATATAATAATAATTTATAATAATAAATTATATAATTTTTATAATTTTCATAAATATAAATCATTTTTAGGTTATGGATGGTTTGATTTATAACACGTATGTGAGGGTAAAAATTTTTATAATCAAAAATAATTTTTGCAATTTTTATAATCAAAAATAATTTATAAATTACCAAAAATAATTTATAATACGTATGTATTTACTTTAAATAGATTATTTTTGATACGTATGTATTAAATGTGAAGATGGGTTTACTGTATGTAAATGTGAAGATGGATTTACTGTAAATGTAAATGTGAAGATACGTATTAAATTATTTACATACGTATTAATTATAAATTTTTATAAATTATTTTTGAATAATACATACGTATTATAAAACGTGAAGATGGATTTACTGTAAAAAATTTTAAATAAAAAATGTGAAGATTTAAATAATACATACGTATTATAAATTATTATAAAAAAATTTATAATACATACGTGTTATAAAATTTTATTAATAATTTATTTTATAAAATAATTATTATATATTTATTAATAATTTATTTAAAGTATATATATAATACATACGTATCAAAAATAATTTATTTAAAGTAAATATATAAAAATTATATATATAATACATACGTATTATATATAATTTATTTAAAGTAAATACATATGTATTATAAATTATTATAAAAAATTTTATAAAACATACGTATTATAAATTATTTTTGGTAATTTATAAATTATTTTTGATTATAAAAATTGCAAAAATTATTTTTGATTATAAAAATTTTTACCCTTACATACGTGTTATAAATCAAACCATCCATAACCTAAAAATAATTTATATTTATGAAAATTATAAAAATTATATAATTTATTATTATAAATTATTATTATATATAAAAATTATATTATTTTAATGGTTAAGAGTGTGGGTTGGGTGTTTGTGGGTGTGTGTGTATGTCAGAGGGGTTAGTAGAAACGTTATTTCAAATAACGTTTTCTAAAAAAAAAAAAAAAAAATTATATGCACAGTGAAAGCGTTATTTCAAATAACGTTTTCTTTAGAAAAAAAATTTTATGTTAAAAGCGCGATTTAAAACAGCGATTTATTAATTAAAAACGCATTTTACAATAGTGCTTTCACTATTCATCAAATTTTGGGCTCCAAACAGTGAAAGCGCGATTTGTAATAGCGCTTTAGCTTAGTTTGGGAATTCCGTCCAAACTAGGCTTAGTTTGAAAAATAAGATGCAAAAGAGATTTAGTTTGGGAAAAGCCCCCAATTTTATGTATGCATATAAAATTATAATAAAAAATAAAAGCGTGATGAGGTATTTTCATTAGGAATGGCAACGGGGCGGGGCGGGGCCGGGGATCACCCTCCCCGTCCCCGATCCCCGAAACTACAAAAATCCCCGTCCCCGGCCCCGATCCCCGACGGGGAACTCATCACTCTCCCCATCCCCGTCCCCAACGGGGATCGAGTTTCCCCGACCCCGGAAAATCCCCGTACTCATCATCAACAACATCATTCAGCAACATTATCAAAAAAAAAAAAAAATTCATCAACAAATTAATTAACGGAGCAACATCATCAAAAAAAAAAAAAAATTCTTCAACAAGATCATCGATTCAAGGTAGCAACAGCAACATCATCACCAAAAAAAAAATAAAAATAAAAATAAAAAAAGATAGATGATCTGTTACAGATCATGGAGATCATGTATGAACACAACAGATAGAGATGATAGAGATGTATAAACACAACATCATCAACAAAAAAAATCAAAATAAATAAAAAAATATAGAGATGATCTGTTACAGATCAGTGAGATCGGCGAGATCTGGGAGGAGGGAGAGGACAGCGGAGGATCTGATCTTTTCAGATCTGAGATGTGAGATGTAAGATCTGCGGTGGTATGGAGGAGATGGAATGACACCGGAGTAGGAGATGACGCCGGGTGTGCGTACTGCCGCGGAGGAGAGGAGATCGCACTCGCCGTCGTCGCTGGGGAGAGGAGATCGCGTCGTCGCCGCTGGGGAGAGGAGTCGCACTTGTCGCCATCGCCACTGGAGAGAAGAAACAGTGAGAGAAGAGATGAGAGAGAGAGTGTAATATTTTATATATATAATATATAATATACAATGAGAGTAGAGCTGTTGTACCAAATCAAACCCCAAACATATATATATATATATATATATATAATAAATATCGGGGCTAACTGGGGCGGGGGCGGGGCCGGGATGAAATTTATATCACCGTCCCCGGCCCGAATGTCACCGGGGATTTATTTTTGAATACCATCCCCGGCCCGTCGGGAGTATTTTTCGGGAAAAAACCATTCTTATCGGGGATGGGGGGTCGGGTCCCCGTCGAGCCGGTTTCAAATTGCCATCCCTAATTTTCATGGTGTAAATAGAAGCACCCAAAAACTTTTTAAACCTTCTCTCAATATTGTAGGACTATAATATCCACGTTCCTTAATTTTGACAACTTCTACAATTGGCATATATGCAACCTCCAATTTAGTTTAAAATAATGTAATTGTTGTTTTACACGTCTTTTTTAAAATAAATTTTATATTTTGAAATTATTTCATCATATCTATCAGCTAAAATTTTGTTATTAATATCATTGTCCACCTACAAAACTCAAACATAACTTGAACAAATGAACAACCTAAATGAGTTATAAAAAACATTGTGAAATTTTGATGAGATTTGATCTCACCTTGACTAGAATGCTCACTAAGCCATCGTTTAAGAACATGCTATTTTAATAATCTTTTGATTTTTTGACTAAAATATAAGATAAATAAAACTAATGTGGTTGAAATAAATTTTTAATTTTTTACGAACAGATGTACAAAACATAGAAAGAAAGAAAAAATATTTAACTTTTTGATATAGATTATAAATTTTTTAATTTTCTTAGTAATTTTTTAACTTCTAAACTAACACAAGCACATTTCTTTATCAAACTCTGAAATGATTTTAAATAATAATAATAAAAAGCATACAGGAAAATGACGCAAAATTTGGCAAAAATGCCAAACTCTAAAAATAATGAAATTAATTCTAGATGTTACTAAACATATATGAAATATGCATCTGAAACAGTTTTTAAAAATTCAAAGTTGGAGATGAGATAAAAACCAAACAAAAAATCCATGAAAATTAGAAAAACTTATTTTTCAATCATAAAACAAACTTTTTTTTTTTGGTGGTGCAAAATCAGCACATTCAAACTGCCTATTGACTAGATTCATTTTCGCAGCCGAGCAAAAAGGAATCCTAGTAAATTCATTCCAATCCACATTCAAACTACCTATGACTATTAGCAATGGTTAGGTCTCAAAAAAATACAAAAAGTCAGATTTTTGGAACATCAAATTTTAGTTAAAAACTCAATACAAAAAACAAACAAATAAATTAAATTAAATTTTCTCTATTTTTTTTTTGTGTATGTTTTTTTCATAAAAAAAAAAAAAATCCAAAAACTGCTTAAAAAAGTCAATTCCCAAAACAACCCAAAATCACCACAAAAAAAAAAAAACAAAACAAAACAAAACAAAAAATAATAATAAGGGGAGAGATTGCCCTAAACAAATGAGCAAGCACAAAGCTACAACAATTTGAAGTTCCAACAGAATAATTTCTCTATTGGAGATGGTCTAATGTATTTGCTGTGCTGAAAGAAGCTATATAAAGGTCGCACAACACAACATATATATTCTGTTGGATATGCGCTGCAGTACACAACCAACCATCAACTATGACATACAGCGGCCATGTATTTAATATTTCACCAAAATCATGCCACCACAAATTTTCAGTCAGTGGCCCTTCATTTCTCAACTATGTCAGCTAATTATATGCACTGACCAAACAAGCTATACATTTCACATCATGTTTATATTGGACAGCCATCCATCCATATTTCCAATTTACAGCACTAAATAATTAAGGTTGTGCCTGATATGAAACTTTGCTTAATCAAACAAGAAAACAAACAACTTTTCAACTTGAGCTGATCTTCCCAAAGCCCTAGTAATTGTAGCACACTAGTGCAGTGTAGGCATGTCATGTAAAGGAATAGATAGAGTCAGGGGTAGTGGCTTACAATCATTCAAAAAGAACCCTTTATATCGCAGTTGATTGATTAAAAGCTCTGAATTAAAATTTAGTATCACCTTTTCCAAACAAAGTAGGTTTGGGGAAAAAAAGAAGAGCTTTCAAGATATAATCAATATGGCTAGTTTGCAGAACAAAACAAACTCAATAATAGCCCATCACTATAAACAAAGACATCTCTGCCTTAACCAAAAGTTTTGTTCCCTATCCAGCCTAACCACTGCCCAACACCAGCACCAGCACCAGCACCAGCACCAGCACCAGCACCAGCACCTCCACACGACAAACACTCTGCCGACCACCGCTTATTCCACCCTTTTCTCTCTGTGCAAGTTCTCTCTCCATGGATGGATGACATATTTACATGTGTATAGACAAGACATGATATATTTTCCCTCTCTAGATTCAACCAGTAGGTTGAATTAACCAGTAAATTCTTACCACCAACCAAACCCAATCAAGGAAAATATGGAAGAACAAATGAGAATACAGCTGGAAAAAGAGAATCCCCCATGGACCCAAATTAATATGAACTCACTGAAGAGAGAGAGAGACCAAATATTGAAAAGTATATTACATCGACCTCCCCTAAAGTTTAACAAAATTACACCAGCCTCCCTTGGTTTTGAGTTCACATAGCAAATTAAACCATAATGAAAAGATTGTTAATAAAGTACCAACTATTGCTTATGTCATGCCATATATTTTTTTAGACGTCCAAAGTTACTTTATTTCTTTGTTTCTCGATATCTAAATAACCATACAAGAATGCCTCATATTTCATATATTGGAGTAGATGTGGTTCACAGAATTAAGGCCGGGTGACTTAAGTGGAAGAGTGCGTCTGAAGTACTATACGATAAACAAGTACCCATTAGACTAAAAAAGAAGTTCTATAGGACGGTTATTAGACCAGCGATGTTGTATGGAAGGGAATGTTGAGCAACTAAGAAACAACATGTGAAGAAGATGAGTACTGCTGAGATGAGGATGTTAACGTGGATGTATGGCAAAACTAGAAAAGATGGAGTTAAGAAGTATATTCGAGAATGGACAGGAGTAGTACCAATAGAAGATAAGTTGAGAGAGAATAGATTGAGATAGTTTAGTCATATACAACGGAGATCAACAGAGGCAATAGTGAAAAGATGCGATACAGTGACGGTAGATAGTATTGTTAGGAGGAGTAGACCTAGATTGACGTGAACTAGTGTATTACATAGAGATATGAATCTCCTTAATTTGATTAACGAAATGGCCTTAGATAGAATTGAGTAGAGAAGAAGGATTCATGCAGCCGACCCCATTTAATAGGACTTAAGGCTTGGTTCGGTTTAGTTTGGTTATACTTCATATATTCATTAATACATATATGGATAACCAAAATCTTCTATTTCTAAGCAAAGTGATAGAAGGATTGAGATGAGAAAGAAGAGGGGGTGAGGTGGTGATAGATGGCACTAGCGCTAGTGACTTTGGGCAGCTCTGGCAACAGGGTTGGTGGCTCTGGGCAACGGCAACAAGGAAGATCTCAACAACATTCCAAATCAAAGAAGATCATGAGCAACAAAAACCCTCAATTGATTGCGATGGCTTGTAGTGGTGAAGGGGATAAAGGGGTGCTGTGTAGTGGTTGAGAAGAAAGACGAAGAGGAAGTCAACAACCTAGAGAGAGGTGAAGCGAGAAGTCAACAACCTAGAGGGAGGTGAAGATGTGGGCAGGGGCGTAGCCATTGAGAAATGGGTATAATTGCAAGTATTTGGGGCAAGAGAATGATCCATCACCATTTATTGATGGGTACTACTTTGTTGATCTAAGTGGAGTAGAGGGAATTCCCAACACCGTTGGATGCAATAATGGTGGAATTTGGAGTGGAGGTTTATGAGTTAAGGATCGGGTGGGCGTGGTGGTGGCTATGGTGGCAGGATGAGTGCTGTGATGAGTATTGGATGGTTGGGAGGTGGTTGAGCTACTACTGTGGAAAGTATTGGGAGGTTGTGGTAGTTGTGGTGGTGGGTATAGGTGCTTCAGGTGGTGCATATGGGTAATTCGGGTAATGGGTATGGGGTGGATTGTCGTAGCAGTGTTGTGGGTAGGGGTGGAGCAAGGTGAGTGCCTATATGGCAATAAAAGGAATGGTTGTTGCAGCGACAAAAGGGGTGGGGAAGGAAGGAGGCGGTGGCCAATAGATAGGGAAGAGAGAGGTTGTGGGTGGAGGTGGATGGGAAAAGAAGGCAAGTAATAGAATGGAAGATGATTAGTATATTAAATAGTTAAAAGGACAACATTAGCATTTGACATTAATTTGTACTTAAAATACAAAGGTGGTTGAAATCAAAAGATAAACTCTCAGTAATGAGAGGGGGTAGAACAAACTAACAATCTATCATGAATTGTCTTTTCAAGCTATCAAGGGATGAAATCCTAAAAATATATAGGGGTAAAAAAGTAATTCCATCAAGTTAGTTGAGTCTTACTTTATGATTATTTAAGTTAGATATAAATTTGATTAGTTTTCTAGATGAATTTTTAAGCTTTATAGGTTTTGCATTTTGGTAATTTTAGAATTTTTGGGAGAAAGGCTGTAGGAATCACCCATGGTTCACTATATGCGTTAAGTTATGTTATTGGATCATTTTATTAGAAGTCAAAAATCTTAGTTTCCGAAAAAGGGAGTTCAATTAGTTTTAGATTTAGGATTTCTTTCAATCTATATGAAGTCATGTAATGACTCTACTTCAATAGAGTATAGTTTTTTAGAATTATCAAAAGCTTTTCAAGCTTCATTGGGATCGTTCGATGTTAATTCTAACCGTAAGTGTGATGCCTACAAGGAGAATTCTACCGTACACACTCCTAAAAAAGTGCATACCGTATGCCCTTTCATAACTACATCACAATGATTCATAACAAAACCCAAAAAAAAAATCGTAAATTTGCTCACAACAAACTTTCATAACTTTTTAATGTTCAAACATAACCACAAGGTTCTTAACATAACCACAATGGTTCATAACTAAAACTTTTCTTATGGTGTGCCCCTTTGTAACTACACTACAATGATTCATAACTAACATCAAGACTTTTCTTATAGTTAGACCCCTACTTACAAAAGCCAGATGCGAAGTGTAGACTTTTTCTTCTTCAATTTAGTCTTCCTGCAGGTTTAGCATTTAAAATAGTAAAACCACATATGCATTATCCCTTGTTCAATCTTCAAGCTTCATAATTCCAACGTAACTTGCAAAAGATCACAAGTCCAGCAAGGTTACTATTCACAGGACAGCCCTAAAATAAGCCCTAAAACCTTGTGTTTTAATTCTAAAAATTCTACCCTTTTGTGACCCAAAAACAAACCCCTTAAAAACCTTATATTCTTACTACTCGATAAACAACAAAAGGCAATTAAATCCAGGCCCGAAGCTACTTTCTGCAGCCAAACATTAGTTTTGGGCTCTCTCCAAGTGTGATATTGCTCATTGCACTTTGCCCTACTTCAAAATAATTTCAGTCCGTGCACAGTCATTTCTACTTCTTCCAAAGTACGACATTTGCTCTCCCTCTAAACAAACATCTTCAAAAGCATTCCCCTGTAGCAGCCACTTCGCTAAAAGTCATATAAATGGAGAATTCATTCTGATATCACCAGTTAAATGTATATGTATATATATATATATATATAAAATAAAAAACTCCAGAGCTCCCTCCGTACATCACAATGAAGTAAGAAGTGGGGTAATCACCACATCCCTAAGAAGTACAAATATAAACATGGACACAACAATTTTCAAAAAAATAGAATACGACCATGAAGGGATTACAACCAAAAAAACATATATAATATATAATTTTTATTTGTTATGTACTTGAATATAAATTTAGAGCACAAAGATGTGAGACATTGATGTATATTTTGGCTGTATTTTTGTTTTTGTTTTATACTTTTCCTTCCTTTTTTTTTTTTGGCGGGGGGTGGGGGGTTGCAAAATCAACTTTTCAAAATTATTTAAAAAAACCAACAAAGGTATTTTGAGGTGTGCCCAGACATGCTTGACGTGTCTCTAATGAATTCTGCACAAAATTTAGGAAAAAAAAAAAAGTTTTTGACATGCCACATGAAGTGTCCAACATATGTTGGTGTATTACTAAGAACAAGAAAGAAGAATAACCAAGAAGAAGAAGAATCTGGGATTGCAATCCCAAAAATACCGAACTTAATATTCAATATTCATCAAAGGCTAGCTATTCAAAACAATACATGAGCCATATATATAGGCATTGTAGGAAACCATAATTAAAATTACAAAAAATAAAACCCATACAACTAATTTAATAGAAACTAGAAATAAAAAAAATAAAAAGAAAAGAAAATAGAATAAAAATGTCTATATTCTTTAATTGGTTGTCACCCAATGCCTTTACCCCATCATGTGTCCATGCTATATTTGTGTCCAACATGTATCAAACACGAACACAATTCGTAGTTTATGGGATAAAGTAAAACCAACCCATTATAATTGTGTATCTTTAAAAATGCTTTTGACAAACGAATGTCCCTGCAACAAACATACCAAGAATTCAACATGTGTCACGCCTCCAATAACATATCCAACATGGTTGAAAAATTACTGTCATCCTTTCCTAATCCCTTCCATACACTAAAACCATGCAAGTCACTGACTTCCTTTGTTGACAACCGAACCACTCCTCTCCAAAGGCAGCCCTCCTCCATTGCATATTTCCATAAACTATTTTCTCAAACGGGTCTGATTGAATTGACTAAAATGAGAAATGCCCAAACCACCTTCTTTTAACAAAGTGTACATCGTTTCCACCCAAACAAATGATTTTTAATTCATAACCCAGGCCACCCAAGAAAAAATCTATATTAATTGTTCAAACGCATCGACAACCCAAGCAAGATTAAGTTGGTAAACTAGACGAGTACTGTTTACAAAGGGTAAGCTTGACTCAAAAAGAGCTGTTTGATGGAAGCTACCCAAACAAGAAGCTTACAGCTGGATGTGGCACCTGTTCTTCTATATTTAGGGATGAGAGAATTTCATTTGAAGAGCTTTGTTAATCTAGTCCATATAGCAGGTTTGCAAAACCATAATGAGGTAGGATCTTGAATCATGATGTGTTTAGGACGGACATGCAAGGTGCTGAACGACATAGAATTGACTATGATCTTGAAACTATGTCAAACAAACAAACAAACTATGAAGCAAACAAATAACCAAGAAAAAAAAATGAACACAAACTATGTCAAACAAACTTCTAGTTAAATGAACACAAGGAAGTGATGAGACAAAGAACCAAGAAAAAATTACAAAAGTGAAAATTTGGAAATGAAACATTTTGTTAAAAATGTCAAACTATGCTCATAAAAAATATCCAGCCCAGGTACAACAATGAATCTCATCAATTAATTCCGATATCCAGGCATATTTTCTTAAACTACAAAAGGTGAAGAACAGGAAATGACACCTCCAAAAAAGCCTAAAAAGCAGAATTTAAATAAGTAACAGAAACGAGAAAATCCGCTGGCTAGAAACTACCTGAGAAGCCTCTGCTTTAGATCACATGCATATATTTACAATAGAAACAGACCACGAGCACTGGAGACCAACTGAATCAGTGGCAGTGTACATCTACCTGATCGTGACAAACTTATTCGTCCCATGTTTCGCCCAGTGAGTCCTCAGATCAATAGCATTAGAGAAGTTATATCCATCAGATGAAAGCTTTTCCAAGACCTTTTTAAATGCTCCCAAACTCATCTTCCTTCCTGCTATCCTTGCACCACGCCTCTTGGTACTCATTGGCAAGGGATACATTGACATACTCGTGGTACAACATGCAGATTGCCACCCGCCAGAACCCCACCGATAACACTGCTGAGGAGTTCCAGTGCAAGAGCAAACTGGTATCGGAATGCCTGAAATATCCATATCAACTCCATTGACAACAATTTCCATGCTTTTCTTGGGGGCCCTAGCCCGCTGTACTGATACACTGCACTCATCTCTTGGGGAAATTGGGGCTTTCTTTGCCTTCTTGGTTTTGGGAGATTTTTCAGTTTTATTGCCTGCCCGCTTCTTCAGAGGGCCACCACTGTCCCTTTTAGCACTAGTCTCTTCCATTTGAGCAACACTTTCATCCTTTGGTGAGTCAGTTGGCTGGAGCATCTGCATGTGCTGCCCTCCAGAGGTCTCAGGCAATACATTAAAATTGGAGTGATGGTGATTTCCAGGTAGTGCATTGAGATACTTTTCCCTCTGGTTGATCCAAACATCCCTGATGTAGTCCATGGGCATGGGTGATTCGGAAACCCCACAAACCCTAGGGTTAAAAGGCCCAGTATTGGTAGGCATGTGGTGAAATGCTCCACCATTGGCAGTGGCCATAACAGCAGGGTGGTTGCGGCCTCCAAGAAGAGGCTTTTCAGCCCCGGTGGACATGAGCTGTAGACCCAGGTGGCTTTTGAGGGCCGTCGGAGGTTCATAAAAACCCCAATTTTGTATATTCATACTGCCATTGCCATCCATGATGGACTGCCAAAACTGAAGCAATAACTAAGCTTGAAGAAAGCAGAAATACTATCAATATAGAGCAATGCACCCAACCAAAAAATGTAACGTTTTTATCACACAACCCAATCAAATCCACTGCATTTTGTGCCGACACTGTCGAAACCTACAAAAACCCACAAGAACAGTGAAGGCATAACTAACTACAGAGCTAGCTGGATCAAAAAAATACGAGCATATATATAACACCCAGATTGTAAAGAAAAACTCATCTGTACTGAAAGAAACGAAAGAAAGAGAGAAATTACAAAGAAAAGATGGCACCAAACACACCTGAATGTCATTATTGATGTTCTAAGAAGGAGCTGAATTCAAATCCACACCGCATAAAGTCGATTATGTGCAATGTAAGCTAAATCTCAAACCATTTTTAGGGTTGCGATGATGATGTATAGATCTATCTATGTATCTCTGCAGTGCGAAGCCAACAAAGGAAAAGATGAAAAGAATTAGATTTTGGAAATCGATGATGATACGAGATTAGTGATAGATAGTAGATACATCAAATCCTAAAACTCAGATAAGAATACATCAATGACTATTGTAGAGAGAAATGTAGAGAGAGAGAGAGAGAGAGAGAGAGAAAGAGATGGCGATACTTACTGAGAGCAGGCGGAAGGACAGCTGGTTAGGGTTCGAAACGAGGAGGAAGGCCAACAAACAAGAAAGAGGCAAACAATAACTGATGGATGGATAGATGCATCTATAAGTATATCTTGCTAATTTCGTATTTATATATTGTGGGTGTTTAAAAAGTTGCTATTTTAATAAATTATTTTAGATTTTGATTATTTTAATAGGTTAAAATTTTTGTATTTTAGAAGATAATTGAATTTTTTTGTATTTAGATGTGATGTTTGTAAGAGAAAAAGTGATATAATTATGAATTTGGTGTGTCATTTTATCTTATTGACTATTTAAAGCCTATTTTACTTTTATTTGAATTTTAGTCCAAAAAGTCCTAAAAAAAAAACCTTCCCAAACACTCCCCAATTATATGAGGAAAATGGTATTTAACCCACAAGACTAAATATTATATAAGAAAAATTGGTGTTTAATTATAAGTCTTGTGAAAGTTTTAATCTAAATTTTAATTTTTAAATTTTTTGATTTAAAAAAAATTCAACATTTATTAACTTTTTCTATATCTACTCTCGCATCATTTTTAACTTCTCCTATATACTATTGTTAGTGATGAGATTGTTAAATTATTTTTATAAAAAATTTTAAAAAATAATTTGTATATTAAAAAAATATCTTAAACAAATATAAATTCTTATTAAAAATAACATGTTGTAATTGTGAAAAAAAAAGAAAAAAATTACACTGTACAAAATAATTTATATATTAAAAAAATATCTAAAACAAATATAAATATTTATTAAAAAATAATATGTTGCAGTTGTCAAAAAAAAAAACATTGTGAATTTCATTAATAATGCTAAAAAAATGTGTTAAGTATTTGTGTAAAGACTTGACACGTGTCCACTCTTAAATTAGTAAGTGAATATAGATGAAACCAAAGAATTTACCTTTTATGCTAACAAATATTAGAAGTCCGACAATTGAAACTTAATAACTATTAATTAATAGAATTTAGCAATTGAAAAGTCTAAAACCACATTTTTTTTTTTGTCTTCTCAAATGTCTCTTTTTTTTGTTCATGCATGCATTTTAATATTGATAGAGAATTAGATGTGTGGAAGAGTGAGAGACATTAAAATTATATATTGAGTTATGTAATTGTTATGATAAAAAATAAATGTTATCTTTCTCTTCTATAGCGATTTATCTGGTTACACCTCTAATTAAAATGTCATGTGTGTTTCTACATCATCATTAAAACGTTACTTTTATGTTTTTAGATGCTTTGTCTTACAATTGTTTGTGTTTTGTGTTATGAAATTTATTACATATATGCTTGTTAAAGCTATTAGATGGACCTAATGTAAGAAGTATAAATTATTTCAATGTCATTCTCAAGATTAGAAGTACAAAAAATATATTCAAAAAATATATGAATAGATAAGATTTTACAAAATTTGTTTGTGAGTCCTATTTCTTGAAAATCCGATGAGTCATTTATTTTTTATATTATATTATATATTTAGTTTATGTACTATTTTTTTTATATAGTTTTTTTTGTTTTCTTTAAAAGTTTATTTTTAAAAAATTAATTAATAAATAAATAAATCATTTTCTATTTCAAATTATTTAATTTTTGTTTTTATTTTTTATTTTTTTCTTAAAATAGTTTTAGTTTTGGGCAATTACTTACTTTTTTTTTCTTCTATATATTGTAATTTTGTGCATTTTAAGTATATAATATATTCACTAATACACTCGGAGATGCACTATGAAAGAAGCATCGTGTGAAAATCAAGAAAGAAAAAATAAATAAATAAAATAATAAGATGAATGTAGAGCAAAAATCAAAAATCAAAAATTCCAAAGCAAGCAAGCAACAAGCAAGTGGAATAGAATATTTAACAATCAACATTTGAAAATTTGTAACAAAATTTTATAAGTTTCCTTTTTTCGAAGAAAATTCTATTTGGTACTAGCTAAATAAAATATTTTTAAAATAGTTTTTTTTTTAATTTTTAAAATTGAAATTAAAACTATAATAAATTTGTGTAAGCATAATTGCTAATCATATTTTTTACTTAATATATTTATATTGACTACCTTTTTCAAGTTTTTTTTATTTAAGTATTTATATAGAAGTAAAAAAATGTCATTTGGAAATTTTTTTTTTAATTTAGTTATAAATTTTATCCATACTTTATTTTTTAAATTTTGAATAAAAGTAAATATAAAATAATTGATTGAAGACATGTTGCATTTGTTACATTCCTTTTTCTGTGTAAAAGAAAATTGAAAATCACAATTTACATATATACAAATAATTATAAACATAATACGTGCATAGCACGGATGGAACATTAGTTAATAATAATGATAATTACCCTGTTTGTAACTTCACTATCTTAATTAATTTTTTAACTTTTTAATTATTATAACTTGATTAAAAAATTTATATTTGAAAAAATAGTTAGATTTTTATTTTTAGTTGATTCGATGGTTGTGAAAGAAAAAGTAAAATGATTATAATTTGGATGTGATATATTATTTTATTCGTTATTTTAGGAGTTGTTTAAGATGATTAAAATAAATACACTTTTTGATTTTTTACGAAAAGATGTGTAAAAAAGTAAAGAGTTGATATGACTAAAAAAAGGTATAAAAAAAATATACTTATATAGTGTACCCCAAATAATGCCTTAGCATGTTTTGGCTTTATTGACTATTTTATCTTCCAATTTTCTTTCCAAACGAGGCCAATAATTATGTGGGAGGGCTATTTTTGCATCCTAATTTTCTTATCGACTTCCAAGGTTATATCTTGATTTCGGTTGCAAATGAACAAAACTGTTCATGAAGAAGCTTGAACACGGTTCGGTAAGTACTCATTCTAATTCAGTTCGTTTCTTAGAAAAAGAAAAAAAAAAAACTAATTCGTTAAAATTTTATTGAGTTGGAACTACACTTGAACTCGTTAAATTTTTAATAAATAAGTCCAAATATCAACTCGTTAGCTCAACGCGTTTAACATTTACTTAAATAATAAAATGAATATATTATATATATATATATATATTAAATAATATAAATATCTTATTTATATGATATAAATAATAGTTAAATTAATTTATATATAGATAATAGCTAACTATAAACAATACATTTATATAATAGTTGTGATAGATATTACTATTTTGATAAAATATTAACATTTTTCTTTTAGTTTGTTTATATATATTGTATATATAATTATATAATCAAAGTTTCAATTGTAATTTTAGTTTCATACTCAAGTATGAATTTATAATTTATTTGGCTCGTTACGGATCATGAACAGAATCGAGATTGAGTCAAGCCTAAGCTAACTCGGCTTGAGTTCAGTTTGTTAAATTTTTATTGAGTTTGAACTCGCTAAAATCTTAATAAATAAGTCTAATCATATTAAAACTCGGTTCGGCTGATTTGTAATCTTAATCTCGATGACAAAAATTTTATCATTATTGTTGTTGTTGTTATTTTGAGTTATTTACACCAAGATTGCTAAATTGTTAGTGAATATCACTTTATTTTTTTATTTATAAATTTGTATATTTTGATATCCTCCTCAATTATAAAAATGTATAATTTTCACCTTTTTGTAAACCTTTTCTAAACTATCACAAAAAAAATATATTTATACAATTTTTATAATTGAGAGGGTGATATGTATTGACTCACAGATGAGACTTGATGGGTTTTTAATGAATTAACTCATTTTTTTTAAGGGAGGAAACGAGAATCATTACACACCGTTTGGACGATTTTTAAAAAAAATAAAAAAAATATTATATATATATATTGGCATATAGGCAGTAGCAGAGTCAATAAATTAAATCAGAGGAGGTACTTATTAATTATAACATTGAAATTTTTTACAAAAATATTTTATATAAATTTTTACGATTGACTTCAAGAAAGATAAAAAAAATGTTATTTGTAACTAGTGTATCATAGACAATATAAAAAAAAGAAGTCATGGATATAAATTTTAAAATAAATTATATAATGATAAAGTAATTTTTTATACAAAATATGAGTAAAAATTCAATATAATACATAATAATACTACGTCATCATTGACATATGATATCACTAACCAATAATAAAAAAACATACGGAGGATAAACCTCACATGTCAAAATGTAATTAACAATTACATATCTTTATTGAGATTAATTATGTTTGTATGTCAATAATAATAGACATCACCATTATATTGAAATTTTCATAAATAATAATATAACTTATCGTAATCTCTTTATTTTTAATCAAAACAACCATTATTATTATCATAATTAAAAAAATGTCATTAACATTTTACTCTAAAAAATATTTTTATTTAAAATATTTTCTTTATGCTTGCAAAAAAAAAAAAAAAAACAAAATCCAAAATCCAAGGGGGACACGTGACCCTCCTAGACCTCTTTACCTACACCTCTGCATGTAGGGGTGCTCGCGAGTCAAGTTTGGATTGGACAAATTGGGTGTGGATGCCGATAGAATTGATAAATTGAGCAAATCTTAATTTAAATAAATAAATAAAAAAAAACCCTTAAATATTTATTGAACAAATCCTACTTAACGAACAAAAAAAATTAAGCTGTGTTTGGTTGTATTCTCAAAAATATATTTCCACCCGTCCATTTGCGCTTCACGTTTGGATACAATTTTTAAATCATAATTCCATCATACAATTCAAAACACATCTCACTTCCCGTTTGGCAGATTGCTCCCTTCGTTTCTCCACTATGAAAAGCTTCCAAAGGTACATATTCTCTGTCTTCGGTCTTCTTTATTTCTGAAAAGCTTCATGTACAAAGAAATTTATGAACTTCACGAGTTGTCTTACTCTCTTTGAAAGATCACAGCTGAAGATTCTTCATGGGTCGTGTTCCTTTCTGTGAACTGAGACCTTCAAATCTAAACCATGTCTGTGAACCCCCTAAACACCCATAAAATCACTTCCACCAGCTCCTACAAATCAAGTGAGTTACAGTTTGTGCGATGTAGAAGATTCACTTTCCGGGCAACGAAACAATGACAAGATCGAGGTCGAATAAATCACAACTTTCTCTCAAATTTTAAATTATAACTCACTGATTTCTTCAAACATCCCCAAATTCATTCCTAATTTATCTGTGTCAGGTCAAATTTGTAAAGCGTATTTTCGAATCAGATGCCTACCGAAAAAGCGCACATCCACCCACTATACCCACTCCGTCACCGGTGACAACTATTCCACTCATACTGCTCTGGTATGTATATCCTTCAATCGATTTACTATGTAATAGCTGAGCAGTAGATATGGGTTCTGATCTATCCAAACGGCGCTAAGCCGGTCAATCGCCAGGACAATTAGCCGGTTGACCGGCCGATTGACCGCGATTCTAGCTCTCCCACTTCTGGGTCGACCGCCACTCACCCCCTTTGATACTTCTCTTCTTCTGCTCTCATTCTGTTTATTTCTGCTTATTGTCTATTGTGTACACTTCTTTCACAAACTTTTTTCATACAATATTTTACTTTTTCTTGTTGCATCTGTTTTTCCCAACACTGTTAACAACTTCAATTGATGAATCTTTATTCCTACCAAAACATAATTGTAGATGATTCTTGCATTGCTATTTTTTTATCTCCACTTCAGATTAGTTTAGATAGAAATTGTGTGTTGTTAGATGGATGATAACAATTTAGATGACAATCAGGACACAAAAATGTGGAGTTCCCGAATTGAATGAAGCTAATAAACATATTGAGAGAAGAGGTACAAAAAAATCAAACAAAAGGTCGTAGTACTGTGTGGACAGTTAGGCATTGGAACCATTTTGCAACTGAGTTGCAAAATCTGTATGGGTTTTGATACACACCAAAACAGTTAAGACAAAAAAATCAGCGACTGAAAGCTGATTACCAAACCTTCAAGCAATTGTAGGCATAGACCGGTCTAGGATGAGATCCCATTGTAGGAACGGTTGTTGCATCCTATGAATTTTGGGATAAGGTATTGAATTAACCTGTACCCTTTTTAATTTTTTTTTGTAACATTTGATCACACGTACAGTACGCTTATTTTCAATATTTTCAATTGTTACAGGCAACAAAAAATGTAAAGAAATTTAGGACAAAAGGATTTGAGTATTTTCAAGAAATGACCGAAATTGTTGAAAATTGCTGTGCCACAGGGGTCTTGCCCAATGCATCCACACAAGGAGCCCCTGACTCTAATGAAGAGGACAAAATGCTTAATAAATTTTGGTCGCCTGGAGCTGGTGGGGGTAATGTGGCTGAATTTATTGCTATTGACTTATTCGGCGATGAGTACGTAGAACCATCAAAGGGCAAAAGTCATAAAATGGGCCCTACAAATAGCCAGACTGACAGTGGTTGTTCTAAAAGGTCACGATCAAGTGGCTTTGATGATGTTAGCGCAGCTTTCACTACCTACGTACAGGCAAAAATAGAACATTCCTGTGCACGATCAACAGACACAGAGGCTATAAGTGTAGGTGGTGATGACTAGTCCCTTGATGCATGTCAAGATGCCCTGCCAGAGCTTAAGGACATACCACCGATCCAGTACATTAGGGCATTGACACTATTCAAAGACAAGGAATGGCAGAGGTTTTTTATGCGTACTCCTGCCTATATGCGCCTAGCTATGATCCTAGTTTTGCAATGAAGGGAAAAGTTGTGGCTTGATCAAGTTTACGGTTCTCTTTGTGGTTGTGCAACATGATTTGATGATTTCTGTTTTGTTTTTATTCAATTTTTTTTCACTTGATGACATGCTCTTTTTTATCCGTCTTCGTATGTTTATTTCTATATTTTTATTCATTATTTATATATGTTTTTTCTTCGCATGTATATTTCCATTTAGTTCAATAAATGACTAAGGGCGACAAATTGTAGCCAGTGGTTAATCTCAGTTTCACCAATAATGGTAACAGTTAGCATGTTGTTAATCATTTTTTAATAATTATGCTTTTATTGTGATGTAGCCGAAACAATATGTCATCCGACACATAAAACAATGCAATGGAGAGGTCATCAAAGGATGAGATTATTGAAGATTTTGTGGATTTTTTTATGATTGCTTTTATGAATGAACATATGAATGCGCCAACCAGTAGACGACCGCAGCGAACTTGTCCATTCAAAGGTTTCAGTTGATTAAATGGTCATCTAGAAACAATGATGGACATCATGCGAATGGATGCCCAAACATTCATTTTATTGAAAGACACCTTACTTCAAAATGGCTTTGTTGAAATTGAACATATGCATATTAGTGTCGAAGAATTGCTTGGCATTTTTTTGTACACTTTCGCACAAAATGACCAGTATAGACTACTAGCCAATAGATTTCAACACTCTACTGAAACTATTTGTCGACAGATCAAAATCATTATGCGGGCACTGTGCAAACTTGCATCAACGGTTATCAAACCACGTAACAAATACGAGATACCGACAAATATTTTAAATGATAAGAGGCATTTTCCCTGGTTCAAGATATGACTACATGTTTGTCCTGTAGGTTTTCAATAACAGTAACATAGGAATTTTTTTTTAATCTTTTAAAAATAATATTTAGGTTTGTTTCGCGTTTAATGTCAAACTAATATATTTCAAGTAGGATTGTGTTAGTGCTATCGATGGCACATTGGTGGATGTGTGGATCCCTGCATCAAGACAGAATACATTCCATGGTCGCAAAGCTACGGTATCGCGAAATGTACTTGCAGCTTTCGACTTCGACATGTTGTTTACATTTATCAATTTTGGATGGGAAGGTAGCGCCCACAACAACACAATTTTAGTTGACTGAATTATAAGAGTTGATCTACATTTCCCACACCCACTCCATAGTGAGTGTCACCAAATATTACACTGTACTTTCTTAAATGTTAATTTTTGTATACATGTATTTGACAGAGCATTGCCTACATTATTTACATGTAGGCAAGTATTATTTAGTGAATGTCGGTTTCATGAACATACTTGGATTTCTTACCCCATTTCATTCCCAACGCTATCACTTGTAAGAGTTTTATGGCCGTCATTATTCTGGACCCAAGGAATTGTTTAACCATCAACATTCGTCGTTATGCAATGTCATAGAAAGAACATTTGGTATCTTGAAGAAGCGCTTTTTAATATTGTGGTCCATGCCAAATTACAAATCTACAAGACAACGACCCTTCGTGATTGCATATTGTGCAGTGCACAATTGGATCCGTTCGCATGGGGCTATGGATCCATTGTTCATGGAAGTTGATAATGAAATAGCGGCAGATGTGGCAGCAGACGGGTTTGTTGGAGGCCAAGCTGACTATATTGACAAGTCACAACATGGGTTGGCGTACCAATCGAACTTGAGGGATGCAATTGCTACTGCTATGTGGCAAAATCATGTTGGTCATAGGTAGATTTGTGATGTGAAGAAATAATGTGAATTTGGTAGTATTGTATGTATTATCACATTCGTCTTATTTATTTATTTTTATTTTTTAATGTGTACAATGCAACTGTAGTTTGAACCGTGCTCTTTAAAAGTGTTATCCAATTTTAATCCTTACCAACGAAGAACATTTTTTCTGCAAAAAAAACATGACAATTATGTAACTACTTTTGTCAATTCTTGAAAGTTGGTAACGGTGGATTAATTTTACCTTTCAGTAAAACAAAAATATTTAAAAAAAAATTAAAATTCATCTACCCCAGATAGAAATAAAAATTCAACCATAATTTAGGGAAAAAATATGATTGTAGACATATTTTTGTTGTATATTTAATAATAAAACAAAGTGACTTATTCCGAAAGGTTATATAGTATTAAATGCGGTACCAACTTATAAATCAGACGTACGTTCTCATACTTATAATTAGGTGCTACGCACAAGTTACATATTTTGAGAAACTTCCCATGAAAAATTAATGGGTAAAATACTAATAGTGTTAATAGTCACATTTAATTCAATTTAAATTTTATTGAATATTTTCTTATTTAATATTTTTTTGTTATAACTGTTATTTTACTGAAAATTTTACTAATAGTGTTATTTTATTGAATATATTTTATAACTATTATATAGTACTAATAGTGTTATTTTATTTAAAATTTTACTAACAAGTTGTGCAACAGTGAAGGGAAAAGTTTGGTTTTAACTGTTATTTTTTTGTTAATAATTAATTTTTTCAATTGAATTTAAGAAGAGTTTGGTTAACAGTGTTTTGTTGTTAATAATTATTTTTTGAATTGAAATTTGAAAAGAGTTTGGTTATGACTGTTGAGATTGTATGAATGTAACAATAGTGTCAAAAAAAAAAAGTAATTAAATTTTAGATTCAATTTAAATAGAACTATAAATAACATAAAAAAATTGTAAGGAATTGTTGAACATTTTTCATTTCAAATAGGACAAATAAATTGGAACTTTTATAAATACGAAGTTGAGGAATCATAATGGTTACATACGTATAAAAAAAATGTATAGATCCACAACACCAGTCTATTTTAATTCTATTTTTGGACTTCATGTGTTTTTTTAAGATAAATTACACTTTACACTCTTCGAGTGTTATCCAATTAGCATTTGGACGTAGAAAGAACAATTATTTTTTTAAAAAAAAATTGTGGTCCTTCAATTTACATACTTTTGTCAATTATTTCAAGTTGGTAACAGTGGATTAATTGTAGCTTTCACAGAAAATAACAAAAGTATGTTATCTTTCATATCAAATTTTAAATTTGGCAACAATCCTTTTTAATGCATGTTTAATATTGTTATTATAACTCAATAAAAATTTCATTAGAACTGTTTTTCCTTTCTTTTTATTCTTTTGTTATCGCTCTAACAAAATAACATTTGTATTTAGCATTTCATAAATAAAAAAACAATTGTAGTTGCACCAATACAACATACAATTTTGAACATGATACTCTTACACTATGTTTCATAGCCCAATGGGTAGTCATTAAAAAAACAAAATAAAATAAACAGATAAGTGCATCATTTTAAAAATAAAAACAGACAGCAGTAAATTATACGGAAAAAAAAAAACTACAAAGACAAATGGTGCTTACATCCACGAACCAAAAAATTAAGAAAGAAAGAAAAGGAAACAAACAAATAAGAATAGAAAGTACTAGTAAATCTGCAACACAACTAAAAATCACAACATGCGTTAACCATTTAATCGCTCATCGAAACAAGTTAAGCGTCATTGTTAGCTGGTGGTGGAGGTGGAGGGAAGTAGTGATGGTAGACCTGAGTGATTCGATGGTCAATTTGATCAATGCGGTTGCTTGTCACTTTATCACGTCTTTCAGTGTCTAAACGAAACTCACCAAATTGTTGAATTAGTGAGTTCTAAGCGGCGATAAATGTATCGAACCGATTACCCAATGCATTGAACTGATTAGCCATTTGTTCTTCTCATTGTACGCGCCGATTGTGTCGTTCTTGTTCCAGCGCCAAATAATCAGTCCAGTATTGAGGCTGTTGATTTGGTGGCATGGCATTGTCATTGGGGTCTTCGGGATCATTAACTATTGGTGCATTTGCAACATTAATAGATCCCAATAAGTTTTTAGCGCCACCAGCTCGGGTCAGTGTATACTCTGAAATTGGTGAAGTGATTTTCATATCTGCTTCACCTATAAGGCTGACATACAAGCTTTGAAAATTTTGGTTAGCAGAGCTCCAAAAGGTAGTGACCGGCCACTGAGAGTACCAAGATTTGCAACCATCATTTCCTTCAGTATTACGTAGCATAAATCTAATGTTTGTCTAACTTCAAAACAATATAACAAATAAACATTATAAAATAAAACAACATCAAAATGTTCTTTTTTAGGAGTGGCACTTTCGACTATCCATCGATGAAGAATACGAAGGTGGGGTTTTAAATGTCTTGTTTGTAAATTAGTGCCGACAATGTTAACTAGGTCAGGCTCACTCTGAAAATGACTTTGCAAATCCCCTAACTGAACTCCGATAATTTGTGCCAAAGTGTGGGGGTTTAGCGTGATTAGTTTACATTTGACGTAAGATGTTAGACTATTCTCTCCAACTTCTCCCTAAGTAGGTCTCAAGTGAAGGTAAAATAAATACACAAAACGTGGATATACCTTTTGTGGTAAATTGATTAAAGGTAGCCATCTCATCGTCTCCAGCCTGCCAACCAACAAAGGATCATATTAAGAAGATAGATTTACCCTTCTCTTGGTAACAATTGATCGGTTGGTAAAATATGTGAGAAAATCAATAGTTGGATAGGTCTGCTGTTGTTGGCGTGGTGGAGGGTTAGTGGTTTCACCACGTTTTGGTCTGGCTCTTTTTGTTCTTGGTATGACTTATGAAGTTAAGAAAAATGATAGCAAAAGGTAACAAAAATGTATGAAAATGGTGTGCAAAAGGTAAGCAACAGATAACCAAAGCTCAGCCTCAGGTTGAGTCTTGCTGGAAGTTGGGAACAGGCGAAGCCGGTTGACCGGCTAGATAACCCATCGGTTGACCGCCCGGTCGACCTGTTTTGTGAACTTTTCAGCTTACTTCTACAGCTTTGAAATTGTGAAGCTCTGGTGTTGTGAACCTTTGATCAAAGCTCTCTGTCTCTTCTTTTACATGGTCATGAATTGTAAATATGTACACTGAATTTTTGAAATTAATTGATTGTGAAATTAATTAAAGTAGGTGATGGAGGAGGTGGTTGTATGGTTCGGGTCTCTGATATGGTTGTATTGATATTATTTGAATAATGAATGTAAATGAAGATGGTGAAGAAGTTGGTAAAAGTTGTGAAGTAATGAAGTTGAAGTGAAGATGGTGAAGAAGTTACTGAAAGTTGTGAAGTGAAGTTGTTGGTTAGCAGAGTGATATAAAGCCTCACTAAAACAAATGGTCAAAAAATTTGTAGCTGAGTTTTAGTTTCTTTCTTTTTTTTTTTTTTCTTTCCTTTTATCAAAAACTGATCAACTGAGGTTTTGCAAATGAGCGATGGCTCTGTAGAACATGAGTTAAATTACGATGTTGTCCTTTTTATTTTTTTTCTAACATAACAATTTAGCATTCTATAAAAGAGGGGCAATTTGGTCATTTCAATCAATAGCCAGAATAATATTATTGATGGTACGGAACTTCACGGGTGAGAATTTCACGAGTGAGGCACGGGTGAGGCACAATAATAAAGGTGAAGACAACGGTATAGGTTCATGGATTTTTCATCAAAGGATAAAATTTAACAAATGAAAAAATGTTCAGGTAGCGTTTGGTAACGTTTACGTTTTTTGTTTATATTTACAAAAATTTTATAAACTAATTTTTGTTTATTTTTAGAAAAACATAAACTACAAACGCGCTTGATTTGAACAAAATATTTGGAAAATTTTACAAACATAAACAAAAAATATGTTTATTCAGGTCTAAAATATTTATATTTATTTTTTATTATTTTATGACAATGGGATCATACACATTATAATTAAAAAAAAAATTAAAAAAATAAATTGAGAAAATAAATTAATTGAAAAAAAATAAATTGAAATAAAAATTTAATTGAAAAAAAATTTATTTGGAAAAAAAATTAATTGAAAAAAAAAATATTAATTCATTTTTTGAATTGAATTTTAAAAAGAGTTTGGTTATGACTATTGATCAAAAATTTCATTCAAGTTTTGAGTTGTGTGTTTGATTATGAACTATAACTTTTTGAATTAAGTCTTAAAAATTCTTTTCAAACCTCATAACTAAACAAATGTTCTTATTTTACATATCACATCAAACTTTCAAAACTCAATTCCACATTCAATTCAAAACTCAATTCAACACTATATTCAAAAATCATAATCAAACAAATTTTATATACTTAAATCATAATTCTAAAACTCACAAACTCAAAATACAACTCTATTCTCAAATCATATTTAGAAAATTTTACCAATCGCAACCTTAGTTTTTCTAATTGAATAATGAGGAGTAGTGATGGTTCTGCTTTATTGAAAATGAAAAGCATCCCTTTCAAGTTTCAATACTTTATTTATTGAAAAAATAATTGATACGTATAGGACATTTCAGCTATCAATTTTTTTTAATAACATTCTACCATTTAATCAATTACTAAAATGAACAAACTCTAATCTTAGCTCCGTCCATCCCTTCCCAATTCTGGTTAGTGGTTTGTAGTCACTACCATCAGCCATCTCCTCATTCTTATTTTTTTTCCCCATTGTTGCCACCCATTCTTTTTCTCTTCCTCCTCTTTTTCCCTAAACCCTAAATCTAAAAAAATGAGTAGGGGGCGACGGGAAGAGAATAGGATTATAAGCGCTAGAGATGGCTCTGGTGGCGGAGATGAGCCTGATGACAAATGGGTGAACAAGTAAAAAAGAAATAATTAGGGTGTTGAACAAAAAAGAAAAAAATTTAAATTTAGGGTGATGGTGTCAAACACTCAGAGAGTGAGTCGTGGTTTGCTCTTTTAAATTTATTTTTTATGAATCTATTATCTCTTGATCAGATTATTATTGACTAGATCTCTTTACTAGTTCTCAAATGATCCTTTATCTATTGTCATAATTGTATCATTATTCTTATGAGCTCAGATCTTATAAATCCATGGTGAGACTAGGGCCAGCCTTGGGCTAAGGCTGGTGAGGCCTGTGCCTAGGGCCCTAAAAATTAGGCCCAAAAAAAGGGCCCCAAATTTAGTCTTACACTATATTAAAAACTTAAAATGGCCCAATTTTATTTAATTAATTTAGGCCATTTTAAAGGGGGTCTCAAAAAATCTATTTAGCCCAATTGATAAAAGGCCCAATTAAAAAATATTTATAAGTTTTAGTTGTTAGTCCAAATAAAAAAATAAAATATTAAATGTATGTATATATATTAGTCGTTAGCCTAATTTTGTGTGGCTTATTTTTTCCTCTTTGTGGTCCAATTATGTGTTTTTTAGTATTTTTAAAAAAAAAAATATTTTACACAATTATTTATTTATTTATTTTCTAGATACATCTAATTTAGATACACTTAAAAACTATAATATTTATATATATTTTTTAAAAAAACGTTACCAAATACAAAAAATATAAAAAAAATACGAATTGTAAACTCAGACAATTATTTTTGAAAACTCTAAACCAAACATAGTGATTTTTATTTTTATTATTTTTAAATATCTAAAAAGGCCCTGAAAAATTATTTCGCCTTAGGCCCCCGAAAACGCAGGGCCGGCCCTGGGTGAGACATTAATCCAACAATGATGTTCGTGAGGGGAATTAATTCCACGATAATGTTATCAATATTATGCATTCAATTTGAAAGAGTTACTGTAGTAATCGAGCATGTGGTATATTCTTGATTTGTTATGTAAACCTCAATTGCTTCACTTTATAGCCACCGTCTTGTGATCATCACAGAAAAATCTACTAATGGTCATGAGGATGACAGTAGCATGTGTAGAGTGACAGTTGAGAAATAGTTAGAGATATTTGTATACATGCAAGTGATGAGTGGTTAGAGAGAGAGAGAGAGAGAGAGAGAGAGAGAGAGAGAGAGAGAAGTTAGAGATATGGTGTTTGTTATAACAAACCCACTAGATTGTATATAAGGAGGTGTATGCATCAATATTGAATTAATGAAAATCATTCTTTACTTTTCCACATGGTATCAGAGTATATGAGCTCTAATGAGCACTAATTCTTGGATTTCATGGCTTCCTCTGTTGTCATGACTTTTTTTTTTTCTTCTTCATCTTCTCCTTCATTCCCTCAAATTTAGTTTTTCTCATCTCAAATTTATCATTTTTTATGACAATCAAATTGGATTCATCTAATTTCTTGATCTGGAAAATTCAATTCTAGAACATTTTACAAGCCGCAGAACTTCTTGGCTATGTTGATGGTTCTAAGGCTTGTCCACCATTAAAGATCAACTATTCATCTGGTTCTGAGATTGTTAATCCAGATCGAGTGCAGTGGGAGGTAATCGATGCACACTTGCTTAGTTGCATTACAACAACTTTATCTCCATCGATCTACTCCACTGTTCTTCATCATCAACATTGTGTTGATGTTTGGAATGCTTTAATCAAGCGAATTACAACACTTTCACGATCACTCATTCATCAACTTAAAAATAAGTTGAATAATGTGATCAAAAAGTCTGAATTTATGGATGAGTATTTGATGAAGATCAAAGATTTGGTTACTCAATTAGCTCTTGCATCTACAATAATTAAAGATGAAGATCTGGTGCTAATCACACTCAATGGTCTCCCCAAAGAATATGACTATTTCAAGACCATAATTAGAGCTTGATCTGAGTCCATCTCAATGGAGGAATTATGTTCTCTTCTTTGCTCAGAGGCTATTCATATCGAGATGAAAAACAAGAAATCAAATCCGATTGAGCACCCTAATATTGCATTCTCTGTTACACGCCATTCAACTCCATCATCTTCTAACACTAACTATTCTAGAGGTCATTTCCCTAATTATCGAGGTCGATCTTCATATCAGAATCGTAGTAAAGAAGGTTGATTTTCTACTCAAAATCGTAGACATTGAAGGTTTTTTTTAAGGGGAAGAGGTTGATTTGGCCCAAATTTTCAGATTTGTGGTGTTTCTGGACGTATCGCATTTGATTATTGGTTTTGAATGGATTCACAATTTCAACCACAATCTTCTTCTATTCATTATTCTTCTCAAAATTCTAGGGCATTTGTGGCTTTATCTTCTTATTCCCAACTTTCTTTCTTTTTTTTTTTTTTTCCACTTCTTGGTATTTAGACTCCGCTACTATAGATCATATTACTAATGATCTCCAGAATTTGAGTGCATTTCAGCCATATCCTGGTTCAAAACAAATCACTATCGGCAATAGTCAACAAATTCCTATTCAACATACTGGTAAGGGCATACTTCCTACTCTTACTTTTGCCTTTTCTCTCAACATGGTTTTACACTCTCTTTCTATTTCTTCTAATCTACTTTTGGTTAATCAATTAGCTAAAGATAATAATTGTATTATCACATTTGATTTTTCTCACTTTGTGATTCAGGACAAGTATTTGAAGAAAATTCTTCACAAGGGTACTAATACTAATGGTCTTTACCATTTTCATTCATCTGCTAATGCTATTTTTTCTCAAGCATCTTCTCTATGCTCTTTTCAAGTTCATTTTCATGCTACTAATAACACTGTTTCTAGAGATATATGTAACAAACCCGACCTATGATTATCGTTAATCCATGCTTAATTATGCCTAATAAGTAATTAAAGTGAAATTTTGCATCATCTGTTGCCTTATTTGTATTTATATCTGTTTAATGTAGAAAGATTTGTTCATGTTTTCGTTTCGATTTGTGAATTGAAGGCTTTAACGACATCCGATTCAAAAACTGACTTGATTTTTGTGTTAATTAGAATTTTTTGAATTTTATAGTAGGTTTAATTGAAATTTGATTCGGAACGAATTTATTAGAATAAATCGTACCCATTTGATTAGTGGTAAGCTTAATTAATTAAACTCTCTAACCAACATTTGTCTCATGACACTCAACTTAAACACTCATCCCTTCACCTTAGAACATAAAAAACGTGGGAGAGAGAAGGATAGAAGAAAAATTGAGCTCAAAGCTAGAAAAAATGGAGAATGCTACGAATTGTTAGGGATTTGCAAGAAATTGGGAGTTTAAGGTCTACACTTGTGCAAATTAGACTCTAGGTGAGAATTTTAGTCTTTGACCTTGTAATGTAGTTGATTAATGCATGGAAACAAGTGAATTAGGTGAATTCATATGGGAATTGAGCGTGAATTGAAAAAAGTTAAGTCATTCCATACATGCATGCATATTTCATAGCATTTTGAAATTGTTTTCAAAGATTTCCTCTCATGCATGTTGTAATTCTAGCATGGTTTGAAGAATTCATAGCATTTCTCACCATTGGACCTCATTTGATCATGTTTTGGAAGTTATGAACTCAAGTGAATATATGCATGTCATGTTCATATCATGTTCTTACATTTCAAGTTAAATTTTGCACAATTGACATGCCTTTGGGCCTTGATTTCATGAAATGATATTCAAATCATGATATTTTACAAGTTCCTAAATGTTTTCCAAAATTTTGGCCCAAGAAGATGAGTTTTGACGTATGGAATTCGAGTTTGGAGCTTGGAAGTGTAATCTGGAAATTTCAGATTTTGCACTTCCGCTCGAGCGACAAATTCTGCACTTGAGCGGCCACCTTTGTTTTTGCATATCCGCTTGAGCGATCTTAAGTCCGCTTGAGGGTGAAATGCATGCTCCAAAAAGTTTACATGTTTTGCAGATCGCTCGAGCGACAAGAGTTGAGCTCGAGCGAGGGCATGGGTCTCATGCTTGAGCGAGAGTCGAGCGACCATCGAGCGGAGATTTCACACAACCAGTACTTTTGCAAAGTTTACAGACCGCTCGAGCGGGGGAAGTTGTACTCGAGCGTCCCCTCACATGTTTGCATGTCTGCTCAAGCGAGGGAAGTTGCGCTCGAGCGGGACCCCTATTTTCAGTAAGTTTTGTTAAATGTGTTCAAGTGCATTTTAGCATCCTCATTGCATCCTAGGCACTCATAGGCCGTGATTAAGACTTAATAAGAGGTTAAGACTTAGAAACACACTAAGAATGAAATGGAAGAAGTTAAACACCAACCGAGTGTGTGTTTCATTATTTGTTTTTGCTATGTATGTGTAGATCATGCGCCTCAAGTTGTTTGATTTACCTGTTCTACAAGTGGAGCTATTTGTGAGTAATAACTTAGTAAAGCTATGTTTAACTTTAATTATTTTCTGAATGATATGAATTAAGATCTATTTTATGAAATGTTATATTCTGTGTAATGAATGGCTGTCTAAGTTTCTGAAATGTATTCGTGGCATCCTTAGCACAAGGCCCTAGCCCGAGAGTAATAATGCCATGCCTTTATAACCAAGGCCCATGCCCGGGGGTAATAATACCGTGGTCTCATGGCCCTTACTCGGGGGTAACAATACCGTGGTTCAAGCAAGCTACAAGTTTTCCCGATACCGGAGGTTCGCAATGGAACTATCAAGCAAGTTAATGCTAATGGATGTACCATGTCTAACGAAGCATGAACTCTGATTTACGTATGTAGTTGAACAAGAACATGAATATATCTGCTTCTAATTTGAACTCTAATTTCGGTACTTGTTATGGACATCATTCATTTAAAACCCTTTACTTTGTTATTATTCACTGGGCTCCAGCTCACTATTTATTTTATGTATGTAGGTGAGCAAGCATGTGACTAGACTCAGAGTTGAGGGCCTAGCGTCTTAATTTTTGTTAGCCATCTTTCTGTGCCTTCCGGGAAGGTTCCCATTCGAGATGTTTAGTTTTGCATCCTTACTATAGATGTTTTTGTTTGGTTGCTTATCTGTACACTGGGCTAAGTCCCCTTTTGGTTTCATTTTTATGATTGGGTGATACATGATTAATGTATTTATGATGTTATATATATTTATACAAGCTTGTTATGAAGATTTCCGTCTCATATATGTCAACACAGCTCTATGGTCACTGTATATTCTCTATATTTGCTTCCGCAGCCCCTTGCTATATGTTGTTCTATCAAGAGACCTTTGGTAATCCAAGGATTACTAGTCGGTTACGACGCTAAACCTATAGGGGCGGGTTTAAGTCATAACAATATATGGTATAACAGATTAGGTCACCCTTTTCCATTGAAATTTGCTCATTAAAAGAGGAATATTTCTTGTGTATTTTCTACATCTCCTAGTTCTACTTCTTGTACTGATTGTTGTGTATCAAAGAGTAATAGATTACCTTTTCACTTGTCCAATCCACTGTTAATAAACCATTCTCTTTGATACACAGTGACATTTGAGGTCCATTCAATAAATCTACTTCTGGTTTCAAGTATTATGTGCTTTTTGTGGATGATTTTAGTAGATTTACCTGGCTATATCCTTTAGTTTACAAAAGTGAAGTGTTTGCCAAGTTTTTAGAGTTCAAAACATATGTTGAAAAATAGTTTACTACTTTTTTGCAAGTTTTCCGAACTGATGGTGGAATTGAATATTTCAATAAAAAAATGCATGATTTTTTGGTCACTCATAGCATTGTTCATCAGTTTTCTTGTCCATACACATCTGCTCAAAATGGTGTTGCCGAAAGAAAACACAAACACATTGTGAAAACTATAATAGCTTTAATTCATCATTCATCTCTTTCTTTTCATTATTGGTTTGAGGCTACTGCTACTGCTACTGTTACTTTTCTCATTAATCAGATGACTTCTTCTGCTCACCATAATAAATCTCCTTTTGAGGTGCTTTTTTATTGTGTTCCAAATTATTCATTTTTTAGAGTTTTTGGGTGTCAATGCTTCCCATGGCTTAGGTCTTATGGGTCTTCAAAGTTTTATCCATGATCTCTCTCTTGTGTCTTTTTAGGTTATCACCTCTTTGCTAAAGGGTACTGGTGTCTTGATCCTCATACTGGGAAAGTGCATTTGTCTCGCTATGTTGTTTTCAATGAATTAATTTTTCATTTTTCTTCTCTTTGTTCAAGTTTTTCTGTCACTTCTTTACCATCTTTACACTATTTCTTTTGGTCCAGTTGTGCTCCTCATCCACATAGGTCTTCACAGGTTCTAGTTTTAGCTCCCAGACCATCTCAGTCTTGTTTAGACCATACCTCAGCTCAGAATTCCCAGTCTACTGCAGTCCCATCTACCTTACTGCTTGAGTTGCAGCCTGATTTGCTACATTTCTCTGTTTTACGGCCTACATGTGCACCTACATCCTCAACTACACCTGTCTCTGTTGCCCTTACTGCCTCGACTACACAGACTGTTGCACCTGATGTATTAGCTATACATCTTGCTTCTCAGCTACCATCTCAGCTTACTTCTTTTATGTCTTGTCCTCCTATTCCTATTCAATCCATTTCTCTGTTTTACGGCCTGCATCTGCTGCACCTACATCCTCAACTACACCTGTCTTTGTTGCCCTTACTGCCTCGACTACACAGACTATTGCACTTGATGTATTAGCTATACATCTTGCTTCTCAGCTACCATCTCAGCTTACTTCTTTTATGTCTTGTCTTCATATTCCTATTCAATCCATGACTATTCAATTACTTCACTTACCTCCACCTTCATCTAACCGGCATCATATGATTACTATATCCAAATCCACACCCTCTGCCTCTATTAATGCGGCTTCTCCTGCTTTATACACAAATTCTGAGCCACCAAGCTTGCCCTATTTTCTCCACTTTGGCACAAAGCCATGGCTAAAGAATTTACTACTTTGCACAAACAGAGTACTTGGTCTTTGGTTTCATTACCCTCTAGCAAAAATGCCATAGAATACAAGTGAGTTTTTAAGCCCAAACGAACTGATGGTTCTATTGGTCGCTATAAAGCCCGATTGGTTGCTAAAGGGTATTTACAAAAAGGGGGTATTGATTTCCAAGAGACTTTCAGTACTGTAGCTAAGCTTCCTACTATTCAAATTTTGCTATGTCTTGCTCTTCATAACCATTGGTCTTTAAAGTAATTGGACATCTCCAATGCCTTTCTTCATGGCAAACTTGAGGACGAGGTATATATGCTTCAACCTCTAGGGTTTGTTAATTCCTCCAATCCTTCAAGTGTGTGCAAGCTCCATAAGGCATTATATGGGCTTAAACAAGCTCCACGTGCATGGTATTCTACTTTTTCTGCTTTTATTCTCTTTCAGGGCTTTCATAACAGTCAGTGTGATACTTCTCTTTTTATTCATAAGACTTCCATTTCCATCACCTATTGTCACGACCCAAACCTGCCTCTATGGGTTTAGCATCGTAACTGGCTAGTAATCCATGATTACCAAAGGCCTGCTTAATAGTAATGACAATAGTACAGAGTAATGGGCTGGTGGAAGCCAAACAGTAAATAAAAGATGTCCAATGAGTTGTGAAAATCTGAATGGAAAAAGACTTTTGTGGACATAACCATATCCAACCATATACATATACACATAGCATACGAGTTAGGGACCTAGTCCTTTTACCATAACTATACAATCAAGTCTTAATCAGTCGATACATAACAGAGACAAAAAGGGTAAATCTGAAACACCCCCAAAACAGCCTTGGCTCGAGAAGGCTCGGAACCTCGAAGTGAGGCACAACGGTTGGCTGGACAAAACATGAGTTTAACTTAACGCTTCTAGCTCCGGTCCGGTGCCTGGACACCTACATATAAATATAAACAGTGAGCTAAAACCCAGTGAATAACAGATGTGTAAAGGGGTTAAGAATGAATGCCCTTTCAGTAATTAAAACAGTCAATTGCATCAGTGGATTAGTTATTCAAACAGTGTCTCATATTTTACGTTATGTCAGTCATTTAGAAACCATAACAGTCATATGTGGTACATCCAATAGCAGAACAATACAGTAGGTCTTAATAGATCGAACAGTCAGATGATGGCCATCGAAACAGTAAACAGTATTGGTTCCAAACATTGGAACTAACAGAGATTTTTGTAGCAGTAGCAGTAGCAGTAGCTGTACAGTAGCAGTAACAGTAATAGTAATAGTAACAGTACAGTGACAGTAACAGTAACAGTACAGTAGCAACAACAGTAACGGTAACAGTACAGTAACAGTAAGTTGTTATGGATGCCACAAGTACAGTTCATAAAATAGGACAAACATTCATTCAGTAAACAATATCATTTCAGGAAGCAGTACAATTAATCATTTAGAAAATAATAGTAATAATTGAACATAACTTTACAACATTGCTACTCACAGTGGGTTAAGTCGATATAAGACCTCAGATGCCCACCTATATAAATCACATAACAAAAACACAATAGAAGCACCGTTCAATATTCATTTCATTTTAATTCAACTCTCTTTGCGTGTTTCTAGTTTATTCCATGATTATGTGAGTCCAATTGATGCTTAAGAATACTTAAAATGTCATAAGGATGCAATTATGCATTTAAAAGAGTTAGTCAAAAATTGCTGAAAATAGGATCCTCACTCGAGCGCCACTTTAGTCGCTCAAGCGGACTGTAAAATTTTGAAACATTTCTGGGAGTTCGATTTTCACGCTCAAGCGAGACTTTCCTCGCTCGAGCGAACAACATAAATTCTGAAATTTCCAGAATTGTAATTGAAGTTCAAATTTGATATTCAAGGCCTCAAAACTTGTATCTTTGGTACAAAAACATGGAGAACCATTATATAATTCAGTAAACACTCTCAATTAAGAATCATTCATTCAAAATCATGCTCCAATTGCCCAAATTTAGTCTCAACTCATTTTCTCCATATCAAACCCATAAATTTTTAAAATATGAATTAAACTTCCAAAACCCTTGCAAATTCATGATGCATGTACAATTGAAACTCAATTTCATGCAAGACAAATAAATTCAAATCCAAAATGGTTATTTCTAAATTAACTCCAATAATTTTGAATCTAATTCAATTTCTTCACCCTTTTACTAATCCCTTTTTAATTTACATGAAATGGAGTTACATGACCCTTAGGAAAGTATTTGCATGTATGAAATTAAGATTAAAACTAACTAATTTTTCTATATTCAAAATCAAATCATAATTTAATTCTTGATTTATCCAAATTTAGATTTAATTAATTTTCTTCATAACACACCCAAAACTTAATTCATAATCATAGATGTTCCATAACATATTTAAATTTTGAATAAAACTCTTTCATTATATTACATGCATGGGTTAGAGATCAAAACCAAATCAATGTCTAATTTTCCATCAACATGAGCCTAGCTTAATTTTCTTCATATCTATTCCAAATTTAAACTTATAAGTCTTTCACACATGAATTTAAGTCTAAAACATTAAAATTCCAACATGCATGTAGAAATAAGGCCCAAATTCAAGTGAGATATTCAACGTCAAACCAAAATAATCAATTTCCATGTTTATTTCCATAACTATGAATCCTAGCTTTATTTCCTTATTCAAACCCATTTCCTTACAAATTTCATGGAATTGATCTTAAACTCTTATTAATTTCAAGTGTAATGTAGAGATTCTACAAAAATTTAGTTTGATTCCATACCTTAAACTTTAATCTCAAAGAGTTTAGTTGATTCCCTTCTAATTCCCTCGTTCCTCCTAGCTTTTCTTCTCTTATTTTTCCTTCTTCTTGAGCTGAAATTGCTTCCTTCCCCCCCCCCCTCTCTCTCTCTCTCACGGGTTTGCGGAGAACAAAAATGAAGCCATACCTTTTTTTTGTTCTCAATCTCTTTTCAATACAAGAACTCATATATTAATATATTTATATATATATCATGTGCTGCCTTCACATTACGCGCGCGCGCACACACAAATCACAACCAGATTTCTCAGTACACCCACCTAAATTTCTAAGTGCACCCACACCCACAATTCTAGTTTGTTCCTTAAGGCAATTTATGCTTAGGATAAATTTTAATTAAGCAACACTTAGTCTTAATAAATCGTGGTTAATACGTAAATAATTAATCATAACTAATCACAAATCCCACATAATTTAATTAGTCTAATTTAACTTCCATTAAGGCCCAACTAATTTTATTTAATTTTATCATTCTGAATCAGATTTTTAGTCAGACTTCTAAAAGACTCCAAATATTAAATTAAACTTATTTTCATCTTCAATACCAGTTCCTTAAATCATTAAGGCCTTCAATTTCTGACCAGACTCCAAATTTCCGTCAAGTTACATATTCAAATTGGACACTCCATAAATAAATTTAATTCGTAATAATCACAATTCTCAATCTTCATAATTTAATTGACTTAATTAACTCCAATTAGGATCTAATTAATCGAATCTCAATTTTACTAAACTGAATCGAAAATTTAATTAAACTCCCAAATGGGTCTGTAATTAAGATTAAATTGATTCAACTTCTTAACTTCACTTCCTTAAGCCACTTGGACCCTTAATTTCTAATTTCAAAATGAATTTTTAATAAAATCATATACGAATCAAACTCCATAATTTTCGTGAATCCCATATTAAATTATAACAAATGGCAATTAAATTTCAAATCTCTTTAATTAATTAAGTTCTAATCATTATACGTGGTGGAGCCGTTACACCTATCTTGTGGTTTATGTGGATGATATTTTGTTGACTGGTAGTGATCTATCTTTTCTTTAGTCCTTAATTCATCAAATGCCCTTAGCATATTTCATGAAAGAGTTGGGTAATCTCTCATATTTTCTTGGCATATTGATGCAAACATCTGGGTCTTCCTATTTTCTTTCTCAACAAAAGTATGCTCAAGAAATTATTCATAAGGCTAGTCTCACTGACAAAAAATAATTTCTTGAGCATACTTTTGTTGAGAAAGAAAATAGGGAATCCCAGATGTTTACACGGATATGCCAAGAAAATATGAGAGATTACCCAGCTCTTTCATGAAAAATGCTTAGTGCATTTGATGAATTAAGGACTAAAGAAAAGATGGATCACTACCAGTCAACAGAATATCATCTACATAAACCACAAAATAGGTGATGGAAGTGGAAATCTTATGAATAATGAATAAAAAGAGACGTATCACAGTGACTGTTATGAAAACCTTGAAAAAGAAAAAACACAGAAAAAGTAGAATACCATGCACGGCGAGCTTGTTTAAGCCTATATAATGCCTTTATGGAGCTTGCACACACCTGATTGGAGAAATCAACAAACCCTGGAGGTTGAAGAATATATACCTCTTCCTCAAGTTTTCTATAAAGAAAGGCATTGGCGATGTCCAACTACTTTAAAGACCAATAGCGATGAAGAGCAAGACATAGCAAAATCAGAATAGTTGGAAGCTTAGCTACGAGACTGAAACTAAAAGTCTCTTGGAAATCAATACCCTCTTCTTGTAAATACCCTTTAGCAACCAATCGAGCTTTATAGTGATCAATAGGACCATTAGAATTTCTTTTAAGCTTAAAAATCCACTTACATCCTATTGCATTTTTGCCAGGGGGTAATGAAACCAAAGACCAAGTACTCTGTTTGTGCAAAGTAGTAAATTCTTTAGCCATGGCTTTGTGCTAAAGTGAAGGAGACAGGGCAAACTTGCAGTTAGGTGGCTTAGAATCTGTGTATAAAGCAGGAAAAACCACATTAATAGAGGCAGATGATGTAGATTTGGATCTGGTAATCAAATGATACGGTTAGATGAACGTAGAGGTAAATGAGGTAATTGAATAGTAATGGATTGAATAGGAATAAGAGGACAAGACATAATAGAAGTAGGCTGATATGGTAGCTGAGAAGCAAGATGTGTAGCTAAAACATCAGGTGCAACAGTTTGTGTAGCCAATGTAGTAGGGGCAATAGAGGCAAGTGTAGTTAAGGATGTAGGTGCAACAATGCAGGCCGCAAAATAGAGGAATGCAACAAATCAGGCTGCAGTTCAGGTAGTGAGGCTGATAGGACTGCAGCAGACAGGGAATTCTGAGCTGAGGCATGGTCTGAACATGACTGAGATGGTCTGGGGGCTAAAACTAGAACTTGTGAAGACATAGGTGGAGGAGGAGCACAACTAGACCAAAAGAAAAGAGTGTAGAGATGGTAAAGAAGTGACAGAAGAACTACAAGAAAGAGAATTAAAAGGAAAAATTGATTCGTTGAAAACAACAGAGCGAGACAAATAAACTTTCCCAGTGCGAGGATCAAAACACTGGTACCCCTTAGCAAATGGGTGATAACCTAAAAAGACATAAGAGAGATCGAGGATGAAACTTTGAAGACCCATAAGACCTAAGCCATGGGAAGCATTGACACCCAAAAATTCTAAAAAATGAATAATTTGGAACACAATAAAAAAACACCTCAAAAGGAGATTTATTATGAAGAACAGAAGAAGGCGTCCGATAATGAGAAAAGTAACAGTAGCAATAGCCTCAAACCAATAATGAAGAGGAAGAGATAAATGATGAATTAAAGTTATTATAGTTTCCATAATGTGTTTGTGTTTTCTTTCGGCAACACCATTTTGAGCAGATGTGTATGGACAAGAAAACTGATGAACAATGCCATGAGTGACCAAAAAATCATGCATTTTCTTACTGAAATATTCAGTCCCACCATCAGTTCGAAAAACTTGCAAAATAAGTAGTAAACTGTTTTTCAACATATTTTTTGAACTCTAAAAACTTGGCAAAAACTTCACTTTTGTAGACTAAATGATATAACCAGGTAAATCTATTAAAATCATCCACAAAAGCACATAATACTTGAAACTAGAAGTAGATTTATTGAATAGACCCCAAATGTCACTGTGTATAAAAAGAAATGGTTTATTAACAGTGGAATTGGACAAGTGAAAAGGTAATCTATGACTCTTTGATACACAACAATCAGTACAAGTAGAACTAGGAAATGTAGAAAATACACAAGAAATATTTCTCTTTTGATGAGAAAATTTCTGTGTAGAAGGGTGACCCAATCTCTTATGCCATATATCTGCAGAAACAGTTTTATTAGTAGCATGAAGTGAACTTGAGATGCACATGGAGAAGATGCTAGCGAAGAAACAACATTAGCAGATGAATGAAAATGGTAAAGACCATTAGTATTAGTATCCTTGTGAAGAATTTTCTTCGAGTACTTGTCTTGAATCACAAAGTGAGAAGAATCAAATAAGAATTTTCTTCGAGTACTTGTCTTGAATCACAAAGTGAGAAGAATCAAATATGATAATACAATTATCATCTTTAGCTAATTGATGAACTGAAAGCGGATTAGAAGGAATAAAAGAAGAGTGTAAAATCTTGTTGAAAGAAATGGCAAAAGTAGGAGTAGGAATTATGCCCTTACTAGTATGTTGAATAGAAATTTGTTAACCATTGCCTATAGTGATCTATTTTGAACCAGGATATGGCTGAAACACACTCAAAATTCTGGAGATCATTAGTAATATGATCTGTAGTAGCGGAGTCCAAATACTAAGGAGTGGAAGAAGAAGAAGGTTGGGAAGAAGAAGATGAAGCCACAAATGCCCTAGAATTTTGAGAAGAAGAGTGAGTAGAAGAAGATTGTGGCTGAAATTGTGAATCCATTCGAAACCAACAATCGAATGCGACATGTCCAGAAACACCACAAATTTGGCTAATTAGGCCAGATTGACCTTTTCTCTTTGAAAAAAATCTTTTATGTCCGTGACTTTGAGTAGAAAATCTACCTCCTCTGCCACGATTCTAATATGAAGTTCATCTTCAGTAATTAGGGGAATGACCTCTAGAATAGTTAAAGTTAGAAGATGATGAAGTTGAACCTCGTGTAACAGAGAATGCAACGTTAGGATGTTCAATCGGATTTGATTTCTTGTTTTTCATCTCGACATGATTAGCCTTTGAGCAAAGAAGAGAACATAATTCCTTTATTGAGATGGACTTAGATCAAGCTCTAATTATAGTCTTGAAAGAGTCAGATTCTTCAGGGAGACCATTGAGTGTGATTAACACCAAATCTTCATCTTCAATTACTGTAGATGCAAGAGCTAATTGAGTAGCCAAATCTTTAATCTTCATCAAATACTCATCCATAGATTCAACTTTTTGATCACATTTTTCAACTTATTTTTAAGTTGACGAATGTGTGATCGTGAAAGTGTTATAAATTGCTTGATTAAAGCATTCCGAACATTAGCACAATGTTGATGATGAAGAACAGTGGAGTAGATCAGTGGAGATAAAGTTGTTGTAATGTAACTAAGCAAGTGTGCATCGATTACCTCCCACTGCACTCGATCTAGATTAACAATCTCAGAAACAGATGAATCTTTGATCTTTATTGGTGGACAAGCCCTAGAACCATCAACATAGCCAAGAAGTTACGTGGCTCGTAAATTGTTCTAGAATTGACTTTTCCAGATCAAGAAATTGGATGAATCCAATTTGATTGTCACAAAATATGATAAATTCGAGATGAGCAAAGCTAAATTGGAGGGAATGGAGGAAGAAGATGAAGATGAAGATGAAGATGGAGAAGAAAAAGTCATGGCAACAGAGGAAGCCATGAAATCAGTGCTCGTTAATGCTCATTTGCTCTGATACCATGCGGAAAAATAAAGAGTGATCTTCATTAATTCAATATTGAAGAATACACCTTATATACAATCTGGTGGGTTTGCTATAACGAACACCTATCTCTAACCCCACTTTCTCTCTCTAACCACTTGCATATATACAAATATCTTAGTCTCCGTTTGGGAAGTGGGTTGGCTTTTTGACTTTTTAGTTTTTTGGCTATTTTAGCCTGGGCTATTTTAGCCTGGTTTGGGAAGGGCTTTTTGGCTTTTTGGTTTTTTTGATTTTTTTTGTGAGAGAGGATTGTAATGATTATGGGTTGGATTTGATGTTTTATTTTTTGTGGTTAAAATAACCTATTTTGTTTTTTGTGACTATTTTAACCAAAAAAAACCTGACTTTTTGCTTGACAAACGGAGGCTTAACTATTTCTCAATTGTCACTCTACGCGTGCTACTGTCATCCTCATAACCATTGGTAGATTTTGCTCTGATGATGCCACCTGGACTAGTATCTCTATCAAGCTTCATTCTCGACTATGTTTGCAAAGGTCAAAAGGTCAAAAGCAACCATGAAAAAACCCTCCCACTATTAGGGTTGTTTTGGGAATATGCTAAAAAGTGACTTTTTAATTTTTAACTAAGTTTTTTATTTTTTTAGACAAATGATTTAGGAAGTTAGTAAAAAGTGACTTTTTGACTTTTTTAATTAATAATTTTTTATGTTGTCATATCATCATGGTATAGTGTAAAATGACCAAAATACCCCATTCTCATTTGCAAATTACAAAATTTCACATGCTCTAGCTCCTTGTACACTGTCACACTATCACATAAAGTGAATGGAGGGTATATTCGTAAATACCCCCTCCTGTGTTTATCCAGCTTCCCAAATGAGTTTTCAAACAAAAAAGCCACGTTCAGCATTTTCATCAAACGCCCAAACGCGGCTTTTAACCACGTTGCCAAAACAAGCCTTAGGGGTTATTTGTGATGTTCTAAATAAATATATTTTTTAATTTTTTATGAAATATGAGTTGGGTATAGATTAAGTTTGAAGTGAAGTGATAGAGAGATGATGTGACTTAAATAAGATGATGTGACTTAAACCTGGTTTGGCATGTCTTGAAAAAGATAAAAAGTCAAAAAGTTACTTAAAAAGCTAAAAGGCTATCACTATTCACAAAAAAAAAATACAAAAAAAATAAATTTATACATAAAAAAATACAATTCAACTTTTTGCTGAAGTGATGGGCTATCCGCGTGATTAGTCTGATGTACTGGTCTAGAAATGATTGCCTCATTCGCGGGCAACTATGTAAACTCTGTTGTTCAGCCCGTGGCGGCCACCAGGGGTCATATTTTGATAATTTGAACCGTTCAATATGTAGAACTCGTTGAGTACTATATCCTTGTAAAAAATCACATTGATCGGATAGCGTTAACTATATGATCAAATCAGTTTTGTATAAAAAAATGATGGTGTTATATTTAACTGGTGAGCAAAAACTAATCCGATCAATGTGATTTCGATATCCGATCAATGTGATTTTTTATAAATATATAGTACTCGACGAGTTCTACATCTTGTACGATTCAGACTATCAAAATGAGACTTGTGGTGGGCCCCACGGGCCGAACAACACAATTGAAATGGTTGCCTGCGAATGAGGCAATCATGTCCTTATCTCCTACGCTCTGTCCAGAAAAAGGTGACGTACAACTTATTACACTCACTTCCCCTATACACTAATTTATACAATTTTTTATTACACATTTTTTCCGTAAAAAGACAAAAAGTTAACTAAAACATTCATCTTTTTTTTCTCAACTTTTTAATCCAAAAAAATAAAAAATGTACTTATTTAGAACATTCTAAATAACCTCTTAAATAAGATAATGATTTTTTGACTTTTTAATATTTTTAGAGGATGACGAACAAGACCTTAGTTTGTCCATCACTCCCAATCAAAAAAATATGAGAGACTTTAGGTATGGAGAAAATAAAGTCTGGACTTTACACAATACACTTGTAAGAGGGACTTTTTACTAATTAATCCCAAAATTAAAGCTATGAAACAACAAACATGAAATACTGCAGTAAAATACGAAAGTAGATAAGTTGGAACCCTCTTAAGCCTTTTAGGCCATGTTTGATTCACAATACTAATAGTGAGGTATTAATAATCCTATCAAATTAGTGTGGTATTAACTATCCCATCCCTACCCCATTACTAATAATCCTACAAATTTATTGGATTAATTATCCATTGGATTAATAGTCCTAAACCAAAATATCAAAACAAACATAGTATGATTGGACCCACGAATTAATAATCCTAATCCCATGCTTTAATCCTTCTAATCAAACATGCCCTTATCGTTTGGTCTTAACATTCAGCAGGAAAAAAATTGACGGTTTTACGTAGGACAAAAAATGGCAATAAAGTGATCAAAGCAGAGATGTTGACATGCTAAAGTCTTTTTGATTTTTTGTGGTCATGCTTAGTTAGGGGAGCACCTGGGGGTATGTATAGTCACTTTTGGGCGTAGGTTATTGGATTTAATTTTTTTCTCCCTTTCTTATCTCTCTTTCTTTAATTTTAAAAATTTGTGTCAAATTATTTAGTATATATTTTGTTTATAGTTTAGAGACAAAATGGCTTACATAAGCTTAAAAAATATTTTTAAAAGTTGAGGGAAGGTGCTTTTAACTTATATTTTGTAATTATCAACTTTCAACTACATGAGAAAAGTTGCACCAAACTAACACATAATTAATGTTCTTTGAAATAGCTAAATAAATTAATAAGTAAGTTGTTAATTGTTGAGAATATAAATAATAAAATTGTCACTCTCCCTCTGACAGTTTAAGCTTTTAGATGAGTTTGTAATCAACAATTCAACATGAAATCTTGATAGGGTGTATTGAGAATATAAATAATAAAATTGTCCATATCTCTAACTTCTTAGATGAGTTGATACTCAACAAATCAATATTAAACATGAAATCAAAATTAATACAATTACATATTAAATGCCATTAAATAATTTTCTAAGATGAGATTTATAAACACATAAAAACCAGCCAAATTAAAAAATAAATGAATAATTTTGATTTTGGCAAATACTAGCGGGTGTGTTGGGCATTATTTAATGTTGAAATTTGAGAGAAAAATACTTTGGAAATAGGTGAACAAAATTGAAAGAATTTTGATTTTAGTGACAAGTGTTTTGAAACATATAACAAATGTCCGGTGTTTTTTAATTTTTTGGTATTTTCTTGTTCCCAACTCGAAGACATTTGTTAGCAACATCCTTCTATTTTTGTTAAAAATCCAATAGATGGATCACTTAAGTCACACTGGTGTATCAGGCTCCTCAAGCATATCTTCTTCCTCTACAAAAGAGTGCAAGTTGGCAGTGGGATCATATTGTTGAACTACTAATATTGATGCAGTGGTGGAGAAGTCAGAGGATGCTAAAAAGCTCCCAACTGGCCCCAGTTCTGGGCAATCACTTTTGTCTATTAGTGGCACAATTGGAGGCATCCTACCGACTAGGAAGAGATTGGACTTACTCATTGACTTCAAAGCTGCAATAATATCCGCCTTACTTCCTACAACTTTTTCCTCAAATGATATTGCTGTTGATTGATCATTCTTCTGAGTTTGAGTCATGCACTTAGTCATGAATGCCTCGTCATTGTCATCGTGGTCGCCATTCCCAACGTCTTTCATTTCAACCACGATAGCACCACCAGTATCAGTACCAGCACCTGCACCTACACCTCCACCTCCACCTCCACTCTCGGTCATGATCATCATTAATGACTTACCCGGTGGGGCCACGAACTTTATGACCGTAAGCACGATCCCCGGGTGCTCAGCCATCCTAAGCCCATACGCTAGCGCCTCACGATCATCTCGTCCGCCAAAAAAAGGCACCACCATAGTGTATGACACATCGCTAGCGAAGACTTGAGTGGTGCCACCGAGACCCCTATCGATAAGAATTCCTACCGAGCAAGGCGCATGACGAAGGACTTGCTGGTTCACCACATGGATCTCGTGTCCAAGTGACTCCATCACCCCATTCATCCGCTGGTGCTTGTGGAAGGGGAGTACAATCATGGCAACACGCTTTTGTTGTGCACTTGTGCAAATGTCTTCATGAATAGTGTGTAGAGCAGATATTGCAGTCATCGGGCGCACAATAACGCTGCTAAGCTGTTGATAGGCCTCGAATGCAATGACCATTTGATCATTATCATCGCGTTTCTTGTTCCAAAAGGGAAGACCATTCTTACGTGCTTTATGGACCATTGAGATGGCTGAAGATCTTTCTGATAGCTCCATCAGGTGCATGGCATATACACAGAGGCGTCCTCGGTGTCGAGTACCGCGGGAAGATTCAATGAGATTTATCATAGTGGGGATGTTTCGGGTGCTGTGGAAGCAGGCCAATATCCGAAGCTCTGTGCCAAGGTCTTTCCGTTTAACTGTTCGGTGCTTGTAGGGTGCTGCTTTTCTAGCCGGCTTATATATGGCCATCACAATTGGGGTGGTAATGAAAGTGGTAAATAATGCCATCAGAACTAAGATAGCAAAAGCCTGGTCGTTCAATACCTATAACATTGCAGTATCAAAAATTACAAAGTCAGCCCTCCACAACGAGTTAGGATAAAAAACATAGGGCAAATCACATGGATAGTGCTATATTTTTCCTCTCGTGTCATTTGGATATTTATACTTTCAATTGGCTTTTTAACCCTTTATTTTGCATTTTGTGTCAATTTAGTTCAATTAATAATATTGTTACTATTTTTAACAAAAAATTATTACTGAATTGGTTGAGGTTATCTTACTGGATTGAGCAAACTTATAATTTTGTCCCTAAAAATATGACATATGCTACTTATGTACATATTTTTCATTAAAAATGCTAATAATTATAATCAATTAGACTAAATTGAGATAAATCATAAATTTAATGTCAAAATCGAGCCAATTAAAATTATAGGTATCAAAATGACACCAAGGGCCTCTAACTTAGTTGGCTAACCCTTTGGCCACCAAGTCTCTCTTAAGAGAGAGATATTGGGTTCCATTCTTAAGAGTGAAATGGGAAGATAAGATTTTCTTGCAAGGGTATAGGTGTAAGTTTTAACTCTCCCGAGGTGCTAACTTAACAACTAACTCACAAATCAAAATATAAGGACTACTGGTGTAATTCATTGGGGGTGCTTGGGAAGAGAATTAGGCTAAAATAGCCCACTATAGGCTAAAATTGTCAATAAGGTAAAATGTCATATCCAACTCATAATCATTTTATTTGTTCTCTCACAACTATCAAATTAACTACAAAAAAAGGCACCCAACTTCCCAAACACAACTATTTTAGTTAGATTAAGGTTTCGTTTAGGATGTGACTATTAGCCTATGGTTAAAAAGTTTCCTTTGGGATGAATGTTTGATTTTTTTTTTATTTTTGTGAAAGAAAAAATGAAATGATTATGATTTGTATGTGACATTTTGTTTTATTGACTTTTTAGTCTATTTTGTCTTTTTGTAACTATTTTAGTCTTTTAGTCCCAAAATTCTTTCAATAATGCTAGGTATCATGAAAGACATATCATGAAAAGTCTTCATGAAAATTCTCCACCGTTGGATTAGTTTATAGTGTTTGTAATGCTTTATTGTATGTTATGCAATCACCTTTGGATTAGTTTCATGATAATTTTTATGCCAAACGAGGGCTAAAATAACCAATTAAAATAGCCAACTTTCTAAAGAAGGCCATTATATTAAACACTCAGATTTAGTTCATTCTTTTTTAGACCATTAATTTGGCTATCAAATTTTGGATGCCAAAATTGAGACTTTCTACCAAAATTAAAAATAAAATGTCTCACTATGTATTGGTACCATATTACGTCATCGTTGCACCCATTTGTTCCATTTATTTTTGTCTCAAACATGGTGCATTGCATAAAGAAAAATAAAAAGAGAGGAAGGGCCAGAGAAGCCTCCAGGCTGTAGGTACCTTTCTGTCCTTGCCAATGTTGAGGACAATTAACTCAACCAACCCTTTAGTGTTCATGAGGAATCCGAGTGTCAAGGCCTCTCTGAATTGCACCTTAAGTAATAAAGATACCACCATTGTCCCTACAATCTTCCCAAAACAAGCATTAAATATAACAAGAACAAGCAAGGCCCAAGATAGAGCTCCACTTATGGTGGCAACGTTGGTCTTTAGCCCACTTGATACGAAGTAGAGGGGGAGAAAAATGCCAGACACGAGATCCTCGATCTTCTCTATCAAAATTCCGGCGAAGGGACCTTCTTTGGGAACTATTAAACCGACAACGAAAGCGCCAAAAAGTGCATGGATTCCAATAGTATCAGTGATAAAACCCGCAGCCAACACAAGAGACAATGTGATGCATATGTATAGCTCTTTCACCGGTTCACCCTCAGGGGAGCGTCGAGCCATGAATGTCAATCCCGGTCTAATCACAAAAATGGCAAAGGCCACAAATGCAAGACCACAGACTAAGACCCATACGGATATAAGTGGAGAAGTATTGCCAGAGAGTGCTATAGCGAGTGCGAGAAGAATCCAGGCAACAACATCATTGACTGCAGCTGCCGACATAGCCATGCGACCTACATCAGTGGTGAGAAGCTTGAGCTCCGCTAGAATGCGAGCGAGGACCGGGAATGCTGTGATGGAAAGGGATACACCCATGAAGACAAGGAAAGGTACGTGATTAACTCCTTTTGATATGGTGGCACTTAGAACAAGTGATGTACCAATGCCAAGAATAAAAGGGAAGCTGATTCCAACAAGGGCGATGCCAAGGGCCTTGCCGCCCGTTCGACGAATGGCACGCATGTCCAACTCAAGTCCTACTAGAAACAAGAAGAATAGAAGGCCAAAGTTGGCAAGGGTGTCTAGAACAGTTAGGCTTCTAGCCGGGAAAATGGTGTTTAGGAATTTTTCATTTCGTCCAAATGCAGATGGCCCTAGTAGTATGCCTCCCTGCACCCATCATTGTCAAATTCATTATTCTTTTCTTTAAATTCTCAGTAGTTTGACCCTCAAAAAAATAAACTATCAACTTTCCCGTAATCAATCGCAATTTTCCCCCTAATTTTTGAGTAAATTAATCTCTGTATCATTTTGATCCATATAATTTTAATTAGTTCGATTTTAATCCTGAATTTATGATTTTGTGTCAATTTCACTCAATTGTTTACAATTGTTAGTATTTTTTAATGAAAAATATGCATATAAGTGACATATGTCATGTTTTTAAGAGCAACATTATAAATTTACTCAACTCAATGAGTTAACCTTAAGCAATTCAGTAATAATTTTTGGTCAAAAACGCTAATTGCATTATCAATTGAACCAAATTGATATAAAATCTATAATTAAAGGTCAAAACGGAATCAATTGAAAGTGTAAAGATTAAAATGATATAAGAACCAAAATATGAGGACACAAATGTAATTTTCCCTTTTTTTTTTTATTATTATTATTGCATTCAAATTATGCTAGGCTAACAAGTCTTACATTAAAATCAAGCGATGCCTTTAAAAGAAAGGCTACGAATTTAGTTTTAGTTTTCATTTTTAATGAATCATTTTTTAGGGTCTTTAATTTAAAAGAATCTAAAATATTTTTAAAAAAAATTAGAAGTTAATATTTTTTTCCACTAAATACAATAAAAAAGCCAACAAAAAATTTTCTAAAAACATTTGTCAAACATCCACTTGAGTGATTATATGACGTTTACTTTCTTTCTTGAACTTCTTTTTATGTTTTGTATAACAAAAAATTTATGAGAAATTTTATTATACACACTTCTAAAAAGAGTTTACACACCTTTTGAAAGAGTATATTATATGTATTTTTAGTAATGTCATTTTTAACAATTTTTTTTTTTAATTATTACTGATAAAATCTTTTGCTATGTCTCGTATGATGTTTGGTTATAATATTTTTTTTTATTTTAATTATGATTCAGAAAGTATATAATTATATTATTTTCTTCTTTAGTTATAAGGTATATACGGTACATACCTTTTGAAAGGTGTATATTATAGTCTTTCCCAAAATTTATGCAATATCTTTTCTAAAATGTAATGTGGCAATTTTGGGTCCTAATATTTTTTTTAAACAAGGGCTTATCAATGATACTTAAATTTTTAAGAAAGCCATTGCCTCATTTATAATTTTTTTTGTTTGTGGATCATTTTCCTTGCTTCAATTTTCCGGTTCAGCTACAATTGACAAAAGATTTGAGGCAAGGAAGAGGGAGCAACTTAAGATAGTATTACTTACAATAATCTCTGCGATGACTCTTGGTTGTCTGAGGGGCTTTAGAATGAAAGCAAGCGATCTTGTGAAAGCAACAACTACACATATCTGTAGGATTGCTAGTGGAAGTGCATAATCCAATGGATTTTCACCTTGGAATGCTCCATTTGATGTTGCCTTCATTGGCTTTGGGTAAGTTGTTACATTTGTCGATGCCATTGTTGATCAGTACCATAGAACCTCCACTCTAAAACGTTGAAAAAACAAAAAAATCAAATAAAATGATATGAAAAGAAGCAAACAGGAAGAGTAACAGTTGCTATATATGTTCTCCAAGTCTCGTCTAGGCCATAGACAAATTGGACAAAGACAATATAAAGCCTTGCATGTGACTTGCGAGAGAAAACCAGCATGCCCTTTTCTCTTAAACAAGCTTTAACTTAAATGGTTTTAACTAAATAAAGAAAGGTAAAATGACAATTTGGATGTTACTAATTATAGGGAGATTTACAAGTGGAATGAGCGTCAAAATGAGAATTATTAGGGATTGAAACAAAGACTTGCAACGTGTTTATTTGCTATCATGGTGAGAGTGCGCTCCTAATGGTTCGTTATGCATTCCATTCCAAGCGTGGCCACGATTTTGCTGCTGTCAAGAATAGTCTTGTTGCACTGGTCAATAATGTGTATGAATGGAGAAAGAAGTAGACCTGAAGTGTTGCGAAAGATTGGGATGGAAAACGAAATGGAATGTATTAGAATTTTAAGAGGGATTGGTTTTCCTCTTGCAATAAAGAATAAGGACTTAAAAGTGCAATTAGGCAATCAATAAAGGTACATATGTGAAAATGGGTACGGTTACATCTAGCAACAAAATCACCACATCTGAAACATTAATTTTTAAGAAACAGTTTGCCTCCGGTCTCTAATCGGATCGGACAGTGCTGTTCAACTTATGAAGGCCCACTACAGGTCCCGTTTTGATAATTAAAACCGTTCAATGTATAGAACTCGTCCAGTACTATATGCTTGTAAGAAAATCGCGTTAATCGGATATCGATAGTTATATGATCAAATCAGCTTTATATTTAAAAAAAAAAATAGACGGTGAACAAATTAACGATTGATAAAAAACTGATAAGATGAGATAGTTATCGATATACGATCAATGTGATTTTTTATAGACATATAATATTTTACGAGTTCTACACATTGAACAGTTCAGATTATCAAAACGAGACCTGTGGTGGGCCCCCACAGGCCGAATAACGACATCCAGTCTGATTAAAGACTGGAGGCAAGTTACTCCCAATTTTTAAGGGTTAATCTTTCACAAGATCCTCTAAATACATTTAGGCACCCGTATTTCATATATATCTTTAATACCATTATACCATTAAATCAAATTACTAAAACGACAAGATCTAAAATCTTAAAACCCTACTCATTTTAGCTTCGATTGCTGCTGCTGTGATCTCTAACAACCACTTCAACCCCTTCTTGCTCCCCCGTCAACCCCTAATTCTCCACACCTTTGATAATCGCACCAACTCTTTCCTATCCTCCACAATTGCCACCTTCACAGAGACACCACCGTGACCTAAATCCCTTCTCAATGCCACCAACGCAACCCAACCTTATTCTTCTTTTTCTTCTCCTACTCCTCTTCCTCTTTCTTCTTTCTTATGCCTTAGATTTGAGAATCTCAAAGTTTTTGTCTCTTTCTCTCTCAATAATATCAATAACGGCGAGGGTCTAATACAATTGGGATTTTAGGAACATTGATGCAACATGAAACATGAAATAAATAAAGTAAAATAACAATCTTAGAGTCCATTGATTCAAGATTGAATACCATAAACTAAAATCTTTCTCTAAATCCGTTGATTCACAAAAAGTACCGTAAGTAAAGACTCAACAATGATTAACTCCCAAAAGAATAAACAACAAAATAGTATAAACTCAAATTATATTAATCTTAAAAAGCTATTTAGCCCTTAGGCTTACAATTATTATTATAATGAAACCTAATTCTTGAAGAACAATAAATTGACAAAATGGGAAATTAAATCTTAACTAATAAAATAGAAAAATTAAATCATCTCAAACTAGAAAACTAAATAATTATACAATATTCTATACTATACTAGAATATTTTATTGGATATATGTTGGTTTGTATCGTTAACCGATTGACTCATCTACAATTTTGGTTCTCAATGGTATGTTGTGCAGTAGCCAACTTGATGTGCCAATTTTCGATATGAAGTTTTTAAACCCTTGATGTACTTTGCTTTTAAGTTAATTTTTTAGGTAATAGGACCAAGATAACACTACAAAAAAAATTGTTTTTTGCGACGGCAAAACGCCGTCGCAAATGCTCCGAACGTCGTCTCAAAAGCTTTTTGCGACGGTAAAATATCTTTTTGCGACGGCAAGTGGGGGTCGCAACAAAGAGGGTTGCAAAAGGGCTTTAGCGACGGCAAGTGCCGTTGCCATTGTTTTAGCGACTGGAAAATTTCTTTTTTGCGACGGCAAATTTCTGTCGCCAATAATGGATGGAAATCTGGGTTTTTTTTGCGATGGCACAGTCTTGCTGTCGGTAAAAGAGGTTTTTGCGACTGCAAAAATCATGTCGCTAAAAAGTGTCGTCGCTGTTGACTATAGTCGACAGCAACCTGAGCCGTCACTAATGACTGTTCTCGATGGCAATTATACTGTCGCTAAAGCCTTGTTTTTCTATTAAATTCCATACATTTTGTGACAGTATGGGTGCCGTCGCAAAAAGCCTGGTATAATTTCTTTTTTGCGACGGGGTGTTCTGCCGTCTCAAAAATTTTTTTTTAAAAAAAACCCTGTTTTAAAATTATTAAAAATATAAAAATCACCTGTATTAAATGAAAAATAACTAAAAAAAAATCTAAAAATTACATAATAATATAAAAACATACATAAACAAAAGTTGACAAATGATGAAAATTTATAATATTGTTCCATTCATAACAATACATAAATAAAAATTCATAACAATAAAAATTATGCCACTACATAATGTCACATAATACATACATAATATTGTTCACAAATTTAAATAACATAAATCAAAATCAAAACCAAAAGTTTTCGTCTTGATTCTTTCGTGGGTTACAAAAACAGAAGTTGGTCATAATCTTTACACGTCCGCATTCCACAAGAAGCAAACTGCTACTCAGGAAATATCTGAAAAAAACAAAATAAAATAATTAATAACAATATAATGGTGTTAATATTTTAATTACAAAAAAATATAAAAAAATTAACTACTATATAATTAGAAAGATAGTTTAGTAAATAATTTTGACTAAACCGAGATCCGACTCTAACTCCCAAACCAGGAACCCAATTCGAGCCCCGTCTTCTCCCACAAGTCTATCGTGCCTAGGCGGTCGTGTGTGCCAAGTTTTGTGCTAAACCGATGTCGTTTGGTGATTTTGGGGCATTAACACCTCGAATTCAAATTTCTTAAGGAACTAGTTTGCCTAAAGTGAAATCCGACTCTAACTCCCAAACGGGGAACCCGATTCGAGCCCCGTCTTCTGCCACAAGTCTCTCATGCCTAGGCGGTCGTGTGTGCCAAGTTTCGTGCTAAACCGATGCCGATTGGTGAATTTGGGGCATTAACACCTCGAATTTAAGTTTCTTAAGGAACTAGTTTGCCTAAAGTGAAATCCGCCTCTAACTCCCAAACCGGAAACCCGATTCAAGCCCCGTCTTCTCCCACAAGTCTCTCGTGCCTAGGCGGTCGTGTGTGCCAAGTTTCGTGCTAAACCGACGCCGTTTGGTGATTTTGGGGCGTTAAAATCTCGAATTTAAGTTTCTTAAGGAACTAGTTTGCCTAAAGTGAAATTCGGCTCTAACTCCCAAACCGGGAACCCGATTCGAGCCCCGTCTTCTCCCACAAGTCTCTCATGCCTAGGCGGTCGTGTGTGCCAAGTTTCATGCTAAACCGAGGCCGATTGGTGAATTTGGGACATTAACACCTCGAATTTAAGTTTCTTAAGGAACTAGTTTGCCTAAAGTGAAATCCGGCTCTAACTCCCAAACCGGGAACCCAATTCGAGCCCCGTCTTCTCCCACAAGTCTCTCTTGCCAAGGCGGTCGTGTGTGCCAAGTTTTGTGCTAAACCGACACCGTTTGGTGATTTTGGGGCATTAACTCCTCGAATTCAAGTTTCTTAAGGAACTAGTTTGCCTAAAGTGAAATCCGATTCTAACTCCCAAACCGGGAACCCGATTCGAGACCCGTCTTCTCCCACAAGTCTCTCGTGCCTAGGTGGTCGTGTGTGCCAAGTTTCGTGCTAAACTGACGTCGTTTGGTGATTTTGGGGCGTTAACACCTCGAATTCAAGTTTCTTAAGGAACTAATTTGCCTAAAGTGAAATTCGACTCTAACTCCCAAACCGGGAACCCGATTCGAGCCCCGTCTTCTCCCACAAGTCTCTCGTGCCTAGGCGGTCGTATGTGCCAAGTTTCGTGCTAAACCGACGCCGATTGGTGAATTTGGGGCATTAACACCTCGAATTTAAGTTTCTTAAGGAACTAGTTTGCCTAAAGTGAAATCCGGCTCTAACTACCAAACCGGGAACCCGATTCGAGCCCCGTCTTCTCCCACAAGTCTCTCATGCCTAGGCTGTCGTGTGTACCAAGTTTCGTGTTAAACCGACGCCGTTTGGTGATTTTGGGGCGTTAAAATCTCGAATTCAAGTTTCTTAAAGAACTAGTTTGCTTAAAGTGAAATTCGGCTCTAACTCCTAAACTGGGAACCCGATTCGAGCCTCGTCTTCTCCCACAAGTCTCTCGTACCTAGGTGGTCGTGTGTGCCAAGTTTCGTGCTAAACTGACGCCGTTTGGTGATTTTGGGGCGTTAACACCTCGAATTCAAGTTTCTTAAGGAACTAGTTTGCCTAAAGTGAAATTCGGCTCTAACTCCCAAACCGGGAACCCGATTTGAGCCCCATCTTCTCCCAAAAGTCTCTCGTGCCTAGGCGGTCGTGTGTGCCAAGTTTCGTGCTAAAGCGACGCCGATTGGTGAATTTGGAGCATTAACATCTCGAATTTAAGTTTCTTAAGGAACTAGTTTGCCTAAAGTGAAATCCGACTCTAACTCCCAAACCGGGAACCCGATTCGAGCCCCGTCTTCTCCCACAAGTCTCTCGTGCCTAGGTGGTCGTGTATGCCAAGTTTTGTGCTAAACCGACGCCGTTTGGTGATTTTGGGGCATTAACTCGTCGAATTCAAGTTTCTTAAGGAACTAGTTTGCCTAAAGTGAAATCCGGCTCTAACTCCCAAACCAGGAATCCGATTCGAGCCCCGTCTTCTCCCACAAGTCTCTCGTGCCTAGGCGGTCGTGTGTGCCAAGTTTTGTGCTAAACCGACGCCGTTTGGTGATTTTGGGGCGTTAACACCTCGAATTCAAGTTTCTTAAGGAACTAGTTTGCCTAAAGTGAAATTCGGCTCTAACTCCCAAACCGGGAACCCGATTCCAGCCCCGTCTTCTCCCACAAGTCTCTCGTGCCTAGGCGGTTGTGTGTGCCAAGTTTCGTGCTAAACCGACGCCGTTTGGTGATTTTGGGGCGTTAATACCTCGAATTCAAGTTTCTCAAGGAACTATCTTGCCTAAAGTGAAATTCGGCTCTATCTCCCAAATTGGGAACCCGATTCGAGCCCCGTCTTCTCCCACAAGTCTCTCGTGCCTAGGCGGTCGTGTGTGCCAAGTTTCGTGCTAAACCGAGGCCGATTGGTGAATTTGGGGCATTAACACCTCGAATTTAAGTTTCTTAAGGAACTAGTTTGTCTAAAGTGAAATCTGGTTCTAACTCCCAAACCGGGAACCCGATTCGAGCCCTATCTTCTCCCACAAGTCTCTCGTGCCTAGGCGGTCGTGTGTGCCAAATTTTGTGCTAAATCGACGCCGTTTGGTGATTTTGGGGCATTAACTCTTCGAATTCAAGTTTCTTAAGGAACTAGTTTGCCTAAAGTGAAATTCGGCTCTAACTCCCAAACCGGGAACTCGATTCGAGCCTCGTCTTCTCCCACAAGTTTCTCGTGGCTAGACGGTCGTGTGTGCCAAGTTTTGTGCTAAACCGACGCCGTTTGGTGATTTTGGGGCGTTAACACCTCGTATTCAAATTTCTTAAGGAACTAGTTTGCCTAAAGTGAAATTCGGCTCTAACTCCCAAACCGGGAACCCGATTCTAGCCCCGTCTTCTCCCACAAGTCTCTCGTGCCTAGGCGGTCGTGTGTGCCAAGTTTCGTGCTAAGCCGACGCCGATTGGTGAATTTGGGGCATTAACACCTCGAATTTAAGTTTCTTAAGGAACTAGTTTGCCTAAAGTGAAATCCGGCTCTAACTCTCAAACTGGGAACCCGATTCGAGCCCTGTCTTCTCCCACAAGTCTCTCGTGCCTAGGTGGTCGTGTGTGCCAAGTTTTGCGCTAAACCGACGCCGTTTGGTGATTTTGGGGCATTAACTCCTCGAATTCAAGTTTCTTAAGGAACTAGTTTGCCTAAAGTGAAATCCGATTCTAACTCCCAAACCGGGAACCTGATTCGAGCCCCGTCTTCTCCCACAAGTCTCTCGTGCCTAGGCGGTCGTGTGTGCCAAGTTTCGTGCTAAATCGACGCCGTTTGGTGATTTTGGAGCGTTAATACCTCGAATTAAAGTTTCTTACGGAGCTAGTTTGCCTAAAGTGAAATTCGGCTCTAACTCCCAAATCGGGAACCCGATTGAAGCCCCGTCTTCTCCCACAAGTCTCTCATGCCTAGGCGGTCGTGTGTGCCAAGTTTCGCGCTAAATCCGGCTCTAACTAGTCCCGTCTTCTCCCATAAGTCTCTTAACTTAGAATGTAAAGAATGCAAAGATACATTTTATACCTGATCTTCTGGTCGTGGTGTATATGGATTCTCGTCTTCTGCAGATTTCCTAAATTCCCGGTGGCCACTCAATGCATCAGGAACCTATGATAGTCAATGCATAATGTGTTAATCATATTCGAATTCTATACATAAACTTGAGTGAAAATTGAACTATCAAACAATTTAATTTATATGGAACCTGTCTGTTGGGATCCACACTCGCCCCCTGTGACACAAGGGCCATCATCTCAGCTCTCATCTGCTGTAAATATGTAGAGAACTTTGCTTGCAGCTCCTCTCTCAACTCATCCCTTAGCTCTGCACGAACCTGCTGCGTGATCTGATCAATAGTCAATGGCTGGGGTGTTGACTGTGATGGCCCAGCACCATCTTTATACACCGCTCTCCGAGGCACAATTCTCCCGTATGTGGGACAATATCCATGTCCGTCATGACCTATCAACTCATGAAAAATGGCATTCCTAGCCTCCAAAGTCCGACCATCCTCAGGTAGCATAGAGAGTTGACGATTAAACTCATCCTGTATTGAATAAGACATACAAGTATATGCCAAATTAAGATGGTTGACACACAAAAAATAAACTTTAAATACAATCAAAGGTGTTTGGAAACTACCAAGGTCTGGATAACCTCTGGGTCATCTACTCTACGTGTCATAAGCCAAACATTCATCTTATCAGTAGACTCCCCCTTACTGGTCATCTACATTTTTTTAGAAATATGAAAATTAGAATCCAAATAATTTGCAAATATACAATGTTTATTTATATACAAAAATAAAACAATAAAATGTAAACCTCATGCCGTATCTGAGAGAAAGTAGTACGCCCTGTGGTATGAGCTATGCCGTGAGCTCGCCGATTTTTAGCGTTCCTACTTGTAATTTTCTATAACAGATTCAACAAATGTAAGTATGTGAATATGATTTGTATGTTTACATATCATAAATATAACTTATTTGTATACCTCAGCATCGGAAGTACGCCAATACTCCACAAGTTGTTCCCACTGGCTTGGCACAATGCGCATAGGAATATCATCCTTCAGATTAGGATCAGAACTTCTAGGCTTGAAATACTTAGCCTTAATCTTGTTCTTGTGATCCTTCCATATGCTGTTGCAGTTTTTCATGCAGATTGGCTTGTACTCCTCTGGACATATATTCAAATTGTCCTATAAAACACAATTTCAAAGTTTAAGGCTAAGTATAACACAATTTTGGAATTCGAATTTGTGGACAAAAATATACTTTTACCTTCACATCCTTCCAGATAGCATCAACAATATCATCAGGCACATTGTTCCAGTCAAGAAAAGTAAGAGGAACAATGTTACCATTCCGCACAATAATGCCAAGTTGTGTAGTTAACTTAGCCACGTTATCCCCTATTGGGCAATAATTTTCTTCAAATTGTATGTCCAGCTTTTTACCAGTACCCCACTCTTTAATGCCCTTGGCACATCCTCTACCACGCCTAATCGAGGTTGATGAAGAACTAACATGACCTGCAAGATACAATAACAATAAACAATATGCAATGGTAATAAACAAATGCAAATTTAAATAATGTGAATACAAATCATATCAAATAAACCTGAGGTGGGCTGTGAAGAAGTCGAAGGGTCTGCAAAATACAATGAGAATAAACAAGTTATATATAATGAACATAAATAAATGTATGTTTAAATAATTTTCATACAAATCAAAGCAAATTTATATACCTGCGGATGACTCACAAGCTGATGATGATAGCTGCTGTGGTGCCACTGATGGTGGACGCACCGATGGTAGGCATGGAGGCTGAGTACATGGTAACTGCTGTGGTGCCACTGATGGTGGTCGATACGGTGGTACTAATGGCCCCTCAGATGGTGGTGGCACTAATGGCCCCTCCGATGGTGGCCAATGTGATGCCTCCTCTGATGGTGGTGCTACTGATGTCCTGTTGTGTAGCACATTAGACATCATGCGCCGGGGATGATCAGGCTTCCTCTTCCTTCCCATAATAATCTGCAAGCAATATAACATTAATTGACATTAGAAACATAGACAATGGTTTGTCATCAACTATAATATGACATTAATTGAACTAATACAATTACAAAGACAAAGTAAATTAAGAAATTGATGATTAACTATAACCTTGGCCTTAATTGAATTACTAATTTTGATTAAATATCAGCCTATTTGAACATCAACTGTTTCCCCTTCTGCGGCTTCCCTCACCCAACTAACTTCTTCATCACGAAGCATTATATTTTCTTCCAATTGTTGGCTCATGTATGGCTCGATTTGTGGATCAGTCGAACTCATATCAAATAAACCTCTTTGAGACATCTTCACCACGACTTGCCAGTCTGGTTGTAACGGGTCTGCAACATACCAAACTTGCTCTGCTTAGGACGCCAAGATGAAAGGTCCATTGGTAATTCGATCATCTCGGTACAACAAATGATTGAAGTTCACTAACATGAAATTGAAGACATCTTCTTTCTTTCCGTGAATGTTGTCAATCCAATCACACTTAAACAACACATGTTTCTTCTCATTGGAATATCGAATCTCAATAATATCTGTCAATTGTCCATAATAGTACACAGACCCCACACGAGGATTCTTGTCTTTTCGACTAGCATAACTTATAGTATCTACCTTCAAAGCTACACCACAATTTTGTGTGGCTCGACGATCATCCATGGCCTTTACTCGATACCGAAACCCATTCAGTATATACCCATTGAACCTCCTTGCCAAGTTATGAGGACCATTTGCCAATAGAATAATCTCTTCAGAAAATATGACATCAGTAGTCCTTCGCAAAGTTTGGACCTATTTAACACGAAAATGTAAAATTTAAAATGTAACATGAAAATATGACATCAGTAGTCCTTCGCAAAGTTTGGACCTATTGGATGAATACCCGTCGGAAACTCTGACTTCCTTCAACACTTTCAAGAACAAATCTTACTCATCCTTGGTCATCGTGAATTGTGCTGGTGGTAAATAGGCTTTATTCGACCCTCTTAACTGCAAATGTAGGGGTTTTCTAATATTCATATCTTGTAAATCACGCCGAGCATTAACACCATCCTTCGATTTTCCTGCAACCCCTAATATTGTCCACAACACATTGTCACAAACATTATTCTCTATATGCATCACATCGAGGTTATGTCTTATTCGATTGTGCTCCCAATATGGCAATTCATAAAAGATACTCTTTTTCTTCCAACTATGGGTGCGATGTCCAGCTTTCTCCTTCTCTACCTGTCTCCTATGCCTCTCCTTAAGGTCATCCCTCTTGTATTGGGTTAAAATACCCTCAGATTCTAATTGTAGCAACATCTCAGTTCTAGACAACAATTTTGGTTTGAGTCTAACTTCCCGACTACCATCAAATGATACTTTATCCTTCCAGAATTTATGGCCAGTAGGTAAAAATCTGCGATGACCCAAGTATGATTGTTTCCTACTATGCTTCAACCAACACGATATAGTTTCCTTATTGCAACAAGGACATGCATATTCGCCTTTAGTGCTCCATCCTGACAAGTTTGTGTATGTAGAAAAATTACTAATTGTCCACAGTAAAGCTATATGCATTTGAAACATTTGATTTGTTGTTGCATCAAATGTTGACACACTCTCATTCCATAGTTCTTTCAACTCCTCAATCAACGGTTGCATATACACATCAATCTTGTCACCAGGTCCTTTCGGGCCGTCAATAAGCACGGATAAAATTAGAAATGGTTGCTTCATGCACATCCATGGCGGCAAGTTGTATGGAATGAGCACAACAGGCCAAGTGCCATGAACTATGTTCATCGTCCTGAATGGGTTAAAACCATCAGATGCTAAGCCAAGCCTTACACTTCGGCAATCATTACTAAAGTCAATATTCCGATGGTCAAAATCTTTTCATGCAAGGGAGTTAGCAGGATGCCTGAAGACACCATCATCAGTTCGTTCATCTGCATGCTATCTCATGAACTTGGCCGTCTTGGATGACATAAACAACCTCTGCAACCTTGGCTTTAAAGGAAAATACCTCATTTGTTTTGCAGCTATTTGTTTGCCACCTTTGTTAGGACCATTTGAACCACCATCACCATTTGATTTCCAGCTAGAACTGTTGCATATGACACATTTATCAAGATTGGCGTCCTCGTTTCGAAACAACATGCAACTGTTGGGACATGCATCCCACGTCTCATACGTGAAGCCCAAATCTGTTGTGACCTTTTGAGCTTTATAATATGAGTCCGGGAGTTTCACACCCAACGGGAACGCCTTATTCAATAACTCAAGCAACATGTCAACAGACTTGTCTGTCCACTGATTAAGCACCTTCAAATGTAGAAGTCGAACAATGAATGACAAAGATGTGAACTTCTGACAACCCGGATACAATTCACTTTGTGCATCTTGAAGAAGTTTGAAATACTTTGCAGTCTCTGCATTTGGACCGAGCTGGGGTTCAGATGCATGGGGATCAGGCCTCTGTGGTTCATCACCCTCTACACTTGTACCGGCATGTGGATTTCCCATAGCCCTTTGTATCATTCCAATCATATCATCCCCAATGTCTAAATTAGCTAATGTTTCATTCTCTCGATTACCATGCAGAGATACGTAAGATTCCCCATGATTAATCCAATGTTTGTATTTTTTAAAAAAACTATTCAAAATCAGATGCTCCCGCACACCCTCTCGTACAAAATAGTATCGATTCTCACACTTCCTACACGGACAACTGATCATCGAACCTTCAACCCTATTGGTGTAGGCAAACACAAGGAATTCATCAATCCCATTAATGTATTCGCTCGACATTCTATTTGACAAATCAATCCAACTCTTATCCATCATCTGTACACATCCACAAAAATATCTCACCAAAGTAACTCTAAATATAATACCTACGCAAACCAAGTAAATGATATCATTCCTCTCCGCAAACCAAGAAAGAGGGAAGACAATAAACCAAAATCAAATTCCTACATTAAACAATACTTAAATGGATTAACCCTTTCTTTTTACTTCTTTATTCGAGGTGGGAAGAGAATACCACTCCCCAACTTAAAACTTTGTTGATAAATACCATAAGCATCTCCAAAACTACTCTTTATTTCAAAGTCTAATAAAAATGTTTTCAAAGTCTAATCGCATCTCTAGAACTAAAATTTTAATTAATTGCTTACATCTGACAATATGTTTTTCTTGTTTTTCAAAAGTGAAAATTATTTTTTACCCAAATAAATATATTTTTTATTGATTACAAAAAATAAATAAATAAATTGTCATATTAAACGTCAAAAAATACAAAAAATACAAAAAAAAAAAAAAAACCTAATAAACAGAATAAATAAGTGAAAATATTTTCAAAGTCTAACCACATCTCCATAACTAAAATTTTAATTAATCGCTTACATTTACAATTTGTTTGGCTTTTCTTATGCGTAGAAATATTTGTAAAATTTTAATTTTTAAAAAAAAACTTGATTTTCACCTTTAAAGTGAAAAATGGGTGGAAAAATATTTTATATTCAAATTAACTTAATTTCTATTAACAACAAATTGAACTTTTTTTTCCAATCATACCAAATGTAGAAAATACCAAAAACATTTCCACTAAAACAAATAGCGTGGAGCATAGCATAGCATACAACTATGCAAATTAGTTTTTGAATTGATCAATGACTAAAAAGCTTACCCTTTTATATATGTATATCAGATTTGCCATGGAAGTTCTTATCATTTTCTGTTTTCATTTTTTGAAAAATACAAAACTTGTTTAATGAACTGTTTTTAAAATAAATTTCTGTTAACAAACCACTTTCTAAGAAAACCTCCAAAAAATTGCTTTCAAATTTTTGTCGTTCACTTTTTAGGTCTCTATAAAAAAATTATCTACAGATTTATGTATATATATATAAAAAATTCATCTACAGATTTATCTACAGATTTATTTGTAAATTATATACAGATTTATCTACAGGGAGTTATCTACAGATTTATGTATATATATATTGAGATGGTAATTTTTGGTAAAAATTGGGCCGAGCTGTGTGATGGGAATTGTGGCCCAAAGTGCCAAGGACTGGGTGAAAAAAACCGCAAAGTTATTCCGGCCCAGGAGAAGTATGGTTACTCCGGCCCAGGAGAAGTGTAGTTACTCCGGCCCAGGAGAGGTATGGTTACTCCGGCTCAAGAATGTGTAAAGCTACTCCGGTCCGGAGGCAACTTGAAGTGAGTCCGGCCTCACATTTAGTCCGGTCGTGACATATTATGGTTAGATCGGTCAAAACTTGCTACTTGGAAGCTTGGTCTAAACACACCATGATTGAACAGGAGAAAGCCGAGATAAGGAGTAGGAGGAGAAAACCGAGCTAAGGATAGTTCGGCCTTCTCTGTGGCTCAGCATAGCCAGTGTTATTTCGGTCATGGGGTAGTTCGGTCATGATGAAAACCATCCCACTTGGTTTAAGCAGTGGGGGGGTGTAAAAGGATAAGCATTATCCTTTTGAGTATGAATCCTAGGAGGACTCTGCATGGAGAAGTACAAGTCCTACTAGGATTGTGCCACAGGAAACTTATAAAAGCTCACAAACATCACCTTGGAGGAGGTAACAGAACACAACACAATTTTGCTTTCTGAGAACATAGAGCTTTGTCTATTTGTCAAGCTTACTGACTTAGGCATCGGAGAGGTTTCCGGCACACACTCGCCGGCTAGCTCACGTTTGTGTTTTCAGGTGATAAAGCGACATCGTACGGAGGAGCGTGGACTTGGTCAACAGGATTATACGAGAATGCGTATTTCTTTCCCGTACATATATATATAAATTATACACATTTATTTGCAAATTATCTATAAAAAAAAATTCCATATATATATATATATATATATCTACAGATTTATTTATCAATATACATTCATCTATATATATATATACAGAGAGAGAGAGAGAGAGAGAGAGAGACTCGTCGCCGGACCACCGCTACCTGTCATCGTCGCCGCCGCACCACCGCTAGCCTGCTCGCCGTTCGTCCAAAGAGAGCCTTCCGCTTTCGTAGCTCGTTTGAGAAATTTGAGGGAAGATGAAAGGGATTTGGATTTGGATGAAGTTAGGGATTTGGATGAAAGGATCGAGCGGCAAGATGAAAGGGAAGAGCGGGGGAATTTTTTTTTTACTTTTTGCGACGGTATGTTTTAGACCGTCACAAATGGTAGTCAATTGTTCATAAAATGGCGCCGTTTTAATTAATCCTTTTTTGCGACGGAAAGTTGTCGTCGCAAATGGGCCACTGTTTGCGACAACAAACATATGCCGTCTCAAAAGAAGTGTTTTGCGACGAGAAAAAAAGCCGTCGCTAATACTTCCGCATTTCCGACCCTATCCGCGTAGTTTTATTATCGACGAGATAGCGCCGTCGCTGAAGCCTTTATTTGCGACTGGTGAAGTTGCCGTCGAAAAAAACATGTTTTTTTGCAACGGGAGGCGCGCCGTCGCTAATTCTTCCGTGTTTTAACTATCTTTTCTTGTAGTGTAAGCTTACTCCTTATCTTTTCTTTTTCTTTTTTAATATATTAACATTTTTTTAAAAAAAAAAAAAATTATAAAAATTCAAAAAGTGAAATACCAGCATGAGCCAAATGACTAACAAAATGTTGCACCTCAATTTTACGGTTGCTTAACAAGTGATAAGTCCGAGATAAACTATATATATAATTGGTTTGTCATAATACATGTATGCATTTGAATAATAAAAATTAGAGTATTGTTATTTAGGACAAAAAATTAAATTAAATTTTCAAACTTAGTGATGTGACAATCAATTAGGATATTAAAAGTAATACCTTCTCTCACATATTCTTTAATCATCAACCAATCACATTACTTAAACATCATTAAATTTAAAAAATAAACTTATATATCATTTTTTTTTTAAATTATCATTACGTGTTAGATGTGCACAAATATTATTAGTGTAGGTAATGATAATTTCTCAGTTCTAAATTTTAAGACAAGATAATTTAGGTAAATACGATAATATAAAATCATTGTAAGTCTTTGATTGGATATTGGATTTATAAAGTGAAAGCAAATTGAAAGAGCAAAACATCACACGAAAAGAAAAGCAGTCACAAAAGCTATTTATCCCCCTCTTTTTGGATGGGTAAAGAAAATAAAAAAATATTTTTTCATTTTGTTAATTTTTCCCTAAATTCATCATCCAAAAACATCATTAATATAGAACAAAATAAACTATAATAACCACCGGTGTAATGAAAAAAATTACATTAGTAATCTTTATAATTTTGTTTGAAATTTATGTTTGTTCTTCTAATTATACATGACACCTTTTTGTTTAAAATTTTAATAGTAAATGACAGAGTGATTACAGTATGATAAAATTAAAAATATAAATTATAAATCATTTAATACAAAACTTCACTGTGAATGAAAAGAAAGGCAAAAAGCAAGATTATAATTTAATGGGTAAATTACACTAACATTTTCTGAGATTTCTGATAAATACAATGACTTCCTTTGTAGTTTCAATAATTACAATAATTTTTCTTACTTTACTTGACGTTCTCCAAATTTCACCCTTATGTTAAATTAGAACAAACAGTGTTCTTTTTTTTTTTTTTATAATAATAAATGACTTTATTCCCCTTTCTTTTAAAATATTAAAATATGTTTTTGGATTGGATGACAGATTTGGAAGAAACAAACAGTCTTTAGAATAGTATTTTTGGATATTTAAAATTTTTTATTCTAAATATTTTATTTTATTTTGTAAAAATTTTAATTTTTTTAATTTTAAAATTTTAAACTTAAAACACAATTCCACACTCATCTTGTAACAAACACATAACTCAAAGCCCAATTAAAAAAATATTTTCAAATCTCATAACCAAACACATAATTCGAAACTCTCTACACTCAAATCGTAACTAAACACATAACAAAAAAATTAAAAAATATATTTATAAAATAAAATAAAATATTTATAATAAAAATTATATATTTAAAATAAAAAATAAAGTTTTTAAAATTTTTTAATATTTAAAATATTAAAAAAAATACAGCACATAAATGTATAAAATATAATACACATTAAAATAAATATTTAAAATATAAAATATTTACCCTAAAAAATAAATTTCAAAAATTTCAAAACTTTTATCAAAACAAATTTTTTATTTTCATAACTCATGCCAAAACTCATAACTCAAAATATGACTCAATGCTCAAATCATGATTCTAAATATAATTTTAAAAAAAAAAATCTTTTAAAATAGAGTTTTGGAATAAGTTTGGTTTTGAGTTTTGAAAAGAGTTTTGAGTTTGTGTTTGATTATGAGTTTTGAAAATAATTTTTGAATTGAGTTTTGAGTAAAAACATATTCCGAAAAAAGATTTGTTTTAGAAACATGTTTGGTTCTTTTTTAGAATCACAATTCCAGTTAGAAATTTTCAAAAAAAATTTCAAAACTCAAGTCTTAATCAAATATATAATTCAAAACTCAATTCAGAAATTATTTTCAAAACACAAACTTAAAAAAATACAAACTTATGTTAAATAAATTTTTTAAATATTAAAAATTGTGTTTTTTATTTTTAAATATATAGTTTTTATTTTAAATATTTTATTTATTTTATAAATATATTTATAAATATTTTAATTTTTTTTGTTATGTATTTGGTTATGATTTGAGTGTAGAATTTTGCAAATAGTGTGGAGTTTTGAGTTATGTGTTTGATTATGAGATTTAAAAATAATTTTTGAATTGAGTTTTGACTTATATGCTTGGTTATAATTTGATTGTGAAGTTGGGTTTTGACTTTAAAATATTAAAATTAAAAAAATTAAAATATTTACAAAATAAAATAAAATATTTAAATAAAAATTATACATTTAAAATAAAAAAAATTAATATTTTTTTAATATTTAAAAAAAATAAATCTAAAAATACTGTTCCAAACATTATTTGTTTCCTCCAAATCTTTCAATTTAAAAATATTTTTTAATATTTTAAAAGGAAAGACAATAAGGTCATTAATTATAGAAAAAATAATATCGTTTGCTCCAATTTGACAAAGGAGAGAATATGAAGAATGTCAAGTAAAATATAAAAAGTTACTGTGATTATTAAAATTATAAGATAGGTCATTGTATTTGTCAAAAATTTCAAAAGAGATCAGTGTTAATTTACCTTAATTTAAATTACGGTATTATAGACCGTGGATAACAAGAATGTACTGGTGGTTAAAAATGCAAAAAAACCGAACGACAGAAGATTTTGTGCCGAGAAAAACGAGCAAGGATCCTCTAGAGTGATTTTTTCCTAAAATTTCTTAGAGTGTTACATTGTGTGATTGAGATTTACTGACAAATCAATTTCACTCTAGAGGATCTTGGCCGAGAAAAACAGAGAAGCTCTAGCGTGCATTCTTTTGTTGGGAGTTGTTTCTTTTGGGTTGTGCACTGCGCACATCGAGTAAATTAGTAGAAAAGTTACCATTTACAAAAGCAAGAAACAGCACTGGCTTTTTCCCAAGGGTTTGGCGTTAAGGCTAAAACATTCCAAACTTTTAAATCACGGGTTATTCTTTTAAATCACTGGTTATTCTTTCGGTTAAAAGTTAATTTTTAACTTTTTAATTTATTTTAGATGGCATTATTTTTTATATTTTTTTATACATAAAAAAATAAAAAAAAATCAAATCACCCTAATTTAAAGGATTCAAAATTAATTAAAATGTATATAAATTGATTCAAACATCCAATTATATTAAAAATAAATAAATAAATAAATAAACAATAGCACTAGCTTTTTTTTTGAGAACTATATAGGTGAGAGTTTAAAAAAAATTATTAACACATGAAGAAATATAAATGATACTTGTATCTCTATAATTTTTTATTTATATCTCATCCCAGACATTCTTCCACAATAAATGTGTTTATAATTTTTTTCTTCAATTTTCTCTTGCGTATACGAGTTATGTTAAGAATTCTAAATATTCTACCAAATATTTTATCAAATTTCTCACATAAATATAAAATTTACACACATAAATTTGTGTGAAGCTCACCCCATATGAGAAGTTCGGTAAAATATTTGGTATGCATAATATTTCTCTACATATAATTTTCTTTTTTTTTAACACATCGGAAAAGGACAACAGCACTAGCATTAGAGAGAGTCTGTTACAGCTCCTGTACAATCAGTATAACAATTCAAGCTTCTGTACAATCAGTATAACAATTCAATGTATACACAATAAATGCTTACATTACACCGCCCAGTAAATATGACTTGTCTCTAAAGGAAAAGGCCAAAAAAAAAATACCCTGGAACGGGACGGGACGGGACACCCTACATTCAAGCCATATTGCAAATAAGTAAAAAGATCAACCAAAAAAAAAAAAAAATTATAAATTAATGATAAAATTTATCACTTTTAATAATTAAAATGATAATTTTTTCTATAACTTTGCAATTGTACTAAAGATCTTTCCACTGATTTATAATTTTTCCAATATTCAACCTACATAACTCCAAACATATGAACAAAAAAAATAATAAAAATTACAAGCCCCCACTATACTATTGATGATAAAAACCAAAACCCATATATAGAAATATCTCAATCATACAAATCTTGAATAATTAAGGGAATGAAAAATGATTAATTGAAGATTGTCATATCCTAAGGCTAAGGGTTGAAGAAGTGGTCACCACATCTGCATTTCCAACCAAGAGGCTTGTAATTAGAATACTTGTTATTTGAAGAATAAGATGAAGATGCCGAAGATATTGAAGATGAAGAGTCAAGATAGGCCGTAGGCAGAGGCAGGGTTGGTACTTGGACCGCGAGACAGGGGTGACACTGGTTGCACTTGTTGTGGCAACTGGGAGGTGTTGAACCCAATCTGGTCTTCCCTTCAAATAGTAAACCCTACACAAACCACAACACAACACAACACAACACACCTGCCCAACTCAGTCCAACAATTATTAAACAAACACAACAAAACAAAACCAAACCCATTTATATTATGTCATTACGTATATCTATCAACAAAAGAGACACAAATAGAGAGAGCGAGGGAGAGAAAGAGAGATGAAGCATATTACCCGAGTCGTGTCTGAAGGTTGGTTTTGATTGGAGCAAATAACTGGAGAGAGAAGGTGGATAAGTGTAATAATTAGGGTAGTGGCACATAGAAGAGATAGTTTAAGAGAATTCATGGTCATTGAAGCATTTCATCTCTTCTCCTACAAACAAAAACTAGCCGCAAAGAACAAGGGCAACATATGGAAATCCATCTGCTATTTGGAGCTTCCCCTACTAGAAGCAAAGCAAAAAAAAAAAAAGAACTGTCAAGAGAGAGGGATCTTGGAATAAATGAGGAGAGAGAGAGTGTTATTTGACCAGAATTATTTTAAGAAGACAGTTATAATTAATTTTTCAGTTAAAAATTACTTATAAACTGTTTGTAAATAATTTATTTATTTATTTATTTATTTATGAAAGAGTAAATGGGTTTATAAATGGATAAAAGTTTGTTTGTCTGTGAGGGAAAAGGAAGTGAAGGAGGACATGATATGATAGGAAGGGGGTGGGTGGGACTGAGTGACCACTGACTGAGCTATTCAATTAGAGAGAGAATGAGAGAGAGAGAGCATTGATCACAGTGAGAGAAGGCACAGTGGCAGGGGAGTGAAAAGAACAAGTCAAGAGAGAGGAAAACAAAATTTGATAGAATTGACATCAGATGGGAATGGCGCCTTTGGGTCAGTGTCCGTACACCCTACTGGGCTTCGCTATTACTAGCTTCATGGAAAGTGACAGTGTGGGTCAAATACGGAAACTTATTTACTCCCTCCGTCTTAAAATATTAATTCCTTATTTTATTTTTTATTGTCCCAAAATATTAGTTATTCTTCAAAAATCAAGTACAAAAATAATATAAATTTCCTATTTTTCCATTCTTTTAAATTAATAAACAATATAAAAAGTACAATTATGATATTAATATTCTCAAAAAATGTACTATCAAAAGGATAATTTTAGAAAATCAACTTTTTTCAAATGCAATAATTGTACTATCAAAAAAAAGTTAGATTCCCTAAAAGGGACTATTATTTTGAGACGGAAGAAGTAATATTTTCAGAATATAACGTATATACTCTCTAAGTAATTATTATTTAATTTGTCTTTTCATATTTTTTTAATTATTTAATATAATATTTTATAAAAAATATTTGATATTTTAAAATTTGATATTTTAAAATTTGATGATTTAAATGGTTTAAATTTGTTAAAACGACGTCGCTTTGAGTGATTTGAGTCATTTAAGCCACAATTTTTAAGTTACCTAGCATTGTTGATATTTTATATATCTATTTTTTCTATCAATCATAATATTATAAAATATTATGTATTTATATTTTGAAATTACTAAGGGTGTGTTTGGTAACGTTTACGTTTTCAGTTTATATTTACAAAAATTTTATAAACTAGTTTTTGTTTATTTTTTATTTATTTTTAAAAAAACATAAATTACAAACGTGTTTGGTAATTGACAAAATGTTTAAAAAAAATTTAAAATATAAAAAAGAGTAAGAAATGGCAAGTGGTGGCAAGTGGCGGCGGAAAACGGTGGTGCAAAGTGGTGACGGTGGGTGGTAGGTAGCTGGTGGTGGGTGGGTGGGTGACGGTGGCGGGTGGTAGCGAGTGGGTGGTGGTGGGTGGTGGTGGCAGGTGAGTGGCGGATGGCGAGTGGTGGTGGTGGGTGGGTGGTGGTGGCGAGTAGGTGGCAGGTGGTAGTGATGGGTGGGTGGATGACGGTGGCGGGTGGTGGGTGGTAGTGAGTAGGTGGTGGTGGCGGTTGGTGGGTGGTGGTGATGGGTTAGTGGGTGACGGTGGTGGGTGGTGGGTGGTAGCGAGTGGGTGGTGGTGGTGGTTGGTGGGTGGTGGTGACAGGTGGATGGCGGATGGTGGTGGGTGGTGGGTGGGTGACGGTGACGGGTGGTGGGTGGTGGTGGCAGGTGGGTGGCGGGTGGTGGTGGTACTAGGTGGGTGGGTGGGTGACGGTGGCGGGTGATCGGTGGTAGCGAGTGGGTGGTGGGTGGTGGTGGCAGGTGGGTGGCGAGTGGGTGGCAGGTGATGGTGATGGTGGTGGTGGTGGGTGGGTGGTGGGTGGTGGTGGTGAGTGGGTGACAGGTGGCTGGTGGTGGATAGTGGTGGCAGGTGGGTGGTAAGTGGTGGTGGCAAGTAGGTGGCGGGTGGTGGTGGCGGGCGGTAGATGGTAGTGGCATGTGGTGAGTGGTAGTGGTGGTGGTGGTGGTGGCGAGGGGTGGGTGGTGGTGGCGAGTGGGTGGCAGGTGGGTGGTAGCTGGTGGTGGCTGGTGGGTGGTGGTGGCGGAAAACGGTGGTGGAAAATGGTGGCGGGTGGTCGCTAGTGTTGGGTAGTAAAAAAAAAAAAAAAACTGAAAACTCAAAATGGAAACACATTTTTTGTGTTTTCATTTTTTGGCTAAATTTATAAACTGAGACCACTGATTTATAAATCAAAAATTTTACCAAACAAGTTTTTATTTGAGTTTTTTAAATTTTTATAAATATAAACAGAAAACTGAAAACGTAAGTGTTACCAAACGGCACCTAAATAATTGCTTGTCAAATACTCTGGTTGTGTTTGGCACAATGGGTTGACGTTAAGATAATTATAAAAGGATAAAATAAATTTGTTGGTAAAAATTTAATTAAAATCCAATCGATAATGATTTGATTGACAGGTTCAAATAAATTTCAAGTAAATACAAATAAAAATCAAGCTTGTGATTGAGTTTTTTACCTTAACATATTAAGGACTTCCTTAGAGATAATTAAATAAAGAGGAAATAGAACAGAACATAATATATAATAATTCGAATAAATTGTCACTTGTTACTAGTTACAACAACTTAAATAATAAGAAACACAGTAAACGACAGAAAGAAGAGAAGTAGGGGTTGGAAAAAACTACTAATTTAATCTACTCCTAAAATGTTAAGTTAAACTACTCATAAATAAACTCTTTGCAAGTGTGATTGATGATTGAGTTGTCCCTCTTTGTATCTCTCTTGGCCTATTTACAAGCTTAGCCACATGAGAGGAAGAGTTAACCTAAGCCTACAATTTCCTCAACAAACTCATATTTCCTCAACATGATACATATCCCATCTTTGATAAGAATCATTTTGTAGATTTGGTATTTAATTTGATTTTGGCTCATTAATTTCAGTAACTAACTTTCAAATTGCTCAATTGCTAACTTTCTGGTCCTTCATTTAACATGTCATCATGTCACATCCTTAACATATCTGTCACGCTACGTTCGTATGTCTGTTAACAGAAATAATAATAATAAAAACAAATGTAATTGGTTATTCTTAAAAATAGTCTATGGCCTTAATCGACAGACCATAATTGAATTTGGCCATAATTAACAGACCATAATCAACAGAAAAAATAAAATGTGGTGCAAACAATGCCCCTCATTTAAATGGATTAAAGAATGAAATCCAATTAAATGATTTATAAGACGTTTTACCACAATCGACAGAAAATATTTTATGGTGTAAACAATTCGAATTCTTGAAGAGTTATATTATATCCATAGTAATTTTTAATCTATCGTTGTCGATTTGTGAACATTCCATCTTTGGCTCTGCAGACTGTCATAACGAAGAGTCACATCCCTTAAATTAAAAAATAAAATAAGTCTATGTTAGCCACATTTTGGCTAATTAAAGAAAATTCACTACATATAGCATTTTTTAACCATTGTTGTTTTTCAAACCATGTCATGAAAATTAATTTTTGGTGTGATCCATAAATCCAAAGTGGATGTTGGATCCCAAAACTCACATAATTGAATGTTATGAAAAATTCATAAATTTAAACAATGTCGAAAAATTCACATTCAATAAACGTGGATTCATAATTTCCAGTCATCTTTGGCTTAAAAGCATGCCCTCCGAATGAATTTTTACCATCATTTTGTGATTTTTTTTACATTTTTTGAGAGAAGGGTTTGTTCTTATTTTTTAGACATTAACGACTTGTCACTTTGTGCCTCGTTTGACAAAACATCATGCTCCCCGAATAAACCTTTACTATCAAAATTCTCAATATTTTTTTAGAGAATGGGTTATTTTTTAATTTTAGCCATTAATAGCCTATAAAAATTCTTCAAAGTCATTTTATTTTCATGACTCGGTGTGCTAACCCTTCAAGCCACATACCTTGACTCTTTATGAATGATTGACTCTTTAAAAATATATATATTAATCGTATGAGCCATACCTTAGCTCTTCTTTTTTAGCCATGTTACATATTATTTTGGTGTGCCAATTTTGGTCGACAAACTTAAACCAATCTTTAAGTAAATACAAATAAAAATCAAGCTTTGTGATTAAGTTTTATACATTAAACAGATTAAGAAATTTCTTGGAGGTAATTAGGCAAAAAAGAGATGAAACAGAAAAGAATATGTATTAATTTGAATAAATTGTCACTTGTCACTAGTTATAAGAACTTAAACAAGAATAAAAAATTGAAGAAATACAGCAATCGACAGAAAGAAGAGAAGTGAGGGTAGGAAAAAGGTACTAGTTTAATCTGCTTCTAAAATGCTAAGTTAAACTATTCCTAGATAAACTCTTTGTGAGTGTGATTGATGATTGAGATGTCTTTCTTTGTATTTCTCTTGGCCTATTTATAGGTTCAGCCACATGAGAGAAAGAGATAACCTAAGTTCACAATTTCTTCAACAAGCCTATGATTTCCTTAATATGATATATATCCCATCTTTGGTATGAACCATTTTGCTGATTTGGTGCTTGATTTGATCTTGGCTCATTGATCTCAACAACTAACTTTCAAATTGCTCAATTGCTAACTTTCTGGCCCTCCATTTAACATGTCATCATACCACATCCTTAACACATCTGTCACACCACGTTAACATGCCTGTCGACAGAAATAATAATAATAAAAACAAATGTAGCCAAGGTTATTCTTAAAAATAGTCTATGGTCTTAATAGACAGACCATAATTGAACTTGGCCATAATCAATAGGTCATAATCAACAAAAATAAAATAAAATGAGGTGCAAACAAAGTTAAAAATTTAATAAGATAAAATATCACATATAAATCATAATCATTTCACTCTTTCTCATATAAAAGTTAAAAAAAAAATTATCCCAAACAAAACTTTTTAACCTAAACTAAAAAAGTTAAAAAAAAACTAAAAAGTCTATTCACTTGCCCAACAAAGGCTGCGTTAAAAAAAATGGAGATTTTTTTTTTTTTTTTTTTTAACATAGCTTCCACCAGACTTAAAATTCATAGTAAAGATTAAAAAATTTTGCAACAAAAATAAAGCATAATATTTAAAGACGTATGTGCTCCAAGTTTTGAACCTAGACCAGACAACGTGGGAAGGACCTGAAATACCAATAGACCTAGGGATAGCAATTTGAAACCGACCCGACGGGGACCCGTCCCCCCGACCTCGATTTGAGCAATTTTTTATCGAAAAATACTCTTGATGGGACAAGGATGGTATTAAAAAATGAATCCCCGATCAGTTTTCAGGACGGGGAAGTTGATATGTTTCCCAGCCTCGGCCTGGCCCCGTTCCAGGCCCCATTTGTCCCCCAAATAAAATTACTATTTTACCCCTCTATAGTCTATATATATGTGTGTGCGTGTGTGTGTTTCTGACTTAGGGTTCCTCTCTCAGATTCTCTTCTCTCCTCTCTTCTATATTCTCTCATCTGTGTCGCCGACCTCCCTCTCTCTTTCTTCTCCTCACCTCGGTTTCTCTTTCTCTCTTTCTACTTCGTCTCTCTCTATTTCTTATGGCCACCACCGCCGTCGTCGTAAAAGGTCTGTCTCTCTGTCTCTTCACTCCGTCTCTCTCTCACCACCATCAAACCCACTGCCATAGGCACCGTCGATCTCGCCATAAAGCCTAGTTACTGGCGTCGCTCAGATCTGTGCGAGACGATGAAGGTGTACTAAGATATGTTAGATCTATTTTCAGATCTGTTAGATCTGTTATCTCTCTCTCTCTCTCTCTCTGATCTGATCCATATGTGATGATTGTTAGTATTGTATTGTTGTTAATGATGATTGTTGGTATTGTTGTTAAAAACATATCCTTTTTTTTTAGATTAATTTTTTAAAAAAAATTTAAATCTGTATGATATTAAAAACAGAATGTTTTCATTATAATACTGAAAACAAATTTAAATTTAATTTAAATTTGTATTGTTAAAAAAATTAATTTAATTTGTTTTAATTATACATATATTGATTTGTTGATGATGATGGAACATACTGATATATATTGATTTATTGATCTTGTGTTGAACAAAATTAAAAAAAAAAAAAAACTCGGGAATTTTTCGAGGTCGAGGAAACCTAATCCCCGTTAGGGGACGGGGACAGGGGGTGTTGGGTTCCCCCACCGGGGATCGGGGATGGGGCGGAGATTTTTTAACCTTTGGGGATCAGGGACGGAGAGTGTAATCTCTAGCCCCGCCTCGACCTGTTGCCATTCCTATAGACCACACCACCCCGGTGGTAAAAGTAAAAAAATATAAAAATATAGAGAAGCTATTCCATGCTTTCCTTCCCACTCCGTATTTATTCAATTCTCGAGTAAATAATACCATTAATTCATGTTAGTTTATTTAATTTTAATTTGAGCTTTATATTTTTAATTTTGTTGTATTTTGATCATTCTGTCATTCATCTTTAAAACTTTAAATAGAAAAATATTGCATACATAATTAGAGGGATTAAAGTAGAATAAAAAGAATATTAAAATTATCAATGTAATGAATATTCAAAAGCAATTATAGGAATTACTTGTATAATTTAAATTACACTGATACTCCTTGTAGTTCCATTTGAATTATATGTTAATCTCTCTAGTTTTGTATGTAGTGTTTTTCGTTCAAATTGAAAGTGCAGAGTTCAAATTATTCAAATTAAAATTACGAAAACTAAAATAAAATTTTGCTCAAATTATAGAGATTAACTGTGTAATTTACCCTCAATTCTTTGCATATGAATTTTGATTTTGTGAAAGTAACAAAATTAAATTAAATTGAAGTTAAATTTTTATCCTTTTAAAAAAAAAAGTAAATTACACTAACATCCCAGGATATTTATCTCTATTATATTAACATCCTTAGCAACATTTGTTTGACAGACTAGGTTGGATGAGATTGTTAATGAGAGGATGGTTAGTAAAGAGATTATTGATGTGGGAATTGTTAGTGGGGGGATTAAGTAGAAGTGTGATTGTTTTGATGATAGTGTGTGAGATGGTTAGTAATGGGATTGTTAAATTATTTTTATATAAAATAAATAAAAAATTTATTTCTATATTTAAAAAATTAAAACAAATAGATTTTTTTGGTAGGCCAACTATTTTGTAAAAAAAAAAAAAAGACTCAATCCACTCACTATTTTCTTAATCCCACCCCTCCCACGGCTATACTAATCTGGTCTCTGAAAAGGATTATGATTCTGAGTGAAGTGCTAGTCCAGGGCCTACATGAATCAATCAAACATGAATTCATGGACCCAATATCCATCTTAATCCAATCCTACCCTTCAAGTTCTCAAACAAATGTGACCTTAATGTCCTACATATTACATTTTCCTTCTTAAACATTTGCAATCACATTATATATTGCCCCATGCTCTGCCATTAGTTTACTTAATGACTTTTGTTGATGTCAACAATTAAAAAATTTAACGATTATACCCTCATATATTGAGTTAACTTAATGAGCCAAAATTCTTTAACACACTCGTTATCGTCATCTCTATCTCCGCCAAGAGGAAATAACCAATGTTTAAAAAGAGAAAATGAGAAAAAAGAATAAAAAATATAAGAAAAGATGCGGAAGAGTATTAAGAGTCATGGAACTCCAATCATTAGGGTGTGGACTTCATATTTGAGAAGTTAAATAAATCATTTTGGTTTATTTTGTCTCTATTTTCTCCTTCAAAAGTAGAGTTTGGCTCATCTAACCTCATCCTCCCTTCCCATACTTCCTCAACCTCATAATGCCAACATGACCGTCACCCATAACCACGATTATCACTTCCTCACTCCCACTCAATCATAGCCCTTCACCCCAAATCCACCATTCAATCATAAACTACTCAAGATCACATTCAGAGAAGCATATTGAATACTTGCGACCCACTTCTACCCCTTCCCTTGTGTCACACACCGGCAATGCGGAAGCCTTGACAAAGATATGCAAGTGTGTGTGGTGCTAGTTAACTCTCTTCACTAGCCCGCCAATAATGCTTAAAAGGTTTGCAAAGACAAGTAAACACAATATTAGTTAAGTTGATGAGCCACGAGATTGGAGACAAGCCACAAAATAGCAACCAACAAGCTAAAATTAAAGTAAGCAACAATTGAAATGCTTTGCACAATTTAAAGGCGAAATGAACTTTTCATTGATCAAAAGAAGGCATTACAATAGTTGAACAATGCACCAAAAGTGCTACAAAAGTTGTCTTACCATAAGCTAGGTTGGGGTACTTTAAAGGCACAAGTGGTCTGGTTCAACACTTGGGTACCCCCTCCTTAATATAGCTTGTTAAGTCTTTTCCTAGCTGGCAGGAGGAAATATCCACTATGTTTGAAGAGTCATAATGGATTTTTAAAAATTCTACAAAAAGAGAAAACTTACAAATCTTGGTCCCAAAACACCTTTAATACTAAGGTATTTGTACAAAAATTTACAAGGCAAAACGATTACATTTGACCCTCCAAAAGTTCGCCTAAAGTTGTTACTTGGGCAGGCAAGTTTGTAGCCTGCTGTGGCTAGGTTGCTTCATGGTATGTCTTGGGCTATCTTACACTATGCTTTGGGCCTTTGCTTGCACTTACACCAACAACTTCTTAGGCATGTTTTTAGCTCTCCAAAGGGCACAAATGAGTGTGGCATCAAAGGTGTTAACCCTTGGATGGGCGCACCTTGACAGTCTCCCCCACTTGAACGGTCAACGCCCTCAACAACTTGGCCCAATAAGTATCAATCTCATCTTGAAAAGCCGAAAAGTCTGCCTCCCGTTCCCAATTGATTTCTTCATCTCCAAGGCCTTTCCATTTCACCAAGTATTGCCTTTGTTTCTTCTTGGAAACCATTTTCACCCGATCGGCCAAGATAGATTCAATAAACCTTTTTCCTGTTTTAGCTATGATGGTTTGGCGTTTCAACTCATTTCGGGTTGGATCTTCCTTGTCTAGATAATAAGGCTTCAAAAAACTCACATAGAAAACCGGGTGCACTTTCAGCCAAGATGAAGTATCTATCTTGTAAGCACATTTGCCCATTCTCTTCAGAATGGTTACCGGTCTTCCATACTTTCGCACTAGTCTTCTGTCTCTTCCCCTCATGAACTTGCGTTGCTTGGGGTTAAGTTTGACAAGAACTTGATCCCCAGCTCTAAACTCAAGTGGCCTCCTCTTTTCATCAGCCCATTTCTTCATTTTATTTGCTGCTTTTTGAAGATAGGCACAAGTAATGTCATGGTTTCACTTCCATTCCTTAGCAAATTGGTAAGCCCTGGGAGACTTTCCTTCATAAGGTCCATCCACTATGTGGAACAACAGTGGCTGCTGTCTATTCACTATCTCAAAAGCACTCTTGCTCGTAGAGCTACTCTTTTGAGAGTTAAAGCACAAATGTGCTACATCAAGAAGTTACACCCAATTTCGTTGATTGACAAAGTGGTGCAAATACTCCTCGAGCATATAGTTAAAGCGTTTAGTTTGCCCATCCGTCTCCGGATGACAGCTTGATGAAGTATTAAGTTGTGACCCAAGAAGCTTGAATAACTCCGTCCAGAAGTTGCTAACAAAGCGCGTATCTCGATCACTAACAATACTTTTACGCACACCTCAATACTTAACAATGTGCTTGAAGAAGAGTTGGGCAGTCTCCTCTGCTGAAACATACTTTGGGGCAGCAACAAATGTGGCATATTTGGAGAACCAGTCCACAATAGTCAAGATAGTCCTGATATCTCCCACTTTAGGCAATCCAGTGATGAAGTCAAGTGATATACTTTCCCACGGACATTTAGGCACAGACAAAGGTTCAAGCAAGCCTACTTTCTTCTTATGCTCAACCTTGTCTTGCTGGCAAGTGAGACAAGTGCAGACATATTCTTCCATCATCACGCATTTGGGGCTAATAATATCTTTGTTTCACCAAGGCCAATGTTCGCTCCCAACCCGGATGTCCTGCCCAAAGTGTATCATGGCACTCCCTAAGAAGTGTCTTCCTTAAATCACCAACCCTAGGTACAAATGTGCGGTTGCCTGTTGTCATTAGAAGTCTATCTTGCACCCAAAATTAGCGAGTCTTGCCCATTTTGACAAGGTTAATAAGATTCTCTGCCATAGCATCCTTGTCTAGATGAGCCTTGATTTTCTCCTTGATACTGGTTAAAATGGAAGTAAATGAACATACATGATGGCATATGGCAAGCTCTGCCTTTCTCCTTAGTGCATCAGCAACATGGTTGGTGGCAATGGCCTTGTATTCTAAGGCAAAATCAAACTCTACCACCGTGCTTGTTGTGCGCTTAGCTTAGGCTGTGTTAAGAAATGGCTAACAGCCGTGTTGTCAGTCTTTACAACAAACTGTGAGTCCAAGATGTAGTGCCTCTAAGTCCTCAGACAATGCACTACTGCAAGCAACTCTTTCTCATGAGCTGGATATCTCAGATCAGCATCATTGAGCTTCCTACTCTCATAAGCAATTGGGTGACCATCCTGCAAAAGAACACCACCCAAAGCAAAATCAGATGCATCAATTTGTATCTCAAAAGCTTTACCTAAGTCAGGTAGAGCAAGAATAGGATCTTTTGACATAGCTTCTTTCAAGGCTTGAAAGGCTTGTTGGCACTCCGCTGCCCAAACATATGGCTTGCCCTTCTTTAACAACTCTTTCAATGGGAAAGCTAGTCTTGAGTATCCTTCAACAAACTTGTGATAATAATTAGCCAACCCAAGGAATGACCGCAACTCTAGGACATTAGTGGGTGGCTGCCACTCTTGAATAGCCTTGACCTTCTCTTGGTCCATTTTGATGCATCCATACTCAACAATGTTTCCTAGGAACTTAATCATCTCTTGGGGAAAAAAAAAAATTTCTAGCTTGACATAAAGCTTGTGTTCCCTCAACTTGGTAAGGGCTTCTGAAGATGCTCTACGTGCTTTTCTAAAGTGGAGCTATAAATTACAATGTCATCCAAATATACTACCACGAATTGATCTAAATACTCTTAAAAAACTTCATTCATCATGGTGCAGAATGTTGCTGGGGCATTGGTCAAGCCAAATGGGATGACAAGAAACTCATAAGAGCCATAACGAGTAACACAAGTAGTTTTAGGCTCGTCTCCCTCGGCAATTCTTACTTGATAGTACCCCGATCGATGATCTAGCTTTGTGAAATACCTCGCTTTGCTCAATTGATCAAATGAATCTACAATGAGAGGAAGGGGATACTTGTTCTTGATGGTCAGCTTGTTGAGTGCCCGATAATCCACGCATAAGCAAAGACTACCATCATGCTTCTTTTGGAATAAGACAGGTGCACCGAATGGGGCCTTAGATAACCTAATGAAGCCTGCTTCCAAAAACTTTGTAAGCCGCTTCCTTAACTCATTCAACTCAAGAATAACCATTCTATATGGTGCACAAGCTGGTGGCTTTGCTCCTGGCACCAACTCAATAGCATGATCCACGCCTCGGTGTGGAGGCAACTCCTTAGGCAACTGTTCAGGCATAACATCTGCAAATTGCCTTAAGACCTTCTTGATTACGGCTGGGACAGGAGTGGATTCAAGAGCTTCATTCAACTTCAATGCGGCAACCCAAGTTTGCTCACCATGCCTAACACCCCTCTTGAGTTGCATAACTGAGACAAACGAGTCACTGTTGTTAGTGGCCATAGCAGGAATAAGACATGGCTTATCCCTCATGACACATATACTATTAGAATAAGGCATGACTGTCGTCTTTGTGCTTCTCAAGAAATCTAACCCAAGGATGGCTTGGAAGTCATCTATGGGTACTGCGGTGAAGTCTACTCTTCCTTCTCAAGTGTTAACCTTCAAATGAACAGATTTTGCAACCCCATAGATAGGCTGTGTTGCTGAGTTAACCGCTTTGATGCAGCTGCCATCCTTCTCTAAAGATAGCCCAAGTCTTTCAATTTCGGTCCCCACAACAAAGTTGTGAGTGGCCCCTGTGTCAATCAAAGCACGAAGGGGCTTCCTATTGAGTTTTACATCCACAAACATCAAGCCTTTGTTGGATGACTTGTTCTTGTTCAACTTGCCTGATGATTCCCCACCATGCTTGGGTTTCTTCCCTTTGCCTTCATCTTTGGACTCCACAAGTTGTTTAGGATCTGAATGTTTGCCCACTTTTCCACTCTTGGCATTCTTCTTAGACCTCCCTGTAGAAACCTTCTTCTCCATGGCATTCATCATATGAAAGGCTCCCAATCTAGAGCCAGCTGCCCTAGAACCCTTGCCACTTCGCCTAGATTGCACGTCTTCTCCCTCGCTATCATCATCACTTAGTTGAGAGACATGGCCAGACACAGTTTCTAAAGCATTCAAGGCACGCTTTTGTGGACATTCAGATAACTGGTGTGGCCCATTACATAAGAAACAAAAGATAAGGCCTTTTGCTTTGCTTGTAGAGAATTGTTGAGGGGCTTTTGCCTTGTCACCATAGCTCTTCTGTTGCCATTGTCCTCCACCCGAATGGGTTTTGGATGTAGAAGTGTTGGCTCCCCCACTCTTAGGTTTGCCATAGCCTTGGGACTTTCCACATCTCCTACTCTTGCGTGGGGAACCACTATCTCGTTGCTTAGGTTCGGCGTAGTCCGTAAGGCACTTAGCTGCTGTTTGTGCATGGGCTAAATCTTGTACTCTTTACCTTTGAAGTTCAACTCTGGCCCATGGCTTCAATCCCTCAAGAAAGAAGAAGAGCTTGTCTTTCTCTGGCATGTCTTTAATGTCTAGCATAAGTCCAGAGAATTGTTTCACATAATCTCTTATAGTGCCGGTGTGGTTAAGATCCCGCAAAGCACACCGGACATTATACTCAACATTTTCGGAGAAGAATTGGAGCTTAAGTTCATGCTTAAGTTGCTCCCAAGTCTCAATTGTGCATAAGTCGCATTGCATCTTATCATGTTTAGTCCGCCACCACAGCTTGGCATCATCGGACAAATACATTGTGGCCATAGAAATCCTTGTCTCCTCAGCATCGGCTTTCATAACTTTGAAATATTGCTCCATATCAAAGAGAAAATTGTCTAACTCCTTGGCATCTCGGGTGCCACCGTAGGCACGGGGCTCGGGCACACGCGCCCTAGTGAATTCCATGCCACCACTAGGTACGTTGCCAAAGGCACGGGTAAGAACACTAACCCGGCCACTGAGGTCTTCAATCTCTAGCCTGAGTTCAGTGACAACATCCTCAAAATCTTGCCCTTGAGTAGGGCTATGAGTTTGCTCAAGATCATGAACCTGTTGTTCAAGGGTGGCCAATGAAGCTGCCATGGCGTCCATATTGTCCATACGCTGCTCCAAGAGCTCAATTCTCTCCCTTTGCGTGGGTTGACGATTGCCAGTAGCATCCATTTAGAAAGCCAATAATAGAGAAAGCCAAATAGACTGGGCTCTTATACCAACTGTCACACACCGGCAATGCGGAAGCATTGACAAAGATATGCAAGTGTGTGTGGCGCTAGTTAACTCTCTTCACTAGCCCGTCAATAATGCTCAAAAGGTTTGCAAAGACAAGCAAACACAATATTAGTTAAGTTGATGAGCCACAAGATTGGAGACAAGCCACAAAATAGCAACCAATAAGCTAAAATTAAAGTAAGCAACAATTGAAAGACTTTGCACAATTTAAAGGCGAAATGAACTTTTCATTGATCAAAAGAAGGCATTACAATAGTTGAACAATGCACCAAAAGTGCTACAAAAGTTTCCTTACCATAAGCTAGGTTGGGGTACTTTAAAGGCACAAGTGGTCTAGTTCAACACTTGGGTACCCCCTCCTTAATATAGCTTGTTAAGCCTTTTCCTAACTGGCAAGAGAAAACATTCACTATGTTTAAGGAGTCATAATGGATTTTTAAAAATTCTACAAAAAGAGAAAAATTACTCCCAAAACACCTTTAATACTAAGGTATTTGTACAAAAATTTACAAGGCAAAAAGATTACATTTGACCCTCCAAAAGTTAGCATAAAATTGTTACTTGGGCAGGCAAGTCTATGGCTTGCTATGGCTAGGTTGCTTCATGGCATGTCTTGGACTATCTTGCACTATGCTTTGGACCTTTGCTTGCACTTGCACCAACAACTTCTTAAGCATGTTTTTAACTCTCCAAAAGACACAAATAAATGTGATATCAAAGTGTTGACCCTTGGATGGACGCACCTTGACACCTTGCCATGATTTGAACCATTACCACCTAACACCCTTGCTACCATGGGAAATGATGAAGGTGGCAGGAAAGAATAGAGTAAGGAAGTGGTGTGATGGAGAGGGAAGACAACTCGTGGATTGATGGATGAAAGGTAAGGGTATTTAGGTAATTCTAGTATATTATGTGAGGGCAGTGCTGTATTTTTCTCATTTTCTGTTACAGATGTTAAGGGACAAACATTAATAAGGATAGACAAACTACACATGTAAAGTAAGGGTTGGGCAACCACGCGCTTCAAAAATAATCTCATAATATTATTTTAAAAAATACGTGGGTTCAATGATATCGTATGGTAGATGCAAAGCAAATAAAATGCCCCAATTTCATATTCAACCACTTAATAATCTCGTTAAATCCATTTTATTTAATTAACTCACACTAAAATAATAAAATAAAAGAAATTGTCTGATCAAAATCAAAAACAGGAAAGGAAATTGCCACTGGCTCATGTCAAAAGGGTGAGCAGAATCATGAGATGAGAAACATGCCAACCCTCAGCTGTGACTGAAAACAATGGAAATTAAATTCTCAGTATAACTTTGTCATATCATAATCAACATCAAAAGGAAAAAAGAAAAATAATAATAATAATAATAATAATAAAATGGAACATTCATAATGTCATATGCATGCAGGGTTTACACTTAAATTCTTTTACTGATACAAGTCTTGCCCGGTGCATGCTCTCTAAAAATAAAAATAAAAAGTCTTGACCAGAGCATTAACAAAATGATTCTCTTCTCTGGAAACCGAACATTAAACATCACAAGTTCAAATCCATTAGATTGCAGTAAGTGCAAGGATTTGAACTTAGTTCCGGTTGACTATATATATGTCTGCCTTCAGCCTGCAGTTCCAACTGATCACTTGGAATTTGAAAATTCAGATCGATAGAAATCCTCATCTACAATTACTGGAGGTATACTCCATGTGCCAAGATAAGGTCCTGATAACTTCCCTCCTATACAAGAAGTCAAATCACAATCACATCATAGTCGAAACAAATCCATATTCAAAAATTGGAAGAGATTTTAGCATATGAATTGAGTTTTAATGGCCTACAGTTTACCTTCTCTAGTGGCTTCTTCACATCTTCTCTGATAATTAGTAGACAGTTTGGGATCCAAATCTCTCAATAAGCGATCATACTTCTCTTCAGCCTCACTAATGCATTTTGCCTAGCAGAAGGAAAAATAGATGAATTGTATAAACAAAAGAAAAAACAAAAATCAAAAAAAAAATATATATATATATATATCAAAAATCAAAACACCACTATAAGCAAAGAAATTAGTAAACTGATGTTGAGGAGTTTCTGCAAATACCAAAACATGCACAGCCATATACATACAGATGGATATATATGTTTCTACGCATGATTGAGATATTTGAGTACCCATAATTTTTGGGGCCAGCAACCCCCATAAGAGGGCCCAAGTACTGAAAACTCTCCAAAAAAATATTATGGAACCAAGAATATAATTACTCAAAAATAAAGCCTATTTTTCATTTCAATTGCCTTAATTAACAATACTTCGATAAAGTAAACAGTTCCAACTTGCTTGTATTCCCAAACTTAAACCATGGTGGTTGCATCATTTGGAGACATAATGATAGTAAAATGTACAATGAATTTTCTTGTTTATTTGTTTTACCTGATGCACATACGTAACGACAAAATAGAATTGGTATAATAGACTATTTTTTTTGACAATACCATCCACTCCGATCAACTCTTATAAGCCAATATGAACAACTAGAAGAATAATGACAATTTCTGCATCTTGAATAAGCACAGGTTCACAATATCTCATTTGTTGAACCAATGAGGTTCAAAATGAACCAATCAAGTGTTGTGTATTGTTTACATTGTGTCAACAAATTTGTACTCTAGATTTAAGATCACAATTTCAAAATGGCGACTACCAAAAATAAGAAGATGCTAATTGGCATTTCCCACAAGTTCAACATTCACCCAGAAAAAATAATAATAATTAAATTAAATCATATTTTTAAAAAATAAAAATTCTTCATAGACTTTGTAGGAAATTGTAGTAATTTATTGGTCAAGAAATAAGGAAAAAGCTATGGATATTGATATCCTCTATTGTGTCACATTTTAAAATACTGTTGGCACGTCCAAGATTAGTGCTTTACAATGTTTAATCAGTGAGTCTATACAATTTATACCTAGGTACATTATCATACCCACCAGCATGGTCGGCGCTACAGAAGCTCCATATATTCTAACAAACATGCGCAAAACATTAAAATTGTTCTCCAACACATCATCCTACAAGGAAAAAAAAAACACAATCTATGATCTAAAAAGAAAAGGATAAGCTGAAATGAAAATGGAAAGAAACACCTCACTATAAATGGACTCACCTCATAGTCAAACCTGCAGCATTATCATGTCATCTTGTTACTGAGGAAATCGATAGTATGCTTCCCACACATTATAGAAACCAAAAAAAAAAAAAAAAGAAGAAGAAGGAGAAGATTATCATTATGTTACACAACAGCTGAATTAAGCAATGTAAAAGCAGCAAAGGATAAGAATGCATGCACATAAAACCAGCCAGACATAAAGCTAAAAGAAGGATCCCAGAATCTAAAAAGTGCAAACATATAGATATAATAGCTTAGTGTGTATGCAAGTTCACATGCATTGGCACCAAGGCAAGCCTCTTGCACACAGTTACAATCCATTTTTTTGATCACATATTACATGGTAATAGAAGAATAAAATGATTCACCACTTATTGGGTAAAATAATGTTCCTCCTGTGGGCAAGTAGAAAATAATCAACTTAATTCATGGAATTGAAGTACTTACATATCATCAGACAGCTCAACAAGGAATTCTGAGACTGAGAGAAATTCCATGTGCAAATCATTAACCTATACAACAGCTTTAAAAGAAATACATTAATCTTGTGGAATATACCACTTCCAACAGAATGAAAATTTGACATTTTCTAGAATAATAACATAATTCGTACACACATAATTTTTCAAAACAAAAACAAGAAAACATGATTAGTGAGTTGCTGAAGGGAGTGGAGTGCCTGGAGGGGAGAAGTTGGTGAAGGAGGAGAGGGGAGGGGAAGGGAAAGAAAACTTGCTTTCAAAATAAATGAAAATATATACATATATATATATATATATATATTTCACAAAATTTTGAAAAACATGCCATTCTTTTGGCAAAGAACACAGTACCAAACATATATTTGTTTCCATCTTTCAAAAAAATATTGAAACAAAAGCATTACCAAACAGACCCTAATTAAATTACAATATCAGCAGTAGTTAAAACCATGCTATGGAAAATTAATCACAAGCTCATACACAAATCTTTTCATAAAAAATAAAAATAATAAAAAATTCCAATTTGTTGCATGAATATGAAGGTGAAAAGACTCTACTTATATCATGAAAGTTATGATACAAAACTTAAAAGAGGAGTGCCATGACATCAAATTGTTCAAACAAAATTAACAATTTTTTCAATTACAGGATTTACTCAGTTGTGATTACATGGCCAGGAAATTTTATGCCTATGCCATTCAACAGCAGAAAACACTAATTGCTGATTCATGCCATCAGTACTCCTAAGACAACCAAACATATTTTTGAAATAAAAAAAAAAATTTATTTAGGTTGCAAAACCAAAGAACATAAGCAATCGATAAAAAACCAAACAGAGCAATATACCTTTTCTCCTCTTAACTGGTATAAAAGAAGATTCAGCACCCGATAATCAAATGATTTTAGATGAATCGCCCTCATCACATCTTCAACTAAAATCTGTATAGCATCTTTCATCAAAATCAGGAAAGAAAAACATTGAGCATGCTTGTGCCATGTGCGACTTCAAAAAATAATATTAAACTATACAGGATGCATAGAAAACAGTTCAAAAACAACTAGGCCTCAAGTTTTGTCCAAATTCAGGAGTTCTACCAAACAGAAACCAAAAAGTGTAGTAATAAAATATATTGATTAGAAATAACATGAGTATATCGGACTCCATTCACAAGCACTTGGAAGAATAGAACAGTCTCTTGAGTTGCATAGTCAAGATTTACTACAACTGTAGTAATAATATAGGATGCATGCATCTTTTACCTGTGAGAAAATCTCGAATTCCAGGTTTTATATGTGTTTTCAAGCATAACTGTATGTCATATCAAATGCCCGTATAACTGGCAGATCCATTAATCAACAAAAAGGTACCAAATCGCTTCTACTTCTCTCTATATTGTATTTTAAGCTACATTTCACTTGTTTTGGCAACTCACGGATATATTTGTTATTGATGTCAGTAATTGGTTCTCCAAAAGATGTTGTTCTGATGAGTAAAATGTAGCGCCTTGACTCCCATCTCTCATGGCTAGCATATACAGTAGCAAGAAACACAACAATGTCTTTTGAGTCCTGATTAGCTAGAATTCATTTCAAAATCCACTTTTTTCACATTACACATTGTTTTTCATTACAACACCACCTAATACAATGAATTAGTGGACATGACTGGCTGATAATGCTCAATTTTATGATCTGTGCAGTTTTTACTTTTCTAAAAAAAATCTCCCAGAAAATTGCAATATGAGTACCTTCTTGTTGCTTGTTAAAGCACAACAGAGCTTTCTTTCTAGAGCCCAGTATTCCTCTCCATGCCTAAACTCCTCCCTTATCCTGAACATATAAAGCAGACTATAAAAACAAAATCCACTGTGCAAACTTGACACCTGTTTTGTTTTATAAAAAGCAAGCAAGAGCTCGAACCGCTCTGTCAAAAGTCCATGATGCTCAAGTGGAAGAACAAGAGGTCCAAATGGATTGGTTTTGAACAGCTCTATGAACTTAACAACCCAGCTCTGATTAGCTTCCTGCATCCAGTCAAAATCAATGGGCAAAGTAATAGTTGATGAACTACTTAACAAAAATTGTACTTTATTTTTTCCTTTTAAAGTTCTTAGTATTACCAAATGAAACCCTCTTTCTAAAACTGTAACTTCTTCAGTTGGTATTTTGAGCATTTTCTCATTTAATCTATCCAACTGCATCACCAAAACCAAGAGAATATTGAGAAATAAGAAAGACAAAGAGATCTAATACCGAATGATCAATGCTATCAATTTTTTCATAGGTTGCAGCACTCTAAACCACGATTGCATAAAATCACAACCATGCTTGCAGAAGTTCTGTTGGATAGCTCAAGCAACAAAATCCTTCTGCCCCTCTAGGCCAATAAAGGAAAGAAGATGGTGAAGAAATATAGGCCACTTGTGATGATTCATTAAAATAATGGCAACACATACTTCAATTTGGAAGTACAGATATGTAATACCACAACATCAAGTCACAAATGATCGCAGCCTGCACAGCTATTATTTGGAAACTCTCAACAGAACTTCAACAAATTAACCAAGCATTATTCATTGTTTCTCCATTTATGAATAAGATAGCCTAAGATGATAGCCTTACACAGATTGTTACCTGATAGATATAACTTTCTGTGAATGAAAGTATTGGCAAATATCTGAAGATTGATTGCGGCCTGTTAACATCCATGTCGTGAAACATAAAATAAGACCTGCACTGTTGACAATCATTACATGACTTTCATAACCAATTGGAAAATTTAGGTGAGAAAGAGTCTGCAACTAGGAAAAGAACATAAATTTATTAATATTCCAAGACTACATTTGTCTTAAATAGCTCCTAATGAGGATTGACGGAAACTAAAAATTGGAGTTATTATATATAGAGTTCATTAAATATAATTTAAAACAATAATTGGTTCTGTTGTATTGGCAACGGAGCATCACAAAGGAGAAATGGGGTGATTAAGTGATTTTAAATGGCATTATTTTGGAAATGTATTAATGAATAAATAGAGACACACTTGAATGTTTGTAATATGAGAAGATTCTCATTTGAAAAATGTAAGGTCAAACACACTGAACATAACAAATTTCACATGATACATGCACCTATCGAATAGATGTTTCATTTATTAATGATTCAGAGAATTGCATCAATAAATATGTGTCTTGTCTGAAAAAAGCTTATACATCAGCTAATCAGATGCTAGCTAACATCAATTTAGTACAAATCCCCTTAAGTAAGAAAAACTGTCTCATTAGGTAACTGTGAACATAAAATGCAGCTAAATATCATCACTTAAGTAATCAAGCCCAAATCCCATTATTCACAAAGGAACATTCAATAGTGCAAGAGCATGGCCACATGTGTAGCCAAATATGAAATGATCAGTTTATAACCTTTTCTTCTGACTTTCAACAGTCAGTCTAATACTAAAATCTGTTACTTAATAACCAAGCATTGCTTACAAAATCTTCCAGAGTAGAATTTGCATCTTGCATTGCCGCCAGCCCAACCATAGCCATGTCATCATAATCAGCTTGCAATGAATTATTGCCTGCTTTGTGCTCACAATTGCCTGCAAGAAATAGTATTCAGAATGTGTACATTAATGAAGATACAAATGTGTGTGCGTGTTCAGGTGATTCAAAAGTAAAGTCTAGTCAATCCTAGCAAGATAACTAGTCTCATAAAAATTTCACCACCACACCCTAGGCTTCCATCGTTTCTTCAACAATTATCTTAAAACACATTCCAAATGGAATCTCAAACATACTGGAAGCACAGGTTTGAACTCTAAAGAACAAAAGCATGAAACTAAGATCATGCAAGAAAAAGATTTCATCTTTCCAGTAAACAATTTACATGACAGAAACAATTTAATAAAGCGATTAATTCAATTGCATAAATTCTTATTTCTTTCTCTTTTGAGAGGCTTCTCAAAATATGTTGACGAGCAATTTGAACAAATTGAATTTTGGGGAAAGAGGGAGGGAAACAGTTTGCCTATTCAAAAAACCAAGACCACTGTATATGTTTACGAAAGTATCAATGAGTAGCAAGGACAGGTAATTAAAAAATCATCAGAGAAACCCTAAAGCCTGATGTCCTCAGAAAAATCAACTTGATTACTGCTGCCTTAAAACAACCATAAAGTTATACCTTTCTCACTGAGGCAGGGCAATGCTTCTTCAAGAAACACAGTAGAAATCTGTCAAACAAGTAATGTAAGCCACATACAGCCTTCTTTGATTGCTAAAGAAATGAAATCTAGTGATCAGAAAGGTATGTTTACCTTCGGCAAGTTCTCATATATCAATTTGCACTTCTTCTCCATGTCAAGGTCACCATATGGTTGTATCTTCAACATTAAATTTCAAAACCATAGAGAATCAGCAAGCAAATAACTTTCTTTTCTTAATTTTTTTCATGAGAAGAAGAACATGCTAACATAGAACAAGTGCACTTTTGTGTACAAATTAACAAGTGCGAACAGTTATGCCATGACTAGATGACTAATGAATGGTTACTTGTATTGTATTTCTCACAAGACTAACACTTTACTAAGCCATGAGAGGTCCTCATTTTATAAGTGCTGATGTTGGACAAGAAAATTAAAGTTTGCAAATTCCCCCAGCCCAGGTGTAAAGCATGCAATATGCATGTGTGCACTGTTTTTGTTAACTCTGTACCAAGATAAAATATTAACAGACAGACCAAAGCCATGCTAGCGCAAAATATAACCCATCAATAAAGGTGACCTGTTAGTGGCCTCTCACGAATTGGTTTTCAAGCCAACACATAGTGTTTGGTTCATTGAAATGAGGTGGAATGGAATGCTCACTCTTATCAAAATGTTTATTCTCAAGTTAGTTTCACTAAAAATTTGATACAAACTATATTGAAATGGAGACTTACGCTGTGTTTGGTTGGGGGATTTAGGGAGGAATTTGGAAAAAGAAAGGAAAAAGGTGTGTGAAAGTAGGTATATTTTATTCACATTTCACTTACTTTTTCCATTTCTCTTTTCAAATCTCTCTTCAAATCTCCCAACCTAACACAGCATTAGGGAATGTATCAAAATAGTTATTCCATAAGGAGACTAAGGAATGTCCATTACATTTTCATTCTAGTGAACCAAACACAACATAAATCAATAGGGCAATTTCCAACTAAGCATATTAGACAGCATTTATACAACCATGAATGTAGCTTGTAGTCACCTGGATTCTTTTCATTTTTTTTTTTTTTAAAGAGGGTAAGTTTGGGGGAAAATGACAAGATGGCATTGGAACATCAGTTTGGAACATAGACTAATAGTAATAAGTCAAGCTTCACCATCTTCTCCCATTTATTTCACGTTTCAAATTGCATTTAGGCTTTTACTCCAATTGGGATTCTTACTTTTTCTTATTCTTTTAAAATTGGATCACATTTTAAAATTGTGGGTGTAGGAAGCCATCCTAAGCAAAGCACTAATGTGGTCATAAAAAATAAGCCAAAAATTTAATCAATTATAAAAACTTGTTAATTGTAAGCCCCAATTCTGACTCCAAAGACATCTGAATCACTTCCTCCTACCCAATATTGTCGAACGGTTTTCAACAAAGAATGTGATGTTGCTCTATCGTAAACCCTTTTTCTTTTTCTTTTTCAAGCTTCACATAAAGATTGGAAAATTGTTTGTGGGTGTTGCTGGAGATGAGTGATTACCAAAAGGAGGATGAAATTAGCGAGGAAGCGATCGCAGTCGGCGTGGTTGTGATTGTGGTTGTTGTTGGAAGAAGAGATGGACTCTCGCGATTGCATCGACAGTATAGTCCTCTGCACTTGTTCCAGCTTCCTCAGTCCTTCCATTTCTCCGCAGTTTTATTGTACTCGTTTTTTTTTTTTTTTTTTTTTTTTTGTTATATCCTTCTCCTTCACTGTAGTATATAAAGAGGCAGTGCACATAATTAATGAACAATGCTCTTTTTTTTTTTTTTTTTTTTTCCTTAAAATTATGATTTTTTATGGTGTTAAATTTTATAAAAATAATTACCAATTTATATTAGGGAAAGATGCACTATAGCAAAAAGTCTTACTTATATAGTTAGGGAAAGACTATATTACACCTCTCTTAAATAGTGTATATTATATGTATCTAATAATTGTAAAAAAAATTATATATAATTTTATATTTTTTTAATCATAACTAAAAAAAATATAAAAAATTATAACCAAACGCAATAAGTTATAACTAAAATTTTAAAATAATGTCATAATTAAAAAAAATTTATCATAACTAAAGAATAAAATGAAATAACTAAAGGTGCATATGATATGAGATATGTATAATAGAATTCTCCATATACCATTATGGTTATATTTAGCTTGCTTGGTTTAATTTTTCTAAAAGTGCTTTTCAGAAAATTTTACTTTTTTTATTTTCTGTGTTTTTTTGTTTTTACTGAATTTTTTTAATATTTAAATATTTTTTTACATTTTAGACACACATAACATAAATACACCTAAAAAGTAAAAAAATTGTAAAAAAATCTTTTAAAAATTCACTAAATACTAAAAATATATAATAAAAAAAATACAAGAATTCAGTACGTTTTTTATATTTCTATGTATTTATTAATTTTTTCACAAATTTTTTACTTTTTAGATACATCTAAGTAAGGTGTATCTAAAAAAGCTAAAAAAATATTTTAAACTTTAAAAATATTCACTAAAAAAAAAAAAAAAAAAAAAACTAAAAACTTAATTTTCAAAAAACTTAATCCAGAAAACTCAAACCAAACATACTAATTAAAATTCGGGAAACTTTTTCATACACACCGTCTTGTACACATTTGTCATATATGTTATGCATTTTTATAATAAATATTAAATTTTTTTAATTATAATATTATGATAAATTGTGATTCAAAAATGAAATTACTTATTTTATAATAATGTTACGCATTAATATTACTTATTTTTTTATCTATCATTTTATAACTACGAAATATATAACATATCACAAAAATATATAATTTTATTTTTAAACTATAAATTGTAGTAATATTTGCACAAAAATAAATAACATGTACCACAAGAATTCATTGACATTCGAGGTCCGAGTAATTTCCTTTCCGACAAATTTGACAGGTTAATCCATAACTTTGAAATATGTCTCCTGTTCTCCCACGGTTATTATTGTATTCACATCCTCTGTACTGAAAACCTTGAGATCTGTCATCCATGTTATTGTTGTTAGAAATTGTTGGAAAAAACTTGGAAATAAAACATAATTTTTTTTTAACTTTGGTCTATTTTTTAAGTAGGACCAATACATCAAAATTGGCGGGTCTAAGTGGTAACGCGTTCTATACCGCGTTGTGATTCACGTGGTATATTTGGCTGCTCAAAACCATTATCGGGTGAATGAGAAATTGAAACCAAAGTGAGCTCCATGAAAATGGAGTTTTTGGTAAAAATTCCTTAAAGTTTGAATATTGACTTGTGCCACATTGATTTGGTGGGATACTTTGAGTGGGTTTATAAGGCTTTGTGACGCCCCAAATTTTTTGAAATATCAAGGGAAATTAAATAAACAAAATGACTTAATAAACCAAAAAGTTGACATCTTAATAGGGTAATCCAACTCTCGTACATAACCAAATGTCCAAATAACAATAGATAAAAACTTAAAATTATTCAAATACAACATCAAATGAAATTATAAGGTCCTTAATAGCTATTATATAAAATAATATAATTTATTCGGCTCTACTCGGGGTTTCAGGTCAGCCAAGGCTCTACGTTAGCGCCGACTCCATTTCAGCTTCAATTATTTTCTCGCCAAGACCTGGCATAAAACGCCAGGGCAACAAAAATATATGCCATGAGTTTTGCAACACAGTAAGAAAACATAACCAACCTACTATTCTTTTTAAGAGAAAAATAATGAGATTATAAAAACGAAATAATAATATAATTGTAAACATGAATTACAACCATTAAAATAATTTCAATAATTTTAATAAATTATGTGACACTCGAAATCTCACCAAAGAGATTGAACTTACCAACCACTAAGTATGGCAACGGTTAATTTGAAACCCTCCCTTGGTCAAATATTTTAGTGTTGCCAACCGTAACTACCAGGGATGCCCACGTCCGGAGTTATATACCCAAGTAGTAGCATCCGCGGTATGCCCCAAGGAAACGGTCTGCCAGGGATACGTAACCTCCCTATGTGCCACCGGCACATCCATCCTTATTCCAAAACCAAATACCGAAAAGGGTTCAAATAAGTCCCGTGACATCTTAGAGTTTCACAACACAATTTACGTGAGAATTCTCAAAACCAGGGCTCACTCTGAACAACCGGTATTAACCATCAATCCCTTGATTTCATACACTCTATAAAACCAAGACTCACTCTGAAAACGGATATTAATCGTCAATTGTTAACTTTGTATATGCCTTTAATCCTTTCAGTTAATTTTGATATTAATCACAAATAATTCCAATTTTCAATCACAAATGATGTTATACCAACTCATTAAAATTCCCAACATAAAATATTACACATGTCACACAATAATAAATAAATGTACAGCATTTAAATAAACAATTTATTTAAACTATGGTATGAAATAATAATTTGGATACAAAGAAAAAAAACCAAAGTCACACACGTACATGGATTTTTAATTTACAAGATTAGACTACCACAATATTAAATAAACCATAATACACCCATACATGGATTACTAATTTACTATATTTGATGGATTGGACCAACACAATAACTGATTTTTATCCAAATAAATAATTGAAGTGATGATCTTAAACCTGTCTAGAAATTTTTAGGTTATACCTTAGGTAATAAAAATTATAAATAAATTATTTATACAATTCTAAAATTCTTGAAATTGTACAGAATATTCAATAAATATGTTTGGGTCATTTTTCAGAAATAAATTCCCAAAAATAAGTTATAAATAATTCTGTAAAATTCCTAGAAATTTTATGACACAAATTTATCACATTTTCTTAAATTAATTCCATACTTAAATTTATAAATCAGATCCATAATCTAAAAATTTAGTATGAAATTAATTTCATATTTTAGTTAGAAATTACCAGATTTGGCTTAATATAGAATTTTTAATAAGTTTTTAAACAAATAGTAAAATCTGTCTTACAGTAGCAGATTTAATTATAAATTTGTATAAATTTGTTCCAAGCTCAATAATTGTTGAAAAAATTTCTGGATGAACTAGACATCATTCTCAACAACTTTGTAGAAGAAATCATTTTAAAATTTTGAGCATAAAATTGTCTAAAAATTCGTACAAGTTTCTGACAAATTGAAGAGTTATATAATCAAACCAAATAAAATTTTTAATCATCTCTTTAATGGCACAAACTACACATGTGTAGGCGTGCCTTTGGGCCTCACTACAGTTCGGACTCAATTTGGGTCTCGGTCCTGTATCTAATCTCGCAGAATGCAATGTAAGACCGATGAATCATCAAAGAGTCCAAATCCGGCAAATCGTTTTTGAAAACAGATTTTTTGAAAGAAGTGCCAAACATGAACTGCTTTGCCAGATATAGAGTCGCCACCTAAATATTTTATTTTGGGAAATTTAGGAAACCCTGACTCGTTGCCTAAGGCCACGTGTCCGTCATCACCAAAATTACCTCGGCTCGAGAACTTAGGTACGATTGGGGAAGGTCACTTCGTGAGCACCCCCGCTCGCCCGATCAAAGATCGGCCTCTACTAACCATGGTATCTAGTTTTGAAAACATTATGTGTTCTTATTCCGGTTATTAGCCTAGATTTACTATGTGATGCACACAGCATACAAGTATAGACTGGGTTGCCTGAATTGGAACGAAATATCTCATGTTTGTTTTAAAAAACGATTTGCTACTCGCAAGTAGGCTAAAATGTGGATTTGCCACTCTCAGGTGGGCTTAGAAAACAAAATGATTTGCCACTATCTAGTGGGCTTAAGACTCACAATTGATGAATTGTTTCAATTCGGATAACCCAACCTTCACCCACAGGCATTCAGGCAGGTATATCATATAAGCACATAGCCTCATGGTAAGCATGCTATCATAGCAGCCACTCACACACATGCAAGGATGCTAAAGCATAAAAGCTTACCTAGTACTCCAAGCCAAAACAAAAACTATGTTAGCAACCAATGCATGATCCTAACTATGCTGAAATGCCTAATGCAACACATGCAAAATGCAACTAAGATAGGCTCGGCTGTTCTAAACATGGCATATGATGATACTACAGCTAGCACATATTCAATTTGGAATTTGAAATACAAAGGCAGTTAGTATGATGCGCCGAACCCGGTGCATGCAATACAAATGAATGATGCAAACATGCTATCATACTGTATGCTAATTGAAACATGCCCTAATCTAACCATCATAAGCTAGTAAATAAAAGGGAGAAAGACGTAGGGTTGGAAGACATACATCACACTCACGTACACTTATTACAACATTGCCCTCGCTCGGAGGGTCCGAAAGAATAATACAGTCCAAATGAATAATACAGTCCGAATAAATAGTACAGTCTGAATAAATACAAAACCCTCATTAATTAACAAATTAATCTAGGAAAGCAGGTAAATTGGCACGCAAATCCATGGACCGCCTCAGCTCTGTTCCAAACGATGAATGATGCGTACTCGAGTTGCCTTGCGTAGAAATCCATTACGATGCCCCGATTTGCCTCTGTTTGCAATTGTTTTCGGAATATTGCGCAACGCTCCAGAAGGCCGCTGATTTCTGATTTACTGCAACAGAGAGCAACAAAGGGGCGTGGCAAAGTATTTCACATATGTATGCATAACTACTCTTCAGGGAGTATAGTCTTCGATCCTCGTGCCACCAATCACGCATATCGATGCATGATGGCCAGGGAGTCGAATTGCACGACTCAATATGAAATGAATGCACATGAAAACACAACAAGACCTAAACTCCATCATGGGTAATCCGGAGTGTCGGCGACTGGGAATTGAGACACGTTCCGTCACTCGGAGTACGAAACGTACCTCGTTTCCCGTGCTTGGGCTAACTCCTATCCCAAACACGATGCAAATGAGATGGCATACACAATGTGACTAACATACAACCTACCATACGCAATGCTATGAAATGGCATACACAATGCTCGATGTAACATGGCATACACAAAGCTCTAACACGCAACCTAGCATACGCAATGCTATGAATTAAAAAGGCATACACAATGCATAATGGACTTACACCAACATGAGTAGACCTCAGCCACACTCACATCAGTAGCCGTTAGAAGAAAATGAAACAATCGAAATGGGCGCACACATGCACTCATACCGAGGACCGAACCTAAGGCATCAAATGTCACTCTACCAAAGCATGGCAAAGGATGAAAGATGGCCTATGAACATGTAATTTTCAGCACTAAAATATGATGCTAAATGATCCCGAAACATGGAAATATGGCACCCGATGCTTGGAATAAGCCCCGATACTCAATACTAGGCACATGCATTGAACCACAAGTATACAAATCAAGCATTATTTGATTATGAAGTCAAAAGACAGAGCCAAGACAGTCCCAAAACATGCACATTTCTAGTTTAGAGCATGGCCAAAAGATGCTAACATGATGGACTAAAATAGCATGCAACATTGGCTAGCAAGCATGGTTTATATGGCATGTATATGAAGCAAATGAGAACTCATCAAACCAGCCAAAAACAGTGCATAAAACATGCCAAAATATGCCCAAATAATCACTGAAATGCAGCCAATGCATGCAAAAATGAGGGGCTTCTTTGGAAGGCCATTCAAGGGGTTGTTAAGCACATATAAGATAGACACTTAGCATGACCAAACCAACTCTGGAAACGAGTTATGAAAGCCCTAAAACTCACAAAATTGGCCCTGAAATCAGTTAAGGAAGCATACAATGAAAGGCCCCCTGAAAAAGCCTTGAACGGAATTGTTCCACACATGCACTATAGACATAAAATATGATCAAAAGGGCCCCGGACAGACCTAAGGCAGACCCTAAAACCCACAAAATTGGGCCCAAAAGGTGACTTCAATGCATACAAAATAGAGCCCCTTTGGAAAGCCAATGATGCTAGTAAAGAAAATGAGGGGTGAGAGGGTCACCCCTCTATGATTTCAAAGCTCAAAACCTCATCAAAGCCACTGAAATCCAAGAGGCCAAAACAAGTCCAATGCAAATGCTTTAATGCATAGCCCTAAATATGAAGGAATGAAGCATGCAAGGAATGAGATGACTCCAAACAGAAAAGTGACCTCAAGAAAACTTAAAGAGGAGGTCAAAACAAGGATTTTTCCAGTTTATAACAAATCTCGAAAATGTTCACAAGTAAGGCTAAAGTATGATGCAAAAATAGCCCTAAAAGAGAGATAGACGGTAAGGGGAAGTAGATGACCTCAAATAGCAAAATTCCCTTAAACAAAGTTGAAGAGGAGCTCAAAATATGACACTTTATAGTGTATGACAAAGCCCAGAAATACTTTCAAGTGAAGCTAAGTAATGAATCAAAAAAATGCAAGTTTAAGGGAAATAGACACTTACCCTTGAAGAGCCGACCTCCAGCAGCTTTTGAACCAAGTTGGTGAGCTTTCAACCTCTTCAAATGACTTCCAAGGTGCTGGAATGGATGATGGAGGTGTGGTGCTAAGGGTTGTAGTGCAAATGGACCAAGAAAATTAGGGTTTTGGAGCTTGGAATAGTGACAATGGAGGAGGGAGGTTATATGCCTTAAGCAAAAATGTTCAACCCCCTGATATGAAGCCAAGCCTCTCCTTTATAGAGGAGAGGCTCCAAAATATCCAAAAAAGTCCCCAAGTATTCTTCCATACACGTGTATAGAGGATACACCAAATGGCCTCCTGCTGGCACAGTTGGACTACACTCAGAAAAAGCAAAAAGCAAGAAGTAGACCGGCTAGTTCAAGTAGCCGGCCGGCCACCCCAGAAAGGTGGCCTTCCAGATGAGTGTAACACAGCTATGTAGAGAAAAACCAGAAAAAGTGACCCAAGAGAGAGAAAAACTAGCTTTTAAGCAAGGTTCAAAAGGGTCAAGAAGAGAAAACTAGTTGGCCTACCATATTGGTGGCCTCCCAGATGAGTAGATCACAATGGTGGTATGAAAAGCCAGAAAATGTGGCTCAAAAGTGAGAAAAACCAGCTTTCTGTTAGAAAAATCGGCTTTTGGAGAGAGAAAATGAGAAAGCTGGTTTTTCAGGGGAAAAGTGGCCTCCCACCATCCTTCCACCTTCCTAACAATGAAAATAGGGTCCCTACTAAAAATGGACCAAAACGGATGCAAAACGAAGGTTTGGGGGCCAAAACGCGCGGTTCGGGACCCCGAAAATAGGCTGTTAGGCACCGGAAGTGGCGTATGACCACGAAGGTGGTCTCCCGGGCCACAATGTCCCTCTAAAGGGAGGAAATAAGGCGTGTGCCAAAAACCGAAGCCAACGGAGGTAGTTAAGCGGTCCCGAACTGAGGCACACGACCGACGGCTCCGAAAACCGAAAATTGGGCTCCAAATGGGAAAAATGGCCTACGACCACGAAACGTAGCCTACGGCCACTGAGAGATGATCTACGAGACCTCTCCCTCCCTTCAGGAAGAGAAAACAGAGAAAACAGGACCTGGTTCGCAAACTGAGAGAAAGCACAAAAGAGCTTCGAAGTCCGGAGGTAAGACTCTTAGCCGAGACTCTGAAACCTCAGATCGAGCACAATATGCAACATCACCGAGCGCTCAACTGGTGACGTCTAAGTCTTAAGGTCGGTCAAAAATGGAGTGTCTACAACATGCAAGTCTAATTCCAAGATTATATCATGATTTTAAGGCTACTAATAAAGAAATGACCTTCAAATATTTAACATACCAATCCTAAATTTACATACAACTATAAACAAAATTTTATCTAAAGTTTTAGCTACGTTAACATATGAACACAAATCTAAAAATTTAACAATTAAAAAGAATCAGATGGTTATGAGAGTTTTCTTACTATGTTAGGTTGCTAACGATTTATCGTCCGAATTTGATTTATGATTCTGATCGTAAGATATGATCGTCCTAGCTCTATGATCGTCTTGTTGAAATTTCACATCAATCGGAGGCGATCTCACCGTTGATCTGCCATTGGATTCTATTAGAACTTTTAGTTGTTGATCATCATCTTAGACTCAGAATTTGCAAGATCTAACCCCAAAAATGGATTCTACACGTCGAAAAAACTAAGGATGGTCATCCCCAAAGTCATAGGACCACTCGATTAACCTAGATGTGCTAGGATGCACCGTAGCACTATGAGATGAGAAACACTAGATAAAATTTAGTTCATCTTCTCCAACAGCCACAGCATGCACGACAGAGAAACCCAGAAATTTAGTTTCAATGTCCCCAGTTCAAATACTTGTATCTTCTTCATCGTAATTCTGTTTTATCTTATTTTTTTGTCATTGGATTCACCTCACGGCCTAGTTTTTGGTTCACTACTCACACGCCTTGTTTCATCTCTTTTTGCATGCCGTCGGATCTCTAAAATTTGACGAAAAATTAGATTTTTTTCCTACCATCTCGGACATTTCTTCGAACCATCTTTCGGACCCCATAACTTTCTTAATTCTTAACGGTTTTACTTCATTCTTTCGTCAATCTCTTCAACTTACTTCGTACTTCATCTTACATGGCCTATTTGTCTCACTTCTTCCCGGAATGGATGGTTTTGGCATGCCGAAAGTAAGCCGAAAACCAACTTTCAAAATAAACTTCTCTAACTTTGCTTCTTTCTCATCCATCTTCCTTCTTCTTCTCTTTCTTCACCTACAACACTTTGTGAATGGTGGTTCTAGATGATAATGGAAATAGGTAATAGTGGTGGTGGTGGCGGTCCGATGGTGCGCCAATGGTGGTGAAGTTCGCAGGTTAGTGTTTCGGATGGTGATAGTATGGGTTGAGGCCATGGCTATGGAGGTCGGGGGAGGAGGAAAAACATAGATAAAGAAGGAGAAAGAGAGTTTTGAGAATGAGAGGTGGAGGGAGAGGGAGAACCGAGAGAGAGAGATATATGAAACGGATAGAGAAAGATATCAAATTAGAAGAAAAGCAAAATGAGGAAGATGAAGAGAAATTAAAAAAAAAAATAAAGAGAAATAGAACACTTGGTGGTACGGCATCAGCATGTTTACCACGTTTTGTTTTGGTAATGATAGCTGAGAGAGGGGTGCATGTGGAAGGTGAGAAAACATGGGGAGCAAGCCCACGGTTTTTCTTTTTCTTTTTTTTTTGGATTGGATTTTAGTACAGAGAATATTAGGTTCCGGTGTAATTTGAGTACAAAAAAATATAGAGAAAAATATAATAAAAATATCATAAGGTTCAAAAATTAATATTGAGTAATAATATAAAGTCAAAAAATATTTTATTTCATTTTATTTTGAATAAATGTTCACTATAAAAATATACAGACTATTAAATTCAAAATATTGTGAATAATTATTTAAAAAAATTATATATTATTTTTATTATATAAAAATATGGGATTTCACAGGCTTGGAGTTGGAACTTGGGGTAGGCCCCAAGGGGCACCCAAGTTTTGTAGAGAATGAGGTTATGGGCTAGACCCATTGGACCCAAAAATCACTACACTCGCGCGCCGCCGTCCGGTCGGTCGGCCGCGGTTGTGTAGTTGGGTTAGGCTTGTCCGACCCAATACTAATCTTTTTGGGCAAAAAACATTTGAATTTAATTTTTTTTTTTGAAATGAAATCTATCCAAAGAATTCGAAATTAATTCTGAATTTCTGTCCAGGTTAATTTCAATTTTTGAAATTCAAAACGGTTTGCCCCTCTGTCCAACATAGCCGAACCTATTACAAACCCAGAACAGGTTTTGTTCAAAATTCAAACACAAACAGATTCATATCTGTTTGAATTCAAACCCGAACAGTACCATTTCAAACCCAACAGGTTCAGTACCTGTTCAAACAGGTATGCTACCTATTCAATTCAAAATAAAAAGGTGTCACTACATCTATAAATAGACTAGCCCTCATTTGATGTTTTCATTCAATTTTTTCATCCAAATAATTCTGCAACTATTCTCTACATATTGCTGCATTATTTTTTTTTAGAAAGAGTGTAAACACTTAGTATGTTCGTTGTACGAATAAATTGTAGTGTTGCATTTATTCGTTGATTGATCATTTTATCCTGGGAGATAAACGTCGACATTCTGTTAGCACCGTGGAGATGACGAATCTGTCTTAAGCACACAGTGTCAAACACTGGACTTGATCAGAATATTGTTCTACAAATTAATCAAGTAAGTTGTTAATATATTTTATGTTTTATTTATTTAAATCAGATTTTGATTTTGTTTTTGTAACAAAATAAAATCTATTTTTATGTATTTAATTTTATTTCTAATTTGGTTTTTTGTAATCAAACATTATCCCTCATTTTCTTTATTTCTTTTGTATTCTGTTTGTTGTTTAGTACATAAACAAAATTTATTTTCTCAAATACAGTGAAGATTGTCCAACAATCTTAAGGCAGATTATTTTTTGGTGTCATCATTGTATTTAATTTTATGTGTTTTCACAAAATGATATTCTGGTTGGAAAATAAATAGTAGTAATATACTGTTTGATAAATAGTAGTAATATACTATTTATTTTCTTTGACAATTAGTAGTAATATACTGGTGTCATTAACAATTGCAGAATATTAATTTGTGTTACAGAAAATTATTGTGGTATTTTATTTTTCTAGTTTTAATAACAAGGAAAATAAAATTATTTTGTGTTATAATTTATTTTCTGGTTTTACTAACTAGAAAAGTAATTTGTGTTTTGGTTTTTTTTTATTTTTGTAATCAGATATTATGGCTACTACAACTGAAACTACAACTGGAAGTGGCACTCTAATTGTTACACTAACTCCGGTCCCTATCCAAAACTATGTTCAAGTTCCAATAAATCATGGGAAAAAAGGGGAAAAATTTAACGGTATTGAGTTTAAGAGATGGCAGCAGAAAATGTTGGTTTATCTTACAACTCTAAATCTGGCCTGGTTTCTCCGTGAAGAGGCTTTAGCACTTAAAGAGTATGAAAGTGATCGGCAAGTATTGCCGTTGTAGATGCTTGGAAACATTCAGATTTCCTGTGCAAAAACTACATTCTCAATGGCCTTAACAATATTTTGTATAATGTTTACAGCCCACTGAAGTCAACAAAAAAATTGTGTGATTCTTTGGAGAAAAAATACAAGACAGAGGATGTCAGCACAAAGAAATTTGTTGTCGGTAAATTTCTGGACTTCATTATGGTAGACTCCCAAACGGTAATTTCTCAAGTTCAAAATTTTCAAATAATTTTGCATGATATTCATTCTGAAGGTATGTCTCTTAGCGAGTCTTTCCAAGTCGCGGCTTTAGTGAAAAAGTTACCACTGGCTTGGAAAGATTTCAAAAATTATTTAAAACATAAACGTAAGGAGATGACCATGGATGAGTTAATTGTAAGATTGAGAATTGAGGAAGATAACCGAAAGGCTGAAAAGAGGAATGGGAAAAATACCATTGAGTCCAAGGCTAATGTGGTTGAACAAGTTCACAAACCACATAACAAAAAGATGAAGTTTACTGGAGATGGTCCTAAACAAGGCGACAACAATGGCAACAAGAAGTTCAAAGGAAAATGCTATAACTGTGGCAAAACTGGACATCGAGCTTTTGACTGCCGCCACCCTAAGAAAGATCGCGAAAGTACAAGCAAGAAGACTACCAATCAGGCCAATATGACAGAATTAGATTACATCTCTAACGAGGTGAATGAAATCAACCTCTCTGCTGTGGTGTCTGAGGCTAATTTGGTTGGAAATCCCAAGGAATGGTGGGTTGATACTGGGGCAACTCGTCATATTTGTGCAGACAAGAAGATGTTCACTATGTACAATGAGGCTACAAATGGTGAACAACTTTTCATGAAAAATGCTTTTATTTCTACTGTGGCTAGACAAGGAAAGGTGATCTTGAAGATGACATCAGGGAAAGAACTGACCCTCAACAACGTACTGCATGTACCTGACATCCGGAAGAATTTGGTTTCTGGTTCTTTGTTAAGTAAAAATGGCTTTAGTATTGTCTTTTGAGTCTGATAAATTTGTATTAACAAAGAGTGGTATGTATGTTGGTAAGGGATACATGAGTGATGGTCTCTTCAAATTAAATGTAATGACGGTTGTACCAAAAGTTGCTATTAATAAAAATAACATATCTTTTGCTTATATTCTTGAGTCGAATTTATGGCATAGTAGATTAGAACATGTGAATTTTGATGCTTGGCGTAGATTAATTGGTTTAGATTATATACCAAAGTTTGAAATTGATCCTAATCACAAATGTGAAATTTGTGTAGAAGCGAAACTAACTAAGGCTCCATTTAAATCGGTTGAAAGGAAAATCGAACCTCTAAAATTAATTCATACAGATGTGTGCGATCTTAAATTTGTTTAAACTAGAGGAGGCAAAAAGTATTTCATAACATTTATCGATAATTGCATAAGTTATTGTTATGTTTATTTACTTAGAAGTAAAGATGAAGCCTTAGAAATGTTTAAACTCTACAAAATAGAAGTTGAAAATCAACTTGGAAAAACCATTAAAATGGTTAGAAGTGATAGGGGTGGTGAATATGATGCACCATTAAATGAATTTTGTGCACGACATGGCATTATTCACCAAACTACAGCACCTTATTCTCCACAGCAAAATGGAATTGCTGAAAGGAAGAATAGAACCCTTAAAGAAATGATGAATGCCATGTTACTAAGTTCAGGCTTACCGCAGACTTATGGGGGGAAGCAATATTGTCTGCTAATTATGTTTTTAACAGAATACTCTATAAGAAAACCAACAGCACTCCTTATGAATTATGGAAAGGTCGACCACCTTCCTACAAATACTTAAAAGTGTGAGGGGTGTTTGGAAAAAGTTAAAGTTCCTGTTTCTAAAAAGACTAAGATAGGACCAAAAACAGTGGATTATGTGTTTATTGGTTATGCTCAGAATAGTAGTGCATATCGGTTTTTGACTTATAAATCAGAAATACCTTATATAACTATGAACACTATTATAGGGTCAAGGAATGCTGTGTTTTTTGAACATGTCTTTCCTTACAAGAAATGACAGGAATTAAGTTCACAAAAAAGAACTTATGATTGTACACAAAGTCAAGAGACTAATGACAATTAAACACAAAAGACTCGTAATGGTCTCGACCAACAAAATTTAACTGATGATGAACCAAGACAAAGTAAGAGAGTAAGAACATCAAAATCCTTTGGTCTAGATTTTTTGACATACCTATTAGAAAATGAACCTCAAAACTTTAAGGAATCAATGACAGGTCCTGAAGCACCTTTGTGGAAAGAGGCTGTTAATAATGAAATTGAATCCATTATGCAAAATCATACTTGGGAATTGGTGGATCTTCCACCTGGTTCTAAACCTCTTGGATATAAGTGGATATTCAAGAGAAAAATGAAAGCAGATGGTTCAATAGACAAGTATAAAGCAAGACTTGTAGTAAAAGGTTACAGACAAAAAGAAGGCCTGGACTATTTTGACACATATTCCCCTGTGACAAGAATAACATCCATTCGCATGCTTATTGCTATAGCAGCGTTGTTTAATTTAGAAATACATCAAATGGATGTTAAAACAGCTTTCTTAAACGATGATTTGAATGGAGAGATCTATATGGAGCAACCCGAAGGATTTGTAGTGTCAGGGAAAGAAAAGAAAGTTTGTCGGTTTGTAAAATCTCTTTATGGATTAAAACAAACACCTAAGTAATGGCATGAAAAATTTGATCATGCAATGCTTACTAATGGGTTTAAGATAAACGAATGTGACAAGTGTATCTATGTTAAAAACACTGATCAATGATATACCATAGTTTGTCTTTATGTGGATGACGTGCTTATCATTGGAAGCAGTCAAAATATGATCAAATCAACTAAGCAAAGGCTTAATAGAAGATTTGATGTGAAAGATATGGGGTTCACAGATATTATATTAGGAATGAAAATTACTAAAACATCTGACGGATATGCATTATCTCAATCACATTATATTGAGAAAATTCTTGGTAAATTTATCAAGGATGATATGAATGTAGCTAGAACACCTGTAGACATCAGTCTTTATTTATAGAAAAATAAAGGTGATGCGGTGTCTCGATTAAAATACTCCCAAATCATTGGAAGTCTAATGTACCTAATGAATTGTACTCGACTCGATATAGCTTATGCTGTCAGTAAATTAAGTAAGTACACTAGTAACCCCGGAGAAGACCATTAGAAAGCGATCGTTCGGGTTCTTAGATATCTAAGATTTACTCGCGATCATGGTTTGAACTTTACGCGATATCCAACAGTACTCGAAGGTTATTGTGATGCCAATTGGATATCGGATACTAAAGATTCAAAATCCACTAGTGGATATGTCTTTACTCTGAGAGGCGCTGCTGTTTCTTGGAAATTCACGAAACAAACATGCATTGCACTATCCACAATGGAATCTAAGTTCATAACTTTAGACAAAGCAGGAGAATAAGCAAAATGGCTTCGTCACTTCTTAGAAGACATTCTAATGTGGCCAAAACCTGTGCCAACTATTTGTATTCATTGTGATAATCAATCTGCAATAGGCAGGGCACAGAATCATATGTATAACAGTAAGTCACGAAATATTTATCATCGACATAATACCGTAAGGCAATTGCTCTCAAATGGAATAATCTCAATAGATTATATAAAATCTAAAGAGAATATTGCGGATCCGTCAACAAAAGGTTTGACAAAAGAGCAAGTGTATAGTTCATCGAAGGGGATGTGATTAAAGTCTATTACATAAGAGTCATTATAATGGTAACCCTACTTATATGACTGGAGATCCCAAGAATTAAGTTGAAAGGGATAACTAAGTTATGTGTGGCTTGCCATAAATCACCAAGGGATTAAAATTCCCTACCCATTCCTATGGTGAGAGTGATATCTGCAACATGTGTTGTATGCACAGGTCTAAAGACAAGCTTAGCTTTTAATGATTACTTATATCTTGATTTACGCATAAAAATCAAGACGAGTATAAAGAGATACTCACAATAAGAATCACCTATATGAGTGTCGAACTGGGGCCGATTCTATGAGAATGAAGAGGCTAAATTCTCTAGAAGCACTCATGAAAACCAAGAGCATTCAAGGCCAAAATGAACACAACAGTGAGAACCACGATGTGTTAGAAGATATTTTATGTGAAATCTATTGTCTTGGCTTATACAAACGGCTAAACAATTCAAGGCACCGCGTCCATTGGTTAGCTAGTAAGTCCAATAGGTTATCACTAGGAAAGGTTCAAGGCCAAAAACTACCTATCCTGATGCAAGATATTTTCGATTTATACTCTTTCGACAAATTCTGCATATTGTTGCATTTCTATTGTCTTCAAATTCCATTCATGTGGGGGATTGTTAGAAATGGTTGGAAAAAATTTGGAAATAAAATGGAATTTTTTCTTAACTTTGGTCTATTTTTTAGGTGGGACCCGAGTGCCAAAGTTGGCGGGTCTCAGTGGTAATGCGTTCTATGTCGCGTTGTGATTCACGTGGTATATTTGGTTGCTCAAAACCATTATCGAGTGAATGGGAAATTGAAACCAAAGTGAGCTCCGTAGAAATGGAGTTTTTGGTGAAAATTTCTTAAGGTTTGAATATTAGCTTGTCCCACATTGATTTGGTAGGAAACTTTGAGTGGGTTTATAAGGCTTGGAGTTGGAACTTGGGGTAGGCCCCAAGGGGCACCCAAATTTTGTAGAGAGAGAGGTTATGAGCAAAATGGGCTAGACCCATTGGACCCAAAAATCACCACACACGCGCGCACCATCGTCCGTCCTGTCCGCGGGCAGGCTGGGCCTGGGCTTGGGCACGGGTGCGTGGTGTATGGTTTGGTTGGGCTTGCTCGGCCCAATACTAATCTTTTTGGGCCAAAAATATTTAAATTTTATTTTATTTTTTGAAATAAAATCTGTCCAAAGAATTCGAAATTAATTTCGAATTTCTGTCCAGGTTAATTTCAATTTTTGAAATTCAAAACAGTTTGCCCCTCTGTCCAACATATCCGAACCTGTTACAAACCCATAACAGGTTTTGTTCAAAATTCAAACACAAACAGATTCATATCTGTTTGAATTCAAACCCAAACAGTACCAATTCAAACCCAACAAGTTTAGTACCTGTTCAAACAGGTATGTTACCTGTTCAATTCAAAATAAAAAGGTGCCACTACATCTATAAATAGACTAGCCTTCATTTGATGTTTTCATTCAATTTTTTCGTCCAAATAATTCTGCAACTATTCTCTACATATTGCTACATTATTTTTCTTTTGAGAAAGAGTGTAAACACTTAGTGTGTTCGTTGTATGAATAAATTGTAGTGCTGCATTTATTCGTTGATTGATCATTTTATCTTGGAAGATAGACGTCGACATTCTGTTAGCACCGTGGAGAGGACGAATTTGTCTTAAGGATACAGTGTCAAACACTAGACTTTATCAGAATATTGTTCTACAAATTAATCAAGTAAGTTGTTAATATATTTTATATTTTATTTATTTAAATCAGATTTTGATTTTTTTTTTGTAACAAAATAAAATCTGTTTTTATGTATTTAATTTTATTTCTAATTTGGTTTTTCGTAATCAAACATTGTCCCTCATTTTCTTTATTTCTTTTGTATTTTGTTTGTTGTTTAGTACATAAACAGAATTTATTTTTTCAAATACAGTGAAGATTATCCAATAATTGTATCAGAATCGAAGATAAAGAAAGTCATCTACTACCTAATCAAGAAAATACCAAACTATGAAAACCTAGTACACACTACGGCCCGTTTGTTTTCAGAGGTAGAATGAAGAGGATTCATAATGACAAAATTAATAGTAAGTGGATTGTTAGTGAGGGAATTAAGTAAAATTGTGTTTGTTTTGATGATAGTTGTTAGTGTAGGAATTGTTAAATTATTTTTATATAAAATAATAAAACAAATAAAAATATTTAAAAAATTAAACATTAATGTTTAAAAAAAAAATTCTCAATTTGTAAAAAATAAAAAAAATTCTAATCCCCTCACTATTTTTCTAATACCACCTCTACCTCCTCCATTCTAATCCCTCTTCCAACCTCTATCTTAATCTCCTCCTCCATCCTAATCTCTTCCCCAACTCAAAAAACAAACGCAACACAACACTAAATAGCCTCACCTCCATCCTAATCCCCTCCCTCCATTACACCTAAAACAAACGGGCCTACTAGAGAATTTGTCTCACTAATGTAGGTCACAAAGTTGCCATGCTACCTACTTGCCTATTCAGTGGTGAATAGTATGGCCTATTCAGTGGTGAATAGTATGGCTTTGGTGTTTATTGTTAGGTTTTATTTTTGACAATCCCGTTTGACAAAACTCCTTTCAGTTGTATTTTTTTCGTACTTTTATTTCAGTGAGGCTATGAGTTATTAGATGCGAATCCAACCTGAATCAAGCCTTTCAGAGAAGTTTGTGATGCTAATGCTTTCAAGATTGCCACTTCGTTGATTATGATGGGGATCGAGCTGCTCGGTCAGCTCGTGGGGGTCCAGGGGGCAGTGCCCCTTGGCGGGTCCGGGGCAGCGCCACGGCGGGGTCGAGGGGCAGCGCCCCCGAAGCAAAATGCAAAAATGCATTCCAAGTTGCCTATCCGCTCGAGCGGACATTACCCCGCTCGAGCGGAGAATCCCTGATTCCAGCAGTTTGTTAGGTCTGTAAAAATACTAGAAGGTGTCATTTCGCGCTCGAGCGGGTTCTCTAGCGCTCGAGCGGACCTCTGTTATATCACGCGCAGATTTTGCTGAAAACGCTCAAGCGGGATGTTGGGCGCTCGAGCGGACCGCGCGAACATAGTTTTTCGGATTTCAATAAGGATTGGGTTTTCTTTCAAATCTAGGATTACTTTTTGATTTTCTATAAATAGTTGGTTTTCTCCCAAAACTAGACTACTTCTGAAATCCTCCAGATCTTATTTTTGATTCTTAAGGTTTATATCTGGGGATATTTTTAGTTTTTCTTTGATGTTTTGATTGAGTATTTAACTCATGGTTTAAAGAGAGTACATCAAAGGTTTTGTTTGCTATACAAAAGAGAGAGTTGTTCTTCGGTGGATTCTGAAGAATTTGAGCCTGAAGCTTTGGTGGATTCCGGGGTGGCTCATCGTAAAGACAATTCCGAGGTGAAGACGGGTTGGAAGAGGCACATAGAGGTTGGTTCAATTAGGCGTGGATTCGCAAAGTAATTGAGAGTATACCTGTGTAATTCCTTTAAATCTTCTTAGTGGATTGTTTTGTGGCTGTTGCCCGTGGTTTTTTTAATCACAGTTGGAGGTGTCCAATTATGATTTTTTCCACGTAAAATCGTTGTGTCTCTTTGTCTTGATTGTTTGATTGGGATTGTTATATTCTGCTTAAAATTGATACATAATCACAAATCAACATCTAGGGGATTTCTAGATTTTTCATTTATCATTGTGTGACTCAATATATCTTAGCTTGAATAATCACAATCATATAGAGATTCACATTGTGCTAAGGCTCCGTTTGGTGCAATGGTAAGAAAGTGATTATAAATTATAACTTAATAAATTATAACTTACAGTTATGAATATAAATTGGTAACCTGTTTGGTGCAGCTGTGAAATTATGGATTCAAGCAGCAGAGTAATGTTTGGTAAATAAGCTGTAAAATATTTTTTGCTGTGCAATTGTCAATTTGCCCTTATGAACATAAAAATTGTAATTTTGTCATTTTCTTCACTTTAAATTTTAAAAAAGTTATTTCATTAATGGAAGTTAATATAATTAGTACCTATATTGATATATTTTTACATTACCTCAATTTTTTTATTTTATTTTTTTTAATATTGAGTTCACAAGGGAATAAGAAAATGTCATTGCAATAAAAATACAATAAATTACTATTAAGACAATAAAAATAAAATTTCATAGATATTAGATAACTCCTAATTTCATCTACCAAATTGACATACAAATTGTGTGAGTGATTTTCTGATCACACTGCCCGCTTAGTAACCAGCTGGAGAGCACCGGCAGAATAGATGACACCTGGCTAATCTGTAACAGAAAGAGAAAATTCCAGCGGTGGTTCGTCCACCCGAGGGCACTCCGACGATCAAGTCAGTATATCTCTCAAAGATAATCAATAGCTAAACTCACAAGCTTGAGTATCAAAAACATACCTTAGACCCATAGGGGTGCCTCTCTTTTATAGCCAACATAAACCTAGTCCCAATAGAAGCCTAACTTCTATGGACTCAGGATTACTGCTAATCTTGGACTCCTAGTAAGATTAGGATAAACTCTCTAAGAGTCTTATCTTAATACAAACTGAAGTCTTCTCTCATTCTATGACTCTTGCCCCTCATCCGCTTATCTCGAATTCCGATATCTTCGGAGGTAACCTCGACCTATCCGAGATGACCTCGGCATAACAACCAAGACACGTGGCACCTCGGCTGACACGTCGGCGTCACCTTGGCCACGTGTTGGTACTCAAAAATATATCCCCACAACTGCCCCCTAGGTTCTATTTCCTCGGCATTTCTGAGGTGATGGAACCTATATCAGTACCTCATGCTAGTATATCGGTTTAATCCAAGATAATTATTGCAGGCCGACATGTCTTCTTAAAGATCAAGAATTTTGTGAGCTGTCGTGCACAAATAACTCAACTGTTTTAGCCACGCGTCTTCTTCTTATTGGATCGTACTCCGGACGCGCCAATAAACCGTCTCGCACATACGTGCGCCGTCTGACACTCACGTTGTCCCAGGCGCATTAATTGCCCTCTTTTGCTGCCGTTTCAAGTTTTTGACAAAACTTTTTCTTTTCCCCCGTCTTTTCACTTTACTCTTTCGCGTCTGAAGCTCTTTCTCCCTCTTTTTTGCTTTACCCTTTGAAATCCTCCATTGCTCAAGCTTCCAAAGTTCTGCAACCACCGGCGTTTGCTTTCTTCGACTAAGTTCGTGCTGATTCTCCGGTCCACCACCGTCGTCTGACCTCGGCAACGTTTAACACCGGCTTCATTCTTCCTCTAGTAATACACTATTCCTTCTTTATTTCAATTTCTTAATCTTTTCTTGAACTTGTTGCCATTACTGTTTTGCTTAAACATTCGATTTTGTGAATCATACATCTGAATGTGTTTTTTCCACGATTTTGCCCCTGCCCATATCTTGAACACACGCACTACTTCACCACTTCCCTGTACTTTTGCCACTGTTCTTGGCCCTATACTTCTTGCATTCTTTATGCTCTTGATAGACCATCTCTGTTCTTGATTCCGAAACTCCGTTCTTGTTTTCTGTTTTTTGTGTCTTTTCCAGATTCGTACCTTCAACTTTGTTTCCATAGACTTAGGTTTGGGATTTGTCTGTAGAACCCAGAATTTAGGGAAAAACTGAAACATCCCTTACAAATTTCTGCACCAGCTCAAACCTAGGTTTTTGCCGAGGTCCCAATAACCCTTTTTGAAACATCCTCTTTCTGAAATCCAATACCTTTAGTTATCCCGATATCATGGGTATGTGGAAACATCGGGTAGACACCCTCTCTAAGATAGAATTTTTTAGGCAAGAGTTTGAAATCCCAGCCGATGTCAATCTGAGGTTGGCTGGGGATGATGACTCCATCATGCCTACAGATAACTCCATGCCCTTCCCTGTGGTTGCCTTTATTAAGTGTGGACTTCGGTTTCTACTTGAGCCTTTTTTCCGTCAAATCCTTCACTTCTATAAGTTGAACCCAATGCAACTCGCCATCAATTCTTACCGAGTTATTACTGGTACCATAGCTTTAGTCAAACAAGAGAATGCCAGGATTATGCTTGCCGATTTCCAGTACTGTTATACCATGTGTCGCCTTAGAAAAGACACGGACTGTGTCTATTACCTCGAGCCGAGATCCACTGAATATAAAATCGTAGCCGACCTCCCAAACTCCAACAAGGGAGCTGGAGACGATTACTTCATCGTCTCGGGCAATTGGGAGTTTCAGCCAAACGATGACCTCCATCTTCATCCCTTAAGCCGAACAGTTCTCGGGAAAGGAGCTGGTAAGGGCCACCTTTCATAAGTTTTTTTATCTTCTTGCATAAAGTTTTTAATATTCTGTTCTAATGTCTGTGCTGTTCTATCTTTGCAGTTCTTCCTCGGCCTCCAAAGAACTTTTATCAATCCTTCCTCCCCAGCAAGGATTTAAAGAAGCTACTGAACCTTCCGGTTCATAAACGGAAGGCGCCTTCGCTTCTCAACTTTATCCCAACCTATAAGTCAGCTCTGCCCGACGTCCTAAGAGGAAGAAGAAAAGCCTTTCTCCACCTTGTGCTACAACTCCACAGACTGCGTCCACATCTCGGACAGATCAAGGGTCAACTTCCGATCCAGCTGATCAGCCATCAACCTCGACTCCATACTTGATTTCAATATCACAACGCCGCCGTCGACGCCGAACAGTTTCTACTGTCGAGATGGGTCGCCCAAAACCAATTGTAAAAGATCTCTTGGCCAGCATCCCTTCTGATGTTGATGCACAACCAACACAAACCCTGCCTCCTCCAAAGCCAAAACGAATCAAGAAGGCTCAACCAAAGGCTAAGGTAACTCAGACTGAATCTGTGGATACTTTGCCGACCTCCAAGTTGGCTGAGAGTGACAAATCTTAACCCTCTGCTGGGAAGAGGCGCTCTGAAGCCCAGCCATTAGAATCCCCAAAATCCAAAAAGCCGAGGTCATCTTCTGCGACCACCTCGGGGTCTAAAAAGAATGATGCCCCCTGGGCTCCAAAAATTACACTGGAAGATAAGTCAGTCGTGGCTAACGACAGTGCTGATGACATCAACATCGGCGTAGCCCTCAGCACTGCTCTGCTCCTCCTCGGCGATCTTAATCGAAATGCCGAGATGAGCGAGTATGAAAACTACGCTTTGATGCTTCAACGTTCTGTTCAAGTAAGTGTCTTTCATCTGACACTTTTTTCCTTCTTTCTTATACTTAGAAATTTGCTAATAACTTTTGTTTTGTGTCTTTTCAGGCTATCCAGCATGCTTATTCTTTCTCTGTTCAATCTTTCGAAAATCGAGAGAAGTTGGCCGAGATGAAGAATGAGTTCTCTGCTCTTCAAAAAGCCAACAAGAGATTACAATCAAAGATGAAAAAGTTGGAGGACCAAGCCGAGGCTGCAATTAAAGCCCAAACTGACGCCGAAGAGAAGGCTGAATCTGCCAAGCCATCAGAAAGGTTTCTGAGTCCCAAAGAAAAGAGGCCGAGGATAAGATGGCCCAAGCCGAAAAAGAGCTTCAAGAAGCCTTGGCCACCAAGGAGGCTGAAATTAGGGATGCCGATGAGAAGGCATATGCTCAAGGTATGGCCAACATCACGGAGGCTTATGAAATTCAAGTGAAGCAGGCATGCAACAAGGGTTTCACCCTTGGTTGAATGTCTCTTCTAAAGAAGCTTGAGGTCCCCGAGGACTCGCCACTTCGGAAAGCTGACGCCATTCCTCTTCTGTTCCCTCCAACTCCTCCATCAGCTCAATCCGATGACGAATCTGAATCCGAAGACGAGACCCTGGTGAGAAGACCCAAGGAAGCAACTGGGGCCAAGTCTCCTCCTTAAAATGAGCAAGTCCTGGACTTGACTCAGGATGAAGAGGGTGAGGAGGTTCCTGAAGATGTTGCTCTTGAGAGGGTTTCAGCCGACATCCCCTTCACCGACAAGAGTATTGATGAAACCTTACAAGAGATTGATGTTGAGCTTGCGGCGGAGAAGGCGGCCGATGTGGCTTCTCAACAGTCGTCCGAGGTCCCAACCCAGCTCATTGTCGATGCTGAGGAACCTTAGTTTTCATGTCTTTTTGTTTTTTGTGTTTCGAATTTTGTTTTTGAGATAATGTAAGTTCTTTGTATGGTCGATGTGCCCTCTTTTTGTTGAATACTAATACAACTTTCCTTTACTGAGTGCTTGTACCTTTGTCTTCTTTTGGTTGCTTTTGCGTGATTCTATACTTAGAATATTCTGCATGTCTTTAACATACTCTTCCTTCTTTGTGCAATCTTCTCGGGGTGACACACCTCGGATAACCAAACTTCTTGGTTTAACTTAACTTGTAAACTTTGAACAAGTGTTGAACATCATACTGGTTTAACTTAACTTGTAAATTGTCCACAAATTTTAACAAGTGTTAAACAATGATTTCGGTTTAACTTAACTTGTAAATTGTCCACAAATTTCAACAAGTGTTAAATAATGACTTCGGTTTAACTTCAACTTGTAAATTGTCCACAAATTTCAACAAATGTTAAACAATGATTTCGGTTTAACTTAACTTGTAAATTGTCCACAAATTTCAACAAGTGTTAAACAATGATCTCGGTTTAACTTAACTTGTAAATTGTCCACAAATTTCAACAAGTGTTAAACAATGACTTCGGTTTAACTTCAACTTGTAAATTGTCCACAAATTTCAACAAGTGTTAAACAATGACTTCAGTTTAACTTCAACTTGTAAATTGTCTACAAATTTCAACAAGTGTTAAACAATGATTTCGGTTTAACTTCAACTTGTAAATTGTCCACAAATTTCAACAAGTGTTAAACATATTCTTCTTCACTCTGCCCCCTAATGTGAATCTGAGTTCCACTTGGGTTCTCATTATTTATGCATTCCAGAAACAACATTATGTATCTTTATCAGTCACAAGTGTTTGAAGAATCTTGCTAAAATTTTATTTATGACGTCGGCAAAAAATAAGTCAAATCTCAATGATAGAAAAATTTTAGGTTACAAGTGTTCCAGGGTCTTGGCAACTCTTTGCCCTCATTATCTTCAAGCCGATATGCCCCATTACCTAGCACTGAGATGATTCTGTATGGTCCTTTCCAATTTGGGCCAAGTTTGCCCTCTCTGGGATCCTTCTTGTTGCCGACGACTTTCCTTAAGACAAGGTCACCAATCTGAAATTCCCTTGCGTTAACCTTTTTGTTATAAGCTCTGGCGAGCTGTTGCTGGTATGCTGCGAGTTGAATTGTGGCTTTCTCCCTTTGTTCTTCTAGAAGATCTAGATCTCGGGCTAAAAGTACATCATTAGTCCCGTTCTCTACCCGTTGGGTTTTGATCCCAGGGATGCTGACCTCCAGTGGAATGACTGCTTCTGTGCCATAAGCCATGGCAAAGGGGGATTCCCCTGTTGATCTTCTCGGCGTAGTCCGATATGCCCAGAGTACATTAGGTAGTTTGTCTACCCACTTTTCCTTTGCTACCTGTAGCCTCTTCTTTATTCCATCCAAAATTACTTTGTTGGATGCTTCTGCTTGTCCATTGCTTTGTGGAAAGCTTGGGGTTGAAAAGTAATTCTTGATCTTGAACTTTGCACAGAAGTTCTTGATTAGCTTACTGTCAAATTGAGTTCCATTGTCTGCAACAATTGCTCTTGAAATCCCAAATTTGGTGATAATGTTTTTCCAAATGAAGTTCTTCACATCCACATCTCGGATCTTGGCAAGAGGTTCAGTTTCTATCCATTTTGTGAAGTAGTCCGTTGCTACCAGCAAGTACTCTTTTTGTCCAATTGCTTGGGGTAATTGCCCAATGAGATCCATGCCCCATTGGGCAAATGGCCAAGGACTGGATACAGGGTTCAGGTCAGCAGCTGGCTGGTGTATCAAAGGTGCAAACCTTTGGCATTGTTCATACTTTTTCACGTAGGCTTTTGCATCTTTTTGCATGTAAGGCCACCAATACCCCTGGGTAATGGCCCTATGGGCAAGTGATCTGCCCCCGGCGTGGCTTCCACAAATTCCTTCATGGATTTCATATAAAAAATCTTCAACTTGTAAGGGATGTACGCACCTTAAAAGGGTTCCAGTGAAGGACCTTCTACAGAGATGTCCTTTTGCTGTCAGACTGAATCTTGCCGACTTCAATCTGATCTTGTGTGCCTCCTTGCGGTCATCTGGCAGCTTTCCTTCTTTTAGGAACGCAACAATTGTGTCCATCCAGCTTGGTCCCATGTCTATGCATATTGCTTCATGCTCTGTGGTTACTGGTTCAATGCTCAGGCCCGACAGGTAGTCAATCATTATTGTCCTTGCTTTTTCAGGTTGTACTGCACTAGCTAGGTTGGCCAATGCATCGGCGTGGCTGTTATCATCTCGGCTTGCCTGAAGTAGTTGGCAGTTCTGAAACAAGGCTGACAGTCTGATGACTTCCTTTGCGTAGGCCGACATTCGTTCATCTCGGGCTGCAAACTCGCCTGTTGTCTGGTTAACTATCAGTTGTGAATCATAAAAAACTATTACCTCATCTGCTGGCACTGCTGCTGCCAACTTCAGTCCTGCAATGAGTGCTTCATACTCTGCTTTATTGTTTGAGGCCTTGAACCCCAAACGAATTGACTGTTCTAGTACCTGCCCATCTGGGGATATCAATACTGCTCCTGTCCCTGCTCCTTGTCAGTTTGAACTCCCATCAACGAATAGTCAAAAGGAGTCGCCAATGTAAATGCTGCAGGGTCTGAGTTTTTTTTCTTTCTTTTGTTCTTTCGCCTTTGCTTGGGCTTCTCCTTGCTTGTCTGGACATCGTTTATCCTGGCTCAACAGAGCCCGATGTTCGATGAATTTTGACGTGAACTCAGCCGCGAAGTCAGCCAGAACCTGGCCTTTAATTGCTGTCCTTGGCCTGTACTCCAGGTCATACTGGCCTAGGGTGATTGCCCACCTGGCTATTCTTCCTGTCAGGTCTCCTTGCTGCAGTAAGGACTTCAAGGGGTGCTCTGTTAGCACCACAATTTTATAGGTCTGGAAGTAATGGTTTAACTTCTTTGAAGCCATTACTAAAGCTAGTGCCAATTTCTCTAAGGGTAGATACCTCGTTTCTACATCGGCTAGGGTTTTGCTTACATAGTAAACAGCCTTTTGGTCCCCTTTTTCTTCTCGGATTAGTACTGCACTTATCGCATGTTCCGAAACGGCTAAGTACAGAAACAGCTCCTCCCCAGGTTTTGAGTTTGAAAGAACTAGAGATGTGGTCAAGTACTTCTTCAGGTCAGCCAAAGCAGCTTCGTATTCTTCTGTCCATAGGAAGTCTGTGGCTTTCTTCACCAAGTTGAAGAAAAGTCTGCACTTATCTGAGCTTCTGGTAATGAATCTGTTCAGGGCTGCGGCCCTTCCAGTTAGCATCTGCACCTGTTTTGCCGACGTCGGACTCTTCAACTCCAGGATGGCCTTGATTTGATCTGGGCTGGCCTCAATGCCCCTTCTAGTTACCAGGTATCCTAAAAACTTACCAGATCCAACTCCAAATGCACACTTCGATGCATTGAGTCGGAGCCAATATGTTTTAAGGATTTCAAAGACTGCTTTTAGATCGGCAAGATGACCCTCAGGCTCCTTGGTCTTAACGACCATGTCGTCGATGTAGACTTTTACTGTTCGGCCAATCAGGTGTTTGAACATTTTGGTTACCAGCCTTTGGTAAGTTGCTCCTGCATTTTTCAACTCGAAAGGCATTACTCTGTAACAATATAGGCCTTTTGGGGTGATGAACGCGGTCTTCTCTTCGTCTAGGGGGTACATGGCTATCTGGTGGTACCCCCTGTAGGCGTCTAGGAAGCTCATTCTTCCATGCCCTAAAGTGGCATCTACTAGCTGGTCAATCTTGGGTAGAGGAAAGCTGTCTTTGGGACAGGCTTTGTTGAGGCTAGTAAAGTCTACGCAGACCCTCCATTTACCGTTCTTCTTCTTTACCACCACTGTATTGGATAGCCATGTCGGGTAGTGAACTTCTCTAATGGCCCTGGCCTCCAGAAGTCTGTCTACTTCTTCCTCTATTGCTTCGACGTGCATCAACGTCGGTCTTCTGGCTCGTTGAATTACAGGTTTGGCCGACCTGTCAACATTCAGTTTGTGGCAAGTGACCTCGGGGTTAATGCCAGGCATTTCGTAAGGTGTTTAAGCAAACACCTCAATATTTGCTTTCAAAAAAGCTTCTAACTCTTTTTTCTCTTCTTCGGCTAAGCTCGAGCCGAGAAGAAAGAAGCGTTCTTCATCCCCATCCTGGACGAGAATTTTCTTTAGTGCCTCTTCGCTCTTCTCGGTTGGCTCCTTGCCGACGTCTTCTAGGACTTCCACGTCCTCATCTTCAATTTCTGCCTGCTCTCGTATGCTGCAGGTAGATTTCATTGCTGCCATGGAGCAATTCTTCGCCTGCAGCTGATCGCCTCTGACTTCCTCTATCCCATGCTCTGTTGGGAATCGCAATAGCTGATGCAATGTTGAGGGAACTGCCCCCATTGCATACAACCATGGCCTTCCCAAGATGATGTTGTAAGGGGAGGGTGTGTCGATGATGGTGAATTCTATCTTGATCTTCCTGGTGCCAGTCTGCACCTCCAAGCTTGCTGTTCCTAGTGGCCATATCGGCTTTCCATTGAACCCAACCATTGGGCCATTGGATTGTTCCAGATCATCTGGGTGAAGGCCGAGCTCCTTGTAACATTGGACGTACATGATGTCACAAGAGCTGCCTTGATCAATCAGGTTGCGTTTCACTTGGCACTTCCTAACCTGGAGGGCTACTACCAATGCATCATTATGCGGATGCTGGACCATTTCTAGGTCGGCATCAGTAAAGGTTATCATTGGTCCCTGGCACTCTTCTGCCCAATGTCTTTTCTCCCCGACTTGGTAGACATGTTGTAGGTGTTTTACCTTCTGGGTCTCTCCTCGGATTTCGTTTTCGTTGACCTTTGAGTGGATTACGTTGATTATCCGAGGTCCTCCTGCCTGCGGTTGCTGTGCTAAGGGAGGTGGGGCTGCTGGCGCCTGAGGCAATCTTGTCCGTTCTTCCCTCCTGGTCTCATCGACAAGGTCTCTCAGATGTCCTTGTCTCACCAGGTCTTCCAAATGTGTTTTCAGGGCTCTACAACCCTGAGTTATATACACATCTTCATTGTGGTAGGCACAATGTCTACTAATGTTTCTTCCCATGAGCTCTCCTGGAGTCCTCTCTGGCGTTCTAAAATAGGGCTGGTTCCGAATTTGATCCAAGACTTTGTAGATCGGGATTTGGAACACAGTTGTTACTGCCTGTGTGGCCCTCAGTTCTGCTTCTTGTTTGCTCGATCCATTGTTACCTCAACCTCGCTTCGGCGAGCCGTTTCCTTTCTCTTGTTTTATCTCCTTTTCCCCCGACGTGTCTTCTTCGGCTCTGGCATACTTTTCGATTCTTGCCATGAGCTCTTCCATACTTTTTGGCAATGTCTTTGCCAAAAACTTTCGCAATGGACAGTTGTCTTTCAAGCCGTTCTTGAAAGATACAACTGTCACCTCTTGATTGCATTCGGGTATTCGATTGAACACCTCATAGTATCTTTTTGCATAGGCCCTAAGGCCTTCATCCTTGCTGATCTTTAGAGCCATCAATGCGTCCACCCTTAATGGCTGCAGCTTGTTTGTCACGAACCTGGCCACAAACATCTCGGCCAGGCCTTCCCAAGTCTTCACGCTTCCCTTCGGTAGTTTGTGGAACCAATCTGATGCAATCTCCCCGAAGGATGAGGGGAACACTTTGCAGAGCAACGGCTCGTTCCCACTATACAATGGTATTAAGTTCAAATATAGTCCAACGTGGAAGTTAAGGTCTAACTTACCATCGTATATTTGAAACTTTGGCATACTAAATCTCTTTGGCGCCTCAAACCTGTCTAATTCCACCGAGAATGGTGTCCTCGGCTTATCTGGGGAGGTTACCTCGGGGTAGGCATTCTGTTGCTTCCTCTTGAGGTAATCTCTTAAGTCTTCTTTGTTCCGTCCAGGAGCTCGGCTATCTCCTACTTTCAGTCTTTTTGGTGCGTTACTTTCAGCTTCGTGGTGAGTCCTTTTCGACCCTTCTCCATGAGTTGTGTCGAAGCACAGTGCCTGTCCCTGAACATGCCGATGTCCTTTGGGGTCTGCCTCCTTTGTGCGGTGCGTCCTTCATGATTCTTCTCTTCTTGACTCTCTTCGTCCGATTTCCCTAGAGGGTCGGCGAGAGTGTCTCTCGCTCCCGTTGTGCTGAGGGGCTACGAGGATTGTTTTCTGCCCCCCCTTCTGGGTATTGGCCGCTGGAATCGACGTGTCGTGCAGTGGGAACGGTGGCTGCATGACATTACTTTGCATCATGAAATTGACGACCGACTGCAGGTCTGCCAATTTGTTTGCCATCTCTTTTACCTCTTCGTCCCTCCGTAGGCACCTATCCTTCCAAACCTGGAGGTCGTCCTCGTTGTAGTACCTGTTTTGATCAGGTTTCTTTGGTATGTCGCCGGTCTGGCCGACGTTTTTTACTCTGTGAGCTTGCTTATGAGTTTCTATATTGAATTCGTCTCCTGTGATATCAAGGTCAATAGGTCTCCCACTCCCAGCAGGAGTGTCATCCCCAATCTTTTCCTTCTGTCCGTTACTGGCCATTTATTCTACTTTCTTTCCCACAGACGACGCCAAATTGTGTGAGTGATTTTCTGATCACACTGCCCGCTTAGTAACCAGCTGGAGAGTACCGACAGAATAGATGACACCTAGCTAACCTGTAACAGAAAGAGAAGATTTCGGTAGTGCTTCGTCCACCCGGGGGCACTCCGACGATCAAGTCAGTATATCTCTCAAAGATAATCAATAGCTAAACTCACAAGCTTGAGTATCAAAAGCATACCTTAGACCCATGGGGGTGCCTCTCTTTTATAGCCAACATAAACCTAGTCCCAATAGAAGCCTAACTTCTATGGACTCAGGATTACTGCTAATCTTGGACTCCCAGTAAGATTAGGATAAATTCTCTAAGAGTCTTATCTTAATACAAACTGAAGTCTTCTCTCATTCTAGGACTCTTACCTCTCATCCGCTTATCTCGGATTCCGATATCTTCGGAGGTAACCTCGGCATATCCGAGATGACCTCGGCATAACAACCAGGACACGTGGCACCTCGGCTGACACGTCGGCGTCACCTTGGCCACGTGTTGGTACTCAAAAATATATCCCCACACAAATATTATGTCTCCTCACTTCCATATCATTGTTATCGCCTTCAACATGATTTCCATTGCGTGCTTGTTGAGACCTTGATCCCTCCTCTTCATTAGGCACATAATTTATGAATTTATCATAAGAGTCAAATGCAATATTGTGGAACTCACTTCGTCAGATGAAATTATGAATTGCCATTATTGTACAAACAAGTTTGACTTGAGTCGGCCACTTGTAGTGTGGTGGGATATCCTTTATCATCGGTCATCTTGCTTTCCAAACCCCAAACGTTCTTTCTATTACACTTCTAAGTGATAAATAAGCTTGGTTGAATTTTTCTTATGCATTTTAGGAAGGTTGACCATGTTCAAATTCAGTTAGATGGTATCTCTCTCCTTTGTAAGGTGCAAGATATCTCTTCATGTTTAGATACTCAGCATCCACCAAGTAAGACTCATCTATTTTAAAATTCCAAAATGAAATTAAAGTAAGCAATTATAAATGTAAAAATAAATATGAAGTTGTGAGTGTGGTGCATCTACTGTAGCAATTAAATATAAAATAGTTACCTCATTGTGGTTTTGAAAAATTGTAACTAGGATTCCGAATTGTATCTAAGAAGATCCGAGTATCGTGTGCACTTTCTTCCTATCCTGGCAAGCAAAATGTGAAATACATATCAAAGTCACATCCGGCCATTATGTTTTGAGTCACGTACCCTTTTCTACCTATTAAACGAGGTTGCTTATCTGGAGATATATATGTTTTGGGGATCACAAATAATTCTTACATCCATCTGCAAAATAAACATTTTTATGAGTAGAGAGTTGGTTTAGGTTAGAGCAAGCTGGGGTTGCCCTTGGTGCATAGGTGGAGAATTTAATATAATTAATTTACCATCAAAAAATTTAGGTTGTAGATGGGCCATACCAATATAATTTTGCAACATATATATATCATTTACAATTAATTACTAACTAGTTTTTCCAAAATCTGTTTGGGACACTGGAAATGCAAACCAGAACCCTTATCTTTGCAATATGACCCAGAATTTGAAGAACATGTAAAAATTTTAGAAAAATGACATTCTTCAGTTCGAAAATTAGAAATGGCTTAAAACCCTAGCTTCACCAAAGTAAATGCCCTCAAAATCTAAAAATACATATGAATAAGAACAATAAAAGAATTAAAAACCCCTGGATAATACTCAGAAAATGAAGGAAAAGAAGGAAAATTTTTCAAAATTTGAAGCCTCAATTATTTGAAAAAATAAAAATTACTTACATACAAAAACTAGCTTTTCAGCTAATCTCATACACAAACACTACTTACATACAAAATCTAACAAAAACAAAAAATGATTGCCAAAAAATAGGAGCACACCATTTCAATAATCGGATGCACATCATTTGACAGTAATCAAATGCACCATTTTATAGTAATCAGATAGAGAAGGGAAAATGTGAGAGAGAGCTTCTCAGTAATCGGATGCACACCATTTCACGGAGCAACCAAAAACAAAAACAAACCCTAAATCGATGTGTATATATATCTATATATAACAAACATAGGGTTTGAAATTTTACCTTTTTGGTGGAGATCAACAGAAAACAAGGGACCAAAGTCAACGATATCTTGCGATCTTGGAGATGTGGAGGCAGTTCTTCGTCGTTCACCAGAGAGGAGAGGAGAGGATGAGAGGAGAGCGCCGTGTAAAAGAAGATGAGAGTGTTAGGTCAAGAGAGAAAAGGGTTTATACAATGGCATGTTCGTAATTTTTGAAGTTTTAGAGGGACATTTAAGTCATTTATGCCCCCCATTACAGTTGCGCGCATAAGCTGAAATCAAAAAGCACCTCCTGAGCTACTTACAAATTTAAGCTAAAAATGACTTAATCAAAACTATAATCTATCTCCATAAGTTCTACCAAACACACCAAAACAGCTCAATTTAAGCTAAAAGTTTATTCAAGCTGATTTTAAGTGCTACCAAACAGGCTATGAATGCCATGGCAAGCAAGGTTTCATATGTTACATTCAAATTATTTCATCTCGTTCTTAATATCTCATGTAAATATTCATACTAAAATTTTTTTATCATTCACTTGTGTCACTTAAAAAATATTAACATGAGTTTGGTCAAATATTGTTAAGCAAATATTATGTGTTGTTTTTTGTGTGAATATTTTCCTTGTATCAATGTCTTATATTTTGAAATCATACAAAGATAGTATGTTCACATTTTGACTATTCCCATTATTTTGTTTAAATATTTCCAGTCATGTAAATATTAAAATCATTTTCTTATGTTCTAAATTTTCTTCCCCACATTCCCTTCATCTCTTTAAATTCACAATACAACACTTCGCATTTTACTCTCTCTTGTCAGGTTAATTCCAACCAAGCTGGACGACAAACCACTCCCAACTTGATCTACCAACAAATCCATATCTGAGACACCACTACCTTATACAAACTCCAACTCATCGTCCCTTTTTATATCTCTCTCTCTCCTATGTCTATTTAAAAGGATATATTCATTTCTCTCCATTCTGGTCATCAATTCCGACGAACCCAAAGATGGACTCCAACCCTTCTCTCACTACCACCCGAGAAAATCTTGAACATTCAACTCTATACATTGTCGGACAACCCTTTCTCTACCGCCTCTCTGTCGGATCACCGCCAACCCATTAAGAATCTTCTTGGAATCTTCCTCTGTATGTTGTTTGTGTCTTCCATGATTGTCTTGTTTTTTTCAAAACTTGAACTTGAGTCTTCATTTAGAGTCAATGACGATCGACCGGAGTCTTCTCCTTTGGTGGTGTCGAAGAGTTTAGGATGTGTTTGATTGGGAATTTAATGAGAGATTAGAAAAAAAAAAGAAAAAATATGTGAAATTAAATGAAATGTAAAAATACATTTTACATATCTTTTTTATTTTACTTTCTAAATCTCTTCTTACATATCTTTTTGGCTATTTTAGTTTTTGTGTTTGGGAAGTTGAGATGAATTTTATTTGAATTGTTGTATTAAAAAATGTGTTGAAATGATATTTGAAAGTAAAATGACAAATTTATCCCTAAAAATATATTTTTTAAAATTGTTGTGAAGGGATAAAACCGTAATTTACTATTGATGGAACAAATTTTGCAGCTGACAGGGTAGGCACAGCCTACACTGCCGGCTGTGCATTTATTTATTTATTTATTTATTTATTTTTTTTTTTTTTTTTGAAAAACAAGCAACAGTAAGTTTTTTGGCTACAAGGCTATTTTAGGCTATAATAGCCGCCCAAACCACTTCCCAAACAGTATATGGTCCAGCTTGATTGGGGTAAGATAATTCACAAAAAATTTATAATACGAGAAGAAAATCTACTAGAATATAAGTTTAAATATATAAAATTTATTAAAATATAAAAATATATTATAAACTAATTAAAATATAAATCCATACAGTGAAATTTTCCACTAAATCCTCTTTTTTGGCATATAATTCCGTTTGTTTTCAGAGATAGAAGGAAAGGGATCCATAATGAGGGGATTGATAGTGAGGAGATTAAATAAAATTTTGTTTGTTTTGATGATAGCTGTTAGTGTAGGGATTGTTAAATTATTTTATATAAAATAATAAAACAAATAAAAAAATATAAAAACATTAAATATTAATGTTTTAAAAAAAATGCCCAGCATGTAAAAAATTTAAAAAAAATAATAAATAAATAAAAATAAAATAAAATAATGATTTTTACTTAACAAAAAAATACAAAAATTAAACATTAATGTTCAAAAAAAATACCCAATATGTAAAAAATAAAATAAAAAATAAATAAAAATAAAAAATTTCTAGTCCGATGGACTATTTTTCTAATACCAAGACTTGGAGACCCATCCGAATCTCCTTGGGGAGGCCCATCCAAATCTAGAGCTCACTATCAATCCTCTCCCCATCTCTCAAAACAAACACAATGTTACTGGGTCTCACCTTACTACCAATCACAATCTCCCTTCTAACTCTCCAAACAAACAAGGCCTATAGGTTGAAGGGTATGGGTTCATTTGGCAGGTGATTGCCTTTTTAGTTTTTTTAATTTTTTTTGTCATTTTAGTTTGGAGTTAAAAAGTTCGTTTAGAATAGATTTTTTATTTTTTATTTTATTTTTATAAGACAAAAAATAAAATAATTATAATTTAAATATTATATTTTGTTTTATTAAATTAAAAAAATTATTTTATCTCCTTATCACTAAAATAATTAAAAAATCAGACAAGTCAAAGGGAGGCTATATGAGGTCGATCTCAATAGTCCGGCCCTTCCACCAGTGAATGCTTTACTTGGAATTGTGATGGTGGAGAAGGTGGGTGGTCCAAGTCCGCTCCACATTTCAAAGGTTAGCCTATGCTAATGCTACAATACATATCATAGTTGGAAGGACCAGAGAGGTCCCCTCTAGGCTCTATCCCATCCAAGCACACATATGACACGCGTAAGTACTTTGTGTTATGTTATGCATTAGAGCATCTCCAATGATAGTAGGCATTTTATCTATCTAAATATTACTATAAAGTATACATTTTATTTTGCATGTCAACTGTTTCATGTTTCTACTCCAACCATGCTCTTTATTTTAGCTATTCATCTAAATATTATTAATTTTATAGAATGCCACGTCAATAACAAAGATGGAGGGAAATAATCCTAATGATTAAATACATTTTGCCTAGCCTTGAAGGCTAGCTACATGTAGCTAGCGAATGTGAGCTGAGCCAAAATGCCTAATCATATGCCTAGTGCATTGGAGTTGAAAAAAGTGAGTCACATTAGGCATTTTAACTAACAAGCATTATATGCCTAGTGGGTTGGAGATGCTCTTACATACTAGTGTTCTACCTGTGTTAGGCATTGGTTAGGTTTACAATTATTTATATATATATATATATATGTAAATTATAATTTTTAAATATATATATATTTTACATATATAAAAAGAAATATAACATAGGTAGTATATCTCTAATTAATTATTTTAAGTTTATTTTTATTCAAAATTTAAAAATAATGTACGAGTAAAATTTATAACTAAATTAAAAAAAAATTTATTCCTAACGATATTTTTTTACTTCTATATAAATACTTTAAAAAAAATTAAAAGTAATCAATATAAATATTATACATTAAGTAAAAAAAATGTGGTTAGTAATTATACTTATATAAATTTACTATAATTTTAATTTCAAAATTTTTTTAAAAAAAAACTATTTTAAAATCATTTTATTTAACTAGTACCAAATAGAGTTATAAAATTTTATTGTAAATTTTTAAATGTCTATTGTTAAACATTTTATTCTACTTACTTGTTTGTTTGCTTGCTTGCTTGCTTTGGGGGTTTTGATCTTTGATTTTTGCTCCATATTCATCGTATTGCTTTATTTATTTTGATTTTTTTTGCTTGATTTTCGCGTGATACTTCTTTCATAGTGCATCTCCAAGTGTATTAGAATATTATACACTTAAAATGCACAAAATTACAATATATAGAGAAAAAAAATAATTAATTGCCAAAAACTAAAACTACTTTAAGAAAAAATAAAAAATAAAAACAAAAATGAAATTGTTTAAAATAGAAAATGATTTATTTATTTATTCATTAATTTTTAAAAATAAACTTTTAAAGAAAAAAAAAAAAAAACTATTGTAGACACCCCATTTTGACCAGCACTAAGACTTGAGCGCTTTCTATTGATTACCCAATGATGACAATCAGAATGTGTTCCCCAGCAGTCCTTAACAAGAAAAATGAAATTTGAGTTTTAATCCCAACGTTCACACATTTTTGACCAAACTATTTTAGACCTAAAAACCCTCTTTTCAAAATATTTTTTCAAATGTTTCTACGATATTTCAAGGCTTTCATTTCAATTAAAATATTGCACTTTTCAGTAAACCGAGTAAGGACAAAGTGAAAATAAATGGAAGGGAGGTGAACTCTTTGAAAAAATATTTAAAAACATCTTCTTTATAGGTTTGGATTTGAATGAAACTGAAGGAGATAGAAGAAAACTAGTTTAGAAAAAGAATGAACATCAAATCAATAAGAAAGAAATGAATAGACTTTATTAAATTAAGCATATCTCTTTGTACACTTGCAATCTAGATGTGAGGCTATCACCATTGGAAATTAAACTTCTGGGGCTTCAATTTAGACCCAAGAACCACCTAAAACCAAATCCGGATAAGGGAGATATGTCCCTTTGAAGTTGGGCTTAAGAGTAGATTTTGTTAACCTGACCGAGGGAAATGAACAACCTTCACTAAATTAGGCATATATCTTTGTACACTTGGAATTTAGATGTAAAGTCATCACCATTAGAAAGTAAACTTTTTGAGTTTCAATTTAGACTCAAAAATCACCTAAAACCAAGGTTTTGAAAACTAGACCGGACAGATCGGTTCAACCGGTTGAACAGTCGACCGGTCGAGGTTCCGGTTCAGATATACCCTCTGAACCGGTCAGAACTAAAAATTGGCCTATTTAGAGAGAACCGGCAAAACTGGCAGTTGAACCGGTGAACCAGTTCGCCAGGTTGATCGACTTGGAATTTTTTTTTTTTGATTTTTTCTTTCTTTTTTTTTATTTTCTTTCTTTCTTGTTATATATATATATATATATATATAATATAAGAATATAAGAAATTTTTAATTTGAAATTCTTTTTCAAATGTCTCTTCTTGTGAGGAATCACATTAAGAACTTGATGAAATTATTGTGAAAGTCTTCACCTATTTATAAGAAAAAAATTCTTTCAAAAAAACTCAAGAAATCCATGTGAGATTCAATCAAATGTATTGGAGGGAATATTGAAATTTTGATATCCCTCCAAAATTTTTGCTCTTCTTTCAATTAAATTGTTTGAATTAAAATAATATGAAGGGAATATTAAATATTTGATTTCCTCTTCCAAAATTAAAATTAATAATATTTTAAAATATATTATTATATTTTTCAGTAAAAAAAATATTAGGACAAATATTTAAGATAATTTAATATTTTTAATATTTTTAATTTATAATTTTATTGCTTATATTTTTATTTAAATATAATTTTAATATATTTATTACGTCACGGTTCGATTCCGGTTCAACCCGACGATTGAACCGGTGACACGTCCACCCGATTCCTTTTCCGGTTCGCTCACCGGTCCAATTTTTAAAACAATGCCTAAAACCAAGTCTGGATAAGGAAGATATGTCCATTTGAAGTTGGGCTTAAGAGCAGATTTTGTTGACCTAGCCAAAGGGAAATGAACAGGCTTCACTAAATTAGGTATATCTCTTTGTACGCTTGGAATTTAGATATGAGGCCACTACCATTGGAAAGTAGACTTCTGAGGTTTCAATTTAGACCCAAGAACCACCGAAAACTAAGTCCATATAAGGGAGGTATGCCTGTTTGAAGATGACCTTAATAGTAGATTTTGTTGACTCAACCCAAAACAGCAGCAAGCCCTTTTTTTTTTTTTTTGGTTTTGGCTCGGTAGGGACACCCCATTGAGCCATTTTCTAATCCCTTCAAGTGTACCCACTCATCTTCCATTGTCAAAAAGAAGTTTTGTTTGCATCTATAAAAGAATATCCCATGCAACCACCTTGAAAATTTGCCCTTCTATCACATTCTTGTCTCCTACCTTCTTTTTGACCTTCACTCTCCTTCATTGCCTATATAGAATGATTATACTGTAAGAGAGAGAGATAAAGGACCACGAAATTGAAGAGAAAAGAGTGAGAAAATGGTGAAAAAAGAGAGAAAAATAGAGTTTTTGAGCCAAAAATACTCTTATCTTCCATATACACCTCATACTTTCATAGCTACTGAAATTCCTCATTTTCATGCACCATAACTACTCTAAAAGTTCTGATATAGCCAATGATCAATTGCCTTGATCATGAGGAAGAGTGTTTAGTGATTGAAAATGAGAAAAACTAGAGAGATAGTCACTTTCCATACCACAAACTCCATAATTTCGAATTGAAGATTTGAGAACACACTTCCTACACTTTAGGGTAATCAAGAGGGAGTTTTTGAACTAACGAGTTCATCCTTTTCTTGGAAGGTGAATTTCACAAACTTTTCATTTTCTTACATTTCTTACTTATTTTGCTCATTTGCTTTGATTTCTTTACTCTTTTGCTTTGACTTCTTGTTATATTATATATTATTGTAATCTAATTGAAAGTGGTGAGTTGAAACTCCCATATATATTGTTTTTAGTTCTGCTTTTGTTGTGGAAATCTAATAAAACAGACTTTGGCCAAGCCTACCGGGCTACTCGGTTCGTTAGTTGGTCGGGTAGCCACCTAAAAGTATACCATTACGCCCGCGACCTTCACAACCGTGCTCGCGACTTCTAGGCAAAATCGAGCAGCCTTTCGACGTTGAGAAGATCAACCTCCGATGGTCTTTAAGGCGCTTGAAGTTGCCGTTTTCTTATGTTTATTTTATTTTGAGTGTTTGTGAGAATTTTTATACTGTGTTGTAATATTTATTCATCTCCCTTGGATTTGTAATATTTCAAGTGTTGTAATAATTCTCCATCCCCACTTTTTATTTATCCCATTCTTTAATTGCTTTCCATAACTGTGCATATGTATATATCTTATATGTCATCCATGTTTTTATAGACATAATTCATGTCTAGATCCAACTAAATTTGCATCTTTATGCTTTAATTGATTATTACATGATTTTGTGCGCTATCGCATGTTTTGCAATGTTTCACATGTCATGTTTTAGAAGACGGATCTTTAGAAGTATTCTTGTGCATGTATTGCATTAGGATTTTGTATATAGGATCATACATATTTTACTAACTTTTGTTCTATAGCTGTTCGTGGGACGTCGATAAATATGTAAGTTGTTATGCTTTAGCATCCCACTTGTACATAATTTTTTTATTATGTTTAGCATCTTACCATATGACTATTTGCTTATGTGATATAATTGTATGAATGCCAGTGGATGGAGATTGTGTCGTTTAATTTGTAATGATGTTGATTTTCATGTTTGTAAACTCAATTTATTTATATTGTACATCTTCAAAACTCTTTCAAAATTACATGAAATCAAATTGTTCCAAAGTGGGTGACATAGTCGATACTTGTATGCTTCACATAGTAAATTTTAGGATTTATTAAATAATCAAAATATGAACGTATAAAGAAAATAAAATTCATATCATGGTTAGTAAAGGCCGATCTTTTGATCAGGTAAGCAGGGGTGCTCAATTCATGACATTCCCCTCTGATACCTAAGGTTCCGAACCAAGACAACTTTGGTTATGACGAACAGTGGCCTTGGCACGAGTTATGGGTTTTCTAATTTCCCAAAATATTAGGTTGCGACTCTGAGATTTGATGACGCAGTCCATTTGTGGCAATAATTTTGTAATAAAATGAATTTTCTATAAAGTTGCCAAATCTGAACTCTCATATATGTTTTCACATTGCACTTGTGAGACTAAATCAAATAAATCTCGAGTCCGAACTGTTTAACACTCGCGGGTACTCCTCGGGCATGTTATAACTATATATAAAAAAAGGTATAAAAACTAAACATAAAATATAATATAAAAAATAAATGAATTATAAGATTTTCAAAAAATGAGGCTCACAAACAAAGTTTATAAAATCTTGTCTATTCATATACTTTTTGTATATGTTTTTTGCACTTTTTATCCCGAGAATGACATTGAAATAGATTGCATTCTTGCATTAGGTCCATCTAATAGCTTTACCAAATACAGATGTAATAAATTTCATAGCACAAAACGCAAATAATTGTGAGATAAAGTATCTTAAAAAATGAAAGCAACGTTCAATGATGATGTAGAAGCATACCTGACATTTTAATTTGAGATATAACCGGATAAATCGCCATAGAAGAGGAAGACAACATTTATTTTTCATCACAACAATTACATTACTCAATGTATAATTTTAATGTCTCTCATTCTTCCACACGTCAAATTCTCTATCAATATTAGAATGAATGCATAAACCAAAGAAAAGGAACATTTGAGAAGACAAAGACGTGGTTTAAGCCTTTCAATTGTTGAATTCTATTAATTAATATTTATTAGGTTTCAATGGTCGGGTTTTTAATATTTGTTAGCCATCAAAGCTGAGTTTTTTGATTTCATCTATATTCACTTGATAATTTTATAGTGGACACGTGTCATTTTTAATAAGAATTTATATTTGTTTTAGATATTTTTTTAATATACAATTTATTTTTTTTAGATTTTAATGAAATGTACAGTGTAATTTTTTTCTCTCTTTTTTTTCGCAATTACAAACTGCTATTTTTTAATAAGAATTTATATTTGTTTTAAATATTTTTTTGATATACAAATTATTTTTTACATTGTAATTTTTGTTTCTCTTTTTTTTTTTTTTTTTTTTCTGCGATTGTAACCTGTTATTTTTTAATAAGAATTTATATTTGTTTTAGAAATTTTTTTTATATACAATTTTTTTTTATAGATTTTTTGTAAAAATAATTTGACAATCCCATCCCATCACTAACCATAGTATATAGGAAAAGTTAAAAATGGTGCAGTAGCAGGCATGAGAGAAATCAAAAATGTTTTGTAGGTTGGAAGAAGTCAATAAATGTTGAGATTTTTTTTTTAAATTGAAAAATTAGAAAATTAAGATTGGATATTGAGACTCCCACTAGGCTTATGGATTAGAAATTTCTTTTTTCTTACCTAATATATAGATATATAGGTATTTGGGCGGTTATAAAATCAATATGCTTCATTCTCTTCTTTTTTTTCGATTCATAGGAATAAAAAACAACCAAAGTTGCAAACAAAACAATCCTGGGATATTTCAATCCCTTTTAGAGTTTACAGAAGCATGCACCATATCAGTAATAAGAAGAGAAAGTATGGAGCTAGATGGATCCTCCAGGTATATCAGATGTTCTTGTTGATCGGCTTTAAGATTTGCCAAGGCATCAACACTTTGGTTGCCTTCTCGGGGTACATGTTGAATGGAGCACTGGCATCTACTGAGAAAGAAGTTTGCATCCTCTACAATGGCTCGAAAGGGTGATGAGCTTGCAACACCATCTCTGATCAGATCCATGGCAGTTTGGGTGTCTGTTTCAATGGTGATGTTGGACATCTTTTTTTGCATGATGATAGTCAAACCTCTATAGATGCCCCAAATTTCTGCCTCCAAGCTGATGCAGTGTCCTAGGTAGCCCTGGTAGCCCCACACCCAGGAGCCCACTTCATCCCTTAGTAGCCCTCCATAGCCAGACTGTCCTGGGCCACCTCTGGAGCAACCATCAGTGTTAAGTTTGAGTCTACCTGCAATGGGACAAGCCAGAAAGTTAGAGTGGGATTAGTATTATATGGATTAAGGACACTTTGAAAGGCATGTTAGGTTGCCTCTGCTTGCTGTAAAATGAGATTGACACTAACTGAAGGTGGTTGGATGTGGTTAGCAAAAACTTCTTTGTTTCTCTCCTTCCAAATGCTCCAAAGTGCTGTCAGGAAAAGAGTGGGCCATTGTATACCATTGTAATGCCCTTTGCTTCTAAGGTTAGCTTTAATCCATTCTTGAAGGGGAACAGATATGTTATGTTGCCACCAGTTGTAGCCCCTGAAAATTAACCATATTGCCTGAGCTTTAGGACAACTCCTGAGTAAGTGAGGGACATCTTCCCTACTAATCTGACATCTGGGACATGTATCAGTTGAAGAAAGGTTTCTGAGGAGCCTCATGTGGTTGGTTAGTAATCTATCTTTAACAACTAGCCACAAGAAGCTTTTAATTTTCTGAGGGGCCTTGATCTTCCATAGCCACTACCAGTCCTCACCACTGTCTTTATGCCCTGATATGGCTTGATAGTCACAGTGACATAGTGAGTCAGAATTTATGTAATTAAATTTTTAACAAATTCACCATCTAAAAAGAATTTTATAACAAATTAAGAATTGACACATAATTTATCATATTATTATTGATAAGATTATAGGATTTAAATTATACGTCTCATTATTTTTTTGTAGTCTCGGTAGGAAGTAATTAAATTTGAGAAAATTCTACTATACACACTGCTTGAAAAAGGTATACCATATGCACCCCTAATTATGTTTTTTTTTTCAGTTATGACCAATTTTATTATTTAGTGATGATAATATTTTAATTATGACTCATGAAATATTTAGTTATGCCTCATGTAGTATTTTGTTATGACTTTCTTTTTTTTTTTTAAGTTATAATTTAGAAAGTATAAAATTATGTAATTTTTTTTAATTATATGGTGTATATGATACAAATCCATAATATTTCCCTTAAATTTGAATCAATGAATTATGATAATGCCTAACATTTTTTTGAAACTTTAAGTGAGATTTTAAATTGAAATGTTTATATTTATATATTAAATTTTTACATTGTATACTTTATATTTAATAATAATTTCCTAACATTCTTGTAATTAAGATGGGATATACTGCGTTTATTCTTGGAGAATCATTGGGCAATTAAGTTTTTTTTTTTGGTTATATATAGTGTTTTATGTGGACTTCATTATTTGGGCTCATGTATAATGCGTTTGGATTATAGAATTATGTAGAAATTTAAAATAAAATTAAAAAAGAAAAAGAAGAAGAAAAATGTGAGTAGAATATAAATGAACTTAAAGTTAAATTTTTTTTTTTTTTTTGGGGGGGCCATTTCTCCCATTCTTTCCTTTTATTTTGAAATTACTACTTAAATTTATTATCTAAACATAGTTTAAAAATTTTAGTTGAAGGTATGTATGACATAAGTATTTCACTGCAACTTTTCAACGTCGACGTGGTTTCTTTGGTAAGTTTCAATATACTTTAAATAAGATGAGTTCTATACAAATACGAATTTATGCATAAAGAGGGACGGATTCAAAATTTTAATATAGACGACGAACATATATATTATGAAAATGTATTAATATTTTATATTTTTTTGTATTCGATGAATTTTTAATAAAAATCATAAATATTATATTTTTAAGTATATTTTAGAAATAAAAATTTGTATAAAATAATAAAATTTTCAATAAAAATAAAAATATATTTTAAAAAAAAATAGAGGCTTTCGCACTTTTTTGACTTGCCTCCATTATTCACCCATAAAAAAGGCATCGGGTGGGCCCACTGGGTTGCAGGATACGGGGATGAAGCGCAAGTGGCCGACGAAAGTTAAGAACAAAATTGATCTACTGATAGGTGAGTGATATGATTAAAGTCAAGTTTGACATCCTTCAACAAAAAATTTAAAAAGTCAAAAAGTCACTATTTTATTTAAGTCATATCATATTATTTAAGTTACATTACCTCTCTAACACATCATTTTAAATCCAACCTAAATTCAACTCATATTTCATAAAAAGTCAAAAATTACACTTATTTAGTCTTTCCAAACTTGGCCAAAAAAAAAATATGAGAGAATATTATTAAAAAATATGAGAGAATATTATTTTTAATGGAGTATTTTAAATCTTTTTTATTTTAATAATTTTTGGACTTTTTATGAAAGACATGTAAAAAAGTAGAGAGAATAATGTGACAACTTATAATGACTTTTTAATTTAAATATGTAGTTGCTAAATGAGATCTTAATTAATTGTCATATCATTAGATGTGAAAATTGAGCTAAATTTTTTATCTTAAATAATAATGCTTAATTAAAAATATGCTATAGAAAATAAATGGGGGATGCACCAATAAATTCCAAATTTGTATCTTGTAACCCATTTGGTCCTATGAATTTTCTTATGAACCGTTAGGTCATATCCCAATGTTAATGACCATTAAACATCAAACATCATCATCGTCAAAACAACATCATCCTTATCAAAACAACATCAAACATCACAACATTATTATCAAAACAACATCAAACATCACAACATCATTATCAAAACAACATCAAACATCATCATCAAAACAATATCAAACATCACAACATCATCATCAACATCAAACATCATTATCAAAATAACATCAAACGTCACAAATATCATCATCAAAACAACATCAAACATCACAACATCATCACCATCAAACGTCATCACATCATTAACAACACAACATCACAACAACACCATCAAAACAACATCAAACGTCATTATCATCAAAACAACACACATAATCGCCATCATCAAGCTTCATCGTCAAAACATCATCATCAAAAGTCATCTATACAATTCATATATATTTTTTATAAATAAAAAAAACCCAAATCGGAAAAAACCCTAAACGTATTGAATGAAAAATGACTTCAACTTCGGATGTCTTGGTTCTGTACTCCTTCAAATTCTCTTCTTAGAAAGCCAGAGACGATGACATCATCATCAAACATCACAACATCAACTCACAACAACCCACTTTTTTTGTTTTGTCTGGTAGTTGTGGAATAGATAAGTTCTTAATTTGTAAACTCAAAAATATTCTTATGGATCAATTTCAACTTTGGATGTCTTGGTGTTCTAAATTCTGAACTCCTTCAAATTCTTTTCTTAGAAAACCAGAGACGATGGAACCACCGTCACCGCCACTCTCCCAAAACCTGCCATTATCGCCGCCACAAGATCTCATACACCCATCGATCTCGATTTCCCATTTTTGACCCAGGAATTTGATCCAGACATTGTGGGTATCCGTAATGGTCTAGTTTGTATCAGTGTATCTCAATTTGGGAAACCCTTGTTTCTCCGTAACCCTACAACTAAATAGTTTCGCCGAATTCCGGGTTACAAATGGTGGAATGAGAGGGGTGCGAAATTGAAAAGGGTCACTTTTGGATTTGGGTTCCATCCCAGTGCTAAAGATTATGATGTTTTGTTAATGTTTGATATTGTCGATTGGTGCAGTTAATGTTGCTAATGTAGTTAATGTTTTGATGATGTTGTTGATGTTGCTGATGTAGATAGTGGGACTAAATGGTGTATAAGAAAATTTGTAGGACTAAATGGTTTAACTTTCTACCACATAGGATTTACTGGTAATTTTTCCAAAATAAATTACCAAAAAATCTATAAAGGGCTCTTTGGAAAGTGAAGTAGCCAATTCCCATCTTTTAACTCATTTTGAATTACATTATCTTTCACATTTTTTATATGTGTTTTTTTTAAAAAAAATCAAAAAATCAAAAAAATCAGCTTTTCAAACCATATTCTCAAAACAATCCAAAGTCACTCATGGTTTGGGAAGTGTGTTGATTTTTTGATTTTTTTTATTATTTTAGCCTGGAACTAAAAATTTTGATTTGGAAAGGACTTTTGGGTTTTTAAAATTTTTTGTGAGAGAAATAATGTAATAATTATGGGTTGGATGTGATGTTTTATTTTATTGAGTCAAAACACCTATTTTATTTTTGTGACTATTTTAACCAAAAAAAAAAACTCTAACCCAACTTCCCAAACCATGCCATGAGTGATTTTGTAGCTTTTTTGATAAAAAAATTTAATGTCTGTAGCATTATTGACAAAATTAAGATTGCGTTCAAGTAAAAAGAAAATTTGGTAAAAAAAGAAGGCGATAATGAAAATGAAAATAAAAGAAAAGAATTTTTTTTATAAACATTTAATTAAGATAAAAATATTGTAAGAAAATAAAATTTTAAATGGATAATTATAAATAATTCATACATTCAATTTGTTTTTTATTTTTATTTTCTTGTATTTTTATGCAAGAAATTTAAAATTAGCTACAATGTTAATATGAATTATACCAAAAAAAAAAAAAAAGTTTATTATACTTTCCATTACTTTAAAGCTAAACAAACTCATAAAAATTAAATATTTTTTTTTCTCTTTCCCTCACTTTTTATTTTTATCCTAAACAAACCCAGTCTCTTTTATTATTTGATAATATCATCATATTACTATTGTATTTAATATTTAGTCATAATTGTAAGTGCTGCAATGGTATCGTGCACTGAGTCATTACTTCAATTAGGAAAAATTATTGATTGGTCTTGGTGCGTTATGTAATTATTTTTCATGTCAATTATAATTTATTATATTTTTTATGTTCTTTAATTATTTAATATAAATTCGTAAGTCTTATTATTTTTACCAATCACAATATCATTAAACACATGGGGTGGTACCAGTGACGGAGCCACAGAGGGTCCAAAGGGGTCACGTGCCCCCTCGGGTTTTGGATTTTTATTTTTATACAAACATAACGAAAATATTTTAGATTAAAAAAAATTATAAAATATTATTTAGATTGAAATATTAATGACAATTTTAAAATTATGAGAATAATAATAGTTATTTTTTTACTGAAAATAAAGATATTATGATAAGTCATATTATTATCTATAAAAATTTTAATATAATGTGATATCTATCATTATTGACATACAATTATAATTAATCTCAATAAAGATTTGAAATTTGTTAAATTGTTAGTTACATTTGACATATGGGGTTCATCATTTCTTTACTATTGGTTAGTGATATCATATGTCAATGATGACGTAGTATTACTATTATATTGAATTTTTACTAAAATTTTGTATAAAAAAAATTACTTTATCATTGTATAATTTATTTTAAAACTTATATCCGTGACTTTTCTATATATATATATATATATATATGGGCTGTTTGGGAAGTGGGATTTTAGCCTAATTTAGGCTAAAATTCACAAAAATATAAAATATGCTAAAATAGTTAATAAGACAAAATTTCACATCAAACCCATAATTATTTTATTTTTTTCTCACAAACATCACATCCAATTACAGAAAAAATCCAACCATCTTCTCAAACACAAAAATTTTAACCTACTAAAATAGGTAAAAACTAAAATAACTTGCTAAAATAGCAATTTCCCAAACACCTATATTATCCATAATATACTAGTTATATATATTTATCTTTCTTGAAATCAATCATAAAAATTTATATAAAATATTTTTATAAAATTTTTTAATATTATAATTAATAAGGCACCGTTTGGGAAGGGATTTTGTGGGCTTTTTTTGGCTATTTTAGCCACAAAAGACAAAATAGGCTATTTTAGCCACAACAAACAAAACATCACATCCAATCCATAATCATTACACTCTTCTCTCACAAAAAAAATAAAAAAATTCAAAAAGCCAAAAAGCTCTTCCCAAACCAAACTTTTTAGCCCAAGCTAAAATAGTCAAAAAAACTAAAAAATTAAAAAGCCAACCCACTTCTCAAACCAACCCTAAATATCATTCTAATTTAATTTTTGGACTCCGTCTAAGTGGTACCTAAAAGTTTACAACAGAATCTTGGGTCTCGTTGATAATTTCATTTTATTTGTCCGAATCCTGCTACTTACTAGTGTATATGTAGGCTCAGTTTCGAATATAACTTTTTTTAGTTAAAATAATTAATTAAAATAATTAAAAAAATAAAATATTATATTTAAATTATAATTACTAGTGAAAACTTATGCTATGCACGGAATGTTAAAAAAAATTACTAAAATATGTTGGCTAAATTGCACTTACACCTCTGAGATTTAAGTTTAATACATATTATTCCCTAATATTTGGAAAATTATACTGACCCTCTTGTCCTTATAATTATTTAGAGGAAATTAAGTTTGATATAAAAAAGACATTCAATTCATACACTCTCTTTTCTTGTTTTGTTTTACTTCTTATGTTTTTTTCTTCTTTCCTTTGCGTTATTTTTTTTTCAATGTAATTTCTTCTATTTTTTTACCAGGAGTTGTTGCATTTAATATAAGTAGGGAGTTTGTGAAATTAGACTATTAACCACAGGGGCGGGAATGTAATTTCTCAAAAGTCAAGGGCTGATATGTATTAAACCTAAATCTCAGGAGGTGCCAATATAATTTACCCAAATATGTTTATATGAAATAATATAAATCGTTAGATTTTTGTAAGTAAATTATGAAAAAAAATATATTGAAACTTACAATTTAAGCTTTATAATTTTATCACAATTTATGTATCAATTTTTAATTTGTCATAACTTCAATAATGTAACTTTCAACCCCTTGCTAAAATTGTAAATTTGAGTGAGTTGAACCCAAGTAACTCGAGTTAAACCTATAAATTTTTAAAGATTGTGTAACATAATGTTTAATTCAGTGAGAACTTGTGTAAAATTCAAAAATTCGAATAAATGTGAATAGATTTGGATAGAGACACTAAATAACAAGAACAATCAAACAAAATTGTATATATAAATATATAAAATTATTTGCTAATTATTTTTTAATAATAAATAAGATTAATTAAAATTTTAATATTAATGAACAAAAAGAAATACACCTTTTAGAAAGGGATCATTGAATAAGTTGATATTAAAAAAATTATATTTTATAATGGCATAAAATAATTTAAATAGGATTTTTCAATTAAAAATTACAATAAAATATTTAAATATAATAAAATTAAATTTCCACAAAATAAACATATATGTATAAATAATAATAATAAAAAAAGGTAAAAATAAAATTTAGAATGATATTCTCATTTGATCTGCAAATAATTGAAAAGTGTTTGGTAGCTTGAATTTGTATGGCCTGAATGACTTGAATGTATCAAAATAATATCGTTTTACCCAAAAACGATGTCGTTTTGAGACATTCGAGCCATTCGGGCCATGAAAATTCGGGCTACCAAACATTATTGAAAATAATTATAGTTGACCAATAAATTATCACCTATAACTCTCATTTTTTTTAAATAAAAAAAAATATTTCACAAACCATCACTTTTATTAGAAAAATAACATTTATTTCTATTTATTTTAGCAAAACTCACTTCTTAGCAATTTGAACCAATTTTTTTTTCGTTTTTTTTATTTTAGTTTGTTTAATTAACAATTGAGATTAAAAAAAAAAAAAAAACAGGATTCACCATATTTTGCAAGTACTAAAAAAGTTTAGATAAGTAATAAGTAAAATGTTTGAGACCCACAAAAAAACACCCATAATTGTATCCACACGTGGGATCATGACATGAGACCCATTGTGACCAGTGGCGGAGCGAGAAATTCAATGAAGAGGGGATATAAATTAATGACAATATTGATTTTGTTTTTTCCCCATAATAAACAACAATGATATATTATTAAACGTAAATATTAAGAGTTTATTTGGATAGATGTGAATTTTAAATTGAAGGATTTGAGGTTAAATTTTATACAAATATTGTGGAGTAATTGTGACACCCGAATTTTTTTTTAAAATTTAATAGTGCAATAAATAGAACTCAAAAAAAAATCAATAAATAATAATAATAATAAAAAAAATAAATAAATGCATAGTTTAAGAAATTGAGAATTAATCGATTAAATTGTTAATGAAATAAATTGTGAGACACCAGACGTTAAATATTTTAGTAAGTAGTAAGTGATATTTTTATAGTTGGGCGGTGAGATTTTTTAGACGTGAAACTAACATATATTTGTAGGCAATTTTAGAAATTATAACCTTTAGAATTGAATTTTTAAAAAAAAGGAAAAAATAAAATGAAAGGGTAAATTTCGGTGTGGGCCAAGGGTCAACTTGGCCCTTGGTGAATGCATAGAGATGAAAAAACTAAAGGGTGAAACATATGGCAATAGGGGAGAGCAAATTGAAGGCCAAGACAAGCGACATTGAGGGAAATTATTTGCGTGTATGCCATGTTGCTTGGGCCCCACTTTTGGTTCAATGTAAATAGGTTGTGTGTTGTAGAAAGAAACATCCGAGCAATACAGTACTAGAGTAGAGCAAGAAACACAATAAACGGGGAGTGAGCTCAGAATAATTTAGGAGTATTTTTATGGTGAATTATATTATATTTTGAATTATTATAATATGTTTTAAATATATCTTTAGTTAGCATGATATATTTTATGAATATTTTGAGTTATCATAATTTATTTTATATAATTTATGTTTTATAGTTATGTTAATGTTTCAATTACGTAGATTATTTTCTGAATTCTAATTGCTTAAATTAAAACCCATGGACATGTTTATTTAAATTTTAGAAATTATTTGATAATGATCTTGTAACCAATTATTTTCTATAAGTACTACCACCGGAGTCCCATGTCTTGGGAATTTAAATAACCATTGGCCCACCACCTTGCGGTCCCCCGTTTGTCATGGATCCATTGACCCCTGTCCTGATTGTCACTCCGGTGGCCCCTATTCTGTTTTGTTCTGTACCGTAATTATAGTTATTCACGAAATTTTTATTTCAGTTTGTAGCGACCCTAATTTTCTTAAGTCATTTATTTATTATTATGATTATTATATCTTATTTTATTTTTGACTTTATTAATTGTGTAGGTTACATGAGAATTTAATGTGGTATTTAATGAATTTAATGTGGTAATTAATTAATTAAATGTGTCATTTAATTATATATTATTAATCTTTAAATATTTATGTTTGTTCTATATAAAAAAAAGAGAGGTGATATAAATATGGAAAATGATTGGTGGCCCTAAAAAATTTGCCCCTAATGCCCCTAATTTCCATTTTTGGAAACTGTTTCTTTTTTTCTTTCTTTTTTCCTTTTTTTTTTTTTTTTTTTACTTAAAGTGGAATTTCGGGGCATTCGAGCCCCGAAATTTAGGGCCCTCAATCACTTCCGTATAAATATATAGATATATATTTAATCTTATATTTATATTTTTATATATTGTAATTATGTTATATTATATAATAATCATATTAGATTATAATAGGAAATTAGAATATTATATATATAATAAAATATAAGAATTCAACTAGGTGTATGAGTTTTTAAGGAACCCTAAGCAGCCACGGGGAAAAGGGCGAGAGAGAGAGAGAGAGAGAGGGGGGAGCAAAGAGAGGGACGGCTGCAAGGAAGAAAGGGGAAAAGGAAGAAAAGATTAGGGTTTTGTTCTGGTGACTCCATTAATCTTCTAAATATTTCTTTGATCTACAAAATAATATTGTGAGTATAAAATTTACTTTGTTTGATTTATGTTTAATTCGCTGTTTTACTTATTTATTTATTTTTATTTGTTTGATGTTAGTTTGATTTTGTTTTACATAAAGATGATAGATTAATTTTAATTATTTTGATTAGTTGTGGATATAAGATTTAGGGTTTATAGATGATAGATTAATTTTAATTATTTTGACTAGTAGTATATGTAAAGTTTAGGGTTCTTAGATAAGTGATTGATTTTAATTACTTTGATTTGTTGTGTAGGTAAACTTTAAGTATTTTTTAGATGATTAATTGATTGTAATAATTTTAATTAGTTGGGTATGTAAGGTTTATGATTTTTAGATGATTGATTAATTTTAATTATGTTGATTAGACGTATATGTAAGGTTTAAGATTTTTAGATGATTAATTGATTGTAATAATTTTAATTAGTTGGGTATGTAAGGTTTATGATTTTTAGATGATTGATTAATTTTAATTATGTTGATTAGACGTATATGTAAGGTTTAAGATTTTTAGATGATTAATTGATTGTAATAATTTTAATTAGTTGGGTATGTAAGGTTTAGAATTTTTAGATGATTGATTAATTTTAATTATGTTGATTAGACGTATATGTAAGGTTTAGTATTTTTGAGATGATTAATTGATTGTAATAATTTTAATTAGTCGGGTATGTAAGGTTTAAGATTTTTAGATGATTGATTAATTTTAATTATGTTGATTAGACGTATATGTAAGGTTTAGGATTTTTTTAGATGATTAATTGATTGTTATAATTTTAATTAGTTGGGTATGTAAGGTTTGAGATTTTTTAGATGATTGATTAATTTTAATTATGTTGATTAGACGTATATGTAAGGTTTAAGATTTTTAGATGATTAATTGATTGTAATAATTTTAATTAGTTGGGTATGTAAGGTTTGAGATTTTTTAGATGATTGATTAATTTTAATTATGTTGATTAGACATATATGTAAGGTTTAAGATTTTTTTTAGATGATTAATTGATTGTAATAATTTTAATTAGTTGGGTATGTAAGGTTTGGGATTTTTTTTAGATGATTGGTTAATTTTAATTATGTTGATTAGACGTATATGTAAGGTTTATGATTTTTAGATGATTAATTTATTGTAATAATTTTAATTAGTTGGGTAGGTAAGGTTTGGGATTTTTTTAGATGATTGATTAATTTTAATTATGTTGATTAGATGTATATGTAAGGTTTAGGATTTTTAGATAATTGATTAATTTTAATTATGTTGATTAGATGTATATGTAAGGTTTAGGATTTTTAGGTAATTGATTAATTTTAATTATGTTGATTAGATGTATATGTAAGGTTTAAGATTTTAGATAATTAATTGATTGTAATTATTTTAATTAGTTGGATATGTAAGGTTTAGAATTTTTAAACGATTGACTAATTTTTTATTATTTACATTAGACGTGTATGTAAGGTTTAGAGTTTTTTTGGATGATTGATTGATTTTAATTATTTGCATTAGTTGGGTATGCAAGGTTTAGGGTTTTATTTTGGGTGACTTTATTAATTCTTTGAGTGATTCTTTGATCTTCAAAAATAATATTGTGAGTACAAAATCCTCTTCCCTTAATTTATATTTAATTCTTTGTTTTTATTTATTTATTTAATATTAGTTTGATTTTATATTTACATAAAGATTATAGATTGATTTTAATTATTTTGATTAGTTATGTAGGTAAAGTTTAGTTTTTTTTAGATGATTGATTAATTCTAATTATTTTGTTTAGTTATGTATGCAAGGTTTAGGGTTTATAGATGATTGATTGATTTCAATTATTTTGATTAGTTGTTTCTATAAGGTTTAGGGTTTTTAAATGATTGAATGATTTTAATTATTTTGATTAATTGTATATGCAAGATTTAGGATTTTTATATGGATTGATTTTATGATTGTAATCACACTCATGATTATATAAAATTAAAATAAACCTAGAATCCATAGATATTGGTTAGAGGATGGATTGATTCGTTATTTTTATTTATTTATTTTTATTTGATGTTGGATTGATTATATATTTGCATGTAAATGAAGGATTGATTTTACTTATTTGGATTAGTTGTGTATGCCATGTTTATGATTTTTATATGGATTTATTTTATGGTTGTAATTACACTCATGGTCTTATGAAATTAAAATTAATTATGAACCTATAGATAAATTCCTTATACTCCACCATGACTCCATGAATTGTTATTTTATTTGAGTGATGGGGAGAAAGAGTGTATAAAAAAGTGAGGATTATGAGAGTTGTTTAATGCCTTATGCCCGACATTGTTATATTTGTCTCATGATGTTGATGAGATGTTATTTATATTGTTGCCTCGTTCTCATGAGTAGACGAGTGCTTTGATTTACGCGCGTACGTATATGCTAACCATCCGGGGAGTGTGAGTCAAACTCGAGACGATATCCCCGTGCAAGTTTGGCTTCGGAGCAGTGTTAGGTACGGGAGGCACATGGGATATATGTGTAGGTCGGAAGGGGAGGGCCGAAGTGGTGGAGTTAAGGTACAAAAATTTAATTATGAGTTTATTGATTTGTACATCTTGAAAAATAGTAATCGACCTCAATAAATTATGAAATTTGAGGAGAGGCATGTATACGTGGTTTTGGACAACTTTTGTGTTGTAGCTTTTTATTAAAAATATCGATTAGAACTTATAATCGGATGACCTTGGTTATTGTCGGTTTGATTCATTTTGGTAATGCAAATTTTAAAGGCTGTTTTAACCCATGAAACGAGCTCATTTTTATTGGTTTTGCGTAAACTGAAGTAAAACATCATTCTGCACACTTTTCGTGTTTTGAAATTTTTCGAAAAAAATCATCTTAGGGCAGTTTTGGTTCGTTTTCAGCTTCAGATTTTTCGATTGAATTCTGTCTAGATTTTTTATATCAAGTTTTTCTCTTAACCTGTTCAGTTTCTGTTAAATTCGTTCGCATTGTCTTATAGGAAATTTGATTATGTACAACTTTCGTTCTTTGAGTTTTGATCAATTCGAATTATTTAAGTATGAAACGGTGTAATTTTATATTTGTTTCAACAAGTTACTTATGATTAAATTATACTAACTTTATTTGTTTTGCAGGATGGTGGGTCTTACTAACTTTTTTATGCAGGGCTGACCCACCATATTTTTTTTTTTCTATATTGTCTATTCTATAATCAATTTATATTTCGTTGTGTACGGACAAGAAACTAAATGCCACCGTGTCTCAAGAAACTACCCATTCGTCTCGGTGCTGTTGGAACTACTTGTCTTGTCCTGTAATAAGAATTTAATGTACTTTTTGTTTGTGTCTGGTGGACACGTGGGTGTCAATTCTTGTACTCATATCAGTATACATGTATACTGACCCGTTTTGTCTCTTGGCAACTCGGGTGCGTTCTGTTTGTGCGCAGCCGAGCTTCCTTTGCAGGATTAGTTGAGGCTACGGTGGTGACGAGAAGTAAATATAGTTGTTGGGCATATCTCTTAGATTTCTTTTGTTTTCTTGAGCTTAAGGTTGTAATAGTTTATGTATTTATTTATTTTATGACTTTAGTATTGGAATAATTTGGCATGGTTTGTAACCATACTTTATTTAAGTTATTTTGACTTTGTATTGTTACTTTAATGTTGAGGTATTTGTTAGTTATAAATTTATGGTGGATGGTTTGGGTTGGCGTTTTAGTTTTTTGTTTCACCCCTAGGATTTGGATGATGGAATATTAATTAGGGTTTAGTCCTAATTTAATATTTAATTGTTCAAATTTTGGGGCGTGACACAGTTTCTGCCACTTAAATAATTTATTTATGCAACTTAAATGTTTTAGCTTAAATAACTATCTATAGCTATTTTGTGTCCATATACTCACAGTATAATATTTCTCACTCTGCTATATGCTTATAGCTGTTACCCCTTTCAGGTGACGAGATTTAGCGGGATTAAGATGGGGACTGAATCGCTGTGTTGTTTCTTTTTATTTCTTTTTTTTAAGATTTCTATCTTCTTCTTTTTTTATCGGACTCTTGTAATACAATAAAACCTAAATGACTATTTGTGTTTCCTTTTAATAAACATTTGGTACCCAATTATTTTATTTTAATTTATTCGTTTGCGCTACGATTACAAAATTATTCGAATTATTTTATTTTTATCTTGTTGCGACGCCGAGCCTTTGAGTACCGGATTTGGATTGTGACAGTAACTATTTTAGGTGGATTGAAAAATTTAAAAAAAAAAAAGATAAGTTGAGTAAAGAAATTCTATAAAACACACCGCAAAAAAAAATATCTATCATATGTCGCAGTTGTGATCATTGTAATCTTTAGTTATAACACATTATAGCGTTGGATATAACTTAGTTATAACTTCTTATTGTAGCAACCCTAATTTTTCGTAGGTTATTATTTATTTATTATTACTTTATTTTATTTTTTATTTTATTAATTGCGCGATTACATGCAAATTTAATGTGTTGTTTAATTAATTTAATGTGATATTTAATTAGTTTAATGTGGTATTTAATTATATATAATTAATCTAAATATTTATATATATTTATATTTTTTTACATATAAAAGGTGTTATATATATATATTAATCTTATATTATATATTTATATATACATTAAAAAAAAGTGTTATATGTATTGATTTTATAAAGCATATTTATATATGTTGTATTTGTGTTGAATTTGTATAGTATAATTTTATATAATGTCAATTAGGTTATAAGGAGACTATCACTAAGATAAAAGGAAAAAAAAAACAAAACAAAACCAAAAAGAGAGGTGCTGCGTGCGGCGGCTGTGCAAGCCGAGAGAGAGAGAGAGAGGGAGAGAGAGAGAGGCATTGAAAGAAAGGGTTAGGGTTTTATTTTAGGGGTTTTATTAATTCTTCAAGTAACTCTTTGACCTTCGAAAAAAATATTGTGAGTGCAAAATCTATTTTTCTTGATTTATGTTTAATTCATTGTTTTTATTTATTTATTTATATTTATTTGATATTGGTTTGATTTTTTATTTGCATGTAGATGATGGATTGATTTTAATTATTTTGATTAGTTGTGTATGCCATGTTTAGGGTTTTTATATGGATTTATTTTATGATTGTAATCACATTCATGGATATATGAAATTAAAATAAACTTGAAACCCATAGATAAATTCCTTACACTCCACCATGACTCTATGGATTGTTATTTTATTTGAGTGATGGTGAGAAAGAGTGTATAAGAAAAAAAAAAGTGAGGATTATGAGACTTATTTGAAGGCCTTAGGCTTGACATTGTTATGTTTGTTTTCATGAGTAGATGAGAAATTGTGTATATATATTGTTATCTCGTTCTCATGAGTAGATGAGTGTTTTGATTTAGCGCGTACATATATGCTAATCATCCGGGGAGTGTGGGTCAAATTCGGGACGATATCCCCATGCAAATTTTGCTTCAGAGCGGTGTTAGGTATACAAAAGGCACATAGGATATATGTGTAGGCGAGAAGTGAAGGACCAAAATTGTGGAGTTAAGGTACAAAGAATTTAATTATAAATTTATTGGTATAGTGTGAATTGTTTTGATTTGTATATCTTGAAAAATAGTAAACGACTTTGATAAATTATGAAATTTAAGCAGAGGCATGTATACACGACTCTAGACAACTTTTGTGTTTTAAATTTTTATTAAAACGATCGATTAGAACTTGTAATCCGATAATCTTAGTTACAATAGTTTTTATCCATTTTAGTAGGGCAGACTTTAGATGTTGTTTTAACCAACGAAACGAGCTCATTTTTATTGGTTCCCCGTAAACTGAAGTAAAAAATTATTATGCACACTTTTTGTGTTTTGAACATTTTCGAAAAAAATCATCTTAGGATAGTTTCAGTTCGTTTTCAGTTTCAGATTTTTCAGTTGAATTCCGTCTAAGTTCTTCTATCAAGTTTTTCTCTAAACTTATTCAGTTTCTATTAAATTCGCTTGCATTGCCTTTTAGGAAATTTGATTCTGTACAATTTTTATTCTTTGAGTTTTGATCAATTCGAATTATTTAAATATGAAACGGTGCATTTTTATACTTCTTAAGCAAATTACTTATGATTAAATTATACTCTTCTTTTTTTTTTTGCAGAATGGTTTGTCTTACTAACTTTTAATGCAGGGCTGACCCACCATATTTTTATTTTTATTTTGTTTATTTTATACTCAATTTATATTTAGTTGTGTACGGACAAGAAACTAAATGTCACCGAATCTCGGAAAACTACCCCTTCGTTTTGATGCAGGTGGAACTATTTGTCTTGTCCCGTAACGAGAATTAAACATACTTTTGTTTGTGTCTGGTGGACACGTGGATGTCAAATATTTGTACTCATACCAGTATACTTGTATACTGACCCGTTTTGCCTCTTGGCATCTCGGGTGCGTTCTATTTGAGCGCAGCCGAGCTTCCTTTGCAGGATTAATTGCAGCTACGGTGGTAACGAGAAATAACTATAGTTATTAGACATATCTTTTAGACTTTTTTTGTTTTATGGAGTTCATGGTTGATATTTATTTATTTATTCATTTTTTTTTATGACCCTAGTATTTTGATAATTTGACATTATGGGTTATTTTCTAACTTTACAATTAATTAAGTTGTTTTGACTAGTTGTTGCTACTTTAAGGTTAGAGGTATTGGATAGTTATGAATTTATGATAAATAGTTTGGTTGGTATTTATTAATTTTTTTATCCCTTGTATTTTTTTGAGCATGAAAATTTACTTAAACTTTATGGAGACGAGAACGTTTAGATTTTGTTTCACCCCTAGGATTTGGATGATGAAATATTGATTGGGGTTTAATCCTAATTTAATATTTAATTGTTCAAATTTTGGGGCGTGACACTTGTGGTTGTTATTTTGGTTATGATTTAAGAGGTCTTTGATTATACATCAAGTAATGATTTGTAAAGACTCATTCTGATATTAGTTATGACTTATTATAATCTTTTTTTTTGTGGTTATAATTGAAGATATGTTGTTTGGCTATAATTTATATAGTAGTCATTTTAGTTATAAATGAAAATAATTTGGTAATGAAAATTTATAATATTAATACCATAAAGTAATAACTAGTATATGGTACACCCCTTTTGGAGGTGTATAACAGAAGAACTTATTTTAGTAGGTTTATTGTAATTAGAAAGAAAATTTATAATAGAGGGACTATTATAATTTGAAGAAGGGAGATTATTATAATTTTATAGAAGATATATATGATATAATCTATATATTTAGGGTAACCAATATAATTATCAAAACTTGAGGGGGGCACACTACCTCTGCCCTGCTTGTCACATCATTGTGGGTGAAAATGTGAGTCTGTAACATTGCTAGAACAATAAATTATAACATATAACTCTCATTTTCTTTTTTTATTATATAAAAAAAATAAGTTTCACCAACTATCACTTTTAATAGAAAAAATATATATATTTGTATTTGATTTTAGCAAAAATTACTTCTTAACTATTCAAGCCAAAAAAATTTAGTTTTTTAATTTTAATTTGTTTAATTGACAATTGAGATAATAATAATAATAATAATATAATAATAATAATAGAATCCATTATGTTTGACAATTGTTAAAAAAGTCATTCATTTTCTTAATATTTTTCTATTTTGTTAAAAAAAATATTTGTATTAAAAAAATTTATTGTTTAGTGATTGATAATTTGAATATGTGTATTTAACAACATATTATGTTTAGACCAATAATATTATGACACATCATTATGACACATGTGAATATTGATCTCATTCTAATTGTAGTACCATATTTTAAAAAAGAATTTAAATTTAAATTTTTATTTTATAATTTAATAAAAAATGATCTTATTCTAGTAACGCAGTTTAAGTAAGAATCTAAATTTAAAATTTTATGTTAAATATATGAAATTAATTAATAGCTAATCATATTGTGACACATATTAACAAAAATTAAACAAATAAAATAAAAAAAAAGAATTGTAACATTAAGCTTTAATAGGGTGACAACGTTTTTCAATTATAATAGTATATAGAAAATTTAAAATTTTATTTTAAATATATAAAATTAATTAATAGCTAATCATATTGTGACACATATTAACAAAAATTAAACAAATAAAATAAAAAAAAAAAGAATTGTAACATTAAGCTTTAATAGGGTGACAACGTTTTTCAATTATAATAGTATATAGATTTTGTATAAGATTTTGAAACTCTCATAATATCTCTTCTTAAATGCATTATTTTGTAAAGTATATAAATAATCTTATTGTCACTCTTATTGTGCTAATTATGATAATTTAAATACAAAAATTATGATAATTTTAAATTTGTATTTAAAACTTTTAAATTATAGGATAGATCATTATAATTTTAAATTTATATTGTGCTAATTTTAAATTTAAATTAATAGATTCATTTCCATATTTAGTGGCCCTCAAATTTAAATTTTAAAATGGATTAGTATACTTTTCATTATTTATTTATTTATTTATAGATTTGATATACTTTTCATTTGAAAGTCATAAATTAAGAGATATTAATTCTTATTTATTTATTTATTTTTGCTTGAATAAGAGCTAGCCAATATAAGATTTTTTAATTTTTAAAAATCAAAAAATTATGAAATTTAGATTAGGAATTTAGAGCTTTCATAAGACTTGTGGGTTAGATACTCCTTTTTTTTTTATGCTAACATATCACCAGTGCTATGCACGAATAAAATAATATATTACTAAAAATATGATAATTATATTTAATTTTTTTTATATTTTGTCTCTTGTAAGTAAAATTTTATATATAAGTTTATGGGTATTCTTTCAAATGTTCCTTTACTATAATATATAGTATAGATAGATTAAAATTATTGTATTGAAAATTAACAATTAAAATTATGCTTTGTTAAAAAAAAACGACATAATTCCAACACTTGACTATTTAAGAATAAAAATATATGAATTTTAAAAAATTATCATATTGGTTCTTGAAAGGGAAATAATTAAAAAAAATTTAAAAACTTAATGAGTAAGAAAGAATTATCGAATCATGTAAAATCGCTAAAATTACGGTTAAACCAGCAAATCATTCAAACCAAAAATGGTTTAGCTTAATCAGTTAGGTCAAAAAACCAACCAGTTTACATAAAAATTAATTAATTAAAACTTTTAAATTTTATTTTATTAAAATTTAAACAAACACTAAATATGGAAAACAATCTATTAAATTAAATTTAAAATTGGCACCATATAAATTTAAATTATAATAATCTATCTCATAATTTATAAGTTTTAAATATAAATTGAAAATTATTATAATTATCTCATAATTTTTGTATTAAGAGCAGTAAGAGTGACATTAAAATTATCGATATATCTATATATTTTATAAAAGAATACTTTTAATTTGAGATATTATGAGAATTTCAAAATCCCATAAAAAAATATTTTTAAAATCAAAACCTCTATGTGGGATTGTAAAATTAAAGTTAAATAGAAACTAGCTGATTGGGATTTTTTTAATTGCTTGAAATTAAGAAAATCAAAAAAATTAGTATGAGATATTGATCATGAGACTTCTCACTAAAAATCTTATTTTGCCTATATAAATGGGAGAATAAGATTCACTTTATGTAAGTGAAACAATTCACTTTTTCCTTCTTTTCTCGATGTGAGATTATAAAATAAAAGTTAAATGAAAGCTAGCAAATGAGAATTTTCTTAATTGTTTAAAAGTTTATTATTGTTTGGCCATGAAGTTTATTTCAAATCAATCAATTTTAACCATTTAATCTTTAATTAGGTCAATCTTTAATTTATTTCGAATCAAACAAATTTAACAAATATATTTTGATATAACCGTTAAAATCGCAGTTAAACCAACGAAACAGTCAAACCAAAAACGGTTCACCCTATCGGCTGAGTCAAAGGACCAACCAGCTTATACAAAAATTAATTAATTAAAACTTTTAAATTTTATGTTAATTTTAAAATTTAAACTGTCTTGAACTGAAATATACACAATACTACAATATTAAATGGAAGCATAAGATTTATATAGTGAAACAACTCATTTTTCATCCTTTTATTGATGCAAGATTGTAAAATAAAAGTTAATAGTTGTTTGAATGGGAAATTCATTTCTAATCAAACAATCTCAGTCGTTCAATTATTAAAAAGGTCAATTTTAGTTTATTTCAAATCAAACAAATTTAAGTAACATATTTTGATAAAACAGCTAAAACATTTCAAATCAAACAAATTTAAGTAACATATTTTGATAAAACAGCTAAAACCGTGGCTAAACCAGTGAATTAGTCAAACCGAAAACGATTAAGTTTAATCGGCTAAGTCAATAGACTAATGAATTTACAACAAAATTAATTAATTAAAACTTTAAAATTTTATTTTAAAATTCAAACAATCTTGAACTGAAACATGCATAATACTATAATATTAATTGAGAATATAAGATTTATTTTATATAAGTGAAACAACTCACTTTTTCTTTTATTTCTCGATGTGGGATTGTAATTATTTTTAAGTTAAATATTATGAGAGTTTCAAAATCTCATACAAAATTATTTTTAAAATCAAAACGCCTATGTGGGATTATAAAATAAAAGTTAAATGAAAGTTAACCAATGAATATTTTTTTAATTATTTAAAATTAAGAAATAAAAAAAAGGTATTGATTATAGGACTTCTCATTAAAAATCTTCTTTTTGCTTATATAAATGGGAGCATATGATTCATTTTATATAAGTGAAACAATTCACTTTTTCTTTCTTTTCCTGATGTGGGATTGTAAAATAAAAGTTAAATGGAAGTTGACCAATGAAGATTTCCTAATTGTTTAAAATTAAAAAATTTCTATAATTTATATAAATTGGAGCATAAGATTTACTGTGTGTAAATTAAACAATTCATTTTTTTCTTTTTCTTTTTTTTTCGATTTGGGATTGTAAAATAAAATGTAAATAGAAGTTAGCCAATGAGGATTTGCTTAATTGTTTAAAATTAAGAAAATTCAATAATTTTAGAATGAGTATTTGGAGCTTTTAGAAAGTTTCTCCCTTAAAACCCCTTTATAAGATTCACTTTATATAAGTGAAACAACTCATTTTTTATTTTTATTTATTTTATATGGAATTGTAATACTTTATATAAGTGAAACAACTCACTTTTTCTTTTATTTCTCGATGTGAGATTGTAATTATTTTAAAATTAAATATTATAAATATTATGAGAGTTTCAAAATCTCATACAAAATTATTTTTAAAATCAAATTTATGTGGAATTGTAAAATAAAAGTTAAATGGAAGCTAGCCAATAAAGATTTTCTTAATTGTTTAAAATTAAGAAAATCAAAAAAATAAGTATGAGATACGATCATAGGGCTTCTCACTAAAAATTTCATTTTGCTTATATATATGGGAACATAAGATGCACTTCATGTAAGTGAAACAAATCATTTTTTTTTTCTTTTTCCGATGTGAGATTGTAAAATAAAAGGTAAATAGAAGTTAGCCAACAAGAATTTTCTTAATTTTTTAAAATTAAGAAAATTCAATAATTTTAGAATAAGGGTTTGGAGCTCAGAAGATTCCATTTTTCTTATGTAATATATAAATAGACAGTGAAACAAACTTTGTTTTTTCTTCTTCTCCTGATGTGAAATTATAAAATAAATTAATTAGAGTTTTATATTTATATGGTTAAATGGAAGTTAGCCAATAGATTTTTTTTAATTATTTAAAATTAATAAAATCAATATGAGAAATCGCAATTAAATCGGCGAATCGGTCAAATTCAAAATTGTTCAGCTTAATTGATTTGGTCAAATGACCAATCAACTTATGCAAAAATTAAATAATTAAAATTTTTAAATGTTATTTTAATTTTAAAATTTAAACTATTTTGAATTGAAGTATACACAATACTACACTATTAAAATTCACTTTATATAAGTAAAACAATTTATTTTTTTTCTTCCTTTTTTCGATATGGGATTATAAAATAAAAGTTAACACTTATTTGGACTGAAAGCTTATTTTTAATCAAGCAATCTCAGTCCTTCAATCTTTAATCAGATCAACCTTTAATTTTTTTCAAATCAAACAAATCTAATTAATATATTTTGATAAAACTGCTAAAATCACGGTTAAACCAACAAATCAATTAAATCAAAAATGATTTAGTCTAATCATGTAATTAAAATTTTAAAATTTAAACTATATTAAATTGGAACATGCACAATACTACAATATTAAATGGGATGAGAGTATAAGATTTACTTTATAAGAGTAAAATAACTCTTTTTTTTTTTTCTTTTTCCGATGTGGGATTGTCAAATAAAAGCTAATCAATGGAGATTTTCTTAATTGTTTAAAATTAAAAAATCAAGAAAATTAATATGAGATATTGAAACTCTCACAAGGCTTCTCACTAAATGAGATGGGAGTAGATTTCTTTTATATGAATAAAACAACTTATTTTTTTCCATTTTTTTTCTCGATTTGGGATTATCAAATAAAAACTAACCAATGGAGATTTTTTTAATTGTTTAAAATTAAGAAAATCAAAAAAATTAGAATAAGATATTGAAATTTTCACAAGACTTCTCACTAAAAACACCCTTTATCAAGTAAAAGTTAGCAAATAAATATTTTCTTAATTGTTTAAAATTAAGAAAATCAAGAAAATTAGTATGAGATAACTCTCACAAGGTTCCTTACTAAAAATACTATTTTCCTTATATAATATGTTGGTTTGGGATGTGGGGTTGACTTTCTGGTTATTTTAGCCTAGGACTAAAAAGTTTCATTTGGGATAAGTTTTTTAACTTTTTTAATTTTTGTGAGAGAAAAAATAAAATAATTATGAGTTGATGTGATGTTTTATCTTATTAGATTAAAAATTTATTTTGTCTTTTTATAGTTAAAATAATCAAAAAGCCTGGCATGCCAAACGAAGGCATAATAAATAGATTTTATTTTTTCTCTCACAATTATTAAATTAACTATAAAAAAAATCAATTATTATTTCAAACAATTTTTTTTAATTAGATTAAAATATATAAATAATTAAAAAACCAACTAAAATAATCAAATTACTTTAGTTTTAAAATTAGACTGACACATTAAATAATAAAATAAAGTAATAGAAAATATAAGGGACTATAACTCAATTCTTATACATATACTGATATAAAAAGAAGCCAATAGGCCTAATCTGCCTCCTAAGAGCATCTTTAATGCACTAGGCATATAATATTTGTTAGTTAAAATGCCTAGTGTGATTCACTTTTTTCAATTCCAACGCACTAGGCATATGATTAGGCATTTTGGCTCAACTCATATTCACTAGCTACATGTAGCTAGCCTTCAACGCTAGGCAAAATGTATTCAATCATTAGGATCATTTCCCTCCATCTTTGTTGTTGACGTGGCATTCTATAAAATTAATAGTATTTAGATTAATAGCTAAAATAAAGAGCATGGTTGGAGTAAAAACATAAAACAGTTGATAGGCAAAATAAAATATATACTTTATAGTAATATTTAGATAGGTAAAATGCCTACTATCGTTGGAGATGCTCTAATGTAAGAACAGAACAAAACCCAAAGAATATCTTCCGAATAATGTTAGGATTATGAAAAAATGTCATAAAGATGATTACGAAAGATTTTCTACCTTTAAATTATAAATATAATAAAACACTATACATTAATTAATAGATAAAAAAAATGAAAAATTTTCATAATACATTTCATGATATTTATTTCATGATATTTAACATTACCCATATCTTCCTATACCCATAGGTCAACAGACTGTCACGATAGCCATCCTCATCCATACATGCATGCATCCAAAATAGCTTACTTGAGTTCAGATTCTCTCGATTAATTTCAGAGTGATTTTTTAAAATAGTTAAGATTTAATTTTATAAAAATTGAAGATGTTTGGGATAAGTAGTGGATATTTTGATTCGTTTAAGTCAATCGAATTGAATTGATTTGTTGTATTTTGGACGAATGTATGATGATAAGCGGACGATTATAGATCGATTTTTTTCAATCCGCCTAGTTTTGGACAGATAGCAGATTTGAAGTTTTTTTTAGTGTAACTAAACTGTTTAATCGTAATCACCCTAGTAATTTGTAAGATTTCATATTTTTAATTTGTTTAGATATTTTATTTGTGTTTTTAATTAAAAAAGTGTTTAGATATTCTGTTGTGTTTTCAATTTATTTTCAATTTGAAAATGTTTTTATCAAATGGTAAGGGTTGATATTTGGTATTTTTGTGTAAAAAATATAAGGTTTAATTTTGTCATTTAAAAAAAATTAAATAGTTTTTGAATTAAAAAAAAGTAATGAAATAATTTTGATAATGCATGATTTTCTTATATGTATTTATCATTAGTATTTGACTATTTATTTTACAATCTTTTAATTATGTCGAGTTGGATTGTTATAAAAAAAAAATATTGACAAGTTATAAATATTCAAAATTTATAAAAATTTAAATTGTTAAACTGATTTACATTTATCCGTTAATCCGCATCCATAAATTAACAGACGGATAACGAATTAGATATTTTTCCACCACAATCCAACTGCCAAAACCTCTAAAAGGTACAATACGAGAGTGCAATAGTTTTGATAATTGCATAAAAAAAAAAAATCAATTATACAAAAAAAAATCATTAATGGAGAGATTTGAAAAAAAAATTTAATAAAAAAACAAAAAAATATATAAAATTATGTAAAATATAATTTCACACTTTTTTTTTTTTTTTTCTTTTTAAATTTTCCAACCAAACCGAACATTAAAAAAAAATCACGGTAGAGAATCCAAATTGAGCCTGACCCCATACATATGCATAAAAAACAAGAAACAATACTAGTATATAGGTAGGACCATTTGCATCACACCCACATCAACCCAACCAGCCAGAGCCAGTGCCTAAACATGTTCCTTCCTGTTCTGCCCCTCAAACTCCTCCTCCTCCTCCTTCACATAGGCATCCCTGCCGCGACGGCCCAACTCCAGCCTGATTTTTACTCCCAAACATGCCCTAAGGCTGAATTGATAGTCCGCAACGTAATCGACAAGGCCATGGCCAGACAAGTCAGAAACGCGGCTTCGGTCATGCGCTTGCAATTCCATGATTGTTTTGTGAATGTACGGTCACTTCACCATATTCCTCTGTTTTTTTCTTATCTTTTCTTTTCTTTTTTTTTTTTTTTGACAAAAATTCAGATCGGCTGTTCAGTTGATGATTTTTATTTCTTCTTCTGTATTTTTATTATTTATTATTATTATTATTTTTTAATCATATAGGGCTGCGATGCTTCGCTGTTGCTGGATGACACGCCAAACATGCTCGGAGAAAAACTTGCTCTCTCAAACATAAACTCTCTAAGATCATATGAAGTCATAGATGAAGCCAAGGCGGCCTTAGAGAAAGCCTGTCCGGGAATTGTTTCTTGTGCTGATATCATAATCATGGCGGCTCGGGATGCCGTCGCACTGGTATGTATGTATGTATGTATAATCTTAATTTGTATATTATTATGGTCAATGAAAAAGAGAGTTTTTATTATTTATCTATTTATTTATTATTATTATTATTATTTGTGTGTGTGTGTTTTGGGGGTTTAATAATTTTTTAATTTTTTTGGTTAAATTATAATTAAAAAAATTAATAGGTCTTGTTTGTCCTAACTTAAAAATAATAAAAAGTCAAAAAATTACTATTTTATTTAACTTATATTATTTTATTTAAGTCACATCACCTCTCTATTATATCATTTCAAATTCAAACCATACTCAATTCATATTTCATAAAATATCAAAAAATGTACTTATTTAGATCATCCTAAACCACCTATATCTTTGGGATAATTTTTTAATTTTTTTTTAAAAAAAAGTATACAAAAAATAGAAATTTTTTTTTTTGATTTTTTAATATAAATTGTTAATTTTTTAATTTTTTAACTTTTTAATTAAAAAAATTACTTGTGAAACGAGACCCAAGACGATGATTATATATACCACAATAAACTGTTCTTGGTAGTGTTTTAATCCCTCTTAATTAATTATTAAATACTAGATCACATATTATGGGTTTTGAACAGAGTAAATAATACACTCGAAAGATGTGTCAAGTGGGTTATGTCTAATTTATTACTAGAGACAGTGAAAAACAAATTTGCAAGCAGCCTTGTATATTATTGGGCTGTGATTTCCAAAGGGTTCCGTTTGGGACGTGGTTAGTTTTTGTTTTTGTTTTTTTTTTTAAAAAATTTTGTGAGAAAAAAATAAAATGATTATGATTTGCATGTGATATTTTATCTTGTAACTTATTTTATTATTTTGTGACTATTTTAACAAAAAAATCCCATTTTAATTTATGGCAAACGATTGTTACTTAAAATTCAGAGCGGAGGACCCAATTGGGAAGTGAAGTTAGGAAGGAAAGACAGCTTAATAGCAAGCCAAGAGGACTCCAACAACATCATGCCCAGCCCAAGAGCCAATGCGAGCTACCTCATTGATCTGTTCAGCAAATTCAATCTATCCATCAAAGATCTTGTGGCCCTTTCTGGGTCTCACTCCATTGGCAAAGGTCGGTGCTTCTCTATCATATTCCGGCTATACAACCAATCCGGGACAGGCAGGCCAGACCCTGCCATTGAACCCAAGTTTAGAGAGAAGCTAGACAAGCTTTGTCCACTTGGCGGGAACGGAAATGTGACAGGAGACTTGGATGCAACACCACAAATATTCGATAATCAATACTTCAAGGACTTGGTCAATGGCAGAGGATTTCTCAATTCTGATCAAACTTTGTTTACAAATTATTGGACTAGAGAATATGTCAGGCAGTTTAGTCTTAATCAGAGTAAATTTTTTAAGGCATTCGTCGCGGGGATGATTAAAATGGGTGACTTGCAATCAGGGCGGCCAGGAGAGATTAGAAGGAACTGCAGAGTAGTCAATGGCCGGCCTGTGGACATATTGTTAGAGTCTTGAAGGAAAAAAATGGAAAGTTACGTTATTAGAGTGATTGTTTGAATTTAATAATTTGTCCAACTTGTCTTCATATAGTTGGTGTTATATTAATATAGTGGAGTATAATGACCCTGTTTGATACAGTTTTTTTTCAGCTTATTTTAACTTTCAGCTTAATTTAAGCTATTTTGATATGTTTGGTTTAGTTTTGATATGTTTGGTTTAGTTTAACAATGCAGCTTATAGCTTTTTGTAAGTCAGAAATCAGTTTATTCTTTGAGTGAGGCAGGAGAAGCTTAATTTATAAGTCAGAAATCAACTTATGTTCATAGTTATAAGTTATAAGCTGTTAAGATATAAACTATAAATACTTTTTCACAACTCTACCAAACAGCGCTAATGCATTTGAATCAATGTTAGTGAGATTGTTATATACTACCATTAGTCTTAATTGCCATGGTGTGGATAGTTTTTGTTTGGTTTCTAAGAAACATACAAGGAGTGGTCAGCATTGCAGTACAGTCCCTCTTAAATTGTCCATTGCAGCGGAATTTATTTGGGGCTAATTTGGGAATGTCCTTGTCTGCAAAATATTGAAAACAATAGTTGCAGTTCAGGAATCAGTATGCGACAGTGATTGTCTATTTTGATATTTAATTATCAACAAGACTTCCTGAAGTTCTAGAAATTATTGGTGAGTCTTGGGATATCATATAGTGTTGTAATTGGTGGAGATAATAAAATTTAAGGATTTAAGGATTGTTTGGAGTGTCTTAAATAAGTGTATTTTTTATTTTTTTAGACTAAAAAATTGAAGTTGAAAATATGGATGTTTGGGTTAACTTTTTGACTTTTTATGAAAGGATATGTAATAAAAAATTGTAAAAATTGATTTGTAAAGAAAAATTTGAATTAGAAGTTGTACAGCTGTAATTGTTGACTTTGGATGAATAGTATTAACTTTTTAACTTTTTGAATAACTTTTTAACTTTTTAATTTTTTTACAAGTTCTCAAACTTGATCTTATATTGAGTGACTGGGCAATATGAGAAAATATGAAAATTTGTAATTAGTAAGGAATACCACTACATGACACCCTAGGAGCATCAAATAATTTTTTCCTGAAGTCCACCAGCCCAGCACTTCTCTCTCTCTGTATTTATACTAGAAGTAGCATTAAACCCCCCAACATAAAAATAAAAAAAATCTGTGGATTATGAATTTGTGTAGAGGACAGATTTTTACAAAAAAAGTGGCAAAATTCACTTTACTTATGGTTTCGCCTTCAAAACACTTTTTTTATCTTTATATTATTCAAATATAGATAAAGAATCTCTTATGATTTTGGACTATGTACTACTGTTAATTTTTCTGTCAAAAGTAATGATATATGTGGCACACTCGCTCAAATTGAGAGTGGGCATAATTTTGTTTACTATAGGTCTCTATTAATTTTTTGTAAAGAAAAATGATCTGTAGTTCAAAATTCGGTGGCTCGAATTTGAGTCGAAACTCAAAACGACGTCGTTTTGGGTATCGATTTTTTTTTTTTTGGTGCCTTTTCTTGCTTTTCAAATAGAGAGACAGAAAAGAGAGAGAGAGAGAGAAAAAAAGAAAGAGAGAGAGAGAGAGAGGAGACAAGAGGAAGAGAGAATGGGAAAAGATGGAGATGGTGATGGCGGAGGAGGAAGATCGGCGGTGATCGCCGGTCGCCGATCAAAACTTTACTTTTTTTCTTTTTCTTTTTTTTCCTAGTGAATCTGGATCTGAAAATGATGTTGATGTTGGTGAAGATGTTGTTGTTGATGATGATGATGATGATGTGATGATGAAGATGTTGATATATATATATATATATATATTTTTTTTTTCTTTCCTTCTGGTGGATCTAGATCTGTTGATGGGTGATAAATGGGTGATAAATGTTTGTTGATGGGTGTTGTTGATGAAGATAATGTTGCTATACTGATGAAGATGATGATGATGTTCTGTAATGGGTGATAAATGTGTTGTTGATGGGTGTTGTTGATGAAGATGATGATGATGAACTGATGAAGATGATGATAATGTTCTGTTCTGTTTGTTCTCTCCTTCACTCAGCTCCTCTTCTCTCCTCCTCATCCTTCCTCTTCTTCTTCTTTCTCTTCGTCTGCAGAGAGAGAGAGAGAGGGAAAAAAAAAACTACCTAAAACGACGTTGTTTTGGGTAGTCGGGCCACTCGAGTCAAATGAAATTCGAGCTACAAAACGGGGCTATTTTGTAAAACTTCAGGGAGGTGAGTGAAATTTACTATTTGAATATATAAGGGTAATTTTGAAATTTTTTACTCATTGTACATGATGTCATCATATTTTGTTAAATAAATTAATAGAGGCTTATTTTGGGAATATGGTAAAAAGTGGCTTTTTGGCTTTTAACTAAGCTTTTGGCTTTTTTAGACAAATGATTTGGGAAGTTGGTAAAAAGTGACTTCTGACTTTTTTGATTAATGTTTGTTTATGATGTCAAATCATAATAAAATGACCAAACTACCCCCATTTATTTAAAATATTTACAACTTTACCTATGTAACACATTTTGACCCATGAGGGTAAAATTGTAATTTCACCGTTGGCTAAAAACCAACTTCCCAAATGAAAAAAAAAAACAAAAAAGCCAACTTTTGACTTTTGCTACAAACCAAAAAAAGTGGCTAAAAGCCAAAAGTAAGGGTAGTTTCAAAAGTAAGGGTAGTTTCTATAATTATTAAAACTACATGTGAAGTCTTTGTAATTGTCAGAGACCTCAGGGGAGGTGAGTGTAATTTATTCATTTTTGTTGCATCGGTTTAAAATAATAAAATTCTCTATGCAATGAATAGTAAATTACTAATCATTATTTGATAAATTTGATATATTCACATGGTGGTAGGTTATCTTCATTAGAGTATCTCCAAAATTTTTACAATAATTATAAAAATTATAAAAAGAGTATATATTTTCAGATAGAATATAAATATTATTTTAAAAAAATTTACTATATATTTAAATATTTTAATAGAAAAATTACTATTACATCTTGAATTTACGTCAAAAGTTATTATTGTAAATACTATTCATTGAAAGCGACATTTGACCTATTGATTCAAATCTTTAGCTGCAAAAAGAAAAGGCACAAGCCGCAAATTTTGAATAAGGAAAAGCCATGTGAACATTGATCTATCAGAGGAGCGTATATTAGGCGTGCAGACGAGTGTCTCCTCTCCCCAACCGGTAGAATTGTGGGTATAAATATAAGTATTTTGTTTTGAGAAAAATTAATAATTTGAAAAGAAAAATTTGTGTATTAAAAATTCAGTCCCGTTATAGACCTCGAATGAAGTCTGCCGTGAATGGCTCGAATGATGGTAACACGTGAACAAGCTGGTAACACGTGGCGAAAACAGATCCTACGGGTTAGAAGCTACCACATCACGGAGAGAGAACTAAGTGAGTGTTGGACGAAGAGACGTGTTTTCTCACATAACAAAGGCAAATAGACTCAAGCTTTTGCCCCAAAATCTCCATTGACGACCAAAGGGAAAAAAATAAAAGAACGGAGTAACAACAATGCCGGCTGAGATTAACAAACGACGACGTCCCACAATCACATCTTACTCTTTTTCCCTAAACGGCTCTCTTCACTTCCCTATTTCCTAGATCCCATCGACGTCAATCTGCCTGCTGGCAGAGTATATCTAACAACAATAGTGGCTGTCGACTTGAAGCCCCACCATCCTACAATATACACTCTCCAAAGTCATCTTCTTAGTTTGCCTTCAATACACTTCTTCATTATCAAAGATTTGTTTGTAAAAGTGAAAATTTGGGTTTGCTCAGTACAATCCTCAATTTAATTTTTCTGATTTTCTTTTCTTTTTGACAATTTTTCTGGTTTTCCTCAATTTTCTATTTGTTTAGAAAGTTTTTTTTTTTTTTTAAATGTGAATGAAATTTGTATGAATGTGAGGAAAATAGAAGGAAATGTGAACTAAGTTAGATTTCCTTTTTATAATCGAAGGCAATGTCACACCGGAGCTACTAGGAGAGGATCATCGTCTTTGTTGGGCATCAGTCGATTACCGTCAATGGAGGCGCCTCTAGGGAAAATCCGATCGGGTTGGTATTTTGAGTGAGGAAAGGAGTGAGAATGAAGTAAGGAGAAAAGAAAACATGACTGCCGTTAGTTTAATTTCCTTGTCAGCGACGTGAATGTGTTTTTGTGAATGTCTTGTTCATGGTGGATGGTGGGAATGTGGAGGAGAGTGTGAGTTGGGTGTGGGGTTTGAGTAGATGAGAGAGAGAGAGAGAAGAGAAGAGAAGACCAAAAAGAGAAGAAGGTCTTGCGTTGGTTGAAGAGAGAGGAAGTTTCGAGGCATTCGAGCCTCGACATTTCGAGGCCCCAAGCATTAGTGTTAAAAAATTTTAATTGTATTTTCACTTGGCTCTTTTACTTTCAAATTGTCTTTGTTCTTACATTTTTATATCTACTCTTTTAGAGAGAATTATTGTAAATGAGAGCTGAAATACCTTTTATCTTTATTGACTATTTTGTGAGAGAATTTTGTAAAGGAGAGACATTTATTGTTGAGTGATGTTCAACAGATAGGAGTAAGACTTGTGTAAAATCCACAAATTTAGTGAATATTTGGTGGTGTATTGATTTGTTTGATAGTGAATAAATTCTTGAGGAAGATCCTTGAGGAGTGGACATAGGTTTAGTGTGTTGAACCACTATAAATCGCTATGTTTGATTTTCTCTCCCTATCTCTTTTACTTTTATATTTATTATTATTGCTTTGTTCTTTTTATTTAAATTCAGATATTTTGATTATTATATTTAAAATTGTAAAATTATTGTTTAATAACTTAATTCATCCCCTCTTGGATTACCTACCTAAGATAATAAAATATTAAAGCACATCGGATAATATTTGTATTTTAAATAAACTTAAGGAACTGTATTTTTAATTTATCAATTTTTAAAAGGGAATGGGTGGTTGGTTGTTGTGCTCCCAGGACAACAATCACTGTTGTACTCTCATGTGGACCTATTTTGAGATTCGTTTCGATAATCAAAACTACTCACTTTTTAGAGTACATTAAGTAAAATATATCTGTAAAAAAATAAAATTTATCAAATATCATTAACCTTTTCATCTATCACATTTGTATATACAAAAATGAATGACATGTAATTTGAAGTATGAAACTGAATAAAATATAAGTCGATGAAAAGGTCAATAATGCCTGATTAATTTGAATTTGTGTATGTATATTCTAATTAATGTACTCTAAAAAATAAGTAGTTAAAATTATGAAAACAGATCCTGAAATAGGCTTATATAAAGGTACAACAACCTTTTTCCTTTTCAAAAAGACAAATCATGTTAATAAATAAAGTTTGCTATTAAAAAAAAAAATGCTCATTTTTCAAGTCCAAACGATCAATCAATTAATCATTCTCATATAATATTTCTTTCTCATATCTTCTATAATTATTAACCAATAAACCTAAAAAGTAATTCATATATCATTTTCTTAATAAGATACGAAAGGACGGGAATAACTTCTCTCTAATGAAAAACGAATTGAACGATATTGTTGGGTTTTGGTGAGCTTAAATTCGGGTCCATTTGATAATTCAAACCATTCAATATGTAGAGCTTGTTAAATAATTATTCTTGCAAAAAAAAAAAAAAAATTAAATATTGATAACCATTTGATCAAATTGCATTTGTATTGTGATCTATTTTTAAAATTATAGTTATCATTAAAATAAATATAATCTAATCAAATAAATATTAATATCCAATTAATATAAATTTTTTAATTAAAATAATGTACTCCGCAAACTTTATGTAGTGCACCGTTTGAATTAACTTTAGGAAAAAGCTTCGTAGCTCAAATCTTTTGTGGCTTGATTGGTCTGAAATTCAAAATTTTAAATTTTCTCTCTCCTTGTAGTGAGTCAAATATAATATAATATATTAATATTTTTTCTCTCCTCGTACTCTGTTTTCTGTCTCCTTCTATTCAAAGCCAAAAACCATTGAAACAAAAACTCTTAGCAGATCTCTCCCACTGAAGATTACTCTCACCCGTCCCTTGCTAATCTCTCATCTTCACCAAAAATTTATAGTCCTAATCTTAGGCAAAAATTCAATTTTATACCACCTGAAATTTATATCAACACTGTTGAATAGTTTTAGGTCTTTGTCTGATTGTAATTGGGTGGTGCCTTGTACCTTCTAATACAGTTTCATCTTATTTATTTGTATATATATATATATATATGTACCATATAGAAAGCAAGGTTGAAACTATGATACAGTTAACAATATTTAGGCAAACATTTGATGAAAATGAGAAAAAATCATTAGTTCTTGAAAAATAATTTATAATGCAAATTAAAAGTAGATATCAATCTTGGAAGATACTTAGTCAGTATAGAAAGATTTGGTGGACGACTCCTCTTCTTCTACTATGGACAGAGCATAATGTTGATGTCCACACATAGCAGCGGTGGTGACACGCACATAGCAGTAGCGGCTGCGGCACACACACAGCAGCAGCACCCAGATCGGTGCTCAGTGGCAGCACTATTCCGCTCCTCTCACTCTTTCGAACAATGCTCAGCGGCGACACTCCGACCGGTGCTCAGCAGCGGCACTGTTGCTAAGTTACGAAGGAGTCTTCGCTCTGTTCTTTTCCTCTTCTTCTTTTTTTTTTTTAAATTGAAAATGGGAGTTGAGTTGAGCACACGCACACACCACATAGAAACTCAAAATCGGGCCACTCCAGCCATGACGTATTCGAGCTATGTAGCGGAACTATTAACTTTATGGGATCTTTTGAAAAGTACAAAAAAAAAAGCTACGAAGTTAGTTTTTAGTTATTTATCTATTTTGAATCATATCACCCTTTATATCTTTTATAAATAAAAAGATAAAATAAATTAAAAAAATAAAAAAATAACTTTTTTTTATCAATTTTTCAAAAGAAAATATTTGAGGGTCACAATTTTTATGATCACAATAACTCAAAACTGTCAAAATCACACCATTTTGACTAGCATTGTTGTTTTTCAAAACATCACTGTGCCGTGCACTGTTTGAATTATTGAAAAGAATCTAAAATGAAGCCCGTCGAGCCAAAAGTACCGTCTACTTTGAAGCTGTTTTCCGAAAGGACTAGACACGACAAGACAAGCACATGTCATCCTTTCCCTCGATTCTCGAAAGGCTCCACTTTCCCTTTTCTCACTTCCTCTCCAGCACTCACCAAAAATTTGTTACAGATTGAAATACTCCACTACACAAACCACATTATCTGAATCTCTGTGATAAATGGAAATGATGTTTGAGGAGGTGATTGTGGGGTCGAATTCACACTCAACTACTCCTGTTTCCCATCTCAATAATTATTCTCCCAACTCCATCGCTAGTCCCGGTGGCAGAAATTCAAGCACTCGACCACAACCACAATCGCAACCGAATCGGCGGCTGTTTGTTACAGAGGAGGAGGAGAAGAAGGATAATCGTAAGGGAAGTTGCTTCTTGTGTGATAAACAAGGTCACTGGATGAAGGATTGCCCCACGAAGAGTCCAAAGACTCCATCTTCATCTCAATCTCCATCACCATCATCACCATCACCTATTGGAGGCCATGGTGTACCCAATCTCATTTGCCGTTGTGGTACCGGAACTTGCTTCGTCCGCCGCTCTAAGACTACCAGGAATCCCGATCGCCTCTTCTACTGTTGCCCCCTTACGGTAACCCTTAAAATTGTGTGTGTGTGTGTGTGTGTTTTTTTTTTTTTATTGGGTTGTAATTTACCCTTAATTTTTTGAAATATTATTGTGATCTTTTGACACTTGTTTGATTTTCTATTTTCTATTATTGTTTTTAAGGATAAAAGTTGTAATTTCTTTGAGTGGTGCGACGAAGTGTGGAATGATAAGATCACCGTTCCTGTGTGCCGCTGTTTCGCCGGACCCTGTAGTATTTACAAGGAACCCACTTTCACCAGGTCAAATGGGGGTCGCTATTTCTTTGTATGCCCCATTAAGAAGGTATTTTATTATTACTCTCTTTTAATATTTAACCTTTTTTTACTTGTTTACTTTCTCTTTCATGTGTTCAATCTTGGAAATAAAATACCATCTTGTTTAAATGAATGTCATGGCCATTGATTTGTTGTTATTATTTTTTTTCTTCTACATATTCTTTAATGTTTATCCTTGATCAAGTGCTTTTTTGTGTCTTTTCAAATACTGATTCAACGACTTTTCCCACCTATGCTATGCCATTTGTGCAAAATTAAAATTTAATTTAATTACTTAATTTAGGAAAATGTTTAAGACCCACAAAAAAATCTCCCACAATTCGACCATGATAGATGTTGACATTTTAGTTGCAACACTCAATTGTGTATGACCTATCGCCATTGCCACATTATTGTGGGTGAATTTCGGGATTCAAATTGTGGGTGTCTAGTACTTCCCCTTAATTTATATGTCCTCTTACAGATGTTGGGGCTGGCAACTTTCATGGTTAAGAAAAAGGAGCAAGTTTTTACCCACCTCAGGGCACCTTTTCTGTGACAGGCCTTGTTAGATTTTTACTTTGGGAAACAGGGCTTCTTTCTGTCTTCTTTCGATATCCATTCCCTTACTTGAAAAATGGAAATATCCCTGCTGCTGTGTTGTTCATGTTCTTTAAAGTTGGGGGACATGCAGAATTTGTATTCATTGCCTGGACTTGAATTTCAAAAGAGGTTAGCCTTTTTTATTTATTTATTTTTCTTTTTTTAAAACGAATAACAAAAATAAGTTTGGAAACTGTTTTCATTTCCAAAAAAAAGTTATTTTAAAAAATTTCCAAACTGGTGGTGGGGTTAGGTTTTGTCAAATCAAGGTGGGGTCAAAACTAAGTCGTAGGGGTTATAAGCTAAAGTGGTGTTTTGGTTATGACCTAAAATAGTGTTCGTTACGAGGCAAAGCAACATAGATAGTGAGTAGAGCTGCGAACGAGTCAAGTCAAGCTGAGTTTTAGTATGTTTGGGCTTGTTTATGAAGATTTTAATGAATTCGAGTTTGAACTTGGGCTCAATAAAAATTTAACGAACCGAACTCGAGCTCGAGCCGAGTTGGCTTAGACTTGACTGGAGCTCAAACTTGTCCACAAGCCTTAACGAGCTAAAAAAGTTATAAATTCATATTTGCGTATGACACTAAAGTTACAATTGAAATTTTGATTATACAATTATATATATACAATATATATAAACATACATACTAAAAGAAAAGTGAATATTTGACTAAAATAATAATATCTACTATCACTATTATATAAATGTATTATCTATAGTTAGTTATTGTTTACATTTATATTTTTTAAATATATAAATAACATATTTATTTTATTTTTTATGCATATTTTTACATTATTTAATATATAAATAATAAATGTTAAACAAGTTAGCTAACAGGCTGAGTTTTAGGCCTCGTTTGGGAACATGCTATTTTAGTAACTTTTTGACTTTTTTGGCTAAAATATGAGGTAAAAAAAATTAGTATGTTTGGGGTGACTTTTTGGCTTTTACGAAAAGATGTGCAAAAAGTAGAGAGAAAAGAGAATTTTTGACTTTTTGGTATAAGTTATAGGCTTTTTGGGTTTTTAAATTTTTTAGTAACTTTTTGACTTTTTGGCTAAAATGTTAACTTGCCAAACGAGGCCTTAATATGTTTGGGCTTATTTACTAAGGTGCCGTTTGGTAACACTTATGTTTTCAGTTTTCTGTTTATATTTACAAAAATTTTAAAAACTCAAATAAAAACTTATTTGGTAAAATTTTTGATTTATAAATCAATGGTCTCAGTTTATAAATTTGGCCAAAAAAATGAAAGCACAAAAAATGTGTTTCCATTTTGAGTTTTCAGTTTTTTTTTTTTTTACCACCCAACACTAGCCACCATCCGTCACCATTTTCTACCACCATCTTCCGCCACCACCCCCCACCCCCCACTACCACCTGCCACCACCACTCACTACCCATCTGCCACCACCACCCACCACCCGCTACCACTACCCACCACCCGCCACCCATCCACCCGCCACCACCCACCTGCTACCCACTCGCCATCACCACCCACCCCCACCACCACCACTCACCACCTACCTGCCACCACCACCCACCACCACCCACCTGCCACTTGCCACTCACTCACCACCACCACCCATTCCTCGTTACCACCACCACCACCACCACCACCCACCACCTACCTGCCATCCACCCTCCACCACCCGCCACCCGCCACTACCATCCACCGCCCACCACCACCACCCGCCACCTACTTGCCACCACCACTCACCACCCGCCTGCCACCACTAGCCGCCTGCCACCACTAGCCACCTGCCACGTACCCGTCACCACTACCCGCCACCCACCACCACCACCACCACCACCACCCACCCGCCACCCACCTACCACCATCACCCACTCGCTATCACCTATCACCTGCCATCGTCACCCACCCACCTACCACCACCCACCTACCACCACCACCACTCGCCACCACCCACCACCACCCGCCATCTGCTACCACCAGCCACCAGCCACCACCCACCCACCACTACCACCACCCACCCACCACTACCACCACCACCACCACCCACTTGCTACCACCCGCCACCGTCACCCACCCACCCACCCACCAATCATCACCATTCACCACCACCACCCACCTGCCACTACTACCCGCCGCCGCCACCACCACCACCACCACCCACTCGCTATCACCCACCACCTGCCGCCATCACCCACCCACCCACCACCACCCACTGCCACCAGCTACCCACCACCCACCGTCACCACTTTCCACTACCGTCTTCCACTGCCACTTGCGACCACTTGCCATTTCTCACTCTTTTTTATATTTTTAAATTTTTTTAAACATTTTGTCAATTACCAAACGCGTTTGTAGTTTATATTTTTTTAAAAATAAACAAAAAATAAACAAAAATCAGTTTATAAAATTTTTGTAAATATAAACTGAAAACGTAAACATTACCAAACACACCCTAAGAGTTTAACGAGGTCGAGTTCGAATGCAAAAAAAAAAAAAAATTAACGTACTAACTTCGAACTAGTCCTTATCGAGCCAAGATTGAGTCTGTTCATGAATGACTCTGTTCATTTGCAACCCTAGTAGTGAGGTAAAGTGGTGTTTTAGTTGTGAGCCAAAGGGTCCTACTTACAAGGTAAATATTATTATTTGTTTCACAACAAAGATCACTTTAGATCATAGCAAAGCATATGCTACACATTTTTTAGAAGTGTGTAGTGTACGAAACATGGGTTTTGTTTTTGCTTTTTGAAAAAAGCAAAAAAATTGGAAAACATGTTTCTTCTTTTCTATACAAAACACACGAAACTATAAAATCGCCAATAGCCACCTCAACTATTATTGTTGGTGAGCTACTAATACCACAAACCAATTTTATGTTCCTATCACGTTTATTGATCCATTAATTAAATGACTTTTTTTTTTTTTTTTTTTTTTTTTTTTTTTTTATATTATGTGATAGTTATCGTGGCATTTTTTGTCTAACTTTGAATAGAAAGTAGCTTTAGGAGTAAAGTGGAAAAAACTTGAAATTTGAAGGGCCAAAGTGGGAAAAAATAAACTTTTAAGGGCTAAAGTGAAAAAGTGGCCAAATATAAATATACAATATTTTTTTGTTTAAAAGATGTTTGGGTATTATTTTCAATCATTTTGGTGTAGTTTCTCGTTGTATGAAAAAGTGGGTTTGGAACTCCTTCCGGCTTAGTTCACCGAACAAATTGAGATTGTTTGGTCTTTGGTAGCCAAACAATTTAAGTTTGTTCGGACTTCTATGACCGAACATGGCTAATTAATCAATTTTGGCCCATTTGGTGGGACACGGGCCAAACACACTTGATTTGGTTGACCGTTTTCCAACCGAACAAACCAACTTTGTTCGGTCGTGTGTTGTTGAACAAACAGAATTTGTGAGACTCTGGTTCGTTGAACAAAGCATGAACACTGAAAAGAAACTGTGGAACTGGTGGTCGGGGGGAGGCTATGAAGTGGTGATTGTAGCGGTGAGGGGTTGCTAGGTGGTGGCCATGGGAGTGAGCTGCGGGGTGATGCTCGGAGGTGGCAGAGGTGGTGATGGAGGTTGTAGTAGTTGAAGATGGATGAGTTGGGATTCGGAAGATATTGAGTTTAAGGAGAAGAGAGGAGGTTAGGGCTGAGGGTAGAAAAAAGGAGTGTGTAAAGAGATGAAATAAGATTTTTGAATTTTTTGGAGTGGTGTAATTAGAAAAATTGTGTAATGAGGTAAAATTGTTGTGTAAATATAATTACCTTTGTTTAAATAAGCTAGAATTGGTTTTTTGCTCTGTAAATGTCTTTTTTACCACTTTTAGCTGTAAAGTGAATTTACCTACTTTTTGTAATTAATTACCAGATTAAGAGGTCATTCCAACAATTGATCAATCTAATGAAATTATATATAAGGCACAATAATAACACAAATATTAAAAAGGCATACCGATTAAAGCTTTCCAAAGTTATCAAACAAGAAGTCAAATATTAACATGACAGCACTTGCATATATTCATTATCAGGCACATTAAAAATAAAAACCAACAAGAAAGTTTCAAACCAGGCACACTTCATCCAATCAAAGGAACACATTTATCATAGTACTAGTCCTAAAGTTAATAAAAAATAGTTCACAGAGAGGTAGTGGAGCTGCCATTCTCAGATTGTCACGCTGCTGCTGCTGAGAGCTAGAGTTCGAGTGATGGGTTTCAAGGTGCACCACCTTCTGCATAAGCTGAGAATCAGAATCACCCTTGGAGGTGATTATGAAAATCAGCTTATTTACCCTCCAAAAAAGCTGTTATAAGTTTTAGTTGGTGTCATAAAGCTGTAACAAACAGTTAGATTCTGCTTTATTTAAGCTAAAATCTATAAGTTGAGTAGAAAAAAGCAGTAACAAACACCCATGAATGTGTTGGAGATGTCACGTCAGAATGGGAAAAGGAAAAAAGTTTTTATTATTATTAGATTTTTTGTTTTTTTTAAAGAAACAAAAAGAATAGTGTAAGCTTGCTGAAAAGCCAATCATTGAAAAAGTTGAATGACATGGCAATTTAGAAAAGTTACAGTATGGAATTAGAAGTTAAAAAGAGGTGTGGTGATGGCTTATGAGGACAAAAGTGTCATTTTAATCAATGGAACAATAAATGTATGTGGAGCCATAGAATTGGTTTGTGATATTAACTACTCATTTATTTTTGCACTTCTGAAATGTATCTCCTTGGATAAATTAATCTTTAAAAGCTATTTGTGCTTCATAATGCTATTTAAATTCTTACAGGGACAGGGTGCTTGTGACTTCATTCAATCATTGGATGCTACTAGTAGTCATTCAGATAAAAGTGTTATTTCTCAGTCTACATTGACCAACTGTCATGACACTAGCCCCTCAAGCAGTGACTTAGTTGAGGATGGGGATTTCAGCCAACAAGGGATGGATGTTGTGTCACATGTAGTGAACAGTTCTGAACATCCTCAAAAGTTGGGGGCAATTTCTGAAATTTCTAAGAGAGATAAAGTGAAGCTGATGGATTTTCAGGCCCAAGAAGAGACGCCAGATGAGCCTATGCGAAAGCATTGTAAACGGCAACGACATGAGGCTCCAGAAATTGATGGTTTCATCCTTGATTCAACAAGTTATTGTTCTGACATGCCACAGTCAAAATCAGGGGACCCTACAACTACGAAGGCACTCCGGGCGTCTACTATAACATCTGAGGTTTTGATTCATCAAAGGCAAGTGGAGTTTTTGTCGGAGATTTCTTTTGCCAGAGCTTCTTTGTCAGAAGGTGTGTCTTGTTTGTGATTTACGTTTCATTATTTAATATCATTACATATGGTTATTTGAATTTTCCTACATTACCAGGAGTTGTGTTTTTTTATCTCTCTTTTGTTAATGTGGTTCTTATATGAATTCATCTTGTGTAGGTTCTACTTACTACCACAATGATTCTGCCTTATCTACGACCACAGTGGCCTTGACAGATAATTGTTTGAAGGGAACGGTCATATGTCAAATTTTAGGGTTTAATGTTAAGGGCTGGTGTGGACGGCTTGTGTTTTCCCCATCTCGATGCCTGATATTTCCTGCTCCTAAGCCTTTCTTTTGTTGTAAGTAGGACTATATACTTCAGTTAGCTTTTTCTTCACGTCTGGCAACCAGGTTTCAAATTTATTTTGCATTTCTTCTCAGGTGTTTTCCCTGCATTTGATCCCATTTTTGTCCCTCAAGATGTCGACACATTTGATGCTGAAGCACCAAACATTGCAATGCCGAGTCTGTCACCTGCTCAATCTAACAAATCATCTTTGCTTACTCCTCCTGGTCAGCCTTTAGGTTCTTCTCTTTCGGGGCCATCAGGTCTCAGCCCTCCTTCCAAAATTTTACAAGGAAACATCATGACAAATTCAATTGTTGAGGTATTCAAGCAGGCTGCAGTGCGCCTTCAAGATGATCTTCTCAATGTTTTGAAGTCTAAGGATTTTCATGATCATGAGTCTATGATCCTAGAGGCCTGTTCTATTTTTGGTGCTCTAGATGCTCTGTTTGTTGATTCTCAACCCTTTAAAGAACAAGTGGAGGAATTTATTGGTTGTGCAGCATCACTTGCTGAAGTAGAATTGTCTATTAACAATGACCGCTCTGCACAGAAGCTTGTTATCATGTACGAATGCAAAAAACGACAGTTGGAAGATATTTCTCGTCGTCATGCTGAGACTCGGGCTGCTTTAGAAGCTTCTAATGAGCGCCATCAATCCCTTCAAAAAGAGGCCTCCCGTGTCAAGGATGAGCTTTTACGTATAGAGGAGCAATTGTCTTCTTGTGAGGGTGAGAAGATGAAGATAGGGAATTGCTTGGATCAAATCACTGAAGACATGTTGAATTCTGAGGCAAGTTTACAAGTTGCATTTGGTGAGGCAGAAGCTGCTATGAAACTTTGTCAACAGAGGGAAGCAGAAAGGAATGTTGCAAAGGAAGCCTTTGAGAAGGCGAGGTCCAACCTGCGACGAAGCTTGTGAGTATGTTGATTTAAATTTGGTTGTATACTCTCTCTCTCTCTCTGACTTTAGGTATGCCCATGCCCTTTAATTATGTGTATAATGATAAAGACTTGTTCTTTTATTTATGGTTGCACCTCTTATTTATCTTGAGCTCTTTTAATCTGGCTTTTATGGTGAGCAGTGACTTTCAAATCCCTTGTTAACAAGGTTTGTAAGGTGTACTTCGTTAACATCTCAAACTTTCTCCAATTGGAGCCAGAGGCTATGTTTCTATTAGGATTTGTCAAGGGCAATGAAAAGGGTGAGCATTATGGCCACGGCTGAAACGGTCCAATGAATCCAATTGTAAATTGTAAAGATTGATGGCATGCTCTGACTTAAAGTTGCTTTTACTGTATATTCAAATATTTTAATAAAAAATTTATTATTCGTTTTTTGGATTTGCGTCAATAGTTATTATTGTAAATACTATTTATTGAAAGTGCAATTGGACCTATCAAATCAAATCTTTTGCTGCAAAAAGAAAAGTCGCGAATTGCAAATTTTGAATAAGGAAAAGCAATGCGAAGATTGATACGTCAGAGGAGCGTGTATTAGGCGCGCAGAGGAGTGTCTCCTCCCCCGACGGGTAGAATTTTGGGTATAAATATAAGTATTTTGTTGCGAGAAAAATTATTAACTTGAAGAGAAAAATTTGTGTTTTCAAAAATTTTGATTATATTTTTCACTTGGTTCTTTTACTTTCAAATTTAAGTATTGTCTTTATTCTTATATTAAAGGAGAGCTAAAATATTTCTTATCTTTATTGATTATTTTGTGAGAGAATTTTATAAAGGGCAGTCATTTATTGTTGTCAAGGAGGATCCATGAAGAGTGGACACAGATTCGGCGTATCGAACCAATATAAATCGATGTTTTTCATTTTCTTTTCCTATCTCTTTTACTTTTATTTTTATTATTATTGTTTTGTTTTTTTTTTATTTAAATTTAGATATTTTGATTATTATATTTAAAATTGTAAAATTATTTTTTATTTACTTTATTCATCCCCTCTTGGGTTACCTATCTAGGATAATAAAATATTGATAATTTTTCAAAGCACATGGGATAATATTTGTATTTTAAATAAACTTAAGAAAATGTATTTTTAATTTATCAATTTTTAAAAGGAAATGGGGTTGTTGGCTGCTGTGTTCCCACACAACAGTCACTGTTGTACCCTCGTATGGCCCTATTTTGAGACTCGTTTTAATAATCAAAATCACTCACTTTTTAGAATATATTAAGTAGAATATATCTGTAAAAAATTAAAATTTATTGAATATCATTAACATTTTCATTGACTCACATTATATCAACAAAATTAAATGGCAAATGTGCTTTGAAGTAAAATGAAATGTGAGTTGATGAATTGTTGGGATATACTTTCTTATTGGAGTGTGAGACCTAATTGATTTGTTAAAAGAATTTTAATTTGACTTGGTTTAGGTATAATATATTTTTATATATTATATTTGTGGAGACCCAATTGAATTTGGATACAACTAAAATTTTGATAAAACAAACCCAAGATTTAATATATATATATATATATTATATTCATTCGATGCATCTGGAGAGAGGGCCGCGGCTGCTATACATACAAATTCGGTAGCTTTTGTCTATGTAGGAGCAACAGTGGTAGGTCAAAAAGTCAATTCGGTGGATTAATTGAATAAGCTTGCCGTGTGATTTTCAATTGGTGTTTGGGCAATGCTATTGCTTGATTAGTTGATGCTACTGTTTTCCGTTCTTTCGAAGGATAGTTTGGTTCGTTATTTTGGGTCCTCTTCAACTCTGGTTCTGAAAATTTTGGTTTTTCTATTTGGTGAGGTCTTTCCTCTTGTTTATTTGTGATTATTTGGAATTCACCTAAGGGTGGTTTTGTGAGACCATTCGTGTCTCGTTTGTAATCGTTTGGAAACTTATTTGGTTGATAGTGAAATCGGATTTCGATCCCGTGGACGTACTTTACATTGAGGGAACCATGTAAAAACTCTTGTGTTGTTTTTGATTTAATTTTTTCGCATTAGTTTTTATTTCCATTGATTGATTTACTTGTGGAGAATTACATATTTTTCCTAACAACTGATATCAAAGCTTACGGTTTGTTTGGATACATTTATTTGTGTAAATCAATGGAGGGGAATGTGGGTCGTAGGTCTAGCTTCAATGGAAGCAATTGGGTAACTTGAAAAACTAAAATAGAGGACCTATTATTTTGTAAATATTTGTATGGACCCATTGAGGGTGATAGTGGCAAACCCGAGGATATGAAAGATGATAAATGGAATAGGCTTAATCGAAAAGCCGTTGGTGTTATCCGTCAATGGATTGATGACAGTGTGTTTCATCATGTTGCTACTGAAACTTCGGCACATGATTTATGAAAAAAATTAGAGTCTTTATGATAGAAAATCAGCCACAAATAAAGCCTTTCTGTTTCGTAAGTTGGTTAATTTAAAATATAAAGATGACATCCCCATTCCAGAACATTTGAATGAAATAAAGAGTATTGTTAACCAACTTGCTTCTATAAAAATTATTTTTGATGATGAGTTGCAGGCTTTGATGCTACTTAGTTCTTTGCCCAAAAGTTGGGAAACTTTGGTTGTGACAGTTAGTAATTCGACATCCGATGGAGTTGTCACAATGGGCCAAGTCACTAGTTGCCTGTTGAATGAAGAAATTAGAAGAAAATCAACGGGTTCCTCTCATTCGGAAGCATTTGTTGTGAGAGGTCGAAGTAAAACAAGAGGGAGGAGTAAGACTCCTCATGGCCATGATCAAAGTTGTGACAAATCAAAAGATGGTTCTTTTTTAAAGAAAGACATTGAGTGCTATTATTGCCATGAGAAAGGGCACATGAAACGAGAATGCCGAAAGCTTAAGAACAAGGAGAAAAGGCGTGACAAAAGTGTGGATAAGAAACAAGAAGACACAACGGCAGTTACTACCGATGATCTCATGGTCGTTTGTAAAGATAATTGTATTAATTTTGTGGGCCAAGAGAGAAATTAGATAATTGATTCCGGTGCTTCTTTTCATGTGACTTCTCGAGTTGATTTCTTCACTATCTACACCGAAGGAGATTATGGTTCTGTTCGAATGGGTAATGAAGGTTTGTCCAAGATTATCGACATGGGTGATATTTGCTTGGAAACAAATTTGGGCTGCAAGTTGTTGCTTAAAGATGTGAGGTATGTTCCCGACATTCGCCTCAATTTGATCTCTACTGGAAAACTAGATGATAAAGGCTTTAACAACAAATTTGGTGATGGAATATGGAAGCTCACAAAGGGTTCTTTGGTGGTGGCTAAGTGCAAGAAGACTCGTACACTTTATTCGATGCAAGGAAAAATTTGTAAAGGTGTTGTCAATGCACTTCAAGATAATACTTCTACCGAATTGTGGCACAAGCGACTTGGGCACATGAGTGAAAAAAGGCTGCGAGTTTTGTTCAAGAAAGAGCTTCTACCCGGTTTGAAAGGTACACATCTCAAAACTTGTGTTCATTGTTTGGCGGGTAAACAACATAGAGTTTCTTTTCATAAAAATGTTGCTTCCAGAAAAGAAAATATTTTGGAGTTGATTTATTCGGATGTTTGTGGTCCTTTAAAAGTTAGAACACATAGTAGTGCACTTTATTTTGTTACTTCCATTGATGATTATTCAAGGAAAGTTTGGGCTTTTCTACTAAAAACTAAAGATCAAGTTCTAGAAGTATTGAAGCATTTTCAGGCCATGGTTGAAAGAGAAACAGGGCAGAAATTGAAGTGCATCCGATCAGACAATGGTGGTGAATACATTGGGCCATTTGACGAGTATTGTTGCAGCCAAGGTATTCGGCACCAAAAGACAGTTAAGAAGACTCCTCAACAAAATGGCGTTGCCGAGAGGATGAACCGCACCATTGTGGAAAGAACAAGGCGTTTGCTTTCACAAGCTTAATTGCCAAGATTCTTTTAGAGTGAAGCAATGAAGACAGCGGTTGACGTAATCAATTTGCCTCCTTCCTATCCTTTGAATGGTGATGTTCCAGAAAGAGTTTGGACCGGTAAAGATGTATCTTATGAGCACTTGAGAGTGTTTGGTTGCCGAGCTTTTGTTCACATTCCAAAAGATGAGAGGTCCAAGCTTGATAGCAAGTCAAGACAATGTATTCTTCTTAGCTATGGGCGTGATGAATTTGGGTATAGATTGTGGGATTCGGTCGACATGAAAATCATCCGAAGCCGTGATGTTGTGTTTCTTGAAGACCAAACAATTGAAAACTTTGGCAAAGGTGATCAACCGGAGCCAAAAACTAGTGATCTCATTGACATAGATCCATCTCCTTCATCTTTGGTGGATGATGAAAATGGGGGAGATGTGCAGCCACCTATTGAAGATGTAGAGGATGATGCTAATCCTAATAAAGTTGAGCCAGAAATTGAGGAAGAGCATCCACCTCAAGAACCACCACCACAACTTGAGTTGAGGAAATCTACAAGGAACCGACAACCTTCAAGAAAGTATCCTCCCAATGAATTTGTGTTGATTTCCGATCCAGGGGAGCCTGAGAGCTACCAAGAAGCAATTGAGCATGCAAAGAAAGGTGATTGGAAAAAGGCCATGGACGAGGAGATGAAGTCCTTACTTGAAAACCAGACTTATGATTTAGTGAAGTTGCCTAAAAGGAGGAAAATTCTGAAAAATAAGTGGGTTTTCAAATTGAAAAATGATGACAAGAATCTGAGGTACAAAACACGTCTTGTTGTGAAAGGCTTTGGGCAAAAGAAAGGTATTGACTTTGATGAGATTTTCTCGCCGGTTGTGAAGATGTCTTCTATTCGGGTTGTATTTGGCATGGCTGCAAGTATGGACCTTGAAGTTGAGCAACTTGATGTGAAGACCGCATTTCTTCATGGTGATCTTGAAGAAGAAATTTACATGGAGCAACCGGAAGGTTTTGTGAAAAAAGGGAAAGAGAAATTTGTTTGCACATTGAAGAAAAGTTTGTATGGTCTCAAGTAAGCCTCGCGACAATGGTACAAAAAATTTGACTCTTTCATGATGAATAATGGTTTTTCTAAAATCACTTCGGACCATTGTGTGTTTGTGAAAAATTTCCCGAATGACAAATTTATTATTCTTTTGCTTTATGTTGATGACATGTTAATTGTGGGTCAAGATTCTACCATGATAAACAGGTTGAAATTGGAGTTGAGCAAGTCTTTTGCTATAAAAGATTTGGGGCCGGCAAAGCAAATTCTTGGTTTGAAAATTGTTCGTGATCGCAAAGAGGGGCTGATTTGGTTATCTGAAGAAAGCTACATTGAGAAAGTTCTTGAGAGATTCAGCATGGATAAAGCAAAGCCGGTTGGTTCTTCACTTGCGGGTCACTTCAAGCTTAGTTCAAATCAATGTCCTACAAGCGAGAAAGACAAAGTAGAGATGTTGAAAGTTCCTTATGCTTCAGCAGTTGGTTCTTTGATGTACGCTATGGTTTGTACAAGGCTGGATATTGCTCACGCCGTTGGTGTGGTGAGTCGGTTTCTTTCTAATCCGGGTAAAGAACATTGGGCAGCGATCAAATGGATTCTAAGGTATCTTCGAGGGATTTTGAAGGTGTGTTTGTGTTTTGAGGATGGTAAACCGATGCTTGATGAGTTCACAGATTCTGATATGGTCGGTGATATTGATTCTAGGAAATCTACTTCGGGGTATTTGATGATTTTTGCAGGGGGAGCTGTGGCATGGCAATCTAAATTACAAAAATGTGTTGCTCTCTCAACTACCGAAGCTGAATTTATTGCCATTACAGAAGCTTGCAAAGAAGAGTTATGGTTGAAGAAATTTTTGCAAGAGTTGGGTTTGAAGTAAGAAAAGTATATGCTTTATTGTGATAGTCAAAGTGCTATTCATTTGAGTAAAAATTCTACTTTTCATTCGAGATCGAAACACATTGATGTGAGATACCACTGGATTCGTGATGTGTTAGATTCGAAATTATTGCAACTTGAAAAGGTTCACACAGATGATAATATTTCAGATATGTTGACAAAGACTTTGTCGAGGGATAAACATTTAAAGTGTCGAACTTTAGCGGGTATGGTTGATCTCTCCACCTAAGTCGGTAGGGAGAGAATTGTTAGGATATACCTCCTTATTGGAGTATGGGACCCAATTGATTTGTTAAAAGAATTTTAATTTGGCTTGGTTTAGATATAATATATTTTTATATATTATATTTGTGGAGACCCAATTGAATTTGGATATAACTAGGATTTTGATAAAACAAACCCAAGATTTAATATATATATATATATATATTATATTCATCCGATGCATCTGGAGAGAGGGCCGCGGCTGCTATACATACAAATTCGGTACCTTTTGTCTATGTAGGAGCAACAGTGGTAGGTCAAAAAGTCAATTCGGTGGATTAATTGAATAAGCTTGCTGTGTGATTTTCAATTGGTGTTTGGGCAATGCTATTGCTTGATTAGTTGATGCTACTGTTCTCCGTTCTTTCGAAGGATAGTTTGGTTCGTTATTTTGGGTCCTCTTCAACTCTGGTTCTGAAGATTTTAGTTTTTCTATTTGGTGAGATCTTTCTCTTGTTTATTTGTGATTATTTGGAATTCACCTAAGGGTGGTTTTGTGAGACCATTCTTGTGTCGTTTGTAATCGTTTGGAAACTTATTTGGTTGATAGTGGAATCAGATTTCGATCCCGTGGACGTACTTTACATTGAGGGAACCATGTAAAAATTCTTGTGTTATTTTTGATTTAATTTTTCTGCATTAGTTTTTATTTCCATTGATTGATTTACTTGTGGGGAATTACATATTTTCCTAACAAAGGTCAATGATGTTCAATTTGAATTTGTGTATGTATATTCTAATTGATGTACGCTAAAAAATGAACGGTTAAAATTATAAAAATGGATCACCAGAATAGGCCTGTATAAAGATACAATAGTGACAGTTATGTTGGGTGTACAACAACCAATCCATTTCCATTTCAAAAAGACAAACCATGTTAATAAATAAGTTTTGCTATTCAAACTAAAAAATTACTCACTTTTCAAAACCAATGATTAATCAATTAATTACTCTCGCATAATATTTCGTTCTCATATCTTTTATAATTATTAATCAATAATATATTTTACACATTTTTAAATCCAAAAAGTAACTTATATATTGTTTTCTTAATAAGACATGGAAGGACGAGAATAGCTTATCTCCAGTGACAAAACGAATTGAATGTTGCTACTGGGTGCTACTACTGGGTTTCGATGAGCTTAAATTTAGGTTCATTTTGATGATTGAATTTGATAATTGAAACCATTCAAGAGTGTTTTGGAAGAATTGTTAAAAAGTAGTTTTTTTGATTTTTTTTAGCTTTTAATTTTTTTTTTGTGCAAAAAATATGAGAAGTGATGTGACTCAAAATAAGTTAAAAATTATTTTTTGACTTTTTATTTGCTTCCCAAATGACCCCTCAAAATGTATAGCTCGTCGAATAATTATTCTTGCAAAAAAAAAAAAAAAACACTTTAAATATTGATAATTATTTGATCAAATTACATTTGTATTTATAATCTATTTTTAAAATTATAATTATCATTGAAATAAATATAATCTGATTAAATAAATATTAATATTCAATTAATATAAAATTTTTAATTAAAATAATGCACTCCACAAACTTTATGTAGTGCACTGTTTGAATTATTGAGAAGAATCTAAAATGAAGCCCGGTTCTGCTATGTAGCCCAAAATTTTCGAGCTCGAAATTGGCTCGAATCCAAAACAACGTCGTTTTGAATTTTTTTTTTATTTTCCTCTTTCTTTCTCGTTTTTTTGAAGAAGAAGATGAAAAAGAGCAGAAGTAGGACCAGAAGAAGAAGAGAAGAAGAAGAGAAGAGAAGAGGGAGCAGCCAACAACATTCATCAACACATCATCATCATCAACAACAACATCTTCTTCAACATATCATCAACAACCAACAATTTTTTCCCCCCCATCATCTTCAGATCAGATCTACTAGAAAAAAAATAAAAATAAATCAACATCTTCATCAACACATCATCATCATCAACAACAACATTTTCATCAACATCATCATCATTAACACATCATCATCAGCCCAAAAAAAAAAAAAAAAAAAAGATTCAGATCTGATTCAGATTTAGATTCGATCACCGCCATCACCGTCGATCTTCCTTCTCTTCCTCTTCCGCCATCACCGTCTTCTTCTTTTCCTCCTCCTCTCCATCTTTTCTACTTCTTCTCTCTTCCTCTTCTCTTTTCTTCTCTCCTTTCTCTCTCTCACCTCTGTCTGTGTTCAAAAGTAAGAAAAGGAAGAAAAAGAAAAGAACAAAAAAAAAAAAAAAAAAAAAATTCCAAAACGACGTCATTTTGGGTTTCGAGTCAATTCGAGCCACTTATTTTCGGGTTATCGAGTATAATCAAATGAAGCCCATCGAGCTGAAGGTACCGTCTACTTTGAAGCTGTTCTTCAAACAACAATGATAGGTGACCCGAAAAATCATGGCTCGAATGGCTTGAAATATCCAAAACGACGTCGTTTTGACACATTCGAGCCATTCGAGCCACAAAAATTCGGGCACCAAACATTTTCCATTCTCCGAAAGGTCTAGACACGACAAGACAAGTCATCCTTTCCCTCCTTTCTCGAAAGGCTCCACTTTCCCATTTCTTATTTCCTCTCTAGCACTCAACAAAAAATTGTTACAGATAGAAATACTGCACTACGCAAAACACATTATCTGAATCTCTGTGATAAATGGAAATGATGTTGGAGGAGGAGGTGTTTGTGGATCGAATTCAGACTCAACTGTTTCCCATCTCAATTATTATTCTCCCAACTGTGTCGCTAGTCCCGGTGGCAAAAATTCAAGCACTCGACCACAACCACAATCACAATCGAATCGGCGGCTGTTTGTTACAAAGGAGGAGGAGAAGAAGGATAGTCATAAGCGTAGTTGCTTCCACTGTCATAAACAAGGTCACTGGATTAAGGATTGCCCCATGAAGAGTCCAAAGACTCCATCTTCATCTCTATCTCCTTCACCATTATCACCATCACCTATTGGAGGCCATGGTGTACCCAATCTCATTTGCTGTTGTGGTATCGGAACTTGCTCCGTCCGCCGCTCTAAGACTACCAGGAATCCTGCCTTTTTTACTGTTGCCCCCTCCCGATAACCCTTCAAATTTTTGTTTTTTGGGTTTTAATTTACCCTTAATTTTTTGAAATATTATTGTGATCTTTTGACACTTGTTTGATTTTCTATTTTCTATTATTGTTTTTAAGGATAAAAGTTGTAATTTCTTTGCGTGGTGCGACAAAGTGTGGAATGATAAGATCACCGTTCCTGTGTGCCGCTGTTTCGTCGGACCCTGTAGTATTTACAAGGAACCCACTTTCACTAGGTCAAATGTGGGTCGCTATTTCTTTGTCTGCCCCATTAAGAAGGTATTTTATTATTGGTCTCTTCTAATATTTAACTTTTTTTACTTGTTTACTTTCTCTTTCATGTGTTCAATCTTGGAAATAAAACACCATCTTGTTTAAATGAATGTCATGGCCGTTGATTTGTTCCTATTATTTTTTTTCTTCTACATATTCTTTAATGTTTATCCTTGTTCAAGTGCTTTTCTCTGTCTTTTCAAATATTGATTCAACAACTTTTCCCCCCTATGCTATGCTATTTGTGCAAAATTAAAATTTAATTTTATTCCTTTATTTAGGAAAATGTTTAAGATCACAAAAAATCGACCACAATTCGACCATGATAGATGTTGACATTTTATTTGCGACACTCAATTGTGTATGACCTATCTCCATTGCCACAGTATTGTGGGTGAATTTAAGAGTTCAAATTGTGGGTTTCTAGCATTTCCCCTTAATTTATATGTCCTCTTAGAGATGTTGGGCTGACAACTTTCTGTAAAATTCTTGAAAGATTTTCTGTATATTCAATTGTATTTGTTTACAAAGAGTCCATCATTTTATATAGCCCTAAATCTATGATTGAAAAAGGAAATACAAAGATTTCTATTTACACTACAATCCTTCCTAATGCCTAATTCCTAATATACATAATCATGTCATATATACAATATATTCTCACACCCCGCTCAAACCCAAGGTGTTTTAGTAGAAAATACTGAGAATTTGCTAAGAAGAAACTGAAACTGAGCGGTAGTGTGAGTCTTGGTGAAGAAGTTTACAAGTTGCAAAGCCGATGAGACAAAAGGAAGCGAGATAGAGTCAGATTGAAGATGTTGTCAGACAAAGTGACAATCAATCTCAATGTGTTTCGTCCGTTCATGAAAGACAGTATGGTGGGAAATTTGAATAGCACTGCGGTTGTCACAATAGAGAGAGGTTGGAGAAGACTGAGGTACACCTAAATCAGAGAGAAGACAACGAAGCCAAATAAGCTCAGTAGTAGCATGAGCCATAGCACGGTACTCAGCTTCAGCAGTAGAGTGAGCAACGATAGTTTGTTTTTTGCTTTTTCAAGAGATCAAGGAATCTCCAAGAAACATACAGAAACCAGAGGTGGACAAGCGATTATTAACATCACCAGCCCAATTAGAATTAGTATAGGCGAGTGACAGTTACCTCTGAACAATATAAGCCCAATTAGAATTATTAACATCACCAGACCAAGTCTAAAGAGGAAGTAGAGGATAACAGTAAGCTCTGAAAGATGGTACTCTGAAGATAGTGAAAAATGCGAACTAAAGCAGCCCAATGGGTAGAACGAGAAGCATAAACGAACTGACTAACCACATAAACAATATAAGTAAGATCAGGTGAGTGACAGTTAAATAAACTAAACAATCCATATGCTCGAGATAGAAAATGAGATCATCCAAAGGGACACCATTAGTAGAGTTAAACTTCACATTAAACTCAATAGATGTATTAAAAACCTTGGTATCAATAAGACCGGCACGGTAAATAATCTCATTAGCATACTTGGCTTGAGACAGAAAATATCCCTTTGGAGATGAGGCAATCTCAATACCAAGAAAATGCGGCAATGGACCCAAATCCTTCATTTTGAAGGTGCGGATGAGATGTTGTTTGACTTCAGAGATGGCAGAAGAGTTAGAGCCAGTGATGATCATATCATCCACATAGAGTAGGAGAGCAACAAAACCAGCCGAGGTATGTCTAAAAAACAAAGCAGAGTCAGAAGTAGAAGGATGAAATCCAAGCTCAGTAACAGCAATCTGAAAGCGATCATACCAAGCACGAGGAGATTGCTTCAAACTATACAGAGCACGCCGAAGATGACAAACCTGTCTAGAGGAGTGGAGAAGGCCAGGGGGAGGACACATATAGATCTTGGTGAGATGACTGTTAAGAAAAACATTCTTAACATCCATCTGGTAGAGAGGCCAATGTCGAACAGCAACAACAGAAATCAAGGTACGGACAGTAGTCATCTTGGCAACAAGGGCAAATGTCTCCTCATAATCAATACCATACTCCTACGAGAAGCTTTTGGCAACCAAGCGAGCTTTGTATTGCTTGAGAGAATCATCAAAATGAGTCTTGACTTTATAGATCCATTTGCAACTAACAGATTCTTGCCAGCAGGAAAAAGAACCAACTCCCAAGTGTTGCAAGGCAAACAACTCATCCTCCATAGCTTGAACCCAATTAGGATCTTGATAGGCCTCCGTGTAAGACTGAGGTTCTGAAAAAGAATGAATAAGAGACAAAAGAGTATGATTAGAAGCAGAAAAACATGTATTAGACCAACCTAACTTGTTTGAAGGATGACGCTCACGAGTAGGATATCAGTATGCAGCAGGATCAGAGTCGTCAGAAGTAGGAGCAGCAACAGGAGTGGAGACAACTGGTGGTGGGGGAGCCGTGCGATGAGAATAGACTAACGAAGGGGAAAAAGAAGCTGAAGGAGGAAAAAGAGCCATAGGTGACGCAGATGGAGAAGTAGGAATGGCCTCACGAGGATCAGTGGAGGGGTACTCAACATGAGGTGTAGAAAAGGGAGAAGATGGAATAAGCTCAAGAGGAATAGTGGAGATGTACTCCTCAGACGGGACCTCAGAAGGAAATGGATCATATTAAGTAGGACTATAACCCAAAAAGATATAGATGAACGACCGGGCACTAAGTTTGGTCCTATCTTTACGGGAAAGAAGGAGAATTCAGGTAGACCCAAACACACAGAGGAGGGAATAGTTAAGAATCTGGGAGAACAAAGCCTCATAAGGAGACTGACCAGAAAGAATGAGAGTAGGCATGCGATTGAGAAAAAAAGCAGCAGTAAGAACTACCTTTTCCCAGAACAGAGCCGGAACTGAGGTAGAGAGAAGAAGAGACCTAGCTGTCTCAAGGAGATAATGGTGTTTATGCTTGGCTCGACCATTTTGGATAGGTGTATCTATATAGGAAGTTTGGTGAATGGTACCCAAATTGGCCAAATACTCACAGAACTCATTTTTAATATATTCCCCACCTAAGTCAGACCGTAACACTTTAATTGTAGACCCAAACTAAGTAGTGACCATAGATTGGAAAATACGGTATATAAGTTAGAAGTCAGACTTATGAGTCATAAGATAAACCCAAGTATAACATGTACAATCGTCAACAAATGACACATAGTATGCAGAACTCCCTTTAGTGAGAATAGGAGAAGGGCCCTAAACATCAGTATGAACTAAAGAAAGCGGTGTATTAGATATAAAAGTACTTTTATGAAAAGGTAAGGCCGTCATTTTGACATGTTTATACCTCTGACATTTAGTAAGTTCAGTAGGAGAAACTTTACCCAATATACCTGATTGAGCTAAAGACCGTAAGCGGTCAGTAGACAAATGCCCTAATCTAGAATGCCATAAGTAGAAAGGACTGGACAGAGAATCTAACTGAAAAGAGGAAAAAGCAGTCAAAGAGGTTGTCATAGGTAGATGCAAGCTCTCCACCATGTAGAGGCCTCCAACTCTACGGCCAGTCCCAATCTGCTGCTTGGACATTCGATCCTGCACAAAACAAATAGAAGAAGAAAAGATAACATTAAAATCGGAGGCATCAAGCTGACTGATAGATAATAAACTGACAAATAACTGAGGAACATAAATGATAGATGAAATAAAGACAGTAAACATAGCAGACGGTAAGACAGATCCAACAGATATAACAGACATACTAGGCCCATTAGCATCATTAACAGTAATAGGAAATGAATGGGGAGTAAAATTTTGAAGTAAGAAGAGATGGAGAGTCATATGATGAGAAGCACCAGAGTCAAAAATCCAGACAGACGAAGAGATATCTGAAGAAGACCTAAGCAAACCTAAATGAAGAGAGGAAACAATGGAGGCAAACATGATATGTTGAAGCTGACTAATCTGAATATTTAGGGAAGCCAAGTCAGGATCAAGGGCCGAAGCAGATGCGATAGAATTGGCGGGAGTCCGAAAAGTACTCTGAGAATGAGTGCAGAACTGAATCTGAGACTGTTGAAAAGACGAGACAGACATACAGCCTTTCTTGGGATATTGATACTTCTAATGACGCCTTTGGTGACAGAAGACACACTCATCTAAAGCTAGTGACCTATTTTCGGGCTTAGCAATCTTATCATCCGGCATTGTAATGAACTAGCAAAAGAAGAAAATTGATGGAGGCAGATTATAATAAACAGAAAACCTTGGGGTGTTTTGGGTAATAAATTTGAAATTGGGTGTCAAGTGTAATACCCAGGCAGAGTTTGAGAACAGTTCTGAGAACTACTGAATCAAATCGAGAACCAAAGAGAGACTAATGAGGCTGAAGCTGAGAGAGCACGAATAAACACAGAGAGAGAAACATGGGTCAGGAAGAACTCTCATGATTGCAATTAGAATCGAAAGAGAAGAACAGCAATCGTCCGCAAAAGATAAGGAACTTCAAAGCTTCGATACGGACAGATGAGCCTTCAATCAAACCAAGTGAGCCACGAATTAGATGAATTAGACCCAAATGAACTAGACGATCTTAGAAGCAAGGAGTTTCGACTGACAACTGCGCTTGAGAGAAAAAGAGAGATCATGAACCAGATTGAGCCAAGAAAAAGACTCACGACTGACGATCGATGAAGTAAAAAGCTTCGATCAACAACCATGTCTAAGAGAAGGAGAGAGATCATCGGCGCTAAGGTTTCTTAACCTGCTCTGATACCATGTAAGACTCCTGAAAGCTTTTCTGTATATTCAATTGTATTTGTTTACAAAGAGTTCATCAGTTTATATAGTCCTAATTCTATAATTGAAAAAGGTAATACAAAGATTCCTATTTACACCACAATCCTTTCTAATGCCTAATTCCTAATATACAAAATCATGCTATATATACAATCTATTCTCACACTTTCATGGTGAAGAAAAAGGAACAAGTTTTTACCCACCTCAGGGCACCTTTGTTTGTGACAGGCCTTGTTTTACTTTGGTTGGAATTAACACCCATCATTTTGGAAAACTGGGCTTCTTTTTGTCATCTTTTGATATCCACTCCCTTACTTGAAAAATGGAAATACCACTACTGCTTGTGTCGTTCATGTTCTTTGAAGTTGGGGGACATGCAGAATTTGTATTCATTCCTGGACTTGAATTTCAAAACAGGTTATCCTCTTTTATTTATTTATTTTTCATTTTTTAAAACGAATAACAAAAATAAGTTTGGAAACTGTTTTCATTTCCAAAAAAGTTATTTTCAAATATTTCCAAACTGGTGGTGGGGTTAGGTTGAGCCAAGATGAACGATGTCCAGACAAGCAAGAAAAAGCCCAGGCAAAGGCAAAAGAACAAAATAAAGAAGAAAAACTCAGACCCTACAGCATTTACATTGGGGACTCCTTTCGACTGTTCGTTGATGGGAGTTCATACCGACAGGGAGCGGGGTCAAGAGTGGTATTGATATCCCTAGATGGGCAGGTACTAGAACAATCAATTCATTTGGGGTTCAAGGCCTCAAACAATGAAGCAGAGTATTAAGCACTCATTGCAAGACTGAAGCTAGCAACAATAGTGCAAGCAGATGAGGTAATAGTTTTTTGTGATTCACAACTGATTGTTTGTTGTGATAGTTAACCAAACAACGGGCGAGTTTGTAGCCCGAGATGAACGAATGTCGGCCTACGCGAAGAAGGTCATCAAGTTGTCAGCCTTGTTTCAGAATTGCCGACTACTTCAGGTAAGCCGAGGAGATGATAACAGCCACGCCGATGCGTTGGCCAACCTAGCTAGTGTGGTACAACCTGGAAAAGCAAAGATCATAATGGTCGATTACTTGTCGGACCCGAGCATCGAACCACTGACCACAGAGAGCGAAGCGATGTGTGTAGACATGGGACCAAGCTGGATGGATGCAATTATTGCATTCCTAAAAGAAGGAAAGCTGCCAGATGACCGCAAGGAGGCACACAAGATCAGTTTGAAGTCGGCAAGATTCAGTCTGACAGCAGAAGGACATCTCTACAGAAGGTCCTTCACTGGACCCCTTTTAAGGTGCGTACATCCTTTTCAAGTTGAAGATTTTTTATATGAAATTCATGAAAGCATTTGTGGAAGCCACGCTGGGGCAGATCACTCGCCCATAGGGCCATCACCCAGGGGTATTGGTGGCCTTACATGCAGAAAGATGCAGAAGCCTATGTAAAGAAGTGCGAACAATGCCAAAGGTTTGCACCTTTAATACACTAGCCAGCAGCAGACTTGAACCCTGTATTCAGTCCTTGGCCATTTGCCCAATGGGGCATGGATCTCGTCGGGCAACTGCCCCAAGCAACTGGACAACGGAAGTACTTGCTGGTAGCAACAGATTACTTCACTAAATGGATAGAAGTTGAACCGCTTGCCAAGATCCGGGATGTGGACGTAAAAAACTTCATTTGGAAAAACATTATCACCAGGTTTGGGATTCCAAGAGCAATTGTTGCAGACAATGGAACTCAATTTGACAGTAAGCTAATCAAGAACTTCTGTGCAAAGTTTAAGATCAAGAACTACTTTTCAATCCCAAGCTTTCCACAAAGCAATGGACAAGCAGAAGCATCCAACAAAGTAATTTTGGATGGGATAAAAAAGAGGCTGCAGGCATCTAAAGGAAAGTGGGTAGACGAATTGCCTAATGTACTCTGGGCATATCGGACTACGCTGCGAAGATCAACAGGGGAATCCCCCTTTGCCATGGCTTATGGCACAGAAGCAGTCATCCCGCTGGAGATCGGCATCCCTGGGATCAGAACCCAGGGGGTGGAGAACGGGACTAATGATGTACTCCTAGCCCGAGATCTAGATCTTCTAGAAGAACGAAGGGAGAAAACTGTAATTCAGCTCGCAGCAGCAACAGCTTGCCAGAGCTTATAACAAGAAGGTTAACCCAAGGGAATTTCAGATTGGTGACCTCGTCTTAAGAAAAGTCGTCGGCAACAAGAAGGATCCCAGAGAGGGCAAGCTTGGCCCAAATTGGGAAGGACCCTATAGAATCATCTCGGTGCTGGGCAGTGGGGCATATCGGCTTGAAGATAATGAGGGCAAAGAGTTTCCAAGGCCTTGGAACACTTGCAATTTGAAATTTTTCTATCATTAGAATTCATTTGTTCTTTTGTCATTTGCCGAAGTAAATAAATAAAGATTCAGCTTGGTTTTCTTTCAAGATACTTGACATTGTCTCTAGAATACATGTATAATAAGAACCCAAGTAGAACTTAGGTTCACATAAGGGGGCAGAGAGAGGCGAGATCATTGTTTAACACTTGTTGAAATTTGTGGATAATTTACAAGTTGAAGTTAAACCGAGATCAATGTTTAACACTTGTTGAAATTTGTGGACAATTTACAAGTTGAAGTTAAACCGAAATCATTGTTTAACACTTGTTGAAATTTGTGGACAATTTACAAGTTGAAGTTAAACCAAAATCATTGTTTAACACTTGTTGAAATTTGTGGACAATTTACAAGTTGAAGTTAAACCGAAATAATTGTTTAACACTTGTTGAAATTTGTGGATAATTTACAAGTTGAAGTTAAAACCGAGATCATTGTTTAACACTTGTTGAAATTTGTGGACAATTTAGAAGATTGAAGACTAAGGTTAAACACTTGTTGAAATTTTATATTTACAAGGTGAAACCAAGATTACGCCGAGAAAGTTAGTTAGGAACTTGCCAAGATAAATCATCAGTTTGTACAACCGAGGTGTGTCACCCTGAGGAGGTTGCACAAGGATTGAAGTGTATATTAAAGACATGCCAAAACTTCTAAGTATAGAGTCATGCAAGAGCAGTAAAGAGAAGACAAAGATATAGGCACTCAGAGAAGGAAAGTTGTATTAATATTCAGAAAAGGCACGTCGGCCAAAAGCTTACAATCGTTCCCAATAAAAGAAAAAGTACAAAAGATGGAAGAAAATAAACATCAAAACTAAGAGTCTTCAACAGGCTGGGTTTAGACCTCGGAGGATTGCTGAGAAGACATCTCGGCAACCTTCTCGGCCGCAAGTTCAGCGTCGATTTCTTGCAGGGTTTCATCTAAGCTCTTATCGGCAAGAGGAACATCAGATAAAGCTTTCTCGAGAGCAATATCTTTGCGAACCTCCTCATCCTCCTCATTCTGAGTCAAGTCCAGGACTTGCTCATTTTGAGGAGGAGAGTTGGCCCCAGCAGCATCTTTGGACTTCCTTACCAAAACCTCCTCCTCCTCGGACTCAAAGTCATCGTCACCAGATTGAGCTGGAGTTGGTGTTGGAGGGAATGGAAGAGGAATGACGTTGGCATTTCTCAAAGGCGAGTCTTCAGGGACATTAAGCTTTTTTAGAAGGGATATCCAACCAAGGGTGAAACCCATGTTGCATGCCTCCTTCACTTGCTTTTCATAGGCCTCTGTGACATCGGCCATGCCCTGGGCATACGCCTTCTTGTCGGCATCCTTGATTTTAGCCTCTTTGGTAGCCAAGGCCTCCTGCAGCTTTTTTTGGGCCTGGGCCATCTTCTCATCGGCCTCTCTTTTTTGGGACTCAGCAACCTTCCTAATGGCCTCAACAGACTCAAATTTCTCTTCGGCATTGGTCTGAGCCTTGATGGCAGCTTCGGCCTGGTCCACTAACTTCTTCATATTCGATTGAAGGCTTTTGTTGGCTTTTTGAAGAGTAGAGAACTCCCTTTTCATCTCGGCCAACTTCTCCCGATTTTCAAAAGATTGAATAGAGAAAGAACGGGCATGCTGGATAGCCTGAAAAAATACAAGACAAAAGTTATTACAAAATCTTCTAAAGTACAGGAGAGGAAAAATTACCAAGTAAAGACACTTACCTGAACAGATCGCTGGAGCATCAAAGCATAATTTTTGTACTCACTCAACTCGGCGTTCCGGTCGAGATCGCCGGGAAGAAGTAGAGCAGTACTAAGGGCGACACCAACGTTGATATCATTGGCACTATCAGTAGCCATAATAGGCTTATCTTCCAGAGTAATCTCGGGGGTCTAGGGGGCATCAGACTTCTTAGACCCCAAGATCGTTGCAGAAGATGACCTCGGCCTTTTGGAGTTGGTAGATTTGGATGGAAGTGTTTCAGCGGACCTCTTCGCAGGGACAGAGGCATTTTTTTCACTTGGAGGCAGTTTGGAAATTGGCAAGGTATCCTCAGAATCGATCTGAGGCACCTTTGCCTTTGGCTGAGCCTTTTTGATTCATTTTGGCTTTGAAGGAGGCTGGGTTTGTGTTGGCTGGGCGTCAACATCAGTTGGAATGTTAGCCAGGAGATCTTTGGCAACTGGTTTTTGGTGACCCATCTCGGCAGTAGAAACTGTTCGGCGTCGATGGCGGCGTTGGGATATTGGAATCAAGTATGGAGCCGAGGTTGACGGTTGCTCAGCTAGATCAGAGGTTGATCCTTGGTCTGTCCGAGATGTGGATGCAGTTTGTGGAGTTGTGGCAGATGGTGGAGAAAGGCTTTTCTTCTTCTTTCTAGGGACGTCGGGCAGAGCTGACTTGTATGTTGGGATAAAATTGAGAAGCAAAGGCACCTTTCGTTAATGGACTGGCAAGTCCAAAAGTCTCTTCAAATCCTTGCTGGGAATGAAAGATTGGCGAAAGTTTTTTGGTGACTTAGGAACAGCTGCAAGAAAAACAAATATTAAGAAATAGATAAAGTATGAAAGACTTTAAAAAACAAGTAGGTATGAATGCAGGGCTCTTACCATTGCCATCTACAAAGACTGATCAAAGGAGAGAGAAGAGATGAAGGTCTTCATCTGGAGCGAACTCCCAGTTCCCTGAAGTAATGAAATAATCGTCCCCAGCTCCCTTGTTGGAGTCAGGGAGGTCGGCAACGATTTTGTATTCAGTGGACCTCGGCTTGAGGTAGTAAACGTAACCGGTGTCTTTTTTGAGGCCACACATAGTGTAGCAATATTGGATATCGGCTAATGTGATCCTAGCGTTTTCTTGTTTGGCTAAGCCTATGATACCATTGGTGGTTCGATAGGAATTGATGGAAAATTGCATTGGGTTCAACTTGTAATAATGAAGTATTTCACGGAAAATGGTGTTGAGTGGGAGCCGAAGTCCACACTCAATGACGGCTACCATAGGGAAAGGCATGGAGTCATCAGTAGGCATGATAGAGTCATCATCCCTAGCCAACCTTAGATGGACGTCGGCTGGGATTTCAAACTCTTATCTAAAGAATTCTAGTTTGGATGGAGTGTTTACCCTATGTTTCCACATACCCATAATGTCGGCTTAAATGGAGATATCAGATTTCAGGAAGAAGTATTTTTGGAAGGTTTAAAGGACCTCGGCCAGAAACCTAAAAGTACACTTTGGTAAGGGTTTGTATGGATCTAGAGGGAGTTCGTTTCAGTTTTTCCTAAATTGTGGGTTCTACAGACAAATCCCAAGCCTAAGTCTATGAAAACGAAGATTGAAGGCACAAATCTGGAAAAGACAAAAAAAAAAAAAAAACAGAAAACAAGAACAAGTCTCAGAATCAAGAACAAAGATGGACTATCAAGAACATAGTGAGCACAAGGGGTACAAGGTCAAGAACAGTGGCAAAAGTGCAAGAAAGTGGTGAACAATGCGCGTGTTCAAGACATGGACAAAGAGCAAAATCATGAAATAGACACACTAAGATACATGATTCATGAAATCGAATACTTGAGCAAAACAGCAATGGCAACAAGTAATGAAGGAAAAACTCTTGAAGAGCAACAAAAAATTGAAAAACCAGGAGGAATGGTGACTTACCAGAGAAGGAAAGCCAGTGTGAGGAACGCCGAGATCAGGTGACGGTCATGAAGGCAACGGAACAATGGAAAATCCGCCGGAAGGGATGAACGGAACGAGTTACAGAGCAAGGAAAGCTTGAACAATGGAGGATTTGGAGAGAAAAGCTAAAGAAAGAGAGAGCAATAGAGACAATGAAAAGTGAAAGGGCAAAAATCGGAAACAAATTTTGTTAAAAATTGGAAACGGCGGCAAAAAGGCCATCAACGCGCCTAGGAAGACAGCTTTATCAGACGGCGCACGTAGGCGCGAGACAGTTTTTAGGCGCGTAGCAGATATGATCCAATATAGGAAAGACGCGTGTCGTAAACGGTTGAATTATTGTGTGACAGCTCATACGCGTGAAAGGGTTCTTGAAATTCTTGTCATTTAACGAAGACATGTCGGTCAACATAATGATCTCGGCTGAGATATTGTAAATCGACGTACTGGAAGAAATGAATGATATAGGTTCCATCACCTCAGAATGCCGAGGTAATAGAACCTAGGGGGCAGTTGTGGGGATATATTTTCTGAGTACCAACATGTGGCTAAGGTGACGCTGACGTGTCAGCCGAGGTGCCACGTGTCCTGGTTATGACGTCGAGGTTATCTTGGCGAGGCCGAGGTTACCTCTGAAGATATCGAAATCAGAGATAAGCGGATAAGGCACAAGAGTCCTGGAAAAGAGGAAGACTATAGTTGGGAAAGGATAAGACTTTTAGGGAGTTTATCCCAATGTTACTAGGAGTCCAAGATTGATAGTAATCCTAAGTCTATTAGAACTAGGCTCCTGTTGGGACAAGGATTGAGTTAGCTATAAAAGAGAGGCACCCCTGTGGGTCTAAGGTACGCAATTTATATTCTGAATAGTGAGTTTGTACTATTGATTATCTGTGAGAGATATACTGACTTGATCGTCGGAGTGCCCCGGGTGGACGAACCACCGCTGGAATTTTCTCTTTCTGTTGCAGGTTAGACAGGTGTCATCTATTCTGCTAGTGCTCTCCAACTGAATACTAAGTTGGCAGTGTGGTTAGAAAATCACCCACACAGAATCTTCTCTTTCTGTTGCAGGTTAGATAGTTATCGTGGCGTTTTTTGTCTAACTTTGAATAGAAAGTAGCTTTAGGAGTAAAGTGGAACAAACTTGAAATTTGAAGGACCAAAGTGGGAAAAAATAAACTTTAAGGGCTAAAGTGGAAAAGTGGCCAAATATAAAGGGGACAAAGTGTATTTTACCCTAAATAATATACAATATTTTTTTGTTTAAAAGATGTTTGGGTATTATTTTCAATCATTTTGGTGTAGTTTCTCGTTGTATGAAAAAGTGGGTATGGAACTCCTTCCGGCTCTAGTTCACTGAACAAATTGAGATTGTTTGGTCTTTGGTAGCCAAACAATTTAAGTTTGTTTGGACTTTTATGACTGAACATGGCAAATTAATCAAATTTGGACAATTTGGTGGGACATGGGCCAAACACACTTGATTTGGTTGACCGTTTTCCAACCGAACAAACCAACTTTGTTCGGTCGTGTGTTGTTGAACAAACAAAATTTGTGAGACTCTGGTTCGTTGAACAAAACATGAACACTGAAAAGAAACTGTGGAACTGGTGGTCGGGGGGAGGCTATGAAGTGATGATTGTAGCGGTGAGGGGTTGCTAGGTGGTGGCCATGGGAGTGAGTTGCGGGGTGATGCTCGGAGGTGGCATCGGTGGTGATGGAGGTTGTAGTAGTTGAAGATGGATGAGTTAGGGTTCGGAAGATTTTGAGTGTAAAGAGAAGAAAGGAGGTTAGGGCTGAGGGTAGGAAAAAGGAGTGTGTAAAGAGATGAAATAAGATTTTTGAATTTTTTAGAGTGGTGTAATTAGAAAAATGGTGTAATGAGGTAAAATTGTTGTGTAAATATAATTACCTTTGTTTAAATAAGCTAGAATTGGTTTTTTGCTCTATAAATGTCTTTTATAGTACTTTTAGCTGTAAAGTGAATTTACCTTTTACTTTTTGTAATTAATTACCAGATTAAGAGGTCATTCCAACAATTGATCAATCTAATGAAATTATATATAAGGCACAATAATAACACAAATATTAAAAAGGCATACCGATTAAAGCTTTCCAAAGTTATCAAACAAGAAGTCAAATATTAACATGACAACACTTGCATATATTCATTATCAAGCACATTAAAAATAAAAACCAACAAGAAAGTTTCAAACCAGGCACACTTCATCCAATCAAAGGAACACATTTATCATAGTACTAGTCCTAAAGTTAATAAAAAATAGTTCACAGAGAGGTAGTGGAGCTGCCATTCTCAGATTGTCACGCTGCTGCTGCTGAGAGCTAGAGTTCGAGTGATGGGTTTCAAGGTGCACCACCTTCTGCATAAGCTGAGAATCAGAATCACCCTTGGAGGTGATTATGAAAATCAGCTTATTTACCCTCCAAAAAAGCTGTTATAAGTTTTAGTTGGTGTCATAAAGCTGTAACAAACAGTTAGATTCTGCTTTATTTAAGCTAAAATCTATAAGTTGAGTAGAAAAAAGCAGTAACAAACACCCATGAATGTGTTGGAGATGTCACGTCAGAATGGGAAAAGGAAAAAAGTTTTTATTATTATTAGATTTTTTTTTTTAAAGAAACAAAAAGAATAGTGTAAGCTTGCTGAAAAGGAAATCATTGAAAAAGTTGAATGACATGGCAATTTAGAAAAGTTACAGTATGGAATTAGAAGTTAAAAAGAGGTGTGGTGATGGCTTATGAGGACAAAAGTGTCATTTTAATCAATGAAACAATAAATGTATATGGAGCCATAGAATTGGTTTGTGATATTAACTACTCATTTATTTTGCACTTCTGAAATTTATCTCCTTGGATAAATTAATCTTTGAAAGTTATTCGTGCTTCATAATGCTATTTAAATTCTTACAGGGACAGGGTGCTTGTGACTTTATTCAATCATTGGATGCTATTAGCAGTCATTTAGATAGAAGTGTTATTTCTCAGTCTACATTGACCAACTGTCATGACACTAGCCCCTCAAGCAGTGACTTAGTCGAGGATGGGGATTTCAGCCAACAAGGGATGGATGTTGTGTCACATGTAGTGAATAGTTCTGAACATCCTCAAAAGTTGGGGGCAATTTCTGAAATTTCAAAGAGAGATAAAGTGAAGCTGATGGATTTTCAGGCCCAAGAAGAGACACCGGATAAGCTTATGCGGAAGCATTGTAAACGGCAACAACATGAGGCTCCAGAAGTTGACGGTTTCATCCTTGATTCAATAAGTTATTGTTCTGACATGCCACAGTCAAAATCAGGGGACCCTATAACTACGAAGGCACTCCGGGCGTCTACTATAACATCTGAGGTTTTGATTCATCAAAGGCAAGTGTAGTTTTTGTCGGAGATTTCTTTTGCCAGAGCTTCTTTGTCAAAAGGTGTGTCTTGTTTGTGATTTATGTTTCATTATTTAATATCATTACATATGGTTATTTGAATTTTCTTACATTACCAGGAGTTGTGTTTTTTTATCTCTCTTCTGTTAATGTCGTTCTTATATGAATTCACCTTGTGTAGGTTCTACTTACTACCACAATGATTCTGCCAGGGGCCCTGATAGATAATTGTTTGAAGGGAACGACCATATGTCAAATTTTAGGGTTTAATGTTAAGGGCTGGTGTGGACGGCTTATGTTTTCCACATCTCGATGCCTGATATTTCCTGTTTCTAAGCCTTTCTTTTGTTGTAAGTAGGACTATATACTTCAGTTAACTTTTTCTTCACGTCTGGCAACCAGGTTTCAAATTTATTTTGCATTTCTTCTCAGTTGTTTTCCCTGCATTTGATCCCATTTTTGACCCTCATGATGTCGACACATTTGATGCTGAAGCACCAAACATTGGAATGCCGAGTGTGTCACCTACTCAATCTAACAAATCATCTTTGCGTACTCCTCCTGGTCGGCCTTTAGGTTCTTTTCTTTCGGGGCCATCAGGTCTCAACCCTCCTCCCAAAATTTTACAAGGAAACATCATGACAAATTCAATTGTTGAGGTATTCAAGCAGGCTGCAGTGCGCCTTCATGATGATTTTGTCAATGTTTTGAAGTCCAAGGATTTTCATGATCATGAGTCTATGATCCTAGAGGCCTGTTCTATTTTGGGTGCTCTAGATGCTCTATTTGTTGATTCTCAACCCTTTAAAGAACAAGTGGAGGAATTTATTGGTTGTGCAGCATCACTTGCTGAAGTAGAATTGTCTATTAAAAATGACGGCTCTACACAGGAGCTTGTTATCATGTACGAACGCAAAAAATGACAGTTGGAAGATATTTCTCGTCTTCTTGCTGAGACTCGGGCTGCTTTAAAAGCTTCTAATGAGCACCATCAATTCCTTCAAAAAGAGGCCTCCCATGTCAAGGATATGCTTTTATGTATAGAGGAGCAATTGTCTTCTTGTGAGGGTGAGAAGATGAAGATAGGGAATCGCTTGGATCAAATCACTGAAGACATGTTGAATTCTGAGGCAAGTTTACAAGTTGCATTTGGTGAGGCAGAAGCTGCTATGAAACTTTGTCAACAGAGGGAAGCAGAAAGGAATGTTCCAAAGGAAGCCTTTGAGAAGGCGAGGTCCAACCTGCGACGAAGCTTGTAAGTATGTTGATTTAAATTTGGTTGTATGCTCTCTTTCTCTCTCAGGCTTTAGGTGTACCCATGCCCTTTAATTTTGTTTATAATGATAAAGACTTGTTCCTTTCTTTATGGTTGCACCTCTTATTTATCTTGAGCTCTTTTATTCTGGTTTTTATGTTGATCAGTGACTTTCAAATCCCTTGTTAACATGGTTTCTAAGGTGTACTTAGTTGACAGCTCAAACTTTCTCCAACTGGAGCCAAAGGCTATGCTTCTATTAGGATTTGTCAAGGGCAATGAAAAGGGTGAGCATTATGGCTACGGCCGAAACGGTCCAATGAATCGAATCGAATCGTATCATAAATAGTAAAGATTGATGGCATGCTATGACTTAAAGTTGTTTTTACTGTACATTCAAATATTTTAATAAAAAAATTATTATTTGTTTTTTGGATTTGCGTCAATAGTTATTATTGTAAATACTATTCATTGAAAGTGACATTTGACCTATCAATTCAAATCTTTAGTTGCAAAAAGAAAAGTCGCAAGTTTCAAATTTTGAATAAGGAAAAGCAACGTGAAGATTGATCTGTCAGAGGAGCGTGTATTAGGCGTGCAGAGGAGTGTCTCCTCTCCCAACGGGTAGAATTTTGGGTATAAATATAAGCATTTTGCTGTGAGAAAAATCATTAACTTGAAAAGAAAAATTTGTGTATTCAGAAATTTTGATTGTATTTTTCACATGGTTCTTTTACTTTCAAATCTAAGTATTATCTTTATTCTTATACTTTCATATCTACTCTTTAAGAGAGAATCATTGTAAAGAAGAGCTGAAATACTTATTATCTTTATTGATTATTTTGTGGGAGAATTTTATAAAGGACAATCATTTATTGTTCTCAAAGAGGATCCATGAAGAGTAAACATAGGTTTGGCGTGTCGAACCACTGTAAATTGATGTGTTTCATTTTCTTTCCCTATCTCTTTTATTTTTATATTTATTATTATTGCTTTGTTATTTTTTTTATTTAAATTTAGATATTTTGATTATTATATTTAAAATTGTAAAATTATTTTTTAATAACCTAATTCATCCCCTCTTGGGTTACATACCTAGGATAACAAAATATTGATAATTTTTCAAAGCACATGGGATAATATCTGTATTTTAAATAAACTTAAGAAAATGTATTTTTAATTTATCAATTTTTAAAAGGAAATGGGGTCGTTGGCTGTTGTGCTCTCACACAACAGTCACTGTTGCACCCTCATATGGGCCTATTTTGAGGCTCGTTTTGATAATCAAAATCACTCACTTTTTAGAGTACATTAAGTAGAATATATCTGTGAAAAAATTAAAATTTATTGAATATCATTAACATTTTCATCCACTCACATTTGTATCACCAAAATTAAATGACAAATGTGCTTTGAAGTATGATGTGAGTCGATGAAAAGGTCAATGATGTTCAATTTGAATTTGTGTATGTATATTCTAATTGATGTGCGTTAAAAAATGAACGGATAAAATTATGAAAATGGATCACCGAAATAGGCCTATATAAAGGTACAATAGTGGCAGTTATGCTGGGAGTACAACAACCAACCCATTTCCATTTCAAAAAGACAAACCACGTTAATAAATAAAGTTTTGCTATTCAAACTAAAAAATTACTCACTTTTCAAGTCTAACGATCAATCAATTAATTACTCTTGTATAATATTTTGTTCTCATATTTTTTTATAATTATTAATCAATAATATATTTTACACATTATTAAATTTAAAAAGTAACTTATATATTGTTTTCTTAATAAGACATGAAAGGATGAGAATAACTTATCTCCAGTGACAAAACAAATTGAATGCTGCTACTGGGTTTCGATGACCTTAAATTTAGGTTCATTTTGATAATTGAAATCATTCAAGGAGTGTTTTGGGAAGATGATTAAAAATTAATTAAATTTTTTTTTTTTGTATAAAAAATATGAGAAGTGAAGTGACTCAAAATGAATTAAAAGTTAATTTTTGGTTTTTTATTTGCTTCCCAAATGGCCTCTCAAAATATAGAGCTCGTCGAATAATTATTCTTGCAAAAAGAATTTTTTTTTTAAATATTGATAACTATTTGATCAAATTACATTTGTATTTATAATTTATTTTTAAAATTATAATTATCATTGAAACAAATATAATCTGGTTAAATAAATATTAATATTCAATTAGTATAAATTTTTTAATTAAAATAATGTACTACACAAACTTTATGTAGTGCACTGTTTGAATTAACTTTATGTAGTGCACTAGAGGTGTACACGGTCCGGATTGGTTCGGTTCTGAGAAAATTCAAGAACCGAACCGATCCTAACGGTTCTGTGATTTTGAGAGCCAGACCAGACCGTTATACTTGTAAAACCGGACCAGAACCAAACCGAAAAAATGGTTCGGTTTCGGTTCCAAAAATTTCTATTTACAAGAATAAATTTTTAATATTAGCAAAATAATTACTCAAACTAATTACATTTAACTCATGATAAAAACTAATAATATTAAGACATTACTTAATATTACATATCTATACCATCCTAATATCATTAAAATTATAAAAAACCAATTAATAAAAATAAAACTTGGCATTATATATATATCTTTTAAAATTCGGTTCGGTTCGGTTCGAACCGCGATTTTTTCAGAAAATCCATTAACCGAACCGTTTTTACGGTTATCATATTTCTTAATCCGAAACCGAACCAATTCTTAATAGAATCGAACCAAATCGTATGATTCGATCTGTTTCAGTCCGGATTATTGGTTTGAACAGATTTTTGAACAGCCCTATAGTGCACTGTTTGAATTATTGGGAAGAATCTAAAATGAAGCCCATCGAGCCAAAAGTAACGCCTACTTTGAAGCTGTTGTCCGAAAGGACTAGACACGACAAGACAAGCACATGTTATCCTTTCCCTCCATTCTCGAAAGACTCCACTTTCCCTTTTCTCACTTCCTCTCCAGCACTCAACAAAAATTTGTTACGGATAGAAATACTACACTACACAAAGCACGTTATCTGAATCTCTGTGATAAATGGAAATGATGTTGGAGGAGGAGGTGATTGTGGGATCGAATTCAGACTCAACTACTCCTGTTTCTCATCTCAATTATTATTCTCCCAACTTTATCGCTAGTCCTGGTGGCAGAAATTCAAGCACTCGACCACAACCACAACCACAATCACAACCGAATCGGCGGCTGTTTGTTACAGAGGAGGAGGAGAAGAAGGATAACCATAAGCGTAGTTGCTTCCACTGTCATAAACAAGGTCACTGGATAAAGGATTGCCCCATGAAGAGTCCAAAGACTCCATCTTCATCTCAATCTCCATCACTATTATCACCATCGTCATCACCTATTGGAGGCCATGGTGTACCCAATCTCATTTGCCCTTGTGGTACCGGAACTTGCTCCGTCCGCCGCTCTAAGACAACCAGAATCCCGATCGCCTCTTCTATTGTTGCCCCATCCCGATAACCGTTCAAATTTTTGTTTTTTGGGTTGTAATTTACCCTTAATTTTTTGAAATATTATTGTGATCTTTTGACACTTGTTTGATTTTCTATTTTCTGTTATTTTTTTAAGGATAAAAGTTGTAATTTCTTCGTGTGGTGCGACGAAGTGTGGAATGATAAGATCACCGTTCCTGTGTGCCGCTATTTCGCCGGATCCTGTAGTATTTACAAGGAACCCACTTTCACTAGGTCAAATGTGGGTTGCTATTTCTTTGTCTGCCCCATTAAGAAGGTATTTTATTATTAGTCTCTTCTAATATTTAACTTTTTTTACTTGTTTACTTTCTCTTTCATGTGTTCAATCTTGGAAATAAAATACCAACTTGCGGAAATGAATGTCATGGCCGTTGATTTGTTCCTATTATTTTTTTCTTCTACATATTCTTTAATGTTTATCCTTGATCAAGTGCTTTTTTCTGTCTTTTCAAATATTGATTCAACAACTTTTCCCCCTTATGCTATGTTATTTGTGCAAAATTAAAATTTAATTTTATTACTTAATTTAGGAAAATGTTTAAGATCACAAAAAATCGACCACAATTCGACCATGATAGATGTTGACATTTTATTTGCGACACTTAATTATGTATGACCTATCACTAACGATTATTAACATCACCAGCCCAATCAGAATTAGTATAGTCCACCAAGTCTAAAGTGAAAGTAGAGGATAACAGTAAGCTCTGAAAGATGGTACTCCGAAGATAGTGAAAAATGCGAACTAAAGCAGCCCAATGGGTAGAGCGAGAAGCATAAACGAACTGACTAACCACATGAACAATATAAGTAAGATCAGGCGAGTGACAGTTAAATAAACTAAACAATCCATAACCTCGCGATAGAAAGTGGGATCATCCAGAGGGACACCATTAGTAGAGTTAAGCTTCACATTAAACTCAATAGGTGTATTAAAAACCTTGGTATCAATAAGACCGGCACGGTGAATAATCTTATTAGCATACCTGGCTTGAGACAGAAAATATTCCTTTGGAGAAGAGGCAACCTCAATACCAAGAAAATACCGCAATAGACCCAGATCCTTCATTTCGAAGGTGCGGAAGAGATGTTGCTTGACTTCAGAGATAACAGAAGAGTTAGAGCCAATGATGATCATATCATCCGCATAGAGTAAGAGAGCAACAAAACCAGCCGAGGTATGTCTCAGAAACAAAGCAGAGTCAGAAGCAGAAGGATAAAATCCAAGCTCAGTAATAGCAATCTGAAAGCTATTATACCAAGAACGAGGAGATTGCTTCAAACCATACAGAGCACACTGAAGATGACAAACCTGTTTAGAGGAGTGGAGAAGGCGAGGGGGAGGACGCATATAGACCTTAGTGAGATGACTGTTAAGAAAAGCATTCTTAATATCCATCTGATAGAGAGGCCAATGTCAAACACCAACAATAGAAATCAAGGTACGGACAGTAGTCATCTTAGCAACAGGGGCAAATGTCTCCTCATAATCAATACCATACTCCTGCGAGAAGCTTTTGGCAACCAAACGAGCTTTGTATCACTCGAGAGAATCATCAGAATGAGTCTTGACTTTATAAACCCATTTACAACCAACAAGATTCTTGCCAGCAGGCAAAAGAACCAACTCCCAAGTGTTGCAAGGCAAAGAAATCATCTTCCATAGCTTGAACCCAATTAGGATCTTGATAGGCCTCCGTGTAAGACTGAGGTTCTGAAAAAAAATGAATAAGAGACAAAAAAGTATGATAGGAAGCAGAAAAACATGTATTAGACCAACCCAACTTGTTTGAAGGGCGACGCTCATGAGTATGATATCAGTGTGCAGCAGGATCAGAGTCGTTAGAAGCAGGAGCAACAACATGAGTAGAGACAACTGGTGGTGGGGGAGCCTTGCGATGAGAATAGACCAACGAAGGGGAAAAAAAAGCCGAAGGAGGAGAAAGAGCCATAGGTGACTCAGACGGAGAAGTAGGAATGGCCTCAGGAGGATCAGTGGAGGGGTACTCAACAGCAGGTGTAGAAAAGGGAGAAGATGAAATAAGCTCAAGAGGAACAGTGGAGATGTACTCCTTAGACGGGACCTCAGAAGTAAATGGATCAATATGAACCAAATCCTCTTTGGAAACCGAGGCAATGAGAGGAGGAAGCTGAAAATAAGGTAGACGTTCGAGAAAAGAAACATGACGGGTGACATAAAGACGACGGAAAACAGGGTCATAACACCGATAGCCTTTCTGAGTAGGACTATAACCCAAAAAGATATAGAGGTCTGACCGGGCACTAAGTTTGGTCCTATCTTTACGGAAAAGAAGGACAATTCAGGTAGACCCAAACATAAAGGAGGGAATAGTTAGGAATCTGGGAGAACAAAGCCTCATAAAGAGACCGACCAGAAAGAAGGAGAGTAGGCATGCGATTGAGAAGAAAAGCAGCAGTGAACTACCTCTTCCCAGAACAGAGCCGGAACTGAGGCAGAGAGAAGAAGAGACCCTGCTGTCTCAAAGAGATGATGGAGTTTATGCTCGGCTCGACCATTTTGGACAGGTGTATCCATATAAGAAGTTTGGTGAATGGTACCCAAATTGGCCAAATACTCACAAAACTCATTTTTAATATGTTCCCCACCCAAGTTAGACCGTAACACTTTAATTAAAGACCCAAACTGAGTAGTGACCATAGACTGAAAAGTACGGTATATAAGTTAGAAGTCAGACTTATGAGTCATAAGATAAACCCAAGTATAACGTGTACAGTCGTTAACAAATGACACATAGTATGTAGAACTCCCTTTAGTGAGAATAGGAGAAGGGCCCCAAACATCAGTATGAACTCAAGAAAACGGTGTATCAGATATAGAAGTATTTTTATGAAAAGGTAAGACCGTCATTTTGATATGTTTATACCTCCGACATTTAGTAAGTTCAGTAGGAAAAACTTTACCCAATATACCTGATTGAGTTAAAGACCGTAAGCAGTTAGTAGACAAATTCCCTAATCTAGAATGCCATAAGTAGAAAGGATTGGACAGAGAATCTAACTGAAAAGAGGAAAAGGCAGTCAAAGAGGTTGTCATAGGTAGATGCAAGCTCTCCACCACATAGAGGTCTCCAACTCTATGGCCAGTCCCAATTTGCTGCTTGGACATCTGATCCTGCACAAAATAGATAGAAGAAAAAAAGATAACATCAAAACCGGAGGCATCAAGTTGATTGATAGATAATAACTGACAGATAACTGAGGAACATAAATGATAGATAAAATAGAGACAGTAGACATAGCAGACGGTAAGACAGACCCAATAGATATAACAGACATACTAGTCTCATTAGCAGCATTAACAGTAATAGGAAAGGAATGGGGAGTAAAATTTTGAAATAAGAAGAGATGAGAGTCATATGATGAGAAACACTAGAGTCAAAAATCCAGACAGACAAAGAGAAACTAGAAGAAGACCCAAGAAAACTTGAATGAAGAGAGGAAACAATGGTGGCAAATAGGATATGCTGAAGCTGGCTAATCTGAGTATTTAGGGAAGCCAAGTCAGAATCAAGGACCGAAGCAGATGCGATAGAACTGGCGGGAGTCCGAAAAGTACTCTGAGAATGAGTGCAGAACTGAATCTGAGACTGTTGAAAAGACGAGACATACATCCTTTTTTGGGACAGTGATACTTCCAATGACCTCTCTGGTCGCAGAAGGCACACTCATCTAAAGCTAGTGACCTATTTTCGGGCCTAGCAATCTTATCATCCGGCATTGTAATGAACTAGCAAAAGAAAAAAATTGATGGAGGCAGATTATAATAAACAGAAAACATTGGGGGGTTTTGTGTAATAAATTTGAAACTGGGTGTCAAGTGTAATACCCAAGCAGAGTTTGAGAACAGTTTTGAGAACCACCGAATCAAATTGAGAACCAAAGAGAGACTAATGAGGCTGAAACTGAGAGAGAGCATGAATAAACACAGAGAGAGAAACATGGGTCAGAAAGAACTCTCATGATTGCGATCAGAATTGAAAGAGAAGACCAGCAATCGTCCGCAAAACATAAGGAACTTCAAAGCTTCGAAATGGACAGGTGAGCCTTCAATCGAACCAAGTGAGCAACGAATCAGATGAATTAGACCTAGATAAACCAGACGATCTTAGAAGCAAGGAGCTTCGACTGACAATCGGGTCTGAGAGAAAGAGAGAGATCACGAACCAAATTGAGCCAAGAAGAAGACTCACGACTGACGATCGATGAAGCAAAGAGCTTCGATCAACAACCATGTCTAAGAGAAGAAGAGAGATCAACGGCGCTAGGGTTTCTTAACCTGCTCTGATACCATGTAAGATTCCTGAAAGTTTTTCTGTATATTCAATTGTATTTGTTTACAAAGAGTTCATCAGTTTATATAGTCCTAAATCCAGTGTTTTTTAAGGCGAAAAGCGAACTGAGGTGACAAGGTCTCCTAACGCCTAAGTGCGAGGTGACGAGGCGAGGCGAGGGCTTCATCGAATCGAGGCGATCAGAAAGGATATTTTTTAAAAATAAATCGTATAGACAAAAATATAAATATTTTCAAGAACCATCATACAATTATCATTCCAAATACTAAATATCCATAAACAAAAGAAAATATCCAACAAATTAAAATAATTGAATTAAATTAATTGAATAACCAGGAAATTAATTGAATTCAAATAAACAAATTAATTGAATTAATTGAATTAAAATAATTAATTGAATAACCAGGAAATTAATTGAATTAATTGAAATTTTAACACAGAAGAAAAAAAATAATTGAATTAATTGAAAAAAAAATTAATTTTAAAATAATTGAATTAATTTTAAAAATTAATTTTTACGAATTAAAAATTAATTTTAAAAAATAATTGAATTAATTTTAACACAGGGTTCGACAGTGTTCTTTAAGTCGAAGAAAAAAATGAACAAAGAAGAACAGGTGAAGTCGAAGGGAAGAACAGGGGGGAAGAAATGGGGAAGGGTCCGACAGTGAAAAAAGGAGAAAGGAAGAAGAAGGAACTCACCTCGGAACGACGTCCGAAGAAGGAAGAAAAAGACCCAGATGATTCAACTTCGGAAGAAGAAGACCCAGAAGACCCAGATGTCGACGAACGAAGTCGATCTAGGGTTTGGACTTCTTATTTAGTAATTAACTTTGTCGATGAAGGGCCCAGATGATTCGAACTAAAATTAGGCAAAAATCTGATGAAGCGTCGCTTCGTTTCGCCTCGCGCTTTATCGCCTAAGCCTCGCTTCAGGTGTTTCTCCATCGCATCACCATTTCGCCTCGCCTTAGTGTGCGTGAAGCGCTAAAGCCTCGCCTCGCCTCGCTTAGCGTTTAGGCTCGCCTCTGATAACACTACCTAAATCTATGACTGAAAAAGGAAATACAAAGATTCCTATTTACACCACAATCCTTTCTAATGCCTAATTCCTAATATACAAAATCATGCCATATATACAATATATTCTCACACTTTCATGGTGAAGAAAAAGGAACAAGTTTTTACCCACCTCAGGGCATCTGTGACAGGCCTTGTTTTACTTTGGTTGGAATTAACACCCATCATTTTGGAAAACTAGGCTTTTTTCTATCATCTTTTGATACCCACTTCCTTACTTGAAAAATGGAAATACCCCTGCTGCTTGTGTTGTTCATGTTCTTTGAAGTTGGGGGACATGCAAAATTTGTATTCATTGCCTGGACTTGAATTTCAAAACAGGTTAGCCTCTTTTATTTATTTATTTTTCATTTTTTGAAATGAATAACAAAAATAAGTTTGGAAACTGTTTTCATTTCCAAAAAAAGTTGTTTTCAAAAATTTCCAAACTAGTGGTGGGGTTAGGTTTTGTCAAGTCAAGGTGGGGTCAAAACTAAGTCGTGGGGGTTATGAGCTAATGTGGTGTTTTGGTTATGACCTAAAATAGTGTTCGTTATGAGGCAAAGCGACATAGATAGTGAGTAGGGCTGTAAACGAGTCAAGCCGAGTTAAGTCGAGTTTTAGTATGTTTGGGCTTGTTTTTGAAGATTTTAATGAATTCAAGTTTGAACTCAAGCTCAATAAAAATTTAACGAACTGAGCCCAAGCTGAGTTGGCTTAAACTTGACTCAAGCTCGAACTTGTCCACAAGCCTTAACGAGCTAAAAAAGTTATAAATTCATATTTCGTATGACACTAAAGTTACAATTGAAATTTTGATTATACAATTCTATATACAATATATATAAACATACTAAAAGAAAAGTGAATATTTTACTAAAATAATAATATCTACCACCACTATTATATAAATGCATTATCTATAGTTAGCTATTGTTTACATTTATAATTTTTAAATATATAAATAACATATTTATTTTATTTTTTATACATATTTTTACATTATTTAATATATAAATAAAAAATGTTAAACAAGTCAGCTAACAAGCCGAGTTCTAATATGTTTAGGCTTAGTTATTAAGATTTTAACGAGCTCGAGTATGAATGCAAAAAATAAAATAAAATTAATGAACCGAGTTCGAACTAGTCCTTATCGAGCCAAGATTGAGTCTGTTCACGAATGACTATGTTCATTTGTAGCCCTAGTAGTAAGGTAAAGTGGTGTTTTAGTTGTGAGCCAAAGTGGTCCTACTTACGAGGTAAATATTATTATTTATTTCACAACAAAGATCACTTTAGATCATAGCAAAGCTTATGCTACACATTTTTTTAGAAGTGTGTAGCATACGAAACATGGGTTTTGTTTTTGTTTTTTGAAAAAAGCAAAAAAATTGGAAAACATGTTTCTTCTTTTCTATGCAAAACACACGAAACTATAAAATCGCCAATAGCCACCTCAACTATTATTGCTGGTGAGCTACTAATACCACAAACAAATTTTGTTCCTGTCATATTTATTGATCCATTAATTAAATGACTTTTTTTATATTATGTGACACTTATCGTGGCATTTTTTGTCTAACTTTGAATAGAAAGTAGCTTTGGGAGTAAAGTGGAAAAAAACTTGAAATTTGAAGGGCCAAAGTGGGAAAATAAACTTTAAGGGCTAAAGGGGAAAAGTGGCCAAACATAAAGGGGACAAAGTGTATTTTAACCTAAATAATATACAATATTTGTGTTTAAAAGATGTTTGGGTATTATTTTCAATCATTTTGGTGTAGTTTCTCGTTGCATGAAAATGTGGGTTTGGAACTCCTTCCGGCTCTAGTTCACCGAACAAATTGAGATTGTTTCGTCTTTGGTAGCCAAACAATTTAAGTTTGTTCGGACTTCTATGACCGAACATGGCTAATTAATCAATTTTGGCCCATTTGGTGGGACACGGGCCAAACACACTTGATTTGGTTGACCGTTTTCCAACCGAACAAACCAACTTTGTTCGGTCGTGTGTTGTTGAACAAACAGAATTTGTGAGACTCTGGTTCGTTGAACAAAACAAGAACACTGAAAAGAAACTGTGGAACTGGTGGTCGGGGGAGGCTATGAAGTGATGATTGTAGCGGTGAGGGGTTGCTAGGTGGTGGCCGTGGAAGTGAGTTGCGGGTGATGCTCGGAAGTGGCATCGGTGGCGATGGAGGTTGTAGTAGTTGAAGATGGATGAGTTGGAGTTCAGAAGATTTTGAGTGTAAGGAGAAGAGAGGAGGTTAGGGCTGAGGGTAGAGAAAAGGAGTGTGTACAGAGATGAAATAAGATTTTGAATTTTTTAGAGTGGTGTAATTAGAAAAATGGTGTAATGAGGTAAAATTATTGTGTAAATATAATTACCTTTGTTTAAATAAGCTAGAATTGGTTTTTTGCTCTGTAAATGTCTTTTTTACCCCTTTTAGCTGTAAAGTGAATTTACCTTTTACTTTTTGTAATTAATTACCAGATTAAGAGGTCATTCCAACAATTAATCAATCTAATGAAATTATATATAAGGCACAATAATAACACAAATATTAAAAAGGCATACCAATTAAAGCTTTATCAAACAAGAAGTCAAATATTTAACAAATATTAACATGACAACACTTGCATATATTCATTACCAAGCACATTACAGACCAGGCACACTTCATCCAATCAAAGCAACATATTTATCATAGTACTAGTCCTAAAGTTAATAAAAAATAGTTCACAGAGAGGTAGTGGAGCTGCCATTCTCAGATTGTCACGCTGCTGCAGCTGAGAGCTGGAGTTCGAGTGGTGGGTTTCAAGGTGCACTACCTTCTGCATAAGCTGAGAATTAGAATCACCCTTGGAGGTGATTCTGAAAATCAGCTTATTTACCCTCCAAAAAAGCTGTTATAAGTTTTAGTTGGTGTCATAAAGCTGTAACAGACAGTTAGCTTCTGCTTTATTTAAGCTAAAATCTTTAAGTTGAGTAGAAAAAAGCAGTAACAAACTCCCATGAATGTGTTGGAGATGTCACATCAGGATGGGGAAAGGAAAAAAGTTTTTATTATTATTAGTTTTTTTGTTTTTTTTTTAAAAAGAAACAAAAAGAATAGTGTAAGCTTGCTGAAAAGGCAATCATTGAAAAAGTTGAATGACATGGCAATTTAGGAAAGTTACAGTATGGAATGAGAAGCTAAAAAGAGGTGTGGTGATGGCTTATGAGAACAGAAGTGTCATTTTAATCAATGGAACAATAAATGTACGTGGAACCATAAAATTGGTTTGTGGTATTAACAACTCATGTATTTTTGCATTTCTGAAATTTATCTCCTTGGATAAATAAATCTTTAAAAGCTATTCGTGCTTCATAATGCTATTTAAATTCTTATAGGGACAGGGTGCTTGTGGTTTCATTCAATCATTGGATGCTACTAACGGTCATTTAGATAGAAGTATTATTTCTCAGTCTACGTTGACCAACTGTCATGACACTAGCCCCTCAATTAGTCGAGGATGGGGATTTCAGCCAACAAGGGATGGATGTTGAGACACACGTAGAGTTTGTTTTCCCCTCCTCTGTTTCTTGTTTAATTTGGCAATATTAGAACAGAAGTGTTGGACTTTGACATGTGGGCAACATGGACATTGACATGATTCTTCCCTAGAAGTGTCTTTACTACTTGGATGATAAAAATTCTGATAAATATTTTCTCTTGAATGCTGACCCTGCTTGAAACACAAGCATAGGACTGCCTATGTGTCTAATTACAAATCATTTAATTTAGACCTTGTCTTTGCACTAGAATAGCACTACAGATTTCTTGTCTATGAGACTTCGGGACTTCCACTGGCATGATCTTGGCATGATTGTATTATGCTTTAAGTGTTACACTTGGTTATGAGATTGTTACAAGGATTATTGTCACTTCATATGACCTTTGTGTAGTATTTGTAAATTATAATCATTTAGATGAAGTGTGTTGCATTCCTGTGGCCTTCTACTATCTCTAATCCAGATGTTTTTTGTTCTTACTAGTATATTCTGGTTTTGGTGATTCATTTATGTAAGTGTAAAAATCCTTTCATTTCTTATGTTTTTTTTTCTTTTGTTTTTCTTTGTTTGCCCATCAAAATATGTAAGTATGTATTGGAAAAATTAATCCTTTAGTAGTGACAAATGAATATTTCTTATTCGATTAACTGATGGTCATGCATTATAGAGTAACACTGCCCATTGCAGTTACTTCAAGTTCGTGGATGAAGATGATGAAGACGTTACGTCCACAATCCGTTCCAACACTAGAGCTTGCGATACTATAACAGTGGAAGACTTTAATGATCTAAGGACGAGGCTTCATGACATGGAAGATGAAAATGATGACTATGGTCGAAGGCTTGAAAGGATGGAAAATAATTTGAAAGCAATGATGTATTTTATTATATTTTCTATCATTTTATACTTTATGATGTAACTTATTGATTGGTTGGCTTTGGAAAAATGTTACGAATGTTAATGTTATTATGGATTTTGTGAAACTGAACGGATGTATTGTTGGCGTTTGTAGCATTTTTCCTTTATGTTTATGGAATGAATTTTAAAGTTTCTAGGATTTTGGGTTTGATTGAATGGATAGAATGAGTTTATCAGATTTTAGATGCTTTTCATGAATGTAGTACTTGACTACTTACATGAGTTTACCTTATTTTAGATGGTAAAGGATGGTTTTGAATTGTATGATATGCATGGTTAAGTGTATATTATGCTTCTATGAGTTTACCTGAATTTATTTATTGAGTGAGTGTACAGTGGCTATTCTTAGAAGTAATTGATTGAATGGAATTAAGTGTACAGTGGCTATTCTTATGAGATGCATGGTCAACCCCAAATTCAACATTAATCATTATTCTTTTGTTCATATGGAGTATATTACGCTAGTAGTGGATACTAAGCTAGCAGTTTTTTCAAATTTAAATTACTAAGCTAGCAGTGGAAACTGTTGCTGGCTGTCCAACTGTTACTTATTGTTATATTAAAATTCAAATTATTTATAGTTATATCAGAATACATAAAGAAGAACTAATGTCAGGTTATATTAGTTTGGGTTCGTTTGGGAAGGACTTTTTGACTTTTTTGGCTTTTTTGAATTTTTTGTGAGAGAAAAATGTAATGATTATGGGTTAGATGTGATGTTTTGTTTTATTGGGCTAAAATAACCTATTTTGTCTTATATGACTATTTTAGCCCCAACCCATCTTCCCAAACAAGCCCTTAATATGGCAGATCACATAGAATTATTCTTAACATAGGTTCAAATTTTGTAGATAACAGACTGAAAAGTAAGAGAGCATCCAGTCTCAAATCTATCCTAGACATAGGTTCAAATTTTGTTCATTGCACTGTCTTTCTTTTAACCCTCATACATGTTCACACAAAAAACAAGAACAAATTCAACTTCATACATGTTCACAACAATTTCAGCAACATATAAAAACAATAACAAAAACTGTTTCAGCAGCAGTTTCAGCAAAAGACAGCAATAAAATAAACAACAGATGGATAGCCAGCAGCAGTTTCAGCAATAGATGGACAGTAGCAAAATAAGCAACAGTTGGGCAGCCAGCAACAGATTAGAGAAGTGGTAAAACACAATTAATTTCCTTCACCATTATTTTTGTAACAGTGAAACAGACCATTACGTATTTGCGAACAAACAGCTTTTCAAAATAAAAAAATAAAAACAACAATTGTAGAGACAAAAAATTGCAGAGACAAACACAATTCCAGAGACAAAAATTCCAAACACAACAAAGAAGTTCTTCATAATACCAAATCTTTGTAATGACATTGTTTTTAATTTATCCATGTCGAGACATGCTTTTCTTTAATGAGGGCAAAGCAATGGATATCTGTAATTATTATTATTATTATTATTATTATTATTATTATTTTTTTTTTTTTTTGTTTTCAACAGAGGAAATCCATATAGGCCTCAATGAGTTGAATCTTAAACACACACAGTAGCAGATTTCCAAAGCATGAAAGACAAGAATGTCTTCTAAAGTGGTCCTACTCACAAGGTAATTATTATTATTTGTTTCACAATGAAGATCACTTTAGATCATAGCAAAACATATGCTACACATTTTTTTAGAAGTGTGTAGCGTACGAAACATGGGTTTTGTTTTTGTTTTTTGAAAATAAGAAAAAAAATTGGAAAACATGTTTCTTCTTTTTTATAGAACACACGAAACTATAAAATCGCCAATGGTCACCTCAACTATTATTGTTGGTGAGCTACTAACACACAAACCAATTTTATGTTCCTAGTATATTTATTGATCCATTAATTAAATTACTTTTTTTTATATTATGCGACAGTTATCGTGGCATTTTCTGTCTAATTTTGAATAGAAAGTAGCTTTAGGAGTAAAGTGGAAAAAAATTGAAATTTGAAGGGCTAAAGTGGAAAAATGGCCAAACATAAAGGGAACAAAGTGTATTTTACCCTAAATAATATACAATATTTTTGTGTTTAAAAGATGTTTGGGCATTATTTTCAATCATTTTGGTGTAGTTTTGTGTTATTTGAAAAAGTGGGTTTGGAACTCCTTTCGGCTCTAGTTCACCGAACAAATTGAGATTGTTCGGTCTTTGGTAGCCAAACAATTTTAAGTTTGTTCGGACTTCTATGGCCGAACATGGCTAATTAATCAATTTTGGCCCATTTTGTGGGACACAAGCCAAACATACTTGATTTGTTCGACCGTTTTCCAACCGAACAAACCAACTTTGTTCGGTCGTGTGTCGCTGAACAAACAAAATTTGTGAGACTTTGGTTCGTTGAACAAAACATGAATGCTGAAAAGAAACTGTGGAACTGGTGGTCTCGGGGAGGCTACGGAGTAATTATTGTAGCAGTGAGGGGTTGCTAGGTGGTGGCCATGGGAATGAGCTGTGGGGTGATGCTCGGAGGTGGTGGTGGCGGCGGTGGTGGAGGTTGTAGTAGTTGAAGACGGATGTGTTAGGGTTTGAAAGATTTTTGAGTGTGAGAAGAGAGGAGGTTAGGGCTGAGGGTAGCAAAAAGGAGTGTGATGAAATCAGATTTTTGAACTTTTTAGGGTGATGTAATTAGAAAAATGGTGTAATGAGGTAAAATTGTTGTATAAATATAATTACCTTTCTTTAAATAAGCTAGAATTGATTTTTTGCTCTGTAAATGTCTTTTTTACCCCTTTTAGCTGTAAAGTGAATTTACCCTTACTTTTTGTAATTAATTACCAGATTAAGAGGTCATTCCAATAGTTGATCAATGTAATGAAATTATATATAAGACACAATAATAACACAACTATTAAAAAGGCATACCGATTAAAGCTTTTCAAAGTTATCAAACAAGAAGTCAAATATTTAACAAATATTAACATTACAGCACTTGCATATATTCATTACCAAGCACACTAAAAATAAAAACCAACAAGAAAGTTACAAACCAAGCACACTTCATCCAATCAAAGCAACACGTTTATCATAGTACTAGTCCTGAAGTTAATAAAAATTAGTTCACAGAGAGGTAGTGGAGTTGCCATTCTCAGATTGTCACGCCGCTGCTGCTGAGAGCTGGAGTTCGAGTAGTGGGTTTCAAGGTGCACTTCCTTCTGCATAAGTTGAGAATCAGAATCACCCTTGGAGGTGATTCTGAAAATCAGCTTATTTACCCTCCAAAAAAGCTGTTATAAGTTTTAGTTGGTGTTATAAAGCTGTAACAAACAGTTAGCTTCTGCTTTATTTTAGCTAAAATCTATAAGTTGAGTAGAAAAAGCAGTAACAAACACCCATGAATGTGTTGGAGATGTCATGTCAGAATCGGGAAAGGAAAAAAGTTTTTATTATTATTAGTTTTTTTGTTTTTTTAAAGAAACAAAAGGAATAGTGTAAGCTTGCTGAAAAGGCAATCATTGAAAAAGTTGAATGACATGGCAATTTAGAAAAGTTACAGTGTGGAATGAGAAGTTAAAAAGAGGTATGGTGATGGCTTATGAGGACAAAAGTGTCATTTTAATCAATGGAACAATAAATGTACGTGGAACCATAAAATTGGTTTGTGATATTAACAACTCATTTATTTTTGCACTTTTGAAATTTATCTCCTTGGATAAATAAATCTTTAAAAGCTCTTCATGCTTCATAATGCTTTTTAAATTCTTATAGGGACATGGTGCTTGTGATTTCATTCAATCATTGGATGCTACTAACAATCATTCTGATTGAAGTATTATTTCTCAGTCTACATTGACCAACTGTGATGACACTAGCCTCTCAAGCAGTGACTTAGTCGAGGATGGGGATTTCAGCCAACAAAGGATGGATGTTGTGTCACATGTAGTGAACAGTTCTGAACATCCTCAAAAGTTGGAGGCAATTTCTGAAATTTCAAAGAGAGAGAAAGTGAAGCTGATGGATTTTCAGGCACAAGAAGACACGCCAGATGAGCTTATGCGAAAGCATTGTAAACACCAATGACATGAGGCTCCAGAAGTTGATGGTTTCATACTTGATTCAAGAAGTTATTGTTCTGACATGCCACAGTCAAAATCAGGGGACCCTACAACTCCGAAGGCACTCCGGGCATCTACTATAGCATCTGAGGTTTTGATTCATCAAAGGCAAGTGGAGTTTTTGTGGTAGATTTCTTTTACCAGAGCTTCTTTGTTAGAAGGTGTGTCTTGTTTGTGATTTATGTTTCATTATTTAATATCATTACATATGGTTATTTGAATTTTCCTACATTACCAGGAGTTATATTTTTTATCTGTCTCTTTTGTTAATGTGGTTCTTATATGAATTCACCTTGTGTAGGTTCGAGTTACTACCACAATGATGCTGCCTTGCCTACGACCACAGTGGCCCTGACAGAGAATTGTTTGGAGGGAATGACCATATGTCAAATTTTAGGGTTTAATGTTAAGGGCTGATGTGGACGGCTTGTGTTTTTCCCATCTCGATGCCTGATGTTTCCTGCTCCTAAGCCTTTCTTTTGTTGTAAGTATGACTATATGCTTCAGTTAGCTTTTTCTTCACGTCAGATAACCAGGTTTCAAATTTATTTTGCATTTCTTCTCAGGTGTTTTCCCTGCATTTGATCCCATTTTTGTCCCTTAAGATGTCGACACATTTAATGCTGAAGCACCAAACATTGCAATGCTGAGTCTTGTCACCTGCTCAAATCTAACAAATCATCTTTGCTTACTCCTCCCGGCCAGCCTTTAGGTTCTTCTCTTTCGGGGCCTTTAGGTCTCAAGCCTCCTCCCAAAATTTTACAAGGAAACATTATGAGAAATTCAATTGTTGAGGTATTCAAGCAGGCTGCAGTGCGCCTTTAGGATGATCTTCTGAATGTTTTGAAGTCCAAGGATTTTCATGATCATGAGTCTATGACCCTAGAGGCCCGTTCTATTTTTGGTGCTCTAGATGCTCTGTCTGTTGATTCTCAACCCTTTAAAGAACAAGTGGAGGAATTTATTGGTTGTGCATCATCACTTGCTGAAATAGGATTGTCTATTCACAATGACCGTTCTGCACAGGAGCTTGTTATCATGTACGAACGCAAAAACTATAGTTGGAAAATATTTCTCGTCTTCATGCTGAGACTCGGGCTGCTTTAGAAGCTTCTAATGAGCGCCATCAATGTCTTCAAAAAAAGGCCTCCCTTGTCAAGGATATGCTTTTATGTATATTGGAGAAATTATCTTGTTGCGAGGGTGAGAAGATGAAGATAGGGAATCGCTTGGATCAAATCACTGAAGACATGTTGAATTCCGAGGCAAGTTTACAAGTTGCATTTGGTGAGGCAGAAGCTGCTATGAAACTTTGTCAACAGAGGGAAGCAGAAAGGAATGTTGCAAAGGAGCCTTTGAGAAGGCGAGGTCCAACCTGCGACGAAGCTTGTAAGTATGTTGATTTAAATTTGGTTATATGCTCTCTGTCTCTCTCAGAGGCTTTAGGTATGCCCATGCCCTTTAATTTTGTGTATAATGATAAAGACTTGTTCCTTTCTTTATGGTTGCACCTCGTATTTATCTTGAGCTCTTTTATGTTGATCAGTGGCCTTTAAATCCCTTGTTAACATGGTTTGTAAGGTGTACTTAGTTGACAGCTCAAACTTTCTTCAACTGGAGCCAAAGGCTATGCTTCTATTAGGATTTGTCAAGGGCAATGAAAAGGGTGAGCATTATGGCCAAGGGCCGAATCGGTCCAATGAATCAAATCAAATCGTAAATCGTAAAGGTTGATGGCATGCTATGACTTAAAGTTTCTTTTCAACCTCAAATTGTTGTTTATACTATTTTTGAATAGTTTTAATTTAGTGAAAATCGTAGTTGTCAAATTGAGAATTGAAATGGTTTCGTGCCAAATCGGGAATTGAATCAAATCAAATCATAAGCCGTAAAGATTTGGCTTGGCCTTTTTTTTTTTTCTAAATTACTTAGAAATATACACACTTGGATGTTAAATATTTATTATAAATATGAAATATTTAAACTTAAATTAATGAAAATATTGTTTTGAATGATGATCATGTAGTTTAATACTTAAGAAGTTAACATAGGTTCATATGTAAGATTATCATTTTACTTTTTTTTAGATTTCTTTTTTTTTTTATTATCACCCATTCCTAAATAAAGACAGCAAATAAAAACAAACTCTTAATTTTTAAGTAATAATAACTTAACAATATTTAGACAATAAGCATATATATTTTTTCAAGTAATAATTAGCTAATAATAAGAAAAAATTATTTGAAATTTTTTATTCATGTAATATTGAATTATATTCACTCGTTCGACGAAGCTGTAACAATAGTTTGGTATAGAGAGAGAGAGAGAAAAGGAATTCAGTTTATTGATATGTTTGTTATATTCAGATTTACACAAAGAGAAGCTCACTCTCTTATAAAGAGGAGAGTACATAGGATGCCAGCCAAAGGCACCGAAAGCAGAAAACATTTACATTTGCTTTACATTACATAACAATAAAATATAAGCTATGGCAGCTATATTTACACTAACATCCCTCCGCAAACTCAAGAAGGGTAAGCATCAACCAGCTTGAGTTTGGAAACGAGATCACTGAAGCGACCAGGAGGATGAGCTTTCGTGAAAATATTAGCAGGTTGATCGACCGAAGTAATAGGGCGAAGCAGAACAGTGCCACGGGTAACATGCTGGCAAATGAAATGACAATCAATCTCAATATTCTTGGTGTGATCATGAAAAACATCATTGTGAGCAATCTGAATGGCACTCTGATTGTCACAATATAGAGAGGTAGCGCTAGAAGAAGAAACACCCATATCAGCAAGGAGCCAGCGAAGCCAGAGAAGTTCCTGAGTAGTATCAGCAAGAGCTCGGTATTCAGCTTCGGTACTAGAGCGGGCAGTGAGGGATTGTTTCTTGCTACACCAAGTAAGAAGAGAATCTCCTAGGAAGAAACAGAAACCCGTGGTGGAGTGTCGATCCGTAGGATCCCCAGGCCAATCAGTATAAAAAAAAACACACAGTTCAAGAGAGGAGGTGCTGTCTTGCTAGGAGGAAGATCAACAGCATCCTAAGTATGAGTTTTGTCCAAAGCCTGAAGTTCATCAGTCATAACTTGCTGCCAAAAAGGATTAGTACAAGCCTCACGATAGGAGGTGGGTTCATAAGTAGAAAAGGCAGCAGACCCAACAATATAATCACGAAGATAAATAGGTGGTTGAGTTACCTGGTGCGGCCGACCCGTGGGAGGATCAGTAGGGGGAAGAGCTGGCGAAGAAGGAGGAAACGGACTAGAAGGTGCAAGGAGAGGTGGACCATCAAGGAGAACAGTCTGGCCGGGATCAGGGATCAACAAGGGCGTCTCGATGAAGGAGGAATATGTATCAAAGTTATCAGAGAATAGATCGAGGGAAGGATTAGTAAAGATGACCGGAGTGGAGAGTGCGGGTAAGTGAAAGGAGGAGAGAGAGGAAAACATTTTGTGCTCCCAGAAAACTTCATGGCGGGAGATACGAAGATGCTTAGAGAGAGGATCCCAACAGCAAAAGCCTTTATGTTCAATCCCATATCCAAGAAAGCAACAAAGACGAGAACGAGGTTCAAGCTTGGTGTGTTCATGGGATTGAAGCATAACAAAGCAAGCAGAGCCAAAAACCCGAAGATTGGTGTATGGAGGGGGAGTGCCATGTAGACATTCAAAGGGAGTTTGATTATGGATGACAGGGGAAGGAACACAATTGATAGTGTACACAGCAGTAAGGGCAGCTTCCCCTCCAAAAGTTTTTAGGGCAGGAAGACGAGAGAAGGAGAGCGCGAGTAGTGTCAAGAATATGCCTATGTTTCTGTTCAACACGTCCATTTTGTTGGGATGTGCCAGCACAGGAACAATGAGGCTAAGTACCATGACTCTAAAGAAAGGAAAGGAAATCGGTATCCCGATATTCTATAGCATTGTCAGAGCGAAAAATTTTAATGGTCTTGGAAAATTGGGTGTGGACCATTTTGGCAAAGTTATAATAAAGATGTTTAAGTTCAGACCGAGTTTTCATGAAAAAAATCCAAGTAAATCGTGAATAATCATCGATAAAATAACAAAATAACGAGATCTCCCCATGGTAGTAATAGGGGATGGGCTCCAAATATACGAATGTATGAGATCAAAAGGAACACGGGAAACAGAAGTACTTTTATTGAATGATAAAGCAGGTTGTTTTGCAAGATGACAGGGTATACAATCAAAAGTATCTTGAAGTACAGAACCCAATTGACCACTAGAAACCAAAGACTTTAAGCGACTAACAGAAAGATGTCCTAAGCGACAATGCCAAAGATGAAAATGAGATAAAGAGGAAACAGATGCAGGAGCATCGATCTGTGGGGAGTCCGGAACATGAAGTTGAATGAGTTCATAGAGACGTCCATGCTTACGGCCGATCCCAATAGTCTGTCCTGTCTGAGGGTCCTGCACCAAACAACCCTTAGCAGAAAATGTGACGATTACACCATGCTCACATAATTGACTAATAGAGATAAGGTTTAAGGTTAGAGCAGTGATATGACAAACTTGAGGTAAAGATAATTGAGAAGTGGAAACAGTCCCAACATGACTTACAGACATGAGAGAACCATCAGCAGTATGAATGGAGGGAGAGATGGAGGAGAATATAGTAGAGCTGGAAGTCATATGATTACAACAGGCGGAGTCAAAATACCAAGAAGAGTTACCTGGAGTCACAGACAAAGTAGTAGGAGGAGGTGTACCAGAGGTGGAGAGAAGCTGTTTGAACATGGCCTTAACATCAGCTTGAGAAAAAACAGGGGCAGACGGAGCAGGAGACTCAGAGAAATCCGCAGACGCAGCAGCAACAGTGCGAGTAAACTGACGATGAGAGCTCCCCCTAGAAGAGCCACCGCGAGAGGAGTGGCTAGTGGAAGATGACCGGGATGGATTGCGAAAACAATCCTGCTACAGATGACCAGGACCAAGTTTGTTGCAATATCGGCAGGATTGGACAGGGTAATGAACCAAAAGATGAGTAGAAAGAAGGCCCCGATTCTGACAATAGAGGCAAGCAGTGGTCCGTTGGGTCAGTGAGGGCCGTGACTGAGGAGTGGCAAGAACAGAGTCCACATGATGAGTCTGGAGAGTACCAAGACGAGTCTCTTCAGATAACAGCTCAAAAATAGCATGTTCAAAAGTGGGCAATGGAAGGCGATGAAGAAGAGAGGCACGCACGGGCTCAAAAGAGGAAGTGAGAGCCATGAGAAAGTGAACCAACCGCTGCTGATTATGATAGTTAGTGAATAAGGCAGCATCTTCAAGTTGAGGCCATGCCAGTTTTGAGAGAGCAAGCTGGTCCCAAACAGAATACATTTGAGAAAGAAAGTCATTAATAGACTGATTGGTTTATTGACGCATGCGGTGAAGTTGACTCTAAAATTGATACTAATGGGCAAGACCGGTAGTCTGGTATCGATCTCTCAAAAAATCCCAAATGGCTTTAGCAGGATTGGGAATAGTGTCAAGTTGAAAACGGCCAAACTGAAGACTAATAGAGGGAACAGAGGTATTCCGAAGCCAAGCAATGGTCTGGTAGTTTTTACTATCCCAGTCTTCGAGTCGGTCTTCATATTTGGCAATAAGTTCAGCATCCTCTTTCACCGGTTTGGTCACATCCCCGATGATAATATGCCAAAGTTTCCGTCCTTTGAGGAAGGAAGACAATAAGTATAATAGAAATTGGATGGGTGGCATCATGGCGATCCATAATAAAAATTGAGTAGGACTAAATAAACAGGAGCAGGCCTGTAGGAGCAAAATTTGGTAAAACAGAGTGTACCAGTGAGTCCGGAAGGTCAAAAATAGATGGAAAAGGGGCTGCTGATGTCAGCAGAGGGCTGGATGATGTCAGTGGCGCACAATAGCAGCCAGAGGAGCGGTGCACAATAGCAGGGACGGTGGGTGGCGCACAAGCAGCGCCAGGGAGCAGAATGGCGCACGCGGGCGCACGATAGCCGAACAGCACACACGCGGCGCAAGGGAGCATAATGGCGTATGCGGGCACACAATAGCAAGACGGTGTATGCGTGACGCAGCGCACGTAAAGGATAGGGCTGACGTCAGAGATGACGTGAGCACGCAACAGAAGGCGCGTGAGAGTGCATATGAGAGTGGCGGCAAAAGCAGAGACGCGCCGAACACGGAAATGGCGCGTAAGGACGCATGACAGAGTTTCTGGTGACGTGGGTGGTGCCGTTGGAATCGTAAGGAAATTCCGAGCAAGTTAGTAAGAAGATACTATGGTTTGGAAGCAGTTCTGTAGTGCCACTGTGTACGGGACTAAGAACACGGAGAAAAGAAACTCAACTCTGATACCATGTAACAATAGTTTGGTAGAGAGAGAGAGAAAAGGAATTCAGTTTATTGATATGTTGGTATGTTTGTTATATTCAGATTTACACAAAGAGAAGCTCACTCTCTTTTAGAATTCTACTGTGCACCACACGTGCGCCGTCTTGCTATTGTGCGCCCACGTGCGCCATTCTGCTCCCTTGTGTCGCATGTGCGCCGTTCGGCTATCGTGCGCCCGTGTGCGCCATTTTGCTCCATTGCGTCGCGCGTGTGCCATTCGGCTATGGTGCGTCGCCCACCTTCCCTGCTATTGTACACCGTTCCTCTGGCTGCTATTGTGCGCCGCTGACATCATCCGGCTCTTTGCTGACATCAGCAGCCCTTTTTCCAGCTATTTTCGACCTTCCGAACTCGCTGGTACACTCTATTTTACCAAATTTTGCTCCTACAGGCCTGTTCCTATTTATTTAGTCCTACTCCATTTTTATTATGGATCGCCATGATGCCTCCCATCCAATTTATGTTCTACTTAATGGTTCCAATTATGTATCGTGGGCCCAAGCCATGTCTTCATTCCTCAAAGGACGGAAACTTTGGCGTAGTATCACTAGGGATGTGACCAAACCGGTGAAAGAGAATGCTGAACTTACTGCCAAATATGAAGACCGACTCGAAGATTGGGACAGTAAAAACTACCAGATCATTGCTTGGCTTCGGAATACCTCTGTTCTCTCTATTAGTCTTCAGTTTGGCCGTTTTCAACTTGACTCTGTTCCCAATCCTGCTAAAGCCATTTGGGATTTTTTGAGAGATCGATACCAGACTACCGGTCTTGCCCATCAGTATCAATTTCAGAGTTAACTTCACCGCATGCGTCAATAAACCAGTCAGTCTATTAATGACTTTCTTTCTCAAATGTATTCTGTTTGGAACCAGCTCAAAACTGGCATGGCCTCACCTTAAAAATGATGCCTTATTCACTAACTATCGTAATCAGCAGTGGTTGGTTCACTTTCTCATGGCTCTCACTCCCTCTTTTGAACCCCTGCGTGTCTTTTTTCTTCGTCGCCTTCCATTGCCCACTCTTGAACAGGCTATTTCTGAGTTGTTATCTGAGGAGACTCGTCTTGGTACTCTCCAGACTCATCATATGGACTCTGTTCTTGCCACTTCTCAGTCACAGCCCTCACTGACCCAACGGACCATTGCTTGCCTCTATTGTCAGAATCGGGGCCTTCCTTCTACTCGTCTTTTGGTTCATTGCCCTATCCGATCCTGCCGATATTGCAACAAACTTGGTCCTGGTCGTCTGTAGCAGCATTGTTTTCGCGATCTATCCCGGTCATCTTCCACTAGCCATTCCTCTCACGGTGGCTCTTCTAGGGGGAGCTCTCATCGTCAGTTTACTCGCACTACTGCTGCTGCCTCTGAGGATTTCTCTAAGTCACCTGCTCCGTCTGCCCTTGTTTTTTCTCAAGCTGATGTTGAGGCCATGTTCAAACAGTTTCTCTCCACCTCTGGTACACCTCCTCCTACTGTTTTGTCTGTGACTCCAGGTAACTCTTCTTGGTATTTTGACTCCGCCTGTTGTAATTATATGACTTCCAGCTCTACTATATTCTCCTCCATCTCTCCCTTCATTCATACTGTTGATGGTTCTCTCATGTCTGTAAGTCATGTTGGGAATGTTTCCACTTCTTAGTTATCTTTATCTCAAGTTTATCATATCACTGCTCTAACCTTAAACCTTATCTCTATTAGTCAATTATGTGAGCTTGGTGTAATCGTCACATTTTCTGCTAATGGTTGTTTGGTGCAGGACCCTTAAACGGCACAGACTATCGGGATTGGCCGTAAGCATGGACGTCTCTATGAACTCATTCAACTTCATGTTCTGGACTCCCCACAGATCGATGCTTCTACACCTACTTCCTCTTTATCTCCTTTTCATCTTTAGCATTGTCGCTTAGGACATCTTTCTGTTAGTCGCTTAAAGTCTTTGGTTTCTAGTGGTCAATTAGGTTCTGTACTTCAAGATACTTTTGATTGTATACCCTGTCAGCTTGCAAAACAACCTACTTTATCATTCAATAAAAGTACTTCTGTTTCCCATGCTCCTTTTGATCTCATACATTCGGATATTTGGGGCCCATCCTCCACTACTACCATGGGGAGATCTCGTTGTTTTGTTGTTTTATTAATGATTATTCACGACTTACTTGGCTTTTTCTTATGAAAACTCGGTCTAAACTTAAACATCTTTATTATGGCTTTGCCAAAATGGTCCACACCCAATTTTCCAAGACCATTAAAAATTTTCGCTCTGACAATGCTATGGAATATCGGGATACCGATTTCCTTTCCTTTCTTCAGAGTCATGGTACTCAACCTCATTGTTCCTGTGCTAGCACATCCCAACAAAATGGACGTGCTGAACGGAAACATAGGCATATTCTTGACACTACTCGCGCTCTCCTTCTCTCGTCTTCCTGCCCTGAAAACTTTTGGAGGGGAAGTTGCCCTTACTGCTGTGTACACTATCAATTGTGCTCCTTCCCCTGTCATCCATAATCAAACTCCCTTTGAACGTCTACATACCACTCCCCCTCCATACACCAATCTTCGGGTTTTTGGCTCTGATTACTTTGTTATGCTTCAATCCCATGAACACACCAAGCTTGAATCTCGTTCTCGTCTTTGTTGCTTTCTTGGAAATAGGATTGAACATAAAGGCTTTTGCTGTTGGGATCTTATCTCTAAGCATCTTCATCTTCGTATCTTCCGCCATGTAGTTTTCTGGGAGCACAAAATGTTTTCCTCTCTCTCCTCCTTTCACTTACCCGTACTCTCCACTCTGGTCATCTTTACTAATCCTTCTCTCGATCTCTTCTCTGATAACTTTGATACATGTTCCTCCTCCTTCGAGACGCCCTTGTTGATCCCTGATCCCGGCCAGACTGTTCTCCCTGATGGTCTACCTCTCCTTGCACCTTCTAGTCCGTTTCCTCCTTCTTCGCCAGCTCTTCCCCCTACCGATCCTCCCACGGGTCGGCCGCACCAGGTAACTCAACCACCTATTTATCTTCGTGATTATATTGTTGGGTCTGCTGCCTTTTCTACTTATGAACCCACCTCCTATCGTGAGGCTTGTACTAATCCTTTTTGGCAGCAAGTTATGACTGATGAACTTCAGGCTTTGGACAAAACTCATACTTGGGATGTTGTTAATCTTCCTCCTAGCAAGACTGCAATTTGCTGCAAATAGGTCTACAAAATCAAGACTTATTCTGATAGCTCTATTGAGCGCTACAAAGCTCGTCTTGTTGCCAAGGGTTTCAACCAGGAATATGGCATTGATTATGAGGAGACCTTCTCTCCTGTTGCTCAACTTACCTCTGTTCATAGTTTGTTGCTGTTGTTGCTGCTCGCCACTGGGAGCTCTTTCAGATGGATTTCAAGAATGCCTTCCTTAATGGTAATCTTCTTGAGGAGGTCTACATACAACCTCCACCTGGGTCTAGTTTTCCACCTCATAAGGTTTACAAACTATAGCGTGGCCTCTATGGCCTCAAGCAAGCACTCCGCGCTTGGTTTGCTAAGTTCAATTCTACCATTCATGACTTCAGGTTCACCTCTAGCTCCTATGACTCTGATTTATTTATACGGACTACTCCTCATGGTACCACTCTTCTCCTTCTTTATGTGGATGATATGATTATCACTGGTAATGATGCAGCTTGTATTCTGCACCTCAAACATTTTCTCCACCGTCAGTTTGAGACGAAGGACCTTGGTACTCTTAACTTTTTCTTAGGCCTTGAAGTCTCCCATGATTCTACTGGTTCCTATTTGTCCCAGGCCAAATATGCATCCGATCTTCTGGCCCGTGCTAGTCTTACTGATTGCAAAACTACCTCTACTTCAGTTGATCCTCAGATTCGTCTCACTCCTCTCAATAGGGATCTCCTCTCAGATGTTACTATTTATCGCCAGCTCGTCGGTTGTCTTGTCTATCTCACTGTGACTCATCCTGACATTGCCTATGCTGTTCACATTATTAGTCAGTACATGTTGGCTCCTCGCACTCCCCATTATACTGCTCTACTCCGTATCTTTCGCTACCTCAAAGGCACTCTGTTCCATGGCCTCCACTACTCAGCTTCATTCTCTTTTGAATTGTGTGCTTTTTCTGATGTTGATTGGGCTGGGGATCCTACAGATCGATGCTCCACCATGGGTTTCTGTTTCTTTTTAGGGGATTCTCTTCTTACTTGGCGTAGCAAGAAACAATCCTTCACTGCCCGCTCTGGTACCGAAGCTGAATACCGAGCTCTTGCTGATACTAATCAGGAACTTCTCTGGCTTTGCTGGCTCCTTGCTGATATGGGTGTTTCTTCTTTTGGCGCTACCTCTCTATATTGTGACAATCAGAGTGCCATTCAGATTGCTCACAATGATGTTTTTCATGATCACGCCAAGCATATTGAGATTGATTGTCATTTCATTCGCCAGCATGTTACCTATGGCACTGTTCTGCGTTGCCCTATTGCTTCTGTCTATCAACCTACTGATATTTTCACCAAAGCTCATCTTATTTTCACAGTGTCTTCTACAACGGTAATATTCTTGACAAAATAGATGAATACCGTCCATTTTTCCTCGATATTCAGCTTAGGGGTTATAAGTGTTTTAGAGAAGCAGAGTGTTTTAGGGAATGTCAGAAATGGTTTACAGCTATCAGAGAATGAAGAGATTTCAGAATGGTTTGTTTTGCACTACCTTTATCCAGCCTTAGCCTTGATTTAAATAGAGAGCGGAGAGACGAAGTCGACAAACCAAAGCGAGCGCCACGTGAATCGCGCGACACTCGAAGCCACAGTGTCATGCGTTACTTTTGATGTATTGGGCGCGACTTTTGAGGGCGCGATATATATATACATGTATATCTTTTGGGAAACCTATATACACGACCATCCAGTTTCCTCTACAACAGTCTGATACGACCACACAGTGTCTTGTACAGCGGTCCGACACGACCATACAGTGTCTTTACTAACGGTCTGACACGACCATACAGTGTCTCCTATCCTATTTTATTTTATGTATTAGTTTATTGTCTTGTCTTGTTACTCTCTTCAAACTTAAGTTGGTTTGTGCCTATCCTCATTGAGTTTGAGGGGGGCTGTTAGTGTATTATATTTTTAGTGTATTATATGTTGTTATTAGCTGTAAAGTGTCCAAGCTGATCATGATGTCTTTGCTTTCAGCTCTTTTAGCAACCAACCTCTGTACACTCTTCTATAAAGGAGAGTAAACTTCTCCATATGTAATATACCGCGACTTTTAAGGGTGCGATATATATATATATATGTATATCTTTTGGGCAGCCTATATACATGACCATATAGTGTCTTCTATAACGGTTCGACACGACCATACAGTGTCTTCTACAGTGGTTCGACACGACCTCACAGTTTTTTCTACACCGGTCTGACACAAGCCATACAGTGTCTTCTACATTGGTCTGCCACAACCATACAGTCTCTTCTACAACGGTCTAACACGACCATACAGTGTCTTTTACAGCGGTTTGACAAGACCACACAGTGTTTTCTACAAACGATCTAACACGACCATATAGTGTCTTTCATCCCAACTTCATTTTATTATATATATATATATATATATAAACCCATCTTTCACTCACATGGGCTTGTCCCCATTCTCTCCTCCTATTTTAAACTTTATTTAAACTTTTCCCAAAGTGTTTGATTTGCCAAAAGACGTGGCTACAAACAAATACCAAACACACTACTCTCACTAAACTTTTCTTTACACTCATCTTCCTCACTACCCACTTTTATTTTATTTTATAATCAACATACCCATCATTCTTTTCACCACTAAAATATATTCTATGAGCCTTCATTGATTCCAGTGGATTTCAAAACTTTATTTTATATATTATTATTATTTCAAAAAAAAAAAAAACAAAACAAAACACAAAACTACATTCATTCCAACTGATAGCGCTATAACAAAAAAATAAAAAAATAAAAATACAAACACCTACACCACCAACAAAGGATTTGTTTTCTTTTCTGCTGACGGCCACCCGCCGACCTCACTTCCTCGACTCTACCGCCGCTCCCTTCCTCTTGCCTTCGTCTTGGGTGACACTTGATGGCCTTGCCTCAGTGCTTCCCAGCCCACCGAGCAAGTTGCCTCCCCGCTGCTCCTCCAACGCAGCATATGGCGGTCCTTCGAATCGGAACATGACGGTGGCCTTCCGTTTCAGCTCCTTGTTTTCTGCCCTCAGCGTGCAAATCTCTGCTTGTGCATCCTTGTACATGTGCTGTAGTAGAGAGAGTTGGGCATTTAACTGTTGTACCTCACTTGTCCTATTCTGAAGCCGGTGAAGCAAGTTAGTGACCGCAGTCATGGTCTCCATACATGACTTCAACGTATAATGGCTGGCCTCAATATCAGATTGAGCTGCCATTATTTGCTCAACTGATAGCATAAGAAAGTTCAACGGAGCAAAAAAAGGTGGAGCGCTTGGTCCAGGGGCGTTTGGTTGCAATTCAAGGGCGACAGAACCGGTTATCTCTATTGTGGACTTGTTTAGGTCTAGAAAAAGGGTGAGCAAACTATGGGAAGAAGAGACCATATCAGAGGCAGCACAAACAGAGTGTTGTAGAATGGACGAAAGGGGTTGCAAAGTTCGTCGCTTTGGTTTGCTTTCAATCTCTAACCAGCCTCGGCCTCGGTTTAAATAGACAATGCAGAGACGAAGAGGACAAAACATGATCACGTGCATCACGCGCCGCTCGATGCCACAATGTCGGGCGCGACTTTTGAAGGTGGAACGCGACTTTTGAGGGCGCGATATATATATATATATATATATATATATATATCTTTTGGGCAACCTATATACATGACCATATAGTGTCTTCTACAACAGTTCCACACGACCATACAGTGTCTTCTACAGCGGTTCGATGCGACCTCACAGTGTCTTCTACACCGGTCCGACACGAGCCATACAGTGTCTTCTACACTGGTCTGCCACAACCATACAGTCTCTTCTACAACGGTCTGACACGACCATACAGTGTCTTCTACAGCGGTTCGACACGACCACATAGTGTCTTCTACAAACGGTCTGATACGACCATACAGTGTCTCCTATCCTATTTTATTTTATTTGTCAGTTTATATTCACGTTTTGTTACTCTTTCCAAACTCAAGTTTGTTTGTACCTACCTATGTGGTCTGACACGACCACATAGTGTCTTCTACAAATGGTCTGACACAACCATACAGTGTCTCCTATCCTATTTTATTTTATTTGTCAGTTTATTTTCACGTTTTGTTACTCTTTCCAAACTCAAGTTTGTTTGTACCTATCCTCCTTGAGTTTGAAGGGGGATGTTAGAATATATTAGTAGTATATTAGCTAGCTGTATATGAGCTGTCTACCAACCAGTTTTCATAATGTTGTTCCTTAGTGCATTGCCTCTTTCGGCCACTTTTGGCCCCTCTGTACACACTCTCCCCTATAAAGGAGAGTCTTCTCTGAAACATCAATAATACATTCAATACATATAATTTATTTTCTCTCTTTCTCTATACATTAAAACTGTGATGATGAACTTTATGGTTAGCAGTAGGCCTCAAAGATGGCTTCCACGAGGTCCAGCCAGTAGAAGTAGGTTTAGAGGAGCTAGATACATAGGCATCCCAACCAGAAGGAGATGGCCTCGAAGGAGTTCGATTCTCAGGAGAAAAGTGAGCTAAAGTGATGGACTCATCTGGTGGTGGAACACTAGTAGAGGTGGATGACTACCCAGGTTAACAGGCTGAAGTTGTGAGTCTAGAGAGGTGCCTCAGGGTAAGAATAGGGAATGGCAGCATGATCATTGGGAGATTCCACATTGTCACTTTCTGTCGCGAGATCATAATCTTGCTCAATGTTGGTAAAGTTAGGTGATTGGTCAACCATTGTACTAGAACAAGCAATAAAGCAACAGATTAACCATGCATTCTTAATTTGAGAGAAAGACTGAGGAAGTTCAATCGTGATGGTTATAGAGAGGCAACTATGTTGCACAAAATTCAAATTAACAAACCAAGGAGGAAAAAACCCCATGAATATAGCTAAAATGGTGAAGTTATGGGGGTGGAGCTCCGCAACTGTCGTGGATTTGAGGGGGCACCTATAAATAGTTGAAATGAAAGACACAGAAGATCCCTGAACGAATTTTACATTTATCAATTTCTTGTTTTCTCTTTATGTGCTTTGCACTTCACTTTTCATAAGAGTATCCTTTACTTGTAATTTCTTTACCAGTTTTCACCTTCGAAATTGTCAGAACAACTAAGGTAACATAAATGTAATTAGGGTAAATTACACTTTGCATACCCGCACTTTGTGTCAAATCTCACTTTGATCCCTACACATGAAATCATGATAATCAACTCTTTACATTTTTGGTCAAATTTTACTTTGGTCCCTCCACATGAAATCATGACAGTCAACGCCCTACACTTTTGGTTAAATTTCACTTTAGTCCCTATACAAGTGTCAATGTCCCCTTATCTTTTATTTAAATCTTTAACAAAATCCAGTCATGTTGTAAAATGTGACTACGAAATAAGGGTAAGAAAGAACAAATCATCTATATTTTTCACTAATACACACTTTGTCATACGTGATAAACATGTGATATAATACAATATATATATATGTTCGTATATTGAAAATTAGGACAAAGATGTAAGAAAATAGAGCTTTTGAAAAGAAAAAAAGAAGAAGAAGACAACAGAGAAATCGAAGAGAAAAGAAAAGGAATAGACAGACGACTATTACTGTGAAAAACAGAATTTCGTGATTCCAATTTATGCAAATCTTTATTTCATCTTCTTAATCGTTTACAATTTGCGTTTTTTTTAAGTCTAATACAATCATAATTTGATGTAAATTTCAAGTCAAAATATGTCTCTGCGGGAAATAAGAATGATTTTTCTCTTACTCTCATTTTGTAATCATATTCTTATTACATGATTGTATTCTGTTAAAAATTTAAATAATTGAGTAACAGAAGATGGACATTTATACTTGTGTAAGGATCAAAGTGAAATTTGATCAAAAGTGCAGGAGGTTTATTGTCATGATTTTATGTATAAGGACCAAAGTGGGATTTGACTGAAAGTGTAGGGGGTTGACTGTTATGATTTCATATGTAGGGGCCAAAGTGAAACTTTGTGCAAAGTGTAGGGGTACAAAGTGTAATTTACCCATGTAATTAAATTATTCAGTTAATCAATTACTTCACTTCTGTTTCAATCTCTCCCTCTCATTTTTTATTTAACTGTTATTAAATTGAATTTTCTCTACTCATTAATTGGTTCTCACTTAAATACAAACATTCAAGTCCTCTTCATTGAGAAAAAAAAACATTTCATAGTTGCCTAGTCATTTGTTATTTAACTGTTATTAAATTGAATTTTCTCTACTCTTTAATTGGTTCTCACTTAAATACAAACATTCAAGTCCTCTTCATTGAGAAAAAAAAACATTTCATAGTTGCCTAGTCATTTGTTTGGTTTAATTAATATCTTTCGAACTGCCAAAAAAAAACAACAATAACTAACTAATATCATGACGTTATTAGTAGCAACCGACCAAATCCAATGTCATTCTAGGATAGGAGCAAATTCTTTTCTATATGGCTTTGATATTTAAATTCCAAAACAAACTTGGGCGGGTGTTAAAAAAATCAGCAATGGAACTAATCAAATCAAAAATCTCCAACAACCAGACTAGCATTGGATTCCCTAAATTATATATGTGTATCCGCATATAATGCCAACGACTAAGAAGAGTTTATGTTTTGCTAAAACTAACTGATTAATATCATAATACATTTGTTGTACTGATGCTTCCAAACTGTTTAAATTATGCTGATCTAATACACTGATGCAAGCTTTTATCTTACTTTATAGAATTTACATATTTCAAATATTGAACAACAATAGTAAATACCATGCTTTGTGGAATCCATGATTATTTCAAATATTGAACAACAATAATAAATACCATGCTTTGTGGAATCCGTGATGTCATACAGTAGAGTTGACTGATTTTAATATGTGTGAGATGATTATCTAAAGTGTTTGCTACCATAAATTAAAATTTTAGAGGCAAAAATTTAGAGATAAAATTACATTCTAGGAATGAAATATTTTTTATTTTCAAAAGTGTCATTATTATAATTTTAGCGATGAAATTGAACGTTTAGTGATGAATTACTATCTTTTTTTGATCAAAATTTGTCTAAAAATAAAATCTTTTTGGAATCAAATTATTTTGTCCATAAAGGTATATTTTTTAGAAACAATTTTCAAAATTTTGTTACTAAAAACCTTTTGGGTCAATCTTCTAACAACTATCCTTGTGATGACAAGAATTGATTCTTAAATATTTTTTTCAACAAAATTTTCACTTTTGAGGACAATTTTTTGGTCCCTAACTCCTATTGTAGTGTTTACTTTTCTGTTTTTATTTTCGAAGACATAACAAAGTTGTTTGACAGTAGTTACTGAAAATTATTTTTAAGAAATTTTTTCAAAAACCCAACTTTATTTTTTTCAAGAAACAATTTTTGCACAAAAAATGAAACAATGGGTGTTTTTGAACTTATTATTATTTTTGCTTTTAGAAACATGGAAAACAAAAACCAAAGGGGCCAACTTCCCATCTAAGTTAGAAAGGACTTTTATTAACAAAGTTTCATTGCTAATTGAGAATATTACAAATTACAAAAGCTAACAAAGCTGGTATTATAGAGCAGGATTTCCCTTAGAAAGGTACAATAGCAAAAAAGGCTCAACTAAACACCGCCTATGAACAGCAACTCAAGAAAGCATACAGATAGAACTGAAACGGATTAAACTGAAAGAAAGGTACCCACCAAGCTTACACAGATTAAACTGAAATAGATATCGTTTGAGCTAACATTATTGAAATGCAAATGAGGAGGACAAGGCAATCTTTTCTTTTGCACCTCTTTTGGGAACCGAATGGTAGTGGTATGATAGAAGATTCTACTTTGTAGCTATCACTCACAATGCGCAGACAAAATCTCCGCTTGTCTCTATATCATCTAGATCAGTATCATCATCATCATCCATGTCATCAAGATCCATGCTGCCGCCTCCAACATAATTCCCTCCTCCACCTTTTGCCAGTTCCGTAGGTTTACTTGCCTCTTGTATTACACCCAACACTTCTTCCACACTTTGACACTCATTATCTGCACTGTTCATTTTCAAGCTAGCTTCCTCTCCTTCCATGAATTCTATTGGCAAGTCCTTTAGGAACCACGCGTGCCTTTTAATTTCCGGTATGGTTATTCTCTGCAAAGAAAATTCAGTACAGATAAAGAAACCATCTAGCACAAATAACTTCTAGGACAAAAGAAATGTTTGCACGAACATTTTTAGTTCGAGCAAGGACATGTGTATTAGTAGGTTATATAAGACCTTTTCTGGGTTGGCAACAAATATCCGAGATAGAAGATGTCTGCACTCCATAGAAACTCGCACATAGTCTGGAATTGAGTACTGGACACTAAGTATCCGCTGCCACAGACCATTTATGTTTCATATTTAAAATATATATATATATATATAAATTTTTTTAAAAAAAAGGAAAAAGAAAAGCAAGGAAAGTCAATAATAAGTAGGCATTTTAAAATTAGTAAATTAACTCACAGTAATAGTCTTTTTAAAATTAGTAAATTAACTCACAGTAATAGTCTTCTTGAAATTTCTTGGATCATCAGCATCTTCAAAGGGATAGGCACCAACCAACATCACATATAAGGTAACCCCACAAGACCAAACATCTGCAATCTGTTGATATCAAGGATAACATATTCTTCATCATGGATATTAGGTGACCAAATTAGGTCCAAATTAAAGTCAAGTAATAAATAAGAGATGGGGATAACAAGTAGTACCTTCCCATCATATTCTTTTCTTGAGAAGACCTCAGGCGCAATGTAGGCTGGTGTTCCTACTGTAGATTTGGGTTGGGAATGCAACACTGATGACTGCAAGAAGGAAAAAAAAAAAAAACAACAACAAAAGGTAGAACAGTTAGTAATAAAATACACAAAAAAATAAATAAATAAACAAACAAATAAATTGTGGTAGGTGTGCCGAATTAATTTGCGAGATCACTGCCTTTGAGTAGCCGAAGTCGCATATTTTGAGACGTGGTGTGGAGCTCCCATGTAAGAGTGTATTTTCCAGCTTAAGATCTCTGTGGCAGATTTGCTGCAGTCAAAAAGGATGTTTCAAAATTTCAAGCCTGTGGCAAATTTATTCACCAAGAAATTAAAGAATTAAGTAACTAAGATGGCCTACCATTGAGTGGCAGTAACTGACCCCTGATATCAGTTGTTGAAAGAAAAATCTTGCCTGAACCAAATGAACATTCATATACATAACTGGTATAAGGAAACCGCATTTTTTATTAAAAAAAAAAAAAAAAAAAAAAAAAAAAAAAAAACGAAAAAAGAAAAAAAAGAACACGGGAGTTAGTCTAGTATCCAAAACCCATGTTGGTACAACTTGCAATCCAAAGGAGTTAAAGGACCAAATTATGCTACCAATCCATATTGTGCAATAGAAATGTCATTCCATTGTCTGGGAACTGGCTCTTAAACATTTTTCTCTTATTTTGATAACTCGGTAACCAGTCCAATGGACCGACTAATTCAGGGACTAATCCCACTGTCAGTAGCGAGGGCCCAATTAAAGCCGGGGCAAAGCCCCCTATGGATTGGCTCTTAAGCATGTATTCTATTTGTTTCAAATCTGTGAATGCCATGGAATAGTGGTTTTCTGTATTTAACCTTTAAAAAAAAAAAAAAAAAGCAAAATAATTGATGTTCTAGATAGACTGCAAGCATTACAAGTGGAATGGAAAAGAGGAGGAAAAATGTCATTTGTAGTTTTGTAATTTACCTCATCTTCACTGAATCTACCAGCATTGCAAATTCTTTCGAAAAGTTCACCTCCAGCTGCATATTCCATGACTATGGCTAGATGAGTGGGTGTTAGCAGCACCTGAGATGAGATACAAAAGATTTCCTTTCCCTCGGCATTAATTTCTTTCAATACATGGAATAATGGATCTTAATTAATTAATGCTTTAGCTGAAAGCAAAAACTAAAGAAATAAAGTGTCCTGTTCTCCAAGTAGCAGAGAGGAGCATAGATTTACATAAATCTTAAGGGACCTATTAATGATTTCTATTACATAATCAAATGGCAGCAACTTCCACTGGATCCACATCTGCACCTTTAACTACTTTGGTGATGCAATAATTTTTCTTATATCTTTCACTTTGGTGTATAGAATTTTTTTCCTTCTTTTACTTATTCACATATATATATATATATATATATGTTATACAAGTTGTACGTTCCAAAACAAAGAAGGAAAAAGAAAAGAAAAGAAAAAAAGGCATGTATATTGAGAAGACTACGGGAGTCTATTTTAGTGTTTTAAGTTTTCCTTTTATCATTAAACTGACTTATTTAGTTTAAAATGAAATACGGACTTTTATTTTTATAAAATTCAAAGAACAGGTCATCTCCAAATTGCAAATGGGAATTGGATTCTTAGAATCTAACCCCAAAAAGCTTAATAAGAAACCAAAAAATTAAAGGAAAGGGGCAAAAAAAAAAAAAAAAAAAAAAAAAAAAAAAAAGAAAGAGAACCTAAAGAAAATTTTACTTCAAAATTTGAGTTGTACAGTATTATGGAGGGAGAATTAATTCTAACACTACTGTTCTAGAAAACCAATTAATTTAAAAGATATAAGCCCTCCTTTTATGAATTCCCCAATAAATATGGCAATATCAAGAGAGAGAGAGAGATGATATTTACAAATGTGTCAATAATTAGTTTGGTTTGGTTGGATAGATGAGATAGATACCTCTTTAAATCGAATTATATTAGGGTGTTTCAAGGATCTGTGGTTCATGATCTCCCTTTGCACATGCTCATCAATCTGTAAAAACATATCAATCAACCCATGGAAACCGAAACCCATCTACATAAATAAAGAAAGAAAGAAAAAACAGTAAAATAGAGACCTTGTGGCCTCTGTCAATAAACTTGACAGCGTAAAGCTCAGCAGTCTTCTTGTCTCTAACAAGCTTGGCTACACCAAAGTTCCCTGATCCTATGTCTCTCAGAATCTCATACCTTTCCATGTTTGTTTATCACCAAACACCCTTTCCTTACAACAATAATAACTGTTTTCTTTTTCTCACTTACCCTCCCTCCCCTCCCCTCCCCTCCCCTCCTTCCTTATATCAATCAATCAATTTATATTTGTTGAGAGAGCATTCCATTTTGCCTTCAAATCAGAGAGAGGATTCCCTCCTTCCATTTTCTCATTACGTTTCCTACTTGCAAGCCCATTGGGCTTACTTTTAGACCTAATTTTAATAATTTGAATTGTTTATATTTTAAAATTTGTTAATATATTATACCTGTAAAAAATTAAATTAATCAGATATCAGAAAACATGTGTTCGGAAAATTTGAATTAAAAATTATTTTTTTAAAGAATTTAATAAACAGTTTTCCTAACACATGCTTTCTGATATCCGATCAACTTGATTTTATACAGATATGATATACTTAACAAATTTTAAAATATCAACGGTTCAAATTATCAAAATTAGACATAAAAATAAACCGGAAAATGGGTGAGAGCACTAATTAGTGCTATCACTAATGATGTGGCAGTGGGTCCCACCAAAAATGATTTGATGTTTTGGCCTTGGTGTTGTATTTTTTTTCTTTTTTTATTGAGTGTCATGTCATTAGTGATCTTTTTAGAACTCCAAAATTAATGATCTCTATCATTGTTGAAATAAACCCATTAGGCTTGTAAGTTGGAAATGTAAGGAGAAAAGGTAAGGAGATCCTGATTCTTCAAATCAATAGCTGTAAAGATATTTCTCTCTCATCAAGCCTTTCCAAAGTCCAAGCCAACCAATGAGTGAACTGTCCACGTCTCTCTCTTTCTCTTACAAGCTGAAAAATATGCTGTTATTCGTGTGCACCATTTGCTTTGAAAAGACAGGAGAGAGACAAAATAAAGTACACATGGCGCTGTTTTAGAGGCTGGAATTTTGAGAAGAGCTCGAACAAGTTGTGAGAAAATGCAAATAAGTGGGACAGAGAATAAACTGTACATAGAGATTTCGTTTCGGGAGGGCGGTGGCTTTTTAGCTTTTTTGAGAAGTAGATTAAATATATATATGTATATATATATATATATATATATATATATTTTTGTATATAAAGATATTTTAAAAAATAAAGAGATGATATGATTTAAAATAGTCGGAAAAAAAAAACCAAAAAAAAGTTGTTTTTAACCAAGTTGTCAAAAAAAGCCAAAAGTCTTGTTTGAGTTAGATTTTTTAATTTTTTTTGACATTTGTAAGAGAAAAAATGAAATAACTATAATTTGTATATGATATTTTGTGTTATTGACTTTTTAACTTTTTTTATCTTTTGTAACTATTTTAACGCATGAGGATATAATTTTTTGGGGTATAACTCTTTGTGAAAACTTGTACCATACACATAGAAAATGACCCCGCTACGTAGCTCGAAAGAGTTTGGCCCGAATTTGGCTCGACACCAAAACGACGTCATTTTGGTGTCTTTTTTTTTTCTGTGTTTTTGTTGCAAAAGGAAGAAGAAGAAGAAGAAGAATGGAGAAGAAGAGAGGGAGAAGAGAAGGAAGGAGGAGAAGGAAGGAGGAGAAGGAAGGAGGAGGACTGGAGGGGGCATAATCACAGGGGGAGGAGGAGGCGGAGGCGAGGCTGGAGGCGACGGCGGTGGTGCTGCGATGATCTTCTCTCCTCCTTTCTCTTTCTCCCTCACTCTTCCTCTTTTTCTTCTCCTCTCTCCTCTTCTCTGTCTCTGTCTTTGAATTCGAATTCGAATTCGAGCCAAAATCGGGCCACTTTTTTCAAGCTACTAGTCATTTTCGCATAGAAAATTTGCACCATGCACATAGTAATATTGTCTCACTATGAAAATATAAATCATCTTGGGTAAATTACACTTACATCCCTAAGGTTAGAGTTTAGAGTTTAATACATATTATTGCTAACGTTTAAAAAATTATACTAATCCTCTAATCATTGTAATTATTTAAACGGAATGAAAATATTGAATTCATACATTTTTTTTTCTTGTTTTGCTTTATTTCTTTTTTTTTTTTTTCTTTTTTTTTTCTTTCCTCTGCTTTATTTTTTAAAAATATAATTTTTTCTGTTTTTCTACTAAAAATTGTTATCTTTTATATAAGTAGGGGTTTTTGAAATGAGACTATTAACTATAGGAGTAAAAATATAATTTTCAAAACGTCAAAAAATAAAATGTAATTAAACTAAATTTCAGGGATGTCAATGTAATTTACCGAATAATCTTTCAATGCCATTTGTAATTTTCCCGGCAAGTTGCTACTGACGTGGTACCTCATCCAGCGCACATACACAGACGAGGCCCTACATAACTATTGCGTACTCGCCAGTTGGCGCGGAAACGGTCCACATATATTCCTCTAATTATTAAAGAGATTATTTAGATCATGGAGCTCCAAACGAATAGAACTGAATCAAAATTTGTTGAGTCCAAATTCGACTTGTTTATTGAACTTGATTATTTAATTTGAGTTTGGCTGAATTACTAAGCTCACTAATATTAACCAAACTTGAGCTTGATAATGAAATTTTTTTATTATTATTTACAAAAAAATTAAATAAAGATAAATAAATTAGGTTTATTTAAATTTGAGTTCGGCTAATTTACTAATCGAGCCTAAAAGTCAAATTCGAACACGTTTATTTATTTAATGAACCGAATCGAGCTGAACTCTTAACGAGTTGAGCTAAGCTTATGAACAATACGATTCATTTGCAGTCCTAATGCACGAGTTTTATTTTGGTAAATTGAATAATTTATTTTGTTAAACTTTTTGTATATATCACCCACAAACATAATTAGATCAATAATATAATCATAAGCTATTTTCAATTTCTCATGTTTGTCAAAATAGTAGATGATATATTTTTAAAAATACACCTTTCGTCCATTTTTTGGAGAAAAAAAAAATTAAATATGTTATGATTATTAGATTGACTCAATTTTTTTTTTTTATAAATAATATATACGCATAATTTTACAAAATTAACGATTTAAGTCATTGAGATGGGATCTGTAATGGACTTTATGGGTCCAGACAACACCATCTAATAGACTGGAAGGAAGCATAGCTCATATTAAAATTGTGAGTAAACTAATAAATAAATAATAAAAAAAAAACTAATAAATCTTGCATAATACATGAATTAACAATGAATTTAAATTAAAATAAGACATGCTTCAGATTTTTAAAATTACCAATAAGTCTTAATAGTTGGACTTAATTTCCATCAAGTCTTATTAAAAATAAGTCCTAATAAAATCATCGTTAAAAATAATTTTTGTGACAATTTTTTGCATATGTCGTTAAAAATTAATAATTAGTATTTTTTTTTGGTCACGATTTTTACAATTGTCGCTAAAACTTACAATTAATGACGCTTATCTGTAATAAAATTTTCAAACTGTCGTTGAAAGTTGAAAATTAGTGAATTTTTTGTGACTATTTTTTTAAACTGTCGTTAAAACTTATAATTAGTGACATTTTTTGTGTTAAAATTTTTAAATTGTCGCTGAAAATTAATAATTAACGATATTTTTTATAGTGTTCAATAAAAGGGCTTATTGGATAATAAAGTATACCTATTAAGACTTATACGTAAATCTCCCTTTATTTATTGCATAATACATGAATTAATAATAAATGAGAAATTTTGTGGTGAAATCTTGTTTCATATACTCGTATCCCAATTAGTACTATAAATATTCTTATATTTAAATAAATCCTATTATTTAGAAGATTTAATTTACCAAATTACCAATTTTCATATTTGAGATTTTTTTATGGTCATTTTTCCATTGAAAATATTTTTTCATCCCTTGGCATACATATGTCATATATTCACACATATGTTTCTATTTTGCATGTTCCGTTATGGTAGGTTCGAGATCACAATTCTAAACAAGTTGTGCGATAATTTTTTTCTACAATTTCTATTGATTTTAGTTCAAAACGAAGGAAGGGTGTGATTGCTACAAATTTGTTATAGCCTTGCATCAAATCTACACAGAATTGTTTTCTATCTTTAAATTGCTGGAGAATTTAACTGTTTGTTTGATTTTTTTTATTAGCATAAGAATTTATATTAAACCTGCACATATCATTTTTGTATCTGAAAATACACATGTAGTATGATTCGGAAGTACCTTTAATATGCATGTCATCTTCCTGTACCTTTAATTTCATGCTGTTAAATGAAATTTTTCTTTACTGATCAAAAAAAAAAAAAATACACATGTAGTATGTATGTAACAGTGTGATAATGTCAGTGTGCATAGACTATCCACAATCGTTTGATTTTTTATTCAAACAATTTTAATTGGTAGAAACTGAACATCAAACTTCAGTTTCTTGACGAATGTTTATATATGTTAGTTGAACATTCGATTTTTTTATACAGCATGTGAATATGCAGCATGTATTCTGTACGGGGAGGAAATAATTCTCCTCGTATAATCCTGTTGACCAAGTCCACGCTCCTCCGTACGGCGTCGCTTTGTCACCTGAAAACACAAACGTGAGCTAGCCGGCGGGTGTGTGCCGGAAACCTCTCCGATGCCTAAGTCAGAAAACTTGACAAATAGACAAAGCTCTAAGTTCTCAGAAAGATTGTGTTCAATTACCTCCTCTAAGGTGATGCTTGTGAGCTTTTATAAGTTTCCCGTGGCACAATCCTAGTAGGACTTGTATTTCTCCATGCAGAGTCCTCCTAGGATTCATACTCCTAAGGATAATGCTTATCCTTTTACACCCTCCCCCACTGCTTAAACCAAGTGGGATGGTTTTTACCACGGCCGAACTACCACACGACCGAAACAACACTGGCTATGCTGAGCCACAGAGAAGGCCGAACTATCCTTAGCTCGGTCTTCTCCTTTAACTCATTACTTCGGCTGCCCCTGTTCAACCTTGGTGTGCTTAGATCAAACTTCCAAGTAACAAGTTCTGACCGACTTAACCAGATTGTGCCACGACCGGACTAATTCCGAAACCGGTCTTCCCAGAACATACTGCGACCGGACTAACTCTAAGACCGGCCCTACTCCGAGTTGTCACTGGACCGTAGTAGCCTTACTCTTCCTTGGGCCGACGCAACTATCTCTTCTTGAGCCGGAATAAACTCACCTCCTTGGGCCGAAGTAACTTTGTCTCCCCAAGGCCGGAGTAACCTTGCCCTCTAGGCCGGAGTATTCAGTACGGCCTTTTTACCTAGTCCTCTGCGTTTTGGGCCTCAAAACCCAACTCGAAGCTTGGCCCAATTTTCCCAAAAATTACCCTCTCAATTGCCCCTTAATTCCATCTGTGCAACATGATTGGGATTACCAGCCTTCTGGCCGAGCTAGAGTTTGTTACGCTTTTTCAGCCGAGCTGAAAAACCCTTTTAGCCTTTCCAGCCGAACTAAGTTTACCTCGGGTATCACTATGTCCGGTCAAAACGTCTCTTCAATCACAGCGACTGTAACGCTTCCCATTCCAGTGACACGTGGCAAACTCTGATAAGCTGTGGCCAACTGTCATGCCGCCCTTCAGAATTTTTGTACTGTTCCCGCTTCTTTTTGCCGCCTTTTTCTCTCCATTCTTTCACAAAACAACCTTTTTACTCTTTCTCGAATTACTTCACCTTCCATTCTTCATTTTCACTTCTCCTCTGTTTCCTGAGTTTTTGAGCTTTGAGCTTACTGTGTTCGTGCTTCTGTTGCTGCTACTGCTCCATCTTCAGCTTCTTCTTCTCCAATCTGGTAAGCAAGCCTACCCTTCTCGCTTTTTTTATTTGTTTTTCCATCTGTTTTTGTTATGTATGCTTTTTGCAAGCATTTTTCTTCATTTGTCTGCTTTGCTTTCGTATTTTTATGAAGAAACCAGTAGAACCCATGAGTATATGTCATATACCCTAGAGAAAACTCGATTTTGATCCAGAATCACATCTCAACTGAACTAGGATACTGTTTGTGTTATGTATGTAGATAGATTTCAGAGAACAACCGAACTAGGACTTGTATGAATATCAGTAGTTTCTTCTGAACCACTCTAGCCAAGATAAGATCACCGAAAAAACGTGCGCATACCGAACTAGGTACTTCGGTCAATAACCGAGCTAAGCCTTTCGAGGCCAAGCCGGCTTTCTTAGCTCCTAAACCGAACTCAGAAAACCGCCCTAGGGGTTCAACCGAAGTAACTTTCCTCATACTGCAACCGATTTAAGCCTTGGGACTAAACCAGCTTTCTTAGTTTTTTAGACCGAACTCAGAAAGCTGCCCCTAGACGTTAAACCGGTCTAAACTGCTCAAAACCGAGCTAACAAACCTTCTGATGGGCCGAGGTAGAACCAGCCCACTAAGCCGAAGTAGGATTTGTATATCTTGCTTATAATTTGTAGCGCGGTCCAACGATCTGTGCTTAACCCCTTTGTTTTCTACCTTGCAGACTTAGGTTGCCCAGGCATTCCTGCGTGTGCTCAACCGAGCTACTGAGCCTAATTTTTGCACCGAAATAATTTATTCATAAATTATACAACAAATGGGTAAGTATAGATATTTAGTCGAAACCCCTGGTGGCATGGCCGAATTTAGGCAAGATTACCAGATTCCTGATGATGTCCAACTGGTGTTGGCCAAAAAAGATGCTACTCCCTGGGACAATGAAGGCTTCGTCCCTTTTACCCTTCAATCCATAATAGAAACCGGACTACGGTTTCCTGTCCAACCGCTAATCTGTGAATTTCTTAGACAGATTAGGTTGTGCCCCACCCAACTGTCCACCAACACATATCGTATTATCATGGGAATAGCCGCATTAAACCACCAAACCGGACTAAATCTTGGTCTGGCCGAGATCTTTCATCAATACTCTATTGGCTCAAAGAATGCCGGGTGGGTCTATTACCTTAGAATTCGCCGCCGCCGAGAGAAGATAATTAAATACACTCCGGACAAAGATCTTAATGATGATGATTTCTTTTGGGTCTCCGGGAACTTTGAGGATTTTCAAGCTCAAATTCCTGGCCGACCTATAAATTGGAAAATGGGAGAGCCTGGTAATTTAACTTCGGTCTTCTTCCTTGCATTTTATTTCGGTTCTTCAGTCCATTGACCGAACTAACACTTCTCTTTTTTGCAGATTTTGCCCACCTCCGTTCTCTATATAGTTATCCCAACCTTGCAATTTTGCGAGCCGCACTACGGTGCCAAGAGAGGAGTTGGGCTAAGCTTCTAAATTTCGAACCGACCTACCGGTACAGCGGTCGACGGAAAGCAAAGGTAACCGATTTTCTTCTCGAGGAAGACCCAGAACCGGACCCAACTTTGCCCGAGATAAGACTTGTCCCACTAACAGCTGAAGAAGAAATGGCAAAGAAAAGCAGAGTTAGGGCCCTCCTGACCGCAACAACCAGGGCCGAAGTAACACCAACTGCTGAGGTGCAGCCCGCCGTCGTGGCCCTTCCTTCACAACGGCCTTCTTCATCTCGCCCTTCCAAACGCGCCCGATCTACGTCAGCCGAACAGCAACTTATTGATGAGGTCGAATCCGTCCCCCAAAGTCCTCATCCTGCCCCCCAACCAGAGCAAACTGACCGAGCTCGATCTCCGAAGTGGGCTCCGCCGCTAATCTACAACGACCGAAACATCAAAGCCACTGACTCGGTCGTGGCTGAAAAAGACCACCAACTGGCCTTTAACCTGGCCAAAAGTGTGTGCCTCCCCAAGGACATGGAGCACCACTTGAAGCAGCTGAACACCGAAATGAAATCAATTCGGTCTGCTTCCAAGTCCATGATCTTGGTAAGTAGCTCTATCTGTTTTTTCTGTCTAAATTTTTCCAACTTTTACTTCGGCTGAAAAGAAATCTTCTTCTTGTCAGGCCTTGCAGAAGAACAACATCACCTATAAGAAAGTCCAAGAACTCCGCAAAACCACAAGGCAGACGATGGCGGAAGCCGAAGCAAAGGCGGCCGAACTAGTAGAAGCCGAGAAGAGATTGGCCGAGCTACAAGCGGAGAACGGCCGTCTTGCCGACGTGGTTAGTTCAGCGGAAGCGGAGAAGCAAAAAGCCGTCATTGTTATGAAGGACAAGTATCTGCGGGAGTTGTTGAAGCTTGAGAAGAGAAAAGACGCCGAGATACGCGAACTAAAACAGGGCGTGGAGGCGGCCGAAAAGGAGGGGTACAAGCGAGGTTACAAGGAGGCTGAAGATGCCTATGTCAAACAATGCGACGCCGCCAAGGAGCTTTTCTTCAAGTGCGGCTGGAGGGCGGCTGTGGAGAAGCTCGGTCATGATCAACAGACCGAGGTCTTCAACCCTCCAGAGTACTTTATACCGAAGTCCCTTGCGGAGTATGCGGATGCCATGCAGCAGCAATTCCTTGAAGGTTCAGATACTGACGAAGATTCTGCTTCTGAGGATACTCCGGTTGAAAACGTGGATCAGATAGATCGGCCGGAGTCCAGAGTGGAAGATCTGACTATTGAACAGCCAAATGAATCTGTGGCTCCGGTCGATACCACTATTGTGACTGAAGGAGTCCTGCCGCCAGAGACCGGTCTTCCAGCTGACACTGATGCTGCATTTGATGCCGAGATTGAAGATCTTTTCGCTTGACTTTGTATTCTTTTTCTTTGTAACCGAACTACAGTCGTTTGTAATGACTTTCTCTTTGAATGAAAATTTTACGCTAACTTTTATTCCGGTTGTGGTATGTATGCCTGTATTTTGTAATGTCTTCTATTACTCCAACTGTTATTTCGGTTTTGGTTGGTTAAACTATACTTACCAGCCAACCACTCCTTAGTCGACATAATTACTTCGGTTGAGGAGTACTAAGTGTTGGTTTAATCCAGCTAACCACTCTTCAGCCTTACACTTACTTCGGCTGAAGAGTAACAAGAGTTGGTTTATTCCAGCCAACCACTCTTCAGTCATACGCTTACTTCGGCTGAAGAGTAACAAGAGTTGGTTTATTCCAGCCAACCACTCCTTAGTCATGCACTTACTTCGGCTAAGGAGTACAAAGTGTTGGTTTATTCCAGCCAACCACTCTTCAGCCTTACCCTTACTTCGGCTGAAGAGTAACAAGAGTTGGTTTATTCCAACCAACCATTCTTCAGCCATACCCTTACTTCGGCTGAAGAGTAACAAGAGTTGGTTTATTCCAGCCAACCATTGAAGTTAGTTTTTCCAGCTAACTTATAGTATTTGGTTATTCCGACCAAATGTCCTGCAGCCTGGATCCTTATCCTGGGCTTAGGAAGGGTGTTGGTTTATTCCAGCCAACCTCTAAGTTAGTTTTTCCAGTTAACTTAGAATAATGTTTGATTATTTCGACCAAACGTCCTGCAGCCTGGATCCTTATCCTGGGCTTAGGAAGGGTGTTGGTTTATTCCAGCCAACCTCTAAGTTAGTTTTTCCAGCTAACTTAGAATAATATGTTTACAATGTACCTAGACTTTACTAAAGCTAACTTGTACAGAGAACAACTCATGCTGAAAAGAATCGCTTGTTTTATTGGGAAAAGAAAAAATTACACATGCTAGAAAGAGAAAAACTAAAAGTAAAATAACTTGAGGTTGGCCGTGTTCCATGGCCTAGGGATTGCTTTGCCGTCCTTGTCTTGGTGGTATGCCCCTTTGTCTGTTAACCAAACCACTTTGTAAGGACCTTCCCAGTTTGGCCTTAGCTTGCCATCTCCTGGTCCTCCACTGCTTTCCGATCCGCCGCTTTTCCGACCTCTGTGAATAGCTCATTACTCTCCGGTTCTTCCACCGAATGAACATATCCTTTGGCAGCGCGGCTGCCATTCGCCGTGACGAAGCATTGCTTTGACATGATCTGATCTCCATAGACTTCTTCAATTATGTCGGTGTTGTTGGGGAACCGCATTACTTGGTGGTAGGATGACGCCACTGATCGCATGGCATGCAGCCATGTTCTGCCTAAGATGATGTTGTAAGTGGAGGGGACCTTCAATACCCAGAACTCCACTTGTTTTGTCACGGTTCCTGCTCTGACTGGAAGAATGATTTTGCCGACGGGCCATTCAGGCATGGAGTTGAACCCAATTAGGGGAGATACGGCAGGTGCCAAGTCTTTGTCTTGCAGCTTCAATTGCTTGAATGTCTCGTAGTACATGATTTCACATGAACTACCCTGGTCAATCAGAATCCGCTTGACGTCAAAATCCTTGACTCGGAGAGTGACGACCAGGGCATCATTGTGGGGGCAGTAAATTCGTTCCAAGTCTTTGTCAGAAAAAGTCATGACGTTTGTTGCCTCCGTCTTCCCCTTCTTGATGGCTGGTTGGGCACTTAGTACTTCTCTAAAGTGTTCTGCCTTTTTGATCGATTCCCTGAGCTCGCATACACGCTCAGGTTCAAAGACTCCATGTATGACATTGATGACGCCTTGAGGCGGGGCGTCTATTGGTATTCCATTGGGGTGGTTATTATGGTCCTGGGGGGCTGGCTGCGTCCCTCCTTCAATGTACTTACCCAAGTGTCCTGCTGCCACCAATTCCTCCAAGTGCTGTCTCAGTGGCGTACAATTCTCAGTTCGGTGCCCCTTTTCTTGGTGGAAGGTGCACCGTGATCTGTCGTCGTAGTCTTTCTGGGCTTCTCCTAGCTTGGCTGGCCACTTGACGAAAGGCTCATCTCTTATTTCGCTCAGAATCCGATATATTGGTTTCTTGAACACCGTTGTTATGGCAGTGCGGATTCTTAACCATTTTTTATCTGGGTCTTCTCCGTTATCTCGTCTGCCGCGTCCGTTTCTGTTCTGACGATCCACTGTATTGACCTTTGCTGAGGTTTTCTTTTCTGGTACTGCGGTCATACTAGATTTGGCTTTGGCACGTGCGCCATCCTCTTCTACCCTGATGTGCTGATGCACTCTTTCCATCAGGGCCTCCATGGTGAGGGGTGGCGTCATGGTGATCGAGTCCCTTAGTCGGTTCCCTACTGGTAGGCCTCTTTTATATTGCGCAATGGCTAGATTGGTGGGGCAGTCTCCAATCTGGTTGAATGTCTCCCAGTAGCGACTGTTGTAAGATCTGAGGGTCTCTTTTTCACCCATGTCGATGGAGAGTAACTGGTCTATCTCCACCGGTGTCTTAGTATTTGTCCGAAACCTTGTTACGAACGCTTCTGCCAATTGGGCCCAGGAGGCTATGCTACCCTCTGGGAGCTTTTCGAACCAAGTCAAGCCTAGGTCGCCCAGACTTGACGGGAAGAGTATGCACATTAAGGCCTCATTTCGCCTGTACACAGCCATGACTTGGCGAAAGTGGCTCAGGTGTGAATATGGGTCCGTCTTCCCTTCGTATGTATTGAATTTCGGCTGAAGGAAGCCTGATGGTAGGGGTGCGTTTTCGATTGCTGGGACAAACGGCGAAGTCTGTAGTCTTGCCAATGCCTTGTCTGTTGGTTCGTAGGCCGGTCGCGGTATTGGCATTCCAACCTCGACGCTTCCGTGCGTCCGAGGAGCCAACCGTTGTAAGGCCGAAACTCAGTGTGGATCCCTTGCCCTGGCATCCTCCTTGCATCGTGCTTTTTCTTCTAGCACGGTTCGTAAGTCGGATGACCTGGGTAGCTCGGTTTGTCTGGATCTGGTTTGGTGTGAATGTGAAGGCCAATACGTGCTTCCTTCAGTGTATGATCTTTCGGATCTCGTCCTCTCAGACCTGGAGTGACGAGTCCTTGAAGATAAGGAGTGAGTGTCGCCTGTCCTGAGGCTTCTGCTCTCTCCTTGGGAGGGTGTAGTATTCCTACTACGACTCTCTGAGTGGCGAGGGGGCGTCTTGTGCTTGCGCCCCTCTCCTGTCGCCACATCTTTGGTCTTCATCTGGCGTTTTAAGGCCTCCATGTCCGCCGCCATTCTTCGAATTAGTTCATCCTGTTCCTTCACGCGATCTTCCAGGGCTTGGGGATCAATCCTCCTCCTTTGCCTGTCAGGACTTTGAGAGTGACGAGGGCTGCTATTCCGCCTTCCCCTGCCACTCCTCCTGGAATTATGTTGTTGGGGCTCCAAGTCCGCCATGGGAGGGACAGCAGGTAATCCTTCACGCCTCGCGCCCCCTTGTGGAGTTAGTCCGTCGACGGCGGACTGCGGCAAGTCTTCAATGTGTGCCATTGAATGAGAAAAGGAGAAGCTTAGTCAAGAGGTTTTTGTTCTTGTCTGTTCTTCCCACAGACGGCGCCAATTGTACGGGGAGGAAATAATTCTCCTCGTATAATCCTGTTGACCAAGTCCACGCTCCTCCGTACGGCGTCGCTTTGTCACCTGAAAACACAAACGTGAGCTAGCCGGCGGGTGTGTGCCGGAAACCTCTCCGATGCCTAAGTCAGAAAACTTGACAAATAGACAAAGCTCTAAGTTCTCAGAAAGATTGTGTTCAATTACCTCCTCCAAGGTGATGCTTGTGAGCTTTTATAAGTTTCCCGTGCACAATCCTAGTAGGACTTGTATTTCTCCATGCAGAGTCCTCCTAGGATTCATACTCCTAAGGATAATGCTTATCCTTTTACACCCTCCCCCACTGCTTAAACCAAGTGGGATGGTTTTTACCACGGCCGAACTACCACACGACCGAAACAACACTGGCTATGCTGAGCCACAGAGAAGGCCGAACTATCCTTAGCTCGGTCTTCTCCTTTAACTCATTACTTCGGCTGCCCCTGTTCAACCTTGGTGTGCTTAGATCAAACTTCCAAGTAACAAGTTCTGACCGACTTAACCAGATTGTGCCACGACCGGACTAATTCCGAAACCGGTCTTCCCAGAACATACTGCGACCGGACTAACTCTAAGACCGGCCCTACTCCGAGTTGTCACTGGACCGTAGTAGCCTTACTCTTCCTTGGGCCGACGCAACTATCTCTTCTTGAGCCGGAATAAACTCACCTCCTTGGGCCGAAGTAACTTTGTCTCCCCAAGGCCGGAGTAACCTTGCCCTCTAGGCCGGAGTATTCAGTACGGCCTTTTTACCTAGTCCTCTGCGTTTTGGGCCTCAAAACCCAACTCGAAGCTCGGCCCAATTTTCCCAAAAATTACCCTCTCATATTCGTTGTTAAATTTCTTAATGTCAGAACATGTCTGCATCGGTATGTTATGAATAGCCACATTATTATGGACATACATGTTATCATGATATGAATATGGGTGATTCTATTTATACACTACAAGTACTCTCAGTGCACACTATTACTTTAGTATACACAAAATAACTTTTAGGGTTTAAAAATATCTTATTTCACACTTTAACTTTCTATTACTAAATTTATATTTAACACACTATTAACTATTTGAATACACACCATTACATGTATTAAAAATTCTTTATCTTCACCACTACACACAACAATAACCCCTTACAATCTTCAGGACACAGAGACCATTTTCGTTGGTCTTGATCTCCATCGCAGGCGGAGGTTTCATTCGGTTTCTATCTTCGTCGATGTTGATCTCCATAGTTGGTATTGAACTCTCGTCATGTCTCATCTCGTCGTCTCTAATCTCGTTGTCTCGTAGTTTCAAATCACTGGCTGAGTGTTTTATTTGGCCTCCATCTTTACCGGTGTTAATCTTCATTGTCGATGTTGAACTTTGTTTCTCGTCGTCATTTCAGATTGTCATTCTCACCCTTAATTCATGAGTGTATGTTAATGGTGAAGATGATGAAACATAAGTGTACGTCTTTAGTAACAAATTCACTTTTGTAGTCATCAACACAATTAGTTTTAACATTGCTATATTGAGTGGGTATAGAATTTTGTAAGAAATTTAACAAATTCATCAAATTGGTCATGTTCAAGAATACAGAGTTAAACAAACTTAATGTATTCAAAAATTTATATTTGAACAATGAATAAAAGTTTAATTTATTTTATTTTAATCAAACTAACTTAAAATGTTCAATTTTTTATGTATGAACATTTAACATGTGGTCAATCTTAATAATTTGAACAAAATTATTTTGTTCAAATATAAATAATCGAACATTGTATAAAAGTTTAATTGTGGTTATCCAAACACGATGAACAAACTTATCTTCTCAATATACGAACGAGATAAATAAAAAACTAAAAAACTAAGTTATAAACTAACTTTTTCAATAGTTGTATCGGAACTAACCATCTTAGTGTCATCTATGATGTTCAAATCTTCAAAAATAATTGATTTCAATATTCTTAAACTCTAAATCTTTAAAAGCAATAATGTTTTGAGTTTGAAAAATAAGTACAATAGAGAAAAGAATGAAGTGAGCTAATTGAATAATATCATGAGTGTATATTAATGGTGAAGATGATGAAGAAATACAATATTTATATGTTAAAACCCTAAACCCTATAAGGATGATGGTATGTGAAGAGTATTTTGTGTTTTTAAATATGAAATTTTTGAATGAGTAGAATACATCCCATGTTGTCTTCAATGGTCATTTCATTAGAGGATATTATTAGAGTATGAATTTAATTAATGGCGTATATTGAGAGTATCAATTGTGTGTAAATAGAATCACCCTATGAGTATTCAGGCTTTTATTGAATTGTATAGATATTCTATATTGATATAAATATTCACATTGTTACAAATATAAATACTGTTATAATATAAACATTATATTATGATATGAATATTCACAATGTTATTGAATAGGGGTTTTTTTTTTAAGGTCCTTGATATTATGATTTTATAGCATAAAGGATATCAAATATTTTTATGATGTCTAAGGTCCATCAACAATATTTTCATAATGTCTAAGGTCCCTCAACCTTGATCCAGAGAAATTTCAGTCCAGAGAAAATTGGTCCAGAGAAATTTCAATCCAGAGAAAATTGGTGCAGAGAAATTTCAGTCCAGAGAAAATTGGTCCAAAGAAATTTCAGTCCAAATTTCTCTGGAAAATCTAATTATTCTCAGAAAATTTTCAGATCTGCTGCTACTTTTAGCATGCAAAATGCCCATGATTTTGTTTGGTATTGATTAGTACTCTTTCTCTCTTGCAGTTTTTCCCCCTTGTCTTAAGTTTATGTCCAAAGAAAATTGGTTCAGAAAAAATTAGTCCAGAAAAAATTCATATCACAGAGAAATTTGGTTCAGAGAAATTCTGAATTTTCCAAAGAAATTTTAAAAAATTTTCTGATTTGAGAAAGGAAGGGAAAATTAGAATAGAATGGTTGAGAAGTTAGGTCAAAATTCACGAAGTCTTTGCATCTGAAATCTGAATAGATGAGGGTTTCTGTGCTGTGAGGAGTTTGTTTTCTGCATTTCAATCTTCAGAATTCCAGGCAAAACACAATGTGTAACAATTATCTCTGAATATGATCATGAAAGCCCAAGAAAGAGAGATTGCAGACGCTTCTAGTGAGAGGGGAATAGATTTTAAACTGTTTGCTGTAGAATGTGATCTGATCTAGATACTACCAAAATACAATAATACAGATTATGCCCAGTAGTACCAATCCATTTTGTACATACATCCTAATTAATAAAGTTGGTTTGGTTTTCACTGCATTCCTAGACACAGCTTTTATTTTTTTGGGCAACTTTTGAAGACAAGCTCCACAAAGGGGTCCATTGAGGATGCTTCTTGTGTTCAAACAAAACATACACAATCTTTTATATATATATATATATATATAACGCTCAAGCCTTAACCCCCAAAAAACACAAAACATACAAAAGTCCAAGTCATATGCATAAACAAAAAGCAAGCTAGCTAGCTTTTAACTGCCAAAAACCAAGAGAAACATAAGAGCATTGCATTGAATTGCACAAGGTTGTTGCAAGAGATCACTTCTTGCGTTCCAGACGCACGACAGCAATGCCCTTGCCCTCCTTGTCGTCGAGAGTCTGACCGCTCGTCTGATCAGTGGCTTTGAGTTTTGATGCTGCTTCTCCAGCTGGAGTCTCTTTCATATCCACCATCACCACCTTCTCCGCCTCTTCTCCTCCCCTTCCACCACCACCACCACCACCACCCTGCTCACTCTCTACACGTTTCTCCTCCACGGTATCTATCGCAACGATCTGGTCCCGATGCAGTGCGACCTCACAAAACTTCGGTTCACTATCAATCAAATCATCGAGGTAGTGGTTGTTGCAGAACATAAACTTTTCTTCAAGGAAATCGCCAACAGTGAATGGCTGGAGGAAGTTGAGGAAGCAGCTTATGATGCGGCTGATCTATTGGATTTGATGATAGCAAACAATAATTTTTGCAAAACCTTGTTATCCGAAAGCTTAATTCTATCACCTGTGTCTAATTTGTTGGGTATGGGGGGTGAGGGACCTTAGACTACAAAAGAATATGTTGTGGACCTAATCCATTACTAAAAGGTTGATAGGGACCTTAGACCGATTTTCCCTATTGAATATTATTATATCTAGTAGTCATTATTGATTTGAATATTTGCATTATGTTGGGTCGCAAAAATTACAATTTTGGCACAAAAAAAAAGTCACCTTTTTTTTTTATAATTTTTTTGTTTTTAGTGATTTTTTTTTTAATTATGTTACATTTTTTTACTTTTTTGGTTTGTCTTATCGAGATGAATCTAAAAAGTAATTTTCTTTTTTTGAAAAATTTTAAAAAAATTACTATAAACGAAAATAAGCTAAAAAAGATTACTTGTTTTTGTCTTTTTTGAATTTTTTTGGATTTTTTTTTAAAATTATAATTTTTCAGTTTGTCTTATTGAGCTGAATCTAGAATTTTAAAACTTTTTGATTTTTTTTTTTGTTCATCAAAGACAATTGGTAATAAAATCATTTTATATTAAAGAAGACTTAAACGAAAAATACTAATAAATTTCAAGTTTAGATAGTTTGAACTATATAGTCCTGCAATTTATTTTGTAGACTGAAAGGTCCTAAGTCAATGTTATTTACACTTAAAGCCCACGAGTGTAATGCGTAGGTTGGCTGTTTGGAGGGGTAAATTGGGTGTTTAAGTGATGTTGTAATTATCAAAACGCCCAAAAGCATACTATAGCAATTTTTTTCTTTTTCCTCCATTGCGCACAAAACAGAAGGTCAAAAATTGGAACTTCAACGTTTCCTTGTAGATATTGCAGTGTTGATCCTCATTTTGTGTGAATTGGACGCTGAATTTGGTAACGTTGCACCTAGCATTCTTTATTCCCCAAATAGCATTATAGAACCCCTTTAAAATCTTAGAAAATCCAAAAACCTCTTCTAGCAAATTTACAGAGGTGAAACGATGTGGGCACTAGGACATCCAGGAGTGCGATTAATGTTGTTGACGTAACATCGGCGATTTCACATCAATCCGTCGGCGACAACGTTGATTGTGTATTGGTGCGATGACAACAGGTATGTGTGTCTTTGATGTTACTTTGGTTGTTTGTAGAACAATACGATATCAAAGTCAATGCTCGAAATGGGATGTTGTTTAAATGGTGCATAATATGGGGTTTTAGGTGATGTTGGGGTTACTAATGACACCAAATGTGATGTAGTGCATGAACGTAATATGACAGATGCATGGTGTTTTAGTTAATGTTTGTATGATTGGTTGGGTCTCGTGTAATGTTATTTTTTTCGTGGGTGTGGGGGTTACCAGTGATTGCAAATGTAATGTTGTGCATGTATACAATGTAACTGGTGCATTATTTTTATTTAATGTTGTTATGATTGTTTGGATTTCTTGCAATGTTAGTATTGTTGAGGGCCAGTGAGAGGATAACATGAATAATGTAACACCAAATATGCAACATCAACAATCCCTACAATCACTTTACGAAATCTTTAACAAAATGGAAATGTTAAACCATACTTTATCAACATACACCCAAATCCCAAGAAAACATCAAAACCAAACCTTAAATAAGGACAAACAAGTAAACTTTAATATTACTAAATCAAATCAATAATACATACTACAAATAAAAAGGACTAATTGGTTTATAAAAAAACATGTAGAATTAAACGGACTAACATTTCCACAAATGAGATTTATGAGTAATTTTTCCAATATAAAACATATGAATAAAAATATTCCTTAATAAAAATATATACTTTGAACTATAATTTTTATTACATTCAAATTTAATGAGTGAGAGAAAATTTTATAGTCGTTCAAAAACAGTACTCAGTTATACTCTTGACCGATTATAAATAACCATCTCTTTTTTATTTTCTAATTACTCAATATAAAATTATAAATTTTATTCTCTCTAATAATTATAACTGACTTGAAACACCACGCGACTTGTATCCAGACTACCAAATAACTTCTGGAGCTACAGTAGTATTTTGAGAAGTTGATAAAAAATCAACTTTTTAATTTTTTTAGTCTATTTTATCATTTTATAGATAAAAATTATGAGTGATGATATAAGTCAAAATGAGTAAAAAGTTAAAAACTAAGGTTGCATTTGGTAGAGTTTTGTAAATATGATTTGAGAGTATGAGTTGTATTTTGAGTTTGTGAGTTGTGAAATTATGATTTGAGTGTAGAAAATTTGTTTGGTTATGATTTTTTAATAGGAAAAATGACTTAGACCCCAGTGGGGGTGCTGGGGTCATTGGTGATTGGTCAAAAAACAATTTTTTTTTTTTTTTTTGGATTCCAGCCACTGGCAGTGTGCCACACTACTTTCACACTGTTGAATTGAGTTTTGAAAGTTTGATTTGACATGTAAAGTAAGAAAATTTGTTTGGTTATAAGTTTTGGAAAGAGTTTTCAAAATTTAATTCAAATTATTATAACTCATAACAAAACATTCTACTTTCACACTATTGAAAATTCTGATCAATACTCATAACCAAACTCTTTTTAAAATTCAATTAAAAAAATGGGCAAATTACATATACCTCCCTCGAAGTTTAGCTAAATTACAAATATCCCCCTGAGGTTTCGAAAATTACAGATACCCCCTAGAGATTTATATTTTCATAATAAATTGCCCCCTGAGGTTTATATTTTCATAACAATTTGTCCCCTAATTTGTTATGCAAATAGTACCTTCAGGGGGGTATCTGCAATTTTTCAAACCTCAGGGGGTATCTGTAATTTTACTAAATCTCAAGGGGTATATGTAATTTGTTCTAAAAAAATTTATTATTAACAGAAAATAACAATAATCAATTTTTTAATTGAAAATACTACAAAGGAAATAATTTTTTTTCAAAATAAATATTCAAAAAATTTAAATCATAAATATTTAAATAATTTAAATAATTTTAAAATTTTAATAAGTAAAAAATTAAAATAAATATTCAAAAAATTTAAATCGTAAAAATTTAAATAATTTAAATATTCAAAAAATTTAAAATGTTAATATTTTAAATTTAAAAACAACTCTACACTCAAATCGTAACTAAACATATAAAACATAACTCAATTAAGAAATTATTTTTAAAACTCATAACTAAACACATAACTCGAAATTTCATACTACTTTCACAACTCTACACTCAAATCGTAACCAAATACATAACAAAAACATTAAAATATTTAAAAATATTTTTATAAAATAGAGTTTGAATTTATTTTTATAAAATATTTTAAAATTTAAAAAATTAAAATCGTAATATTTTGAAATTAAAATATTTAAAAATATTCAAAAAATTAAAAAATTAAAAAATCAAAACATATTTAAATATTAAAATATTTAAAATCTTAACAAAATTAAAATATTTAAAAATATTTTTATAAAATAGAGTTTGAATTTATTTTTATAAAATATTTTAAAATTAAAAAAATTAAAATCGTAATATTTTGAAATTAAAATATTTAAAAATATTCAAAAATTAAAAAATTAAAAAAAAAATCGTAACATATTTAAATATTTAAATATTTAAAATCTTAACAAAATTAAAATATTTTTAAAATATTTAAATATTTAAAAAATTAAAATATTGATTTGAATTGAGTTTTGAAAAAAGTTTTGAATTATGTGTTTGGTTATGAGTTTTGAAAAACAATGATTATATTTTGAATTGAATTTTAAGAAATAAATGTAGAATTATGATTTAAAAATTTAAAATAAACAACACACTTAAATTAATAGATGAAACTATAATTCAAAACGCTTATCAAACGGACCCTAACTTTTTAGTTGATTGCTGAGCACCATATAGAAGGCGAGTAGCAATTTTGGGGTTGGGTAGGGACTAAGGTTTAAGGCACTGAAACTGAATTGCTTTTTCCCGAGGTAACAGGAGGCAATTGACATGGACGACACAGATTAAACGATAGCGAGGAATGGTATCAATTTCATGCTGGGGACCACTCATACATACCACTAGTACCACAAACCAGTCAAACGAAAGCTGTGAATACAATGGCGGCATTTTTAGCGTAATTTGAATTGTAGAAAAGGGGAAAATTGGATGTTAGTAGAGCAGTGGTAAAAATATTAACGGATCAGACTTGTCCAAAATTAGCTTTGTTTAGCCGGTTTTGTTTGGGAACATGTTATTTTAATAATTTTTTAATTTTTATGAAAAAATATGTAAAAAAGTAGAGAAAGTAATAATTTATAGTGATTTTTTGACCTTTTAATTAAAACTGAAAATTGCCAAAATATGAAAAAAAAAAAAAAAGAAGAAGTCCTAATTCAAAGAAGATCTTCAACATTCTGAGTTATATACAATGATCTATTATTTCCTTGACCTAAGGTTGTGCATAAGCAAACAAAAAACCAAATGACATCACCTTCAAAAGTATCTTGAAACTGGAGGGCCTTTAGAGCAGCTATATATATCTATGTATATATTAAATTATATCAAATTTATTTTTGTTTTCATTAGCAAATTGAATTTCAATAATTTTTAATGAACCAAAAAATATAATAAGATTGTGTATTATTAATACTATTTTCACTAGGGAGAAATCTACAGCATGCACCTGTTGATTTTTTGACTTTCGAGGGTTAATAATGTAAATTTAAGCGTGCCAACAAGGATCAATTAGTTTTTATAGAATATTAATTGCCAATTAATTATCAGACGATTGTGTTGTAGTTCTTTCAGTCTCAATGAAAAGGACTTTTACTAGTTGCTTGTTTAGGAGAAATTAGTAGATAATAATAAGTAAAGAACAATTTCAGAATCTGAATTTCATTAAGTAAATGAAAACTTAAAATGATCTGACCTAGTCTCGTAGAGGTTTACAACAACAAACTATTTGAAACTACTTCTAGAAAATAAAGTGCAGCACAGGAATTGAAGTGCTGGAAATATAAAGAACTGGAAGTGTAAAACTGGAAAGAAAATGAAGTAAATAAACTGATTTCTAGATCTAAGTCTGGGTCCTCCATTTTGGCGCTTTCTCTGCTATTTATACTCTTTAATGATAGCCGCCGAAGTGGGTTTCCAATAGTCAAATAGTCCTCCCATGATTGTTGAACATGTTCTCTCACAGTCAGTCCCACTACACTACTCTTTGCAAATAGGCTTCCCTCATGATTTTGAATTTAAATTTATGAGTAACCGTTAGGCCACACCATCTTGTATCTCTAGACAGATTCGATACTACCAATACGAACTGCCACGTGTTTGTCTTTGATTGGAGGCTTGCATTAATTCCCCTCATTGCCCTTTATGTGCCACGCGTCACTCTACGATTGGCTTTTACAAATTATACAACTAACATTACCTCATGCATTAATATACCCAATACTTGGTGATATTAGTGGACTAGTACATTCTACCTACGTTCTAGGACGTGCATGGACTCTGTATATTCTGGAAGTATAATTGCTTTTTGAATAATGAAGCAGTGAACTTCATTAAATTCTGGTGCTTTGCATTTCCATTCTTTGAGTAAACGAAAAGACTGGTACATCTCCAATGGCTAATCACATCTTCTCTTATATTGATCGAGCATATGAGGAGTCTTTGGAAGATGATTGTAGGCTCGAAAGAACCTCAATGCATTTATTGGCTACACCTATCCACCTCCATTTATAAAAGTCATGGAAGCTTTTGCAAATTACCAACCTTTAGACCAAGAATCTGCCAACTACAAACCTTTCGATCAAGCATTTGTAAAAATGGATCTTGGAAGCTCCTCTTCTACTCCACCGCTCTCTACATCGGACAAAACCGCTTCTTCTTCCTCCAGGTCTATTGGCTGGGAAAGTTGGCCAAAACCTAATGAACCCAAATTAAGGGAGCCGATTCATCATCGATTTGTTGAATTCGATGATCTCCTTTCTGTTCCTCCTTCTGCTCGGAGCTTAGTGGTTTACCCCTATGTACTAGGGGTGAGCAGCGGATATACCGATCCGTCAAAACTGACCGAACCGAACCAATCCGTCGCATTTTGGACGGATGCGTAATGACGAGTGGACGGTTGTGGATTGATTTTCTCTAATCCGCCAATTTGGCGGACGGATGGCAGATTTGAGGTTCATTTGGCTGCAACCGAACTGCCAAACCGCGAGCACCCTTAATAATTTATAAGACTTTGTGTTTTCAATTTGTTTAAATATTTTGTTTGTGTTTTCAATTGAAAAAGAGTTTAAATATTCTGTTAATTTTTTTTAACTTGAATATATTTTTTGAATTGAAAAAAATAAACATATTATTTATCTATATTTTTTGGTTTTTAAATCTAACTCTAAAAGTAATAAATAGAAAATGTGATATATGCCAGTTGGTATTTGTTTTCAAAAACATATATAAATGTAACAATATAGAGACATACAATCTCTACTATTGCTCTGTTTATGATTTTGGTGGTTTGGATTGTTTTTATATTTTAAGAACCATAGATTGTAATATTTTATGTGGATGAGGCATGCTGTGATTGTAATATGTGGATGAGGCATGCAATGATTGTGATATTCTAAAGTTTCAAACTTTCTTTCTTTGGATGAGGCATGCAGTAATTGTCATACTTTTTTAAATCATTGACTGTAATACTTTCATTTTTTTTTTTTTTTTTTGAGGAAGTGCATAAGTTGAACTATGTTGAAAATTTATAAAATTTCAAACTGCCGAACCGATTCGCATCCATCTGCCAAACCGCCAATCCGTTCAATCCACATCCGCCGGATTGGCAGACGGATGCGGATTGATTTTCTCCAATCAGCCAATCTGGCGACAGATGGCGGATTGGAGGTTCCATGGCCGCAACCGACCCGCGCCCACCTTTACTATGTACCCATTGATCACTGACGCAGCCTGGAGGACAACTTACTTGTGGCGTGGTACAACTCTTCCATGCTAATGAAGATAGTGTGAGAAACTCCTCATCCAAACGAAGCACAAGGATACAATCTGTCATTCTTGGCTAAGAAGGAAAAACTTTGCTCTTCTGATTGGCTCGAATGCTTGAGACCCCTAGTTCCCCTCTTCTTTCGGGATGGATCCCTCTGTACCTCATTTCCCTCAGAATCTTCATTGGATGGAGGAATTGAAACTTACTCTTTTCGAGAATCAATTTTTTCCTTCCTACCAACCTCCAACTCTTCCAACTGCATTTGAGCGATACCAAGCTCAACTTCTTCTTGTTGCCATCTCTCACTTGCCTTTCAATGTTCTTGGAGATGAGATTCCTCTCAAGAACTTCCAATGGGCTTGTGATGTTATGACTCGGGGTCATGTTCTCAACCCCATTGTCCAGGCAAAGCTTCAAGCTTTTTTAGATAAACTTCTATTCCTTCTTCATTAGTACAAAATTTCTTTGGCTACCAGTGACTCTTTGGACAAAATCACAGCTAATCGAATTCAAACTTACTACGAAGCAGAGAACCTTATTGAAGAATATGATGACTTCAAGAATAAGGATTCAGCGTACTGGGATGATTTAAATATGGACGAAATGGAACAATGCTTGAAAGAGATAGAGTTCGAAATGAAAGCTGAACAGTTCTTTCACCAAATAAGAGCATATTAGCTGCAACAACCTAGCTTTGATAGGATAGAAAATAGAATAAAGAAAGAATATAAGTTCATTGAACATTACTGGGTTAAATTTAATGAACTTGTTACTCTTTCTATTCCCTATTATTATGAAATCAAATTCGTAGCCAAGTAGGCTTTTCTAATGTAATTTCGTATATATCAATAAAACTAAGGGTTTTGTTCTCCTATTTGGCATGATCTGGTTTTATATTCCAATTGTATGCTTGATTGTATGGTTAATGTAACCTTGCTTCTTACTATGTTCACAAAAACTTCAAATCAACCAATTTTGCTCTAAAGTCTAACTTAAGTATTTTCAAAATGTGGAATTTTCTCCTAAGAAAGACAATCTTTGTCGTAAGTTTTACATTCCAATGGCATGGTTAACATAATATGTATAAATAACAACATCGAATTAACCATTTTTGCTTCGAAATACAGTCTACGTGCTTCAAAGTATGGAAATTTCGTTTAGGAATTATACTGCTTACTCTTAAAGAGTGAGTCCTTTTGGGTTCCTTCACTACTTGGCCAAGTACTGGTTTTGTAGTGCTTACTTTCAGAATCCACAACTTTAAACAAGATAAGCATTCTAAAGATTCTTTCGAAGGACATTACCGTATAAAGATGGTCTAGGAGAATGCTTATAGAACCTTCAAAAAGAACAAGCCTTATCTATTTTCCCTTTTGAGGCACAAGGTTCAAAGATCTTAGGAGAAATCTGACTTCGAAGCCAACTACAGATTTTCAAAACCAAGCTGAGCATTTAAAAATATACTTCCCTCCCACAACTTACTCTTGAAAGAGACTCTCTATGATGTGTTTTTAAAACCCCTTATGTTATGAAATTAGCGTTTTAATTCCACATAAGTCAAAACCATCAAAGGGTTTATTTCGGGTCTAACTAACCTGTTGGGTTGAATTGGTAATCTTCTTGGGCAGAAAGGTTAAAAATCCTCTTCCTTTGCGTTTTGCCTATTCACTTGCCCAAAATTTTCCTTCTCACCCCTACTGTTCTTGCCTGTAACTTTCTACTCCTCATCCACCTTTCTCTTTAAACTCCTTGATAATGGCTTCTTTATCTCTAAAAGTGCCAGTTGTTGAGCGTGTAAGCCCCTCTGTGACTTTGAGGAGACTTATCAATGAAGAATGTGAGAAATATAAAGCTTGTGAATGGTGTGCCGTTGATGGACGCATCCTTATTCTTCGTCACCTTGCTCAAGGAGAGTATGTGCTTGGACCCATTTTTAGGGAGGCCCTTGCTCAGCTCCCTGCCTTATAGCCTCGTCTGGAGAACCACTGCTTACTCTACGAGGGTGGCCTTGACTGGGGAAGCTGGAGGTTGAACCAACCCCACCACTGTTGGCCTACAATGAGACCTGAATGAGAAGAATGGTATGATCGAGTTGTCCCCGCTAGGACGCTGGACCTTCAATAACTCTGCCTCCTTGATGCCCTTCGACTAACCAGGTTTTCTATCCCTAAAGAGCCTTTCCCCATACCCGTTGCATTCTGTTTTTAGAATCCATCTTTCAATTTTTTCCAATTTCGATGTGGCATGATGACCCCTACCATTCTTGATATATGCCATCTCTTAGGGTTATCCCCTATTGGCACCCTTTTTTGTATTGATAATCCTGACCTTAATGTGCCTTTTTCCATCATTCATTTGAATTCCTACTTTAGTGATTTTGCACACTTTGAAAACCCAAGAGAGGGCCATGTGTTAGACAGAGAGTTCTTCTCTTTTCTTCGATATTGGCTTTGCAAATTTTTGTTCTGCACGTTTTCTTGGAGGATTATGCCTGAGTTTGCTTCCCTTGCTAAGGCCCTTGTTTTGGGGAAGAAAATAACCTTAGCTCCATACATTTTAGGCCATGTATATAGAGTCTGCTCCCAATTTTGTGAAAAACCTTTGGATGCCAACCAAGGGGGCCCAATCTGGATATTACAACTTTGGCTCTTTGCTTATTTCACTGCTTTACACTCTAGGTGCCTGAGATTTTTGGTATCAGACCCTACCTCTTATGGAGTAAAATATGCCAGAGTTTCACTTTACCCTTCTACTTTTGCTTATTACTTTACTTTCATTCACCAACTCTCAGCTTCCCCTTCTTCTTAAACCTTTTTTTGTCCCTTCGAAGCCAATATTGCCCAGCCTGGTTGAGGACTTTCTTGGTGGACAGAAATTGTTCTCAACCTCAACACAAGGACATGTGGGCTTCTATTTTAACTCCAATGGAGCTTTTTATTGGCACTTTGCACCCTCGAGCTTACAAATGCATAGCAGAAGCCTACTACCATGCTCAATTTGCTAGGCAATTTGGGCTTACTTTAGGGATCCCTATCCCTCTCTGCAACCAAACTAACCCCAATCTTGCCACTAGAGAGCTGAGAGTGCAAAGAACCAGGCTAGAGGAGGCAACCTCCAAATTTATTCAAGACTTGATCGAATTTCAATTCATTCCCTTCATTCCACAAGGTACTACATTGAAGAGGTACCAGAATTGGTGGATAGCAAATATAGAGGTGCACTTGGCCATTCCCCCTTAGGATCTATTGGTGGAACTAGACTTGCCTTCTCAGGCCAAGCCTAAGGGGACTGGGCTCATCACTCCTTCTACTACTACTACTATCCCAGCTCCTACTCCTGCTACCACAGAGACTGCTCCTGCTACCTTCCTTCATCTTCCTAGAGTCACCAGGGGTGCTTCGAAAAGAGGCATTCGCTTCCATATTTCCTTTCTCTTCTATTTATAATGCCTTGCTCATCTACTTATAGCTTCTTTTTGATGCAAGAGTTTCACAAGTAGACTCTCCTCAAAGGGCTCAAGCCCTAAACATTCTTAAAGACAAGCAGCAATAGCAACAGAAGAAAAGAAAACTTGTGCTTGATCTTGAAGATGAGGAAGTACCTGAAGTTCCTATAGAAAACAAAGAACAAGAAACACCACTTAAGAGGAGGAAGAAAATAACAGTCTCCTCCTCTGATTTCATTGATGACGCTACTCATCAGGCAGCTGCCAAGGCAGTAGAGAGGGAGCAATCCAAGGAATTGGTGGTTTTCCAGAGATTTGAGAAAATGAGGCAACAACAGATATTAAGGAATGAAGCTGCTGCTGCTGATACACTTCAAAGGGAAGCTGCAAGGAGGCAACAAATTGTCGAACATTATGTTCTTCGTAGTTCTCCAATCATTACCACCACCATTTTCGAGGCTGGTAATCTCCTTTAGTTTCTCTAGTAATTTTCTTTCCTAGGTTTTCAACAATAAAACTTACCATTACTTCTTATTTTCTATCTTACAGCAACAGTTACTCCACTTCGTCCTCCTTAGATAATGGCTTCTTCTGCCTTGTTTGATATTGAAAGGCCATTTGAGGCAACCTTGAAAAGGAGGAAGAAGATTAACACCGAAGTGCCCTTAAGTGTAGAGCCCATCCAGACAGTACTTCTACTTCCCAGCTCTACACTTTCCATACCTTTTTTAAGGCAAGGTATCCCTATTTTTTTATGCCCGGGCTTAACTCCATATCTACCTCATCTAACCTTTACCTCACCCCAATTTACTCCTCCTACAGTCATGGCTGCTCTTTCATCACCTAAGAAGGCCCCAGTTGTCACCTCATCAGTGATAACTAGTGCTCCCAGAGAAGATACCGGTGGCTTACTAATTTCTTGTCCACCACCATCATCCAGCTCCAGTCCCTCTTCCCTTGATCTGCTGGTGGCCAGGACTATAGACATTGCTAGGGACACTTTAACCCTTTTTCCAATCCCCATGCAGCCATCTCTTCCAGACCTTTCTGCACCTTCAATGTCAATGGAAGAGATGGACATTTTTGAAGCCCGGTTGGCTGGCCTTTTTGACACACCTTCAACCACTCCAGCAGCCAGCAGTGAAGCTGAGCCATTGGCCCTTGCCGACTCTCTCTTGGAGATTTTTGAAAGCTCTTCAACCATTAGCAGAGTTTCTTTGCCTCCCTTGGACTCAAGCACCTGTTTGGAATTGTTGACATCATTTTCAAGGATCCCATTCGACGCCTTACAAAGACCCATACTTAAGAATGGTTTCCTCCAATGCTGTAAAGTCATTAAGTAATCCAATATGGCCATTTCAAGCCACTTATGTCAGGCAGCAGCTACCATAGATTTCTATGTTAACATCTGCCACATTGCCAAAGTTGCAAAAGAGAAGCTATTGAAAGACAAGGAATTTGTTTCTCATATACATACTGAGGTATCTGAATTGAAGGGATAACATTCCTCTGCTTCTCAGTTTCGTATCTAGCTCTTGGAAAAAAATGCTCATTTAGAAGAGGAGTTAGCAGCAGTTAACCTAGCCTTGGATCGAACTGTTACAAAGCTGCAGATTGCCAATCAAGGGCTAGCTGACCGTAGGCAAGACATGGCTACAACCATTCAGTTGTTCTCATCGCTTAGGAACATAGAATCAATTATAAGGGAATAACTGAAGCATTGTACTGATTTTGGGGGCCAATCTATGGCTGCAGGTATTTAACTTTTTATGAAATGAAATCCTTATTTATTATTTGAGTGTTTTCATGCTTCTTTTGTTTATCATTTCTCACACTTCTTGTGTTGCCCACACAGTTGGATAATAAGGCTTCAAATACTTGCCATTGATTTTCTTGGGATATACATAACCATTTAGATTTCTCAGATGATATGTTCCTCCAGGCAGAACCCTATGGACTTGATATGGTCCTTCCCAATTAGGTGACCGCATACCAAATTTATAGCTTTTAATTCCTATTGGGAGTAATGCTTTTCACACCAAATCACCTTCATCAAAGCTAATAAACTTAACCTTCTTATTATAGTTTTTGGTTGCCTTTGTCTTTTGGAACAGAATATTATTTAATGCCAAAATTCTAGTTTCATCTATATTCTTTAATTCCAAGAACATGCTCTGATGATATTGCTCAGAAGTTAACTGGTCCTAGCATTTCACCCTCAAGGACCTAATGTTAATCTCCACAGGCAACACTGCATCATGCCCATATAATAAGGCATAAGGAGTAACTCCAGTACTTGATCTTGGAGAAGTCCTATAAGTCCATAATACATCCAACAACAAGTTATGCTAATTCCTAGGATTGTCTTCCACAACTTTTTGTATTCCTTTTTTTAAGGACTTGTTGGATGATTCTGCTTGACCATTTGCTTGTGCATAATAAGGCGTGGAATTAATAAGACTAAATCCAAATTCTGCTGTGAAAGATTTTACCATCTTTCCATCAAATACAGTCCCATTATCTATAGTTATGGTATGTAGGATGCCAAATCTATGAATCAGATCTTTAATAAATCTAATAACTTCAGTTTGATCCACAACCTTATATGGTTTAGCTTTGACCCACTTAGTGAAGTAATCTATGGCCATTAGGATGAAACAATGATGCTTCGAAGAGGGTGGATGTATTTTCCCTATCATATTTATAACCCAACTTCTAAATGATCAAGGCTTCACAACTGCATGCAAATTAGTTATTGGTACTTGTCTTATCATGCCATGCTTTTGGCATGCCTGGTAACCTCTAGTATACTCTATACAATCTTTAAAGATGGTTGGCTAATAGCAGGAATGCCTTCGAAGCAACCATCTTATCTTCACACCTGGTTGATAAGCACCACAAATGCCTTCATGGACTTCAATCATGACTGTTAATGCCTCTTTCGGTCCTAGACATTCTAATAACAATCCATCTGCTCCCTTTTTGTAAAGAGCATTACCATACACTATGTATTGCATAGATTGTAGTTTAATCTTTCTGCTGGCCTTCAAAGATGGGCCAGTTAAGTACTGCATGATTGGATGTCTCCAATCTTGATCTTGTTAGTCATTATGATTGACTTCCAACACAATATTCCTTTTAACTAAAGGTGGTATTAATTTTTGATACGTTGCTTGACTTATGTTTAATTGAGTGTCATCCCTCCTTCTGAAATTCAAAGCTTTCTGCGCTATATCATTGGCTTTATTATTCATGAACCTTAGGATATAAGTCATATTTGCTATCTGAAATTAAGAAAGCAAATGTAATGTAACAACATAATATGGTAACATGCTTACACTTTGATATTTGAAAATTCATTTCACTTGGTTGACTACCAATTGAGAATCTCCAAATATATCAATTGCATGAGGTTGTAATCCGATAAGCATTTCCAGTTCTATTATTAAAGCTTCATATTTAACTTGATTATCGGAACACGTAATTTCATCAACCCTGAAACCATGTGTAGTTTCTACCCCCTGTGATTACAACACCAATTCCAATCAGATCATTGGCCTTTGATCCATCGAACCACATCTGCCATGGCTCAATATTGACCATACCAAGATCCATTATCTCCTAGCTTTCTATTTGACATGGATGATCTGCCAATAAGTTAGCCAAAACTTGTCATTTTACTACCTTTTGGAGGACATATTCTAGATGAAATTCTGACAAAGCTAATATCCATTTGTTCTTCCTCTGAACATAGACCTAGATAACATGTACTTAATCAAGTCTGTGGTTATAATTACCAGGACAACAGTAGACAAAAGATAATATCTTAATTTCATTACTGCAAAGTACAATGCAAGGCACATCTTTTCTATAGCTGAGTATTTACATTCACAAGAATTTAAAAACCTACTAAGGTAATAAACTGATTGCTCCTTGCCTTCTTCATTGTCCTGAGCTAGGAAAACTCCCAATGAATCTTCTGTTGTAGCAATGTATAACTTCAAGGGCTTGTCGATCCTTGGCGGCATTAACACTGGAGGCTTAGCCAAGTAGGCTTTAATTCCTTCGAAAGCAGCTTGATGCTCTGTTGTCCACACAAACTCCTCTTCATCTTTCAGCTTTAATAAAGAAAAAAATACTTTAGTTTTCCTTGTAGTGTTAGAAATAAATCTTTGAAGAAAATTAACCTGACCAAGAAACTTTTGTACTTTTTTTCTTACTTGATGGAGGTTTGGCCTCAATCATGGCTCTGCCTTTATTCTGATCAATCTGTATTCCCTTCTTGCGCACAATGTACCTCAAGAAGTTTCCAGCTGATACACCAAAAGCACATTTGAGAGGATTAAGCTTTAACTTGAACTTTCTCATTCTTTCGAAAGCTGCTTCTAAGTGAACCAAGTGTTCCTCCATAGACTGTGACTTTACAAAAATATCATTAATGTAACACTCTAGGTATCCTCCTATAAGATCATGAAAGATAGTATTCATTTCCCTCTGATATGTTGCCCCAACATTCTTTAGACCAAATGGCATTTTTATCCATTCGAATGTGCCAATATTTCCAGGATACCTGAATGCTGCCTTGTGGACATCCTCTTATGCAATGCAGATCTGGTTGTAACCAGAATGACCATCCATCATAGACAAAATCCTATGTCCCCGTGAACTGTCTACCAATAGATCCACTATAGGCATGGGGTATTTATCTTTTGGAGTTGCCAAGTTCAGACTCCTAAAATTGATTCATACCCTCATCTTACCATTCTTTTTAACCACAGGCACAATGTTAAACAACCATTCAACATACCCGACTGTTCTAATGAAGCTTGCTTTAAGGAGCTTGAGAATTTCCTCTTTCACTTGTTGAACCACTTCAGGGCTCATCCGTCTTGGTTTCTGGTTGTGTGGTTTGAAATTAGGCTTCATAGGGAGCCTATATTCCACTAATTACCTATCCAATTCTGGCAATTCATTATAAGACCATGCAAAACAATCCTTATATTTCATTAAGACTACCAATAATTAGTTTTTGTCAATAGAACTTAACCAAGCACTGATATAAGTGGGTTGTTGTGCAGAACCTTTGTAACAATCCCGACCTGTGATTAGTTGATTAACCATGATTGATTATGCCTAATAAGAAATTAAGATGAAATCCTAAGTTAATTACATGCACATTGCATAAATTGTGTTTATATCTGTCGGTGGTAGGAATATCTGTTCATGTTTCTGATTTGTTTTGCGAATTGAAGGCCTTATCGGCGTCCGATCACAAAATCGACTTGGTATATGTGTTAGTTGGAATTTTTAGGACATTGTGGTAGGTTCAACTGAAATTTGATTCGGAATAAAATAATTAGATTCATTAATGCTCATTTGCTTAGTTTAAGTCAAGATTAATTAAGTCAATGTAATGGGCCTGTATAAGGCCACTCTCTACACCATTTATACACTTTACACTCTCAACCCCTCATCTTTGACGACTAAAATGTGTGAAAGTGAGAGAGGAGGAAACTTGAGCTCAATTTTAGAGTATTTGCTAGAGACTTGGAAGAATTGGAAATAACTTTGAAGATTACACTTCTATACTTGAGAATTCAAGCTTGAGGTAGGAAATTCAACCCTTGGATTGTATAATTTTGATGCTTACACCATGGATTCAAGAGAATTGAATGGATTACATGAGAATTGAACTAGAAGTGTAGAAATTGAGCCATACTATGCATGCATGCACTTGTATCACATTTTTGAGTTTGAATTTCAAACAAATTTCACATGCACGTGTCTATCATGACTTGGCTTTGAGAATTCATCACATTTCTTATCATTTGACCTTAATTGATCATATTTTGGAAAGCTTAAGTTCATAACAATTCATGCATGTCATGTTCATAGCATATTCATAAGTTTCAAGTTAACTTTTGAGCAATTCACATGCTTTTGGACCTAGGCTTCAAGGAATGATCTTTACTTCACAATGTTTTCCAAGTTTATATAAGTTTTCTCAAGTTTTTGGTCCAAAAGACCATGATTTGCAGCTTTGAAATTGAGTTTTGCACTTGGTAGAGCAATCTGGAAATTCCAGATTCTGTCTCTTCGCTCGAGCGACAGATTCTGAGCTCGAGCAACCACTTTGTGATCTTGTACTTCCGTTCGAGTGACCAGAAGTCCGCTCGAGCATGAAATGCATGCTCTCAGAAGTTCACATGTTTTGCAGATCGCTCGAGCGACAAGAGTTGTGCTTGAGCGAGGCCCTAAGTCTTAAGCTCGAGAGATCGTAGAGCGACTGTCGAGCGTGAAAATCAGACAACCAGTAATTTTTCAATGTTTGCAGACCGCTCGAGCGAAGGAGGTTGCACTTGAGCGACCACTCACATTTTTCATGTCCGTTCGAGGGAAGAAAGTTGTGCTCGAGCGGGACCCTTGTTTCCAGTATTTTTGAGCAAGAGTCTTCAAATGCATTTTTGCATCCACATTACATCTTAGGCATTCCTAGGATAAGATTAAGGCACAATAATCAGGATAAAAGTAGAAACACATCAAAATAAGAAAGAACCAAGTTAATGTTTTCGGGTGTGTAATTTAATACGTATTCATTCTGTACCTGTGTAGGTCATGCGCCACAAGATATCTGAATTACTTACTTTGTTCATCTACTTGGAGCCATCTGTTATTCGTGAGTAATAACTTTGTAAAGTTATGTTCCATTTATAAGTATTTTCTGAATGATAGAAGATGATCTGTTTCTGAAATATTATTTTCTATATAAATGAATGGTAGTCCAATATTTCTGAAATGTATTCGTTGCATTCTTAAGTTCAGATGACATCTGTTATCTGTTCTGTTATGTCCCAATTATGGGTCACCTGTATGTCTCATGAGCCAACTATACCGTCGTCGTGCACGTGCGTCAACTGTATGCCTTTATGGCCGTCCTTTTATGGGTCAACTGTATGTCTTTATGGTCGTCCCTTTATGGGTCAACTGTTTCTGCTAGTGCTAATGAATGTACAACGTATGATTAACTCCAAATTCTGATTATGAATATGATTCTGATTCTGTATCTGATATGAACAAGATTTTTGTCATTTGTATATTGGGCTAAGTCTCTTTTAGCTATATCTGTAACGAATGTGACGTAAGCCTACGACATTATGATGTCATGCATATGTGTATATAACTTTCAAATTTTTGTCCCATACATGTCTCCACAGCTCATTGGACTATGTATGTTTCTATAATTATGTAAACGTCCCCGAACGTCCCGGGAAGGAATTCTGTTTCATTTATTTGGGCTCACTACAGTTCGGACTCAAATTGTCACGGTTCTGAATCTAGTCTCGCAAAGTACAATGCAAGACTGATAAATCACCAAAGGGTCCAAATCCGGCAAATTGTTTTGAAAACAGATTTTTAGAAAGAAGTGCCAAACATGGATTGCTTTGCCAGATACAGAGTCGCCACCTAAATATTTTATTTTGGAGGAATTTAAAAAACCCTGACTCGTTGCCTAAGGCCATGTATCCGTCATTACGAAAGTTGCCTCGGCTCGGGAACTTGGGTACGATTGGGGAAGGTTAGCTATGAGCACCCTCGCTCTCCCGATCAAAGATCGGCCACTACTAAACATGATATCTTGTTTTTGAAAACACATGTGTTCTTATTCCGGTTAATTAGCTAGAATTACTATGTGATGTGCACAGCAGAACAAGTATAGACTAGATCGCCTAATTTGGAACAAAGCATTGCATATCCGTTTGTTTGGAAAAATGGTTTGAGTTTTGCTACTCGCAAGTAGGCTAAAATACGGATTTTAATGATTTGTCTCAATTCAAGCAATCCAACCTTCACCCACAGGCATTCAAGCAGTTATATCACATACGCAAATAGCCTCATGATAAGCATGCTGTCATGGCAATACTCACACATATGCAAGAATGCTAAAGCGTAAATGCTTACCTAGTACTCCAAGCCAAAACAGAAACTAGTTAGTAATCAAATGCATGATCCTAGTTCATGTTAAGATGACTAATGCAACACATGCAAAATGCAACTAGAAATAGGCTCGGCTATTCTAAGATGTCATGTGAAATGCAACTTGATACATGTATTCAAATTAGAATTGAAATACAATGCAGTTAGCATGATGTGTCGAGCCCGGTGCATGCAAGACAGATGAATGGATGCAAACATGCGAGCATAAGTATGCTAATTGAAACGTGCCCTAATCTAACCATCATAAGTTGGTAAATAAAAGGGAGAAAGACGTGGGGTTGGAAGACATACATCACACACACACACACTTATTACAATTGTGCCCTCACTCGGAGGGTCCGAAAGAATAATACAAATTAACTAACTAACAAGCTAATTAATTATTACACAACACTTAACTAATTAAATGAAGTAATTAAGCTAAGAAAGCAGTAAAGAGGCCTCGAGAAGAGGGATGAATGCATGCATGTTCAGTTTCGCTCAGAAATCCATCGCCATACTCATGCTGTCTCTGTTTACACTACTCTGCACTTCTGAAAACTGCACAAGTCTCCAGGATGTTTCTGAACCACCTTCTGAGCATTGTGGAAGGTCACCGGCCAAAAGGCAAGGCCACCGGCCATGGAAAACTAGTCATCGACCATGTGTGAGGCTCTCAGCCAACAATGCATAGCTGGCCGGCACTAAAGATGGCCGACCGACCATCTCTTTCTGCAGAATCCTGTTTTGCTGCAGCAGAGGGCAAACAGAGCATGACAATGCATTTTCAAAGCAATGTATGCACAACCACCCTCCCTATCATGTTTAAGACTCAAGGGAGTGTAGTCCTCGACCCTCGGACCATCAATCACGTATTTCAATGCATGATGGCCAAAGAAGCTAAGTGTGCAACTCGATATGGAATGAAATGTACAAAACACATAAAGGGCCTCAACCTCTATCATGATTGATCAAGAGGCAAGGGATGCACACACAATGCAATGCAACCTAGGCAAGCAAGCAAGCATGCAAATAACTCAAGTATGCAACAAATCTAATGCAACATGAGCATGTTAACATGCAATATGCAATAGGCATACAATCTAAACATGTGGACATGTATAGCATGCAACAACATGCAAAATGAAACAAGCATGCAACAATATGGTGAGATGGACTTACACTAACATGGGTAGCTCTCAAGCATGCCAAAATCAGTGGCCAAATGTGTTGGGATGGTGGCTCGGAATGCACAAAGATGAAGCTCATGCAATGGTCCATAAATGAGGCATACAAGCACAACTCTCAAACGCATTTAAAGAGTGATAAATGCATGTGCATGACCATGAAACATGGACTGAAATTACATTACAAATGATGCCAAATCATTGAAATAAGCCAAGTAATGCATACTAAATGACTCAATACACAAAGCTTACAAGCAAGATTGAACCAAAGCTATGCAAAACAAGTCATGGGTGACCAAGACAACCAAAATCAGACCTCAAGCATACCAAAACATGGATAAAATCTTCTTGAAGTCAAGCCAAAAGCATGCTAAAAAGACATGTCACAACATGACGCATGTTAGGCTATTTCATGGGATTGCATGGCAAGTGTATGGAGCATGCAAAGGCTAACCAAATCAAACCTAAACAAAGGTATGACATGATAAAATAAGCCTAAGAACATGCTGAAATGGACACAACATAGGCTAAAATGAGATGCTACTTCAAGGAGCATACAAAGCTAGTGTGTGTGATTTACACTACAAGTGTATGAGACATGCAAGGGCCAACCAAACCAAGCAAAAATAGATCTAAGGTATGTTAAAACTACACCAAAAATCTACTGAGATGGCCCAAAAAACAAGCTACAAACACATGCTCAAACATGAGACATACAAGACTAGTTTGTAAAATTTACACTACAAGTGTATAAGCCATGCATGGAATAACCAAGATAGGCAAAAAAAGTGGCATATGACAGAAAAATAACCACAAATACCAGCTAAGACATGGCCAACATGAACTTAACAAAGGTGCTCACATATGAGGCAAATATGACAAGTATTGAAGACAACAAGGAGAGGGGATGACTCTCTCCTTCTTAGGACCTCAAAACACCATCCCCACCACTAAAATCCCTCTGGATTTCATTGGTGAGAAGGCCAATACAAGGTGGTCCCGAAGCTCACAAAAAAGGCACAAAAATGAGGCCAAACAAGGCCTAAGAGGGGGTAAACAACCCCAAACACAAAAGTGATCTTAAACAAACTTCAAAAGCATGCAAAAATAGAACTTTGATCAGTTATAAGTTAAGCTCAAAACAGCATGCAAGATAGGCTAAAAGTGTGTGCAAAAATGGGGAATAAAGAGGGTAGTTCTCACCCTTGATGCACAGCTGCAAAACCAGCAGGTTCTTGGACCAAGAACCAACTCTTTAACCTCTGAAAATGACCTCCAAGAACCTTAGATGAATGGTGGAGGTGTGTGGCTATGAGGTGTGGTGTAATAGGCCAAGAACTAGACCCTTTTGAACCCAAAATATAGAGATATAAAGAGAGATATATCTTGGAGCCTTAAAGAAATTTTTTGGAACCTCTCTAAAGGAGAGGAAGGCCCTCTCTTATAGAGAAACAAGAGGGTTCAAGCTTCTTGGAGAAGCTAAAGAGGTTCAAGCTTCTTCAAGCAGCTAAAAATGTTCAAGTTTCTTGGAGAAGCCAAAGAGGTTCAAGTTTCTTGGAGAAGCTAAAACAAAGGTTCAAAAGGTTCAAGCTTCCTCAAGAAGCTAAAACAAGGTTTCAAAAGGTTCAAGCTTCCTCAAGAAGTTTAAAATAAAGGGTGCAAATCCTCCATACACGTGTATGGAGGGCAGGGTCTGTGCCACCTGGCACTAAATATCTGCATAAAGCAGATGAACAGGGTTCGGCCAGCAGAAAAGGCTGATCAACCAACACAAAGGGCCGGCCGACTAAAAACAATGCCGACCGGCCAATACCTTTGGTCGGTAGCAAGAAAACAGGGCCGGTGGCCTCAAGACATGGCCGGTGAGGTGTGGGGATGGCCAACAAGCCATTCCCTGCCCTTAGAAGCAAAAACACAAGTGTTTGGTCCATGACCAAGCACAAAACAAATAAGTTGAGAGATCTTGAGGCGAGGCGCGTAGCCGAGACCTCCGAGAACTCAAAACGAACACGATCATAGATGATCATCCAGTGTTCAAACGATGACGTCCAAGTCTTTAGGACGGTCAAAAATGGGGTGTTTACAAATTGCTTCCTCAGCTCCCATAGATAAGTTATTCTGTTCAGATGCCTTGGGTAATCAAGGGATTACTGGTCGGTTACGACGCTAAACCTATGGAAGTGGGTTTGGGTCGTGACAGAGTGATATCAGAGCACGTGTTATACCACACACATGAGTCCATGCGAGCTATAGGATGTCCTAGAAAAGAATTAGGGACATTTCATCTGTATGTGTAAGTGTGTGCTAATCTTTATAAATGTGAAAACTGAATTTGAACCTAAACAAATGAATTAAAAGAAATGAACACGATTATTCCTATGTTTATTATTACCTTGTCTCTTTATAGCATCATGGAAAATGCAAGAAGTAATGATACAAGTGAATCCTCGGAGGCTCGCATGAGTCGTATGGAACAAATGCTTGCATCTTTGACTGAAACACTGACACAACAATAGAGGCAACAACCTTTGCTCCCTTCGCCTCCACCAGCATAACATGAGCCAGATAACAGTGATATAATCAACCTAACTCAGAAGTTCATGAAGATGAAGCCGCCAACTTTCCTTGGTGGTATTGAACCATTAAAGGCTGAAACATGGTTGTTGGGAATGGAAAAATTATTTGAAGTGTTTCCCTGTTTTGTGATTCAGAAAGTTCTTTTGGCCACCTACACCATGAAAGATGAAGCCCGAAAATGGTGGTTATTGACCCGAAATAGTAATGGGAATATGACATGGGCTCAATTTAATGCGATCTTCTATGACAAGTACTTTTCTCAGTGCTTTCTGGACCGAAAGGTTTCAAAATTTCAGGAACTCAAGTAAGGCAACATGTCCGTAGCCGAGTATGAGGCTAAATTCACTGAACTAGCTCAGTTTGCGCCTCATATGGTAGACACGAACTACAAGAAAGCTCGAAAATCTGAAGGTGGATTGGATTTAGATATATTTGATTGGGTAGGTGTCCTTAAACTACCTACATATGTGAATGTGCTTGATAGGGCATTGATGACAGAAGCCATTTTGGTAGCAAAGAAACAAGCTCCTGCCCCAACAACTGAATGGAAGGGGAAAAGATCTGGATTCAGTTTCAGGAAAGGCCGTTTATTTGTTATGAACAAGAAATGAAATACAGGATCTTCTAGCAGCTCAAGTCAAAGCAGTGGGTCTGCACCTGTTTGCACCCAGTGTGGGAGGAAACATAGAGAAGTTTGCCATCGGGCATTTGGTGCTTGTTTCCGGTGTGGCAAGATGGGCTACATGATAAGAGATTGTCCAATTGGATCAGAGAATGTCAACCGTCCTGTAGCAAGTTCAGCAGGAACTGCTTCTGAATCAAGAACAAATGTCAGAACAAATACGGGAAGAGAACCCTTGAGACAAGGTCGAGTTTTTACACTTGTGCCTGGCGACATACAGAATACTAAATCAATGGTGTCAGGTATAATTTCTATCTGTGCTCAGAATGCCTATGTATTGATAGATTCTTGTTCCACGCATTCTTTTGTGTTGCTTACTTTTTCTCGAAAATTAACAAGACCATTAGAATCCATGAATTATTTATTGTTTGTATTTACGCCATCTGGGGGTTCTATGGTACGTGCATATGTGTACCCGGCATGTGATGTTGTGATTGGTGATGTGATATTGTATGTCGATTTATTGCCTTTGGGAATTGATCATTTTGACTATATATTGGGTATGGACTAGTTAACGAAGTATTATGCAACTATTGACTGTGTAAATAAGACTGTTAAATTTCGTCCACCTGGGTTATCTGAGTTTGTGTTTACTGGGAATGGAGTGGTCCCTCCCTCCATACTTGATTTCTGCCATGAAGCTTGTTAAATTGCTTAGAAAGGGATGTAGAAAGTATATGTGTTGTATTTTGACGATGACTTCTGATAATTCCACCGTAGAGAACATCCCTGTAGTAAATGAATTTCCTGATGTATTTCTAACTGAATTTCCAGGAGACTTAATTGATAGGGAAATTGAATTTACTATTGATGTTGTACCTGGGACACAACTGTAACAAGCCCGCGGGGGACCTCGCTACAGCTCGGACTCGACTTTGTCAGTCACAGTTCTAAGTCTGAACCAAAGAGTCCAAATCCGGCAAATCGTTTTGAGAAAACAGATTTTTGAAAGAAGTGCCAAACATGGACTGCTTTGCCAGATACAGAGTCGCCACCTAAATATTTTAATTTGGGAAATTTAGGAAACCCTGACTCGGTGCCAAAAGGCCACGTGTCCGTCATCACCAAAGTTGCCTCGGCTCGGGAACTTGGGTACGATTGGGGAAGGTCACTTCGTGAGCACCCCCGCTCGCCCGGTCATAGACCGGCCTCTACTAACCATGATATCAATTTTTGAAAACATTGTGAGTTCTTATTCCGGTTATTAGCCTAGGTTACTATGTGATGCACACAGCATATAAGTATAGACTGGATCGCCCGAATTGGAACAAAACATTTCATGCTTGTTTATTTGAAAGATGATTTGCTACTCGCAAGTAGGCTTAAAATGCAGATTTTACCACCCGCAGGTGGGTTTAGAAAAGATGGTTTTGCCACTATCTAGTGGGCTTAAAACAAACAGTCGATGATTTATTCCAATCTAAACAACTCAACCTTCACCCACAGGCATTCAGGCAGATATATCACATAAGCACATAGCCTCATGGTAAGCATGCTATTCATGGCAGTCACTCACATGCATGCGAGGATGCTAAAGCATAGAACTTACCGAGTACTCCAAGCCAAAATAGGAACTTCATTAGAAATCATGCATGATCCCTAGTATACAAAAATGCCTAATGCAACACATGCAAAATGCAACTATAGTAGGCTCGGCTATTCTAAGATGGCATATGAAATGCTACAACTGACATGTATTCAATTTGGTATTGAAAGTACAATGCAGTTAGTATGATGTGCCGAGTCCGGTGCATGCAATACAGATGGATGATGCAAACATGCTGTCATACTGTATTCTAATTTAAATATGCCCTAATCTAACCATCATAAGCGGATAAATAAAAGGGAGAAAGACGTGGGGTTGGAAGACATACATCACACTCACGCACACTTATTACAGTTATGCCCTCACTCGGAGGGTCCAAATAAATAATACAGTCCAAATATTACAAAATCCTAATTGATTAATGAATTAACTAAGAAAGCAAATAAAACTGGCGTGCAAGCCAGGGACTGCCTTGCTTCTGATGGATGATGCATGTCCGGATTGTCTTGCGCGGAAATCCACCGGAATGCCCCAATTAGCCTCTGTTTACACCTGTTCTTGAAATGCGTGCCAAGCCCCAAAAGGTTGCTGATTCCTGGTTTTGCTGCAACAGAGAGCAGGAAAGGGGCATAGCAATGTATTTGCACAGATATATGCATGTCTCGATCCTCGTGCCACCAATTACGCATACCGAGGCATGATGGCCGAAGAGTCGAAATGCACAACTCAATATAGGATGAATGCACATGAAGCTACAGCTAAAACCTAACTCCATCATGGATAATCCGGAGTGTTGGTGACTGGGAAATTGAGACACATTCCGTCACTCGGAGTACGAAATGTACCTCGTTTCCCGTGTCCGGACTAACTCCTATTCCGAACACGATGCAATATGCATGATATGCATGAAATGCAATTAAGATACAATCTTAACATACACAATGTTATGAAAATGAGATGCCTCGAAATGCGTGCACACGGGCACGCAAACCGAGAAAATGACGGAATGCAACCTAAGATACAACCTAGTATGCACAATGTTATGAAAACGAGGTGCCTCGAAGTGCGTGCACACGGGCACGCAAACCGAGGCGATGACAGATACAATGAAAATGAGATGCCTCGAAGTACGTGCACACGGGCACGCAAACCGAGGCGATGATAAATGCGGTAAAAATGAGATGCCTTGAAATGCGTGCACACGGGCACGCAAACCGAGGCGATGACAGATACAATGCAAATGATAAGGAAATGACAAATGGGCTTATACCAACATGAGTGAGCCTCAGCCACACTCACATCGGATGCCGGTGGATAAAAAAGGAGTGCCTCGAAATGCGTGCACACGGGCACGCAAACCGAGGCAATGATAAAATATGATGAAATGATAAATGGGCTTATACCAACATGAGTGAGCCTCAGCCACACTCACATCGGATGCCGATGGCAGAAAATGAAGTGCCTCGAAATGCGTGCACACTGGCACGCAAACCGAGACAATGCTAAAACGATGCGAATGACATGGAAAATGATAAATGGACTTATACTAACATGAGTGAGCCTCAGCCACACTCACATAAGATGCCGATGGTAGAAAATGAAGTGCCTCGAAATGCGTGCACACAGGCGCGCAAACCGAGGCAATGCATACGCAATGCAAATGACATACAGAATGCAATATGGACTTATACTAACATGAGTGAGCCTCAGCCACACTCACATAAGATGCCGGCGGATAAAAATGAAGTGCCTCGAAATGCGTGCACACGGGCACGCAAACCGAGGCAGTGATAAAATGCAATGAAATGGCATGGAAATGACAAGTGGGCTTATACCAACATGAGTGAGCCTCAGCCACACTCACATCGGATGCCAGCGGATAAAAATGAGGTGCCTCGAAATGCGTGCACACGGGCACGCAAACCGAGGCAGTGATAAAATGCAATGAAATGGCATGGAAATGACAAGTGGGCTTATACCAACATGAGTGAGCCTCAGCCACACTCACATCGGATGCCATCGGATAAAAATGAGGTGCCTCGAAATGCGTGCACACGGGCACGCAAACCGAGGCAATGATAAAATGCAATGAAACATGGCAAAAGTGATATGCAAGCATGCTAATGGAATTTCAGCAACAAAATATGGGGGAAAACAGTCCCGAAATGAAGCGAAATGACATGAAATGCAAGGAAATGACCCGAAATGCAACAGTAGGCATCCGAAATGGCCTATAGCCATACTATACATGCACAATATGGACATGCAATGCAAAGACAGAAGCTAGTCAGTCCCAAAAGATGCACTTTCACAGTTATAAACATGGTCAAACTGCAAGTATAGGTAGGGGAAAAATAGCATGCAAGAATAGGGGCCAAAAGAGGGGTAATGAAGCAAGTGGTATAAGAAAAACCCAAACTGAAAAATTTCCTTCTACAACACTGAAGATGGACCAAAAATATGAACATTTACAGTATATGGCAGCCTCAAAATCAGTATACAAACATGCTAAAAATATGATGCAAAATGAGGCTCAAAAGGTGCTAAAACATGAAGTATACAAAATAATCACCAAACAGAAAAAAAGTGTGAATGAAACATGAAGTATAGGCCAAAATAAGGCCACTTTCAGTTCGGACCAAGGTCCAAAAACAGAAGCAAAGAGGGCTACCAATTTATGCAAAAATGGAGCCAAACAAGGGATATAACTACAAGTGATACATGGAGACACCAAACAATGTTGAGCCCTTCTCCAATGTTGAAGAGGGGCTCAAAATAAGCCTTATATCAGTTTATAACATGCTCAAAAACAGATTTATCATGGGCCAAAAATAGCATGCAAAATCATGACATACAAGATGATCAATGAAGCAAGTATATTATGGAGGGCTCAAACAGGGTTGAGCCCTTAATGAGAAGTGAAGATGAGCTCAAAATATGGCCCTTTTCAGTTAGGGTCGGAGCTTGAAACCAAAAAGAAGTGGGGCTTAGAAATAGATCAAGGAAAAGGGTCAAAAGGATCAAAGTGTAACTTACCCTTGAAGATCCAAGCTTTTGTTGCTTCTTGGGTTGATTTGCAGCTTCTTTAGCCTTCAAGAATCTTTCCTTGTTGCTGGAAATGAGATGGTGGTGGTAGAGCTTGGTGGTGTAGAAGGAATGATGGTTAGTGACTTAGGGTTTTTTGAGGAATTGAGGAGGAAGAAGATGGAGTTGGCTATGGAAGCTTGAAGAGCAATTTTTCTAACCCCCTAGAAGAAGGTCTTCAGCTGGTTATATGGTCAAGAAAGGGGGTGTAAAAGGGGGGTCAAATGGAGAGGAAAACTCTCTCCCAAAATATCCCCCGGATACAGAAAATATCTGGGGGATATTGCCTCACAGCTGGAAGGGGAACAGTGAGAGGAGCACGGCCGGCCGCTCACTTTGGCCGGAGGTGGCCGGCCGGCCACACCCCCTAGCCGGCCGGCTAGGGGTCAAAAGGGTCAACCAGATTTTCTGGCCGGCCAGGTATTGGGGAGGTAGCCCTATGTGTGTACAACACAACCATGTAATTGAAATTCCAAGAAAGTGGGCCCAAGGGGTTCAACAATGGCTCGGAAAGAGGGGGTCAAAAGGGTCAAGTTGACTTACTGGCCGGCCATGAACTTTTAGTGGCCTCCCAGGTGTGTAGATCACAGATATGTGGTTGAAAGTTGGAGAAAAAGGGTCCAAGGGGTTCAACATTAGCCCGGAAGAAAGGGGTCAAAAGGGTCAAATGACCTTAATGGCCGGCCATGAACTTTTAGGGGCCTCTCAGATGTGTAGATCACAGATATGTGGTTGAAAGTTGGCAACGCTAGCTCTAAGGTATTCAACATTAGCCCGGAAGTGCGAAAAACGGGCGCCGGGAGGCTCGGGAGGAGAGATAACTGGCTGTCGCAACAATTGCTGGCCTCCCACCCTTCAGTGACCTTCCCTGTGATAAAACAGAGGTACCTGCCAAAAATGAGCGAAAACCGTTGCAAAACGAATGTTCCGGAGCCAAAACACGCAGTTCGGGGTCCCGGAAATGGGCTGTTAAGCACCGAAAATTGTATTTGACCTCGAAGTGGGTTTCTCAGCCCCCAGTGTCCCTCAAAATGTATGAAATAAGATGTATGCCAAAAATCAGAGCAATAGGAGATGGTTAAGCGGTCCCGAACCGAGGCACACAGCCTGACGGCTCCGAAAACCGGGAACCGGACTCCGAAATGGGCAAAATGGCCTACGGCCACCAAATGTAGCCTACGAACATTGAGAGATGATCTGCTGGACCTCTCCCTCCCCTCAGGAAAAGAAACAGAGAAAACCGAGTCTGGTTCGCAAACCGAGACAAGGCACAGAAAAGGGTTCGGGAGTCCGGAGGCAGGGCTCACGGCCGCAACTCCGAAACTTCTGAACGAGCACATTATGCAATATCACCAAGTGCTCAACTGGTGACGTCTGAGTCTCAAGGTCGGTCAAAAATGGGGTGTCTACAGTTGCCCCTCTTTGACAGAACTCGGAAGTCACAAATGACGGGAGTGAATGTCAAAGCCCAGAGACGACCCATTTTTGACAAGGCCGAAGACTTAGACAAACATACAAGATAAAATAGAGATGTGCCCGCAGGCATGCCCGCAGGCAGGGGCAAAATGCAAAATGATATGCAAGAAGATTTTGAAGATTGGACTTATACGCTACGCGAAGCCGGTTTTTGAAAGTTGGACTTATACGCTACGCGAAGCCGATTTGAAGATTGGACTTATACGCTACGCGAAGCCGGTTTGAAAGTTGGACTTATACGCTACGCGAAGCCGATTTGAAAGTTGGACTTATACGCTACGCGAAGCCGATTTTGACGAGTGGACTTATACGCTACGCGAAGCCAAATTGAAGAGTGGACTTATACGCTACGCGAAGCCAAGTTGAAGAGTGGACTTATACGCTACGCGAAGCCAAATTGAAGAGTGGACTTATACGCTACGCGAAGCCAAATTGAAGAGTGGACTTATACGCTACGCGAAGCCAAATTGAAGAGTGGACTTATACGCTACGCGAAGCCAAATTGAAGAGTGGACTTATACGCTACGCGAAGCCAAATTGAAGAGTGGACTTATACGCTACGCGAAGCCAAATTGAAGAGTGGACTTATACGCTACGCGAAGCCAAATTGAAGAGTGGACTTATACGCTACGCGAAGCCAAATTGAAGAGTGGACTTATACGCTACGCGAAGCCAAATTGAAGAGTGGACTTATACGCTACGCGAAGCCAAATTGAAGAGTGGACTTATACGCTACGCGAAGCCAAATTGAAGAGTGGACTTATACGCTACGCGAAGCCAAATTGAAGAGTGGACTTATACGCTACGCGAAGCCAAATTGAAGAGTGGACTTATACGCTACGCGAAGCCAAATTGAAGAGTGGACTTATACGCTACGCGAAGCCAAATTGAAGAGTGGACTTATACGCTACGCGAAGCCAAATTGAAGAGTGGACTTATACGCTACGCGAAGCCAAATTGAAGAGTGGACTTATACGCTACGCGAAGCCAAATTGAAGAGTGGACTTATACGCTACGCGAAGCCAAATTGAAGAGTGGACTTATACGCTACGCGAAGCCAAATTGAAGAGTGGACTTATACGCTACGCGAAGCCAAATTGAAGAGTGGACTTATACGCTACGCGAAGCCAAATTGAAGAGTGGACTTATACGCTACGCGAAGCCAAATTGAAGAGTGGACTTATACGCTACGCGAAGCCAAATTGAAGAGTGGACTTATACGCTACGCGAAGCCAAATTGAAGAGTGGACTTATACGCTACGCGAAGCCAAATTGAAGAGTGGACTTATACGCTACGCGAAGCCAAATTGAAGAGTGGACTTATACGCTACGCGAAGCCAAATTGAAGAGTGGACTTATACGCTACGCGAAGCCAAATTGAAGAGTGGACTTATACGCTACGCGAAGCCAAATTGAAGAGTGGACTTATACGCTACGCGAAGCCAAATTGAAGAGTGGACTTATACGCTACGCGAAGCCAAATTGAAGAGTGGACTTATACGCTACGCGAAGCCAAATTGAAGAGTGGACTTATACGCTACGCGAAGCCAAATTGAAGAGTGGACTTATACGCTACGCGAAGCCAAATTGAAGAGTGGACTTATACGCTACGCGAAGCCAAATTGAAGAGTGGACTTATACGCTACGCGAAGCCAAATTGAAGAGTGGACTTATACGCTACGCGAAGCCAAATTGAAGAGTGGACTTATACGCTACGCGAAGCCAAATTGAAGAGTGGACTTATACGCTACGCGAAGCCAAATTGAAGAGTGGACTTATACGCTACGCGAAGCCAAATTGAAGAGTGGACTTATACGCTACGCGAAGCCAAATTGAAGAGTGGACTTATACGCTACGCGAAGCCAAATTGAAGAGTGGACTTATACGCTACGCGAAGCCAAATTGAAGAGTGGACTTATACGCTACGCGAAGCCAAATTGAAGAGTGGACTTATACGCTACGCGAAGCCAAATTGAAGAGTGGACTTATACGCTACGCGAAGCCAAATTGAAGAGTGGACTTATACGCTACGCGAAGCCAAATTGAAGAGTGGACTTATACGCTACGCGAAGCCAAATTGAAGAGTGGACTTATACGCTACGCGAAGCCAAATTGAAGAGTGGACTTATACGCTACGCGAAGCCAAATTGAAGAGTGGACTTATACGCTACGCGAAGCCAAATTGAAGAGTGGACTTATACGCTACGCGAAGCCAAATTGAAGAGTGGACTTATACGCTACGCGAAGCCAAATTGAAGAGTGGACTTATACGCTACGCGAAGCCAAATTGAAGAGTGGACTTATACGCTACGCGAAGCCAAATTGAAGAGTGGACTTATACGCTACGCGAAGCCAAATTGAAGAGTGGACTTATACGCTACGCGAAGCCAAATTGAAGAGTGGACTTATACGCTACGCGAAGCCAAATTGAAGAGTGGACTTATACGCTACGCGAAGCCAAATTGAAGAGTGGACTTATACGCTACGCGAAGCCAAATTGAAGAGTGGACTTATACGCTACGCGAAGCCAAATTGAAGAGTGGACTTATACGCTACGCGAAGCCAAATTGAAGAGTGGACTTATACGCTACGCGAAGCCAAATTGAAGAGTGGACTTATACGCTACGCGAAGCCAAATTGAAGAGTGGACTTATACGCTACGCGAAGCCAAATTGAAGAGTGGACTTATACGCTACGCGAAGCCAAATTGAAGAGTGGACTTATACGCTACGCGAAGCCAAATTGAAGAGTGGACTTATACGCTACGCGAAGCCAAATTGAAGAGTGGACTTATACGCTACGCGAAGCCAAATTGAAGAGTGGACTTATACGCTACGCGAAGCCAAATTGAAGAGTGGACTTATACGCTACGCGAAGCCAAATTGAAGAGTGGACTTATACGCTACGCGAAGCCAAATTGAAGAGTGGACTTATACGCTACGCGAAGCCAAATTGAACTCATGATTATGCAAAAAGAGCTGTAATGAAGCAATTATGCGAAATAAATGTAACATTTTAAGCGAATGCTAGGCAAGCAAGTAAACTCGAGCCAAACTACACCTCGTGCAGAAAGGATGTAAGAAAATTATGGAATTCTCACTGCGAATACAGTGTGCATGTGTGATAGATACACAGAGCGAACATGTGATTGATACACAAAAAGGTGAGCACAAAGTGTGATAGATGCACTAAGTGAACAAAGTATGATTGATATACTAAATGAATGAAGTGTGATTGATACACTTAAATAAATGATCTTAAAACGGAACTTCTTTGAATGAACCGTACATGCAATATTGTGCATGAAATGAGAAAGAAACTTGATAGGTACAATGCATTACAATGCATGATGCTTAAGGAAAGCAATAAATGGACAAAACAGCACTTTAGAAAGCACCTCATGAGGTGAGTGGCGGTGAACCGCTCTGCTCCGATGGGGATCTTCCCCTGTGCTCTTCGAACACTTACCTTCATCTCACAGTACAAAGGCTCTGAAATACTGACAAGGGTTCTTCACGTAGAACACTTTGGATGTTGCCTTTCTTCCTGATTACATTCACAACTTTCCCTATTCTCCAACGGGGTGACAGACTAGGTTGGTTCAGTATCCAGAATTGAGGTGCATACATGCTATCTCAACCTATGGGGCTTCCATACAGATTTCAAGCCGAGGACACGCCTCTGGGTATTTAAATCAGACTTTAGTCTCGGAAATCCCGAACCTTTACGTTCTAGGCATCAGCCATTCGAACTCTAGTTTCCACCGTCGCAGTTGGTCTCCTAGGAACTCATTGCGAACACAGCCAACATGCCTCTGGCAGGGAATGGTACTCAGGGAGAGCACTTGATTGCCATTCTGGCTTGAAGCAGACTTGATCTTGAGCTTGAGGTAGAGGTACACTCGTACTTCGAAGCATTGGCAAAATCTTAAGAGGTACACACGGAATGTAGTCTCGGAACTTACTGAAGTTGAAACAAACTCAGATGCTCGACATTTCCTCTTTTGCTTTTGCTTTTGCTTTGTAGTCTGGAACCCATATAGCTTCAAATAGGTCCTAGTTCTACTGTTCTCGCATGACCTGGGTTGAACCCTGCGGTTTTATGAAAGAACGAATCTTGTTTTGCACAGATGTGGAGGACGGCACGGCACTCGGAGCGCAAAACGATTTTATTTTTGAATTGATAAATGAGCTTTTGACCGGGTATCGAGCCTACGACTGAACACAGCAAGACAACTCAACAAGGAAATAAAAGGCACGCAACCTAGACACATCGAGTAACACTCGAAACGACTCAAAACAAGAATCGAGACAAAACAAAAAGACACGACACTCAAATGTGCACAGGGAGCCTGTTTCACCGGGTAGTGTTTCCCACCCTTTCTTATTTGTGGTTCTCACATCACTCGGCCCTCAAGCTCTGTTTTTTTCTGAAAAAGCCCCTTTCTCACTTTTTCTCTCATCGTACATCTCTCTATTCTTCAATCTCTCGTTTTTCATCCCTCCCCTGGGTGGTTGGTGGATGAACAGGAAGTTGTGGGCTCACGCCCAACATAATCAGCTCGCGGCTATTTCCTTCGGTGACATCTGTCGATGCGCCGGATGAGGGAATGGAGCATCTTGATCCATTCCAATTCGTGCTTCGCACTCGGCTTGATACCTTGCTGCTTGGAGGATGAGAGGGCTTTCAGCCCTTTGTTGTTAACTTCAGTTGTGCCCTATTCTGGCAGGTAGAGTGCCCTTCTGGCAAGTATGTTGGCAATGGGGAAAAGACAGGAAGCCTGACTCAACTGTGCCCGTAGTTCATCATTTTGACCATTTTTTAGTTTTAGTTTTCTCCTAAAAAAAAAATTTTGACCAAAATGAGAGTTAGATTAACATACTTGTTCAATTTTCTGATTTAAAATCATGCAAGTTAGGCAGTGAGCACTAAGAGTTTTCCTTTTTTGGGTCCAAGAAATGGTCCAGTTTTGAAAATGGAATACTTTTCGAGAAGATTAGTCAACCTCAGTAAAAATTCTCAAAAACTATTTTCGCAAACGACCACTGCTCAACGAGCATGGGACCTACTCTTGAGATGCGCAACCTCGGATCCATGGTAATGGAAAATTGTCCCTTGTCTGAAGGACACTACATGGCAACGGAATGTTGCCCCTTGTTTGAAATGACACTGCGGCGTGCTGAATGGTAACGGAAAGTTGCCCCTTGTTTGGATAGCACCGCAGCGCATTGAATGGCAACGGAAAGTCGCCCCTTGTTTGAATGACACCACGGTGCATTGAATGGCAACGGAAAGTTGCCCCTTGTTTGGATGGCACCGCAGCGCATTGAATGGCAACGGAAAGTTGCCCCTTGTGTGGATGGCACCGCAGCGCATTGTAGGCAGTCCTTAGAGCGACGAATACAACCAAATTCTCAGATACAGAGAAATCGAAGATGATCAAAACCATTACATGGGCACAGTCAATTTGAAGTATTTTACGGCTGGACTTCAGAATGAAGTTGCCTATGTATCCCAAAGATGGGAATCAAGCCTCACGTAGTTCGGGGTTAAGGTACACTCGGGTATTAACCTCTCCTTTTTAGGCTCTAACTTTTGCCAAGGCGCCCGTTGCGGGTTTTCGACCTTGCGAGCTTTGTTCTTCTTTTCTTTTCAATTCTTTTCATTTCTTTTTCGTTTTTTGATTTTTTCGTTCTTTTCTTTGCATCTTTCTTTTTTGTTCTCTCTTTTTTTTTTCTTTTTGCATTTTTTGCTTCTTCTTTTTTGTATTTTTTTTCTCTTGCTCTAACTTTTGCCTGGGTCGCCCTTCCGGGTTTTCGGCCCAGCGAGCCTCTCAAGGGTAAAAGTATAACAAGTCCGTGCCAAATGGTTTTGAGATCCTGGAGTCATCTGAATCCAGGAGAATGGCTGCTGCTTTGCTTTGCAAGCTTCTTCTGATGAGATCTGATCTTCTTGACCTGACTTTAGTGCCTCTTGTTCGAGGGCTGCTTCAAATCTAGCCACACAGGCCTCACATCGTAGTTGACCCTCGAACCTTCTGATTTCAAGTTCAAGGTTTGGAAGCGAAGGGGTTGAGTCTCAAGGCTGAGAGCGATCCTAGGCTGCACAATCTCAAGAGCGATTCCACACAGGTCTTCGCAAGACCGCGCAAAACATTTTGTTTTTGAAAGTTTTTAAGAAAGCGACAAATCGCTCGCGCTGAAGACGGTGTGGGACCAATTTGGATCAAGCCAGGATCCTTCCCAGTACTCACGCTAACAAGCATGATTTCATTCATTAAGGGCTTAGCACGCCTTTCTTTCTCTCAATTTGATCAAAGTTTTGCAAATCCCGAGGAATTCCTTCCTCTTCGTTTTTACCGCAGTGTTTAAAAAAGTTTTGAAAAACTTAGGTCAATGCAATGATTTTGGGGTGCAGAAGAGTAGGCGAAAAGTACTGCCGTTTCATTCAAACTTTCTGGCACAACTGGCGCAAGGCAGAAGCAAACACAAGAGTGTGAAAATCACTGCTGTTTCATTCAAAACTTTTGGTACCATTGGCTCCCCGGCAGAAACAGACTCAAAAGAAAACAAAAGGACAAACACAAAACAAAATAGTGATATCCGAAGTAACACCCCCGGAATCACCCGACTCTAACAAAACAGGACTGACTCGATACAACAAGACAGACACTTAATCAAAAAGACCGACTCAAAACAAAGAGACAGACTCAAAACAAAACAACAAGGCTGACCCAATACCTAAGTCAGAATGTACAAAAAACTGGTATTTGCAAATTGCTCAGAACAGTGCATGCCATTCCCACGCCTGGAGTTAACTGGGTGCCACCCGCAGGTGGTTCAACCTCTGATCAGATCACATTATCCCCCCACAAATTCACTGATCAAGTGCCGATAGACTTTGCAGGACCTGGTGCGGGGATGACCCCATTGTCAAATAGATCCTGTACTTCATGGCGAAGACGGAAGCAGTCGTCAGTAGTATGGCCAGTTTGTTGATGGTACGCGCAGTACTGGGTAACATCATGTGTAGCCGGAAGAGGGTTCGGGAGAGGCCGAGGCTCAAGGGGTTTGAGATGGCCTTGTCCAACAAGGATTTGGAAAGCCTTGGACAAAGGCATATAGAGGGCATAGAAGACCCTCCGACCTCGGGGTTGGTACTTCAAGGCTTGTGGATTTTTACTGGGCGCACCAGCAAAGGGATTGGCAGGTGCTGGCCTGGTTGGCCGATCTCTTCCGAGTGGAGGATTAGAGGTAACAGGATCGTCCCTGGTATGACAGCCCTTCTCCCGATGTTCCCTTTGATTCAGACTGCCCCCAACTTGAGTAGCGAAAGTGTCATCCACAGCTTTTGCAACAACTGCGAGGACTTGCTCTTTGTTCAGTCCTTTGACTTTCAAAGTCTCAACAGCCAACAGAAGATGTTCATTGGGATCCATGTCCGCCCCTATCTTGTTCCTTCCACTCACCTCCACTTTGCCAAGGGATTGGCCTTCCTCAAATGTAGCCCGTCCCAACATCAGGGAGCCTTTTGACATGAAGTTCCCGGTATGTGGTGTGGTTGATGATGGAGCCAATGTCCCGAAGGCCAGATCTGTCACAGTTCTCTGAAGATCTTTAATCATTCTCTTCAGCTCAGAAGTAGTGGGTTCACGGGCTTGAGATGATTGAGGTTCAGGTGCACCCATCATGCATAAGTCCATACTTTCTGGGATAAACACCTCAGGTTTGGGTAGATGGGCCGGGGTGATGTATATGCTGGGGTCATAGGTGGATGGCAGTATACGGATGAGATTGAGGTAGGCAGGAGATGTTTGGTCATTGGGGTCTGAAGGTGGAGCTATCGTCCGGTTGTCGATGAGATTTTGGACCTCATGACGAAGGCGGTAGCAACGGTCGGTGCCATGACCGCGCTGCTGATGGTACCTACAGTACTTGGCGGGGTTATGCCTGGCAGGGAGTGGATTTGGCAAAGGTTGAGGACTAAGGGGTTTGAGATGCCTCCTTTCCATCAGAACTTTGAATGCGCTGGTTAGGCTCATATGGAGGGGGGTGAAAAATCTACCCTGAGCTCGGGCTGGGCTGGTTATTTGTAGGCTGGCCTTGGCAAAAGGGTCAGCTATGGCGACTGTATTGATTTTAGCAGGTTTGGAAATAGTGCTACCACCAGCATTGGTACTCTCGACTGGGAGCCTTACGGCAACCTCGGTGGACCAATCCTCAATGTCGTGAATGGAGTTAAGGTCCTGTGCCCTTTTGAATTGCTTCTCAAGGTTCACAATTTTCACTGCAGTCGGATCGAGCTTATTAACATCGGAGAGACGAAGCCTCTCAGTAGGCTGCACCAGGGTTGTGGAAACTCGAGCTTGAGTCAACCTTTCTCGGGGATCTGGACCCTGCAAATCTTCAGCTAGTAGAAGTGGGTCGAAGTTCGGCTGGGGTCCCAAAGCTGGATACAAAACAGATGCCCCAGATGGGTGTTGCGTTTCAATACTGGTCTTAGCCTGCATGGCAGTTCCCTGTTTTAGCGCTGCTGTCACGGCCGCTAACTCTTCCGAACCCTGTGCCATCACGGTCTACTGAGTCCGAACAAAGGTGATGTGACTGGCGACTGACGGATTAGATGAACAGATGATCCCTGACCGGCTTTTCTTTACCTTGCCTCGGCGAAAGAACACTGGTTGCCCTTGAACTGAATCTCTGACCTAGCAAAGTCTATCAGCACAAGTTCGATGAACCTTGGGGGATATCAGAGCCTTCTGAAGCTATGGTTTCCAGACTACCTTGCAAAAGAGAAAACAGACAGCATCTTAGCCTGATTCCATCTGAACAGATACGAGCATAGTTGAATGAGTGTGCCCTCTACTGAATTCTGCCCCAAAATTCGGCCTCAAAAACTGAGTCTGATACCCACAGGTAAAGCTGACTCCCAAATACTGATAGTAATGCCCGCAGGCCTGATGCCCAAATTCGCAAACTGGTGCCCGCAGGCCTGACGCCCAAACTCATACACTGATACATGCATTCCTGTAGAGACGCACTCTAAAGCACATAACAGATAAGTGAGAGCCAAAACACCCCTATGTTGGGGTAGGGTTTCCCTGTCCTATTTTGTCAGGAGCTAGGGTTTCATTACGCACACAGCGGCTTCAAACAACCTATAAACGGGTAAGCAACCTGTCCTAGTTTGGAATGGTCACTATGGATCCGAATATGCACTAGGTCGAAAGGTCAAAGAGGGTGCCCCGGTAAAACCGGGGTTTGTGTTCCCATACTGGCAGAGCCCACAACCGGTCAGCCTTATGGTCATGCCTTGACAAGACAAGCCTCTGGCAAACCGTTCAGGAATAGCAGATGGCAAACACGGTGTCCTAGGCGCACCAATGCAAATGCAATGCAAAGAAACACACAAGTGTAGTCAAAAACAGATATCAAGAGTTCGAGTCAAGTTCTCTAAATCCCCAGCAGAGTCGCCAGAAACTGTAACAAGCCCGCGGGGGACCTCGCTACAGCTCGGACTCGACTTTGTCAGTCACAGTTCTAAGTCTGAACCAAAGAGTCCAAATCCGGCAAATCGTTTTGAGAAAACAGATTTTTGAAAGAAGTGCCAAACATGGACTGCTTTGCCAGATACAGAGTCGCCACCTAAATATTTTAATTTGGGAAATTTAGGAAACCCTGACTCGGTGCCAAAAGGCCACGTGTCCGTCATCACCAAAGTTGCCTCGGCTCGGGAACTTGGGTACGATTGGGGAAGGTCACTTCGTGAGCACCCCCGCTCGCCCGGTCATAGACCGGCCTCTACTAACCATGATATCAATTTTTGAAAACATTGTGAGTTCTTATTCCGGTTATTAGCCTAGGTTACTATGTGATGCACACAGCATATAAGTATAGACTGGATCGCCCGAATTGGAACAAAACATTTCATGCTTGTTTATTTGAAAGATGATTTGCTACTCGCAAGTAGGCTTAAAATGCAGATTTTACCACCCGCAGGTGGGTTTAGAAAAGATGGTTTTGCCACTATCTAGTGGGCTTAAAACAAACAGTCGATGATTTATTCCAATCTAAACAACTCAACCTTCACCCACAGGCATTCAGGCAGATATATCACATAAGCACATAGCCTCATGGTAAGCATGCTATTCATGGCAGTCACTCACATGCATGCGAGGATGCTAAAGCATAGAACTTACCGAGTACTCCAAGCCAAAATAGGAACTTCATTAGAAATCATGCATGATCCCTAGTATACAAAAATGCCTAATGCAACACATGCAAAATGCAACTATAGTAGGCTCGGCTATTCTAAGATGGCATATGAAATGCTACAACTGACATGTATTCAATTTGGTATTGAAAGTACAATGCAGTTAGTATGATGTGCCGAGTCCGGTGCATGCAATACAGATGGATGATGCAAACATGCTGTCATACTGTATTCTAATTTAAATATGCCCTAATCTAACCATCATAAGCGGATAAATAAAAGGGAGAAAGACGTGGGGTTGGAAGACATACATCACACTCACGCACACTTATTACAGTTATGCCCTCACTCGGAGGGTCCAAATAAATAATACAGTCCAAATATTACAAAATCCTAATTGATTAATGAATTAACTAAGAAAGCAAATAAAACTGGCGTGCAAGCCAGGGACTGCCTTGCTTCTGATGGATGATGCATGTCCGGATTGTCTTGCGCGGAAATCCACCGGAATGCCCCAATTAGCCTCTGTTTACACCTGTTCTTGAAATGCGTGCCAAGCCCCAAAAGGTTGCTGATTCCTGGTTTTGCTGCAACAGAGAGCAGGAAAGGGGCATAGCAATGTATTTGCACAGATATATGCATGTCTCGATCCTCGTGCCACCAATTACGCATACCGAGGCATGATGGCCGAAGAGTCGAAATGCACAACTCAATATAGGATGAATGCACATGAAGCTACAGCTAAAACCTAACTCCATCATGGATAATCCGGAGTGTTGGTGACTGGGAAATTGAGACACATTCCGTCACTCGGAGTACGAAATGTACCTCGTTTCCCGTGTCCGGACTAACTCCTATTCCGAACACGATGCAATATGCATGATATGCATGAAATGCAATTAAGATACAATCTTAACATACACAATGTTATGAAAATGAGATGCCTCGAAATGCGTGCACACGGGCACGCAAACCGAGAAAATGACGGAATGCAACCTAAGATACAACCTAGTATGCACAATGTTATGAAAACGAGGTGCCTCGAAGTGCGTGCACACGGGCACGCAAACCGAGGCGATGACAGATACAATGAAAATGAGATGCCTCGAAGTACGTGCACACGGGCACGCAAACCGAGGCGATGATAAATGCGGTAAAAATGAGATGCCTTGAAATGCGTGCACACGGGCACGCAAACCGAGGCGATGACAGATACAATGCAAATGATAAGGAAATGACAAATGGGCTTATACCAACATGAGTGAGCCTCAGCCACACTCACATCGGATGCCGGTGGATAAAAAAGGAGTGCCTCGAAATGCGTGCACACGGGCACGCAAACCGAGGCAATGATAAAATATGATGAAATGATAAATGGGCTTATACCAACATGAGTGAGCCTCAGCCACACTCACATCGGATGCCGATGGCAGAAAATGAAGTGCCTCGAAATGCGTGCACACTGGCACGCAAACCGAGACAATGCTAAAACGATGCGAATGACATGGAAAATGATAAATGGACTTATACTAACATGAGTGAGCCTCAGCCACACTCACATAAGATGCCGATGGTAGAAAATGAAGTGCCTCGAAATGCGTGCACACAGGCGCGCAAACCGAGGCAATGCATACGCAATGCAAATGACATACAGAATGCAATATGGACTTATACTAACATGAGTGAGCCTCAGCCACACTCACATAAGATGCCGGCGGATAAAAATGAAGTGCCTCGAAATGCGTGCACACGGGCACGCAAACCGAGGCAGTGATAAAATGCAATGAAATGGCATGGAAATGACAAGTGGGCTTATACCAACATGAGTGAGCCTCAGCCACACTCACATCGGATGCCAGCGGATAAAAATGAGGTGCCTCGAAATGCGTGCACACGGGCACGCAAACCGAGGCAGTGATAAAATGCAATGAAATGGCATGGAAATGACAAGTGGGCTTATACCAACATGAGTGAGCCTCAGCCACACTCACATCGGATGCCATCGGATAAAAATGAGGTGCCTCGAAATGCGTGCACACGGGCACGCAAACCGAGGCAATGATAAAATGCAATGAAACATGGCAAAAGTGATATGCAAGCATGCTAATGGAATTTCAGCAACAAAATATGGGGGAAAACAGTCCCGAAATGAAGCGAAATGACATGAAATGCAAGGAAATGACCCGAAATGCAACAGTAGGCATCCGAAATGGCCTATAGCCATACTATACATGCACAATATGGACATGCAATGCAAAGACAGAAGCTAGTCAGTCCCAAAAGATGCACTTTCACAGTTATAAACATGGTCAAACTGCAAGTATAGGTAGGGGAAAAATAGCATGCAAGAATAGGGGCCAAAAGAGGGGTAATGAAGCAAGTGGTATAAGAAAAACCCAAACTGAAAAATTTCCTTCTACAACACTGAAGATGGACCAAAAATATGAACATTTACAGTATATGGCAGCCTCAAAATCAGTATACAAACATGCTAAAAATATGATGCAAAATGAGGCTCAAAAGGTGCTAAAACATGAAGTATACAAAATAATCACCAAACAGAAAAAAAGTGTGAATGAAACATGAAGTATAGGCCAAAATAAGGCCACTTTCAGTTCGGACCAAGGTCCAAAAACAGAAGCAAAGAGGGCTACCAATTTATGCAAAAATGGAGCCAAACAAGGGATATAACTACAAGTGATACATGGAGACACCAAACAATGTTGAGCCCTTCTCCAATGTTGAAGAGGGGCTCAAAATAAGCCTTATATCAGTTTATAACATGCTCAAAAACAGATTTATCATGGGCCAAAAATAGCATGCAAAATCATGACATACAAGATGATCAATGAAGCAAGTATATTATGGAGGGCTCAAACAGGGTTGAGCCCTTAATGAGAAGTGAAGATGAGCTCAAAATATGGCCCTTTTCAGTTAGGGTCGGAGCTTGAAACCAAAAAGAAGTGGGGCTTAGAAATAGATCAAGGAAAAGGGTCAAAAGGATCAAAGTGTAACTTACCCTTGAAGATCCAAGCTTTTGTTGCTTCTTGGGTTGATTTGCAGCTTCTTTAGCCTTCAAGAATCTTTCCTTGTTGCTGGAAATGAGATGGTGGTGGTAGAGCTTGGTGGTGTAGAAGGAATGATGGTTAGTGACTTAGGGTTTTTTGAGGAATTGAGGAGGAAGAAGATGGAGTTGGCTATGGAAGCTTGAAGAGCAATTTTTCTAACCCCCTAGAAGAAGGTCTTCAGCTGGTTATATGGTCAAGAAAGGGGGTGTAAAAGGGGGGTCAAATGGAGAGGAAAACTCTCTCCCAAAATATCCCCCGGATACAGAAAATATCTGGGGGATATTGCCTCACAGCTGGAAGGGGAACAGTGAGAGGAGCACGGCCGGCCGCTCACTTTGGCCGGAGGTGGCCGGCCGGCCACACCCCCTAGCCGGCCGGCTAGGGGTCAAAAGGGTCAACCAGATTTTCTGGCCGGCCAGGTATTGGGGAGGTAGCCCTATGTGTGTACAACACAACCATGTAATTGAAATTCCAAGAAAGTGGGCCCAAGGGGTTCAACAATGGCTCGGAAAGAGGGGGTCAAAAGGGTCAAGTTGACTTACTGGCCGGCCATGAACTTTTAGTGGCCTCCCAGGTGTGTAGATCACAGATATGTGGTTGAAAGTTGGAGAAAAAGGGTCCAAGGGGTTCAACATTAGCCCGGAAGAAAGGGGTCAAAAGGGTCAAATGACCTTAATGGCCGGCCATGAACTTTTAGGGGCCTCTCAGATGTGTAGATCACAGATATGTGGTTGAAAGTTGGCAACGCTAGCTCTAAGGTATTCAACATTAGCCCGGAAGTGCGAAAAACGGGCGCCGGGAGGCTCGGGAGGAGAGATAACTGGCTGTCGCAACAATTGCTGGCCTCCCACCCTTCAGTGACCTTCCCTGTGATAAAACAGAGGTACCTGCCAAAAATGAGCGAAAACCGTTGCAAAACGAATGTTCCGGAGCCAAAACACGCAGTTCGGGGTCCCGGAAATGGGCTGTTAAGCACCGAAAATTGTATTTGACCTCGAAGTGGGTTTCTCAGCCCCCAGTGTCCCTCAAAATGTATGAAATAAGATGTATGCCAAAAATCAGAGCAATAGGAGATGGTTAAGCGGTCCCGAACCGAGGCACACAGCCTGACGGCTCCGAAAACCGGGAACCGGACTCCGAAATGGGCAAAATGGCCTACGGCCACCAAATGTAGCCTACGAACATTGAGAGATGATCTGCTGGACCTCTCCCTCCCCTCAGGAAAAGAAACAGAGAAAACCGAGTCTGGTTCGCAAACCGAGACAAGGCACAGAAAAGGGTTCGGGAGTCCGGAGGCAGGGCTCACGGCCGCAACTCCGAAACTTCTGAACGAGCACATTATGCAATATCACCAAGTGCTCAACTGGTGACGTCTGAGTCTCAAGGTCGGTCAAAAATGGGGTGTCTACAACAACCGATTTCCAAAACCCCATATAGAATGTCAACTTCTAAACTGAAAGAGTTGAAAGTTCAACTCCAAGAACTCTTAGACAAGAAATTTATCCGTCCGAGCACGTCACCTTGGGGTGCTCCAGTGTTGTTTGTCAAAAAAAAAAAAAGACGGGTTCTTGAGGCTGTGTATTGACTACCATGAGTTGAACAAGGTAACTGTGAAGAACAAATATCATTACCTTGAATATATGATCTATTTGACCAATTTCAGGGGGCACCAGTGTTCTTCAAGATAGATCTTAGATTCGTGTATCACCAATTAAAAGTTAAGGTGGAAGATGTAGAGAACATTGCATTCAGAACTAGATACGAACACTATAAATTTTTGGTAATGCTGTTTGAGGTGACTAATGCACCTGCTGCCTTCATGGACCTTATGAACAAGATGCTTAAATCATATCTGGATGAATTTGTTGTTGTATTTATTGACAATATTTTAATTTACTCCAAAAGCAGGGAAGATCATGAGAATCACTTGAGGACCGTGTTACAGACTCTGAGAGAAAAGAAACTATATGCAAAATTTTCCAAATGTGAATTTTGGCTTGACAGTGTGCCATTTCTGGGACATGTAATCAACAAGGAGGGTATCTCTATTAACCCACAAAAAATCAAAGCATTGTAGATTGGCCAAGACCAACCAACGTGTCAAAAGTTAGAAGTTTTTTAGGGCTTGCAGGGTATTATCGTAGGTTTGTGAAAAAAATTTCAAAACTTGCCATGCCATTGACACAATTGACACAGAAAAATGTACCCTTTGATTGGACCGATCAGCGAGAATCAGTATTCCAAGAACTGAAGACTAGATTGGTAACTGCATCAATCCTGACATTGCCCAACGAAACCGATGGGTTTCAGATTTACAGTGATGCTTCCTATAAGGGTTTGGGTGCGTGTTAATGCAAAATGAGAAAGTGATTGCTTATGCCTCTCGACAACTCCGCCTGCATGAAAAGAATTACCCGACTCATGATTTTGAATTGGCAACAGTAGTGTTTACTTTGAAAATTTGGCGTCATTATCTGTATGAAGTAACTTGTGAGGTATATACAGATCATAAGAGCTTAAAATATTTCTTCGCCCAAAAAGAACTGAACATGAGACAGAGGCAATGACTCGAATTAATTAAAGACTATGACTTGCAAATTCTATACCATCCGGGAAAAGCAAATACAGGGGCAGATGCTTTGAGCCGGAAATTAGTTGGAATCTTGTCATGTTTGCTTATTGATCGCAAAAAGTTAATAGCCGACTTGGAGAAGAATGAAATAAAGATAGTCCTGCGTAAACAAGGCGGGATTCTAGCCGCCATCTCTGCCTAGCCTGCTATTATAGAAAAAATTAGAGAGAAACAACACGAAGATGATTTTTTGAAGAAAATTATTGATGAGATTGACTCAAAACCAAGGCTGGGATTTATGCATGAGAACAATGTGTTGAAATTCCATAAAAGACTTTGTATACCGGATTGTTCTGACTTAAGGAAATGTGTTATGACCGAAGCACATAATTCTAAATTCGTTGTACATCCAGGGAATATGAAGATGTACCATGATTTGAAGCAGAATTTCTGGTGGCCTGGAATGAAGCAAAGCATTGTTAATTTTGTGGGTAGATATTTGCATTGCCAACAAGTTAAAGTCGAATATCAACGACCCACTGGGTTATTACAGCCGCTTTTAATACTGGAATGGAAATGAGAGCACATTACCATGGATTTCATTGTTGGACTGCCTCGCTTTTCCCGAGGTATGGACTCTATTTGGGTCATTGTTGATCGTTTAACTAAATTTGCTCACTTTTTACCTGTTAAATCTTTGTATAATGCGAATAAGTTGGCTAACTTATATGTCAATGAGATTGTGAAATTACATGGAGTTCCAGTGTCCACAGTATTTGATAGAGATCCTAAGTTCACTTCAAGATTTTGGCAGAGTCTACAGCAAGCTTTGGGAATTGAGTTGAGACTGAGAAGTGCTTATCATCCACAGATAGACGGCCAATCTAAACGGACCATTCAAACATTAGAGGACATGTTACGGATGTGTGTGTTAGACTTTCAAGGCAATTGGGAGACCTACTTACCATTGGCCGAGTTTGTGTATAATAATAGCTACCATTCGAGTATCAGCATGGCCTCTTATGATGCCTTGTACGGTAGGAAATGCTGTTCTCCGATCTGTTGGGCTGAAATAGGTGACAGACCTTTGTTAGGACTGGAACTTGTTCAAGAAACAACGGAAAATGTGAAATTGATTCAATAAAGATTGGAAACTACACAAAGTCGTCAAAAGAGTTATGCGGATGTCCGAAGAAGAGATGGGGAATATGAAGTCGGGGATCATGTATTTATCAAAGTAACTCTGATGAAAGGCCAGACGTGATTCGGAATGAAAGCAAATTAGCACCGAGATATGTTGGACCATACGAAGTCCTTGAGAAGATCAATTCAGTGACATATCGGGTAGCCTTACCACCAGCCATGGAACATATGCATAATGTTTTCCACGTCTCTATGCTATGGGACTATCTACGAGATCCATTACATGTCATTGAACCAACACATGTGCTTTTGAAAGATGACTACACCTATGAGGAGAGACCAATTCAGATTGTGAATCGAAGGATCAAAAGATTAAGAAACAAGGAAATTCCGTTAGTAAAAGTGGATTGGCAGAATCGCGGAGGGACTTATGGAACCTGAGAGACGGAAGAAGACATGATGAAGAGATACCCAAATTTATTTCCATTGTATACAGTGTTCTTCCAATCTGAAAGTAATTCGAGTTTAGAGGACCAAACTCTTTAAGAGGGGAAGACTGTAACAATCCCGACTTGTGATTAGCTGATTAACCATGATTGATTATGCCTAATAAGAAATTAAGATGAAATCCTGAGTTACTTACATGCACATTGCATAAATTGTGTTTATATCTGTCTGTGGTAGGAATATATGTTCCTATTTCTGATTTGTTCTGCGAATTGAAGGCCTTATCGACATCCGATCACGAAATCAACTTGGTACATGTGTTAGTTGGAATTTTTAGAATATTGTTCAATTGAAATTCGATTCGGAACGAAATAATTAGATTAATTAATGCTCATTTGCTTAGTTTAAGTCAAGATTAATTAAGTCAATGTAATGGGCCTATATAAGGCCACTCTCTACATCATTTATACACTTTACACTCTCAACCCCTCATTTTTGAAGACTAAAATGCGTGAGAGTGAGAGAGGTGGAAACTTGAGCTCAATTTTAGAGTATTTGCCAGAGACTTGGAAGAATTGGAAATAACTTTGAAGATTATACTTCTATACTTGAGAATTCAAACTTGAGGTAGGAAATTCAACCCTTGGATTGTATAATTTTGATGCTTACACCATGGATTCAAGAGAATTGAATGGATAACATGAGAATTGAACTAAAAGTGTAGAAATTGAGCCATACCATGCATGCATACACTTATATCACATTTTTGAGTTTGAATTTCAAACAAATTTCACATGCATGTGTCTATCATGACTTGGCTTTGAGAATTCATCACATTTCTTATCATTTGACCTTAATTGATCATATTTTGGAAAGCTTAAGTTCATAGCAATTCATGCATGCCATGTTCATAGCATATTCATAAGTTTCAAGTTAACTTTTGAGCAATTCACATGCTTTTGGACCTAGGTTTCAAGAAATGATCTTTACTTCGCAATGTTTTCCAAGTTTATATAAATTTCCTCAAGTTTTTGGCCCAAAAGACCATAATTTGCAGCTTTGAAATTGAGTTTTGCACTTGGCAGAGCAATCTGGAAATTTCAGATTTTACCTCTACGCTCAAACGACAGATTCTGACCTCGAGCGACCACTCTATGATCTTGCACTTCCGCTTGAGTGACCAGAAGTCTGCTCGAGCATGAAATGCATGCTCCCAGAAGTTCACATGTTTTGCAAACTGCTCGAGCGACAAGAGTTATGCTCGAGTGAGGCCTTGAGTCTCACGCTCGAGCAACCATAGAGCGACCGTCGAGCGTGACAATCAGACAACTAGTACTTTTTCAATGTTTGCAGACCGCTCGAGCGAAGAAAGTTGCGCTCGAGTGACCACTCACACTTTTCATGAAAAGTTGTGCTTGAGCGGGACCCCTGTTTCCAGCATTTTTGACCAAGAGTTTTCAAATGCATTTTTGTATCCTCATTGCATCCTAAACATTCATAGGACAAGGCACAATAATGAGGATAAAAGTATAAACACACCAAAATAAGAAAGAACCAAGTTAATATTTCCGGGTGTGTAATTCAGTATGTATTCGTTTTGTACCTGTGTAGGTCACGCGCCACAAGATATCTAAATTGCCATACTATTTGTCTACTTGGAGCCATCTGTTATTTGTGAGTAATAACTTTGTAAAGCTATGTTCAATTTATAAGTATTTTCTGAATGATATAAGATGATCTGTTTCTAAAATATTATTTTCTATATGAATGAATGGTAGTCCAATGTTTCTGAAATGTATTCGTGGCCTTCTTAACTTCAGATGACATCTGTTATCTGTTCTATTACGTCCCAATTATGGGTCAACTGTACGTCTCATGAGCCAACTGTTATGGATCCTTATGTATACATCCCATTTATGAGCCAACTGTACGTCTCATGAGCCAACTGTACCGTCTCCGTGCACGTGAGTTAACTGTATGCCTTTATGGCTGTCCCTTTCTAGGTCAACTATTTCTACTAGTGTTAATAAATATACCATGTATGATTAACTGCAAATTATGATTATGAATATGATTATAATTCTGTATCTGATATGAACAAGATTTCTGTCATCTGTATATTGGGCTAAGTCCCTTTTGGCTATATCTGTAACGAATGCGACGTAAGCCTACGACATTATGATGTCATGTTTATGTGTATATAAGTTTCAAATTTTTGTCCCATATATGTCTCCACAGCTCATTGGACTATGTATGTTTCTATAATTGCTTTTGCAGTCCCCATATATAAGTTATTCTGTTCAGAGGCCTTAGGTAATCCAAGGATTATTGGCTGGTTACAACGCTAAACCTATGGGGGCAAGTTTGAGTCGTGACAATCTTCCCCTAAATTGAGTTTTTAGGGGTCTTGTACTTAAACACTTACTAATGTTTCTCCTTCGACTTCTTCTGCCTTTGAAGCAACTTCTTTGCTTTGTTCTGCTCCCACCCTCTCTGGTTTAACATCTTTGCCTTCTTCCTCATAAACAAAATCTGTTCATAAGGCTTTTTCTTCTTATATTTCCTGGACTTTTGTTTCAATATCCAATGCACAATACTTATCAAGGGCCAAAGACCTGGCCTTTTGTTGCTCCTAATTACAGCCAACCACCATGGCTTCCCTCTCTTGTTTCTGAACCTTCTAGACTATTGACTTTATGTCCAATGCCGAAAACTTGATTAATGCCAAGGGTCTGGCTTTTTGGGTCTCATCTTGTTGCCTACAACCAGGCATCATTGTCATCCTTGGTGACGAATTCTTCATCAGCACTTTCCTGCACTAAGTGCTTCAGTGTGCTACTTCCTTATCAGCTGTCACTTCGGCTGTTCCATCAAGTTTCCTTAATATACTGAGTGGCGTAACTCCTTCAGTATATAACTTAGCCTCTTAAGCGATAAAGGGTTAGGGTCTGTGTTGATCTCCTCTGTCTCTCTATTGCATAGGGCCATCATTATTTTCTAATGTAGAGAGGAAGACACACATTTGTTGGTGTAGATCTAATCCTTGCTAAGTAAAGCATTATACTTAGCATTACTATCTATAACAAAGAATGCTGTCATGCAATCTCTGGTTCCCACACTCAAGTTGATGGGCAGGATGCCCTGAGCTATCTGTTTATCCCCAGTGAATCTAGCAATGGTTGTGCTGGTTGAGATTAAACTGGGGTTTCTTTTGCCCAATTTTTTCAAAGAGGACTTCGGAAGCAGGTTCATTGCTGTCCCATTATCCACTAACATCCTATTCATTTGTATCTCATCGAAATAAGCCTTGACATACAAGGGCTTAATGTGCTACGTCACAGATGTTGTAGGGTACTCGAAGGGATACGAGATATTAATACTCACCTCCTCACTTTCATTTTTAGTTTCCATTGATGTGGCCACTTCAGACTCATCTTGAATCATGCTAGCCTATGAATCTTCACTAAAAACTAAAGTAGGGTCATCTTCCTGACCTTCTTGGTTCCATCTTCAACTTGGAACTCTTATGGCAATATATATATCATGTTTACTGACACTGGAGAAAATGAGTCAAACTGAACTACTGGTTGCACTTGTTTCTTTTCCAAACTAACTTGTTTAGTTATTTCGGAAGCATCTTCAATGCTGCACTCTGGTACCTCAGTACTGATGACTTCCTTCGAATCAACTCGTTTGTGGTCTGCTTCTGTTGGCTTTTCAACCAAAAAGGTCTGTTCAGCCATGAAGGCTTCAAACATCTCATCTTCAGCCATTTCTTTCCTTTGGCCTAGTTCAACTTCTTCTTCTGTCTCATTATCGCTTTCCATCAAGGCCTTTTCAAGACCTGCTAAACTAGATCTTTCCTTGGCTTTCAGTTCAATGTGAACCTTAGCCAACTGCTCTCCGCTGACACTTCTTTTGTTCTGAGAAGCCAATTTTGGACTTTCTTTTTCCTCTATCTGGCGTTTTGACTGGGCCAATGAAGAACTTTCTCTACTTTCCTTTAGATCCTTTTGGTACTGGGTGTACCTTCGCTGGATCTTCTTCCTTTGAGACCTAGAGATTACTGGAACCATATCTAGTTCCTTTGTTTTTGGGTGCTTTAGTAATATCCAATTATTTGGAGCCACCAAGGGAGGTTTAATCATTCTACCCTTGTCTCCAAAGACATTTCTCTGTGCAAGTATTTCCTTAGGCTTGTTCTGCATAACAAACCAGTCTAGCACCCCAAGTACCCATGAACTCACCAATTCAGTTGCTAAACTTGTTTTCCTAGTCTTTGAAACCACCTTCAAAGCTAACTGTTGAGGCCAATCACTGGCTCTGGCACCCTATCTCGAGCCTAATTCAGGCATTCTTTCAGGGTAATTGCCTTGTATCTTGTTCAAAGTTGACTTTGGAGGCCAATTACTGGCTCTAATTGTCATGACCCGAACCCGCCCCTATGAATTAAGGTCATAACCGACCAGTAATCATGAGATTACATGCGGCCTCAAACCTAATTAAACATATTTCAATAGAAATAAGGGGCCAAACGGAAGCAATTTAAAAAATTTTGTCCAATGAGCAGTGCTTACATGGCAAAGCAAAACATTTCAGAAGTAGTCTATAATAACTCACACACATATGTATAGAGTTAACATCTTATATTTATCCAGGAACTTCTAGATATGCAGTTAGCCAAACAAAAACTTATGTACATAAGTGATCCAACGTGTTCACCAAAATAGCAAAAGAGTAAACGAAATATCAAAAGAACAAAAACAAAGTCTCGTGCTTGAGCTCAAATTGACTTCCTCTCACATTCTTCACTGAGGCTGGGTTTGGACCACTCTTTGCCCACCTACATGCACATAAATGAGAGTAAGCGAAAACCTAGTGAATAATATCAAAATAAAGAAATTACATGAATGGAATTCATAACGGACATATCCAACAGCCTTAGGCCCATTCATGTTTCTATCTAGTATATCAAACGGCCTCAAGCCCAAATATATCAAACAGTCTTGGGCCCAATTCATTCTTATCAAACAGCCTTGGGCCCAATTCATCCATATCAAACGACCTTTGGCCCATTCATTTATGTCCAACGGCCTTTGGCCCAATCATTCATGTCAGACGGCTTTTGACCCAATCATTTATGTCAGACGGCCTTTGGCCCAATCATTTATGTCAAATGGCCTTTGGCCCAATAATTCATATCAAATAACCTTTGGCCCAATATTCATATCAAATGGCCTTTAACACAATCATTCATATCAAACGGCCTTTGGCCCGATCATTCATGTCAAACGACCTTTGGCCCGATTATTCATATCAAACAGCCTTTGGCTTAATTATTCATGTTAAACGGCTATTGGCATAATCATTCATGTCAAACAGCCTTTGGCCCAATTATTCATGTTATGTGCATTTCATACTTGAGGTCATAAGCATGTCGTAATCATAATCATATTCCAACGGCTTTATTTAATCATTGGCATAACGAATATCCAATTCAATTTAACAATTCCGTAGAACTCATACATAAGTGAGTATTTGGCAAGTAGCATACTTCGATATATTCTTATTAAGATATTACTCACAGTGTTCTGCCGCAGGATTTGTCCTTGCGCTTGACCCTACACAATTTACAACATATCGGGTCATAAGCGATTCAATCCGTTCTCAATTTGTTTACCTCTCTTAGACCTCTTTTTTATCCCTTTAACTCATTTACAATGTTTAATGCATGCCTAAGAGTGCTTAGAAATGGAAGAGAACGAAAAAATGAGCATAAAATAACTTTTCAAACTTTCTGAAACAGGGCTCTCCGCTCGAGCGCAAAATTGGTCGCTCGAGCGGATTGCAAAACTTTGAGAAAGTATTGGTTACATGCATTTTACACTCGAGCGAGACTTTTGACGCTCGAGCGAGGAGTCTTGTAAAACAATGTATGCTAGAGCGAGACTTTGGTTGCTCGAGCCGTTGTGTAATTTCTGTAAACTTCTGGGAGCTTGACTTTCACGCACGAGCGACACTTTTCTCACTCGAACGGACAGGTCGAATTCTTCATTTTCCAGAATTCTGTTTGAAGCTCAAATCACAATTTCGAAGGCCCAATTCGTGTATAAGACACTCAAATATGCAAGTACACTCCCAAAACATATATTTGAAGATAACTTGCAACCATAGTTCAAAATTCCATCGGTTTAGCAAAATTCATACTATAAACTTTATATCTTGCATGGACAAGCTTCAAGGCTTGAAATCAAACTTCAACATATGAAGATTCTTACTTGCATGTGCCAAACAACCCTCAATACAACATGATCAACATGCTTTACATTCAAATATGCAATATTATGGCCAATCCTCTCATGCATGCATCCAATGATCTCAAATTTACCAAGATTTACCAAGCTTGGCTTAATTCATTTATTTAACTTCACATATACTTTGAATTCACTTAGTTATGAACTTAAACTCAAGAATTTGAGTTCAATTACTCACCTAGAAGCTTCAACCCTTGAAATTTGGCTAATTCTTGAGCCTAGCTTCCAAACTCCTCAATTTTGAAGTCAATTCTCCAAGAACTTGGTTCCTCACTCTCTAAATCAAGTGTTTTCCCTCTCTAAAGTGTATAACTCAGCCAATAGATGAGAAGATCAGCTCAAAAATGTGAATTAGGCCTCTAATTAGTATATATATAGGTCTCATTAATCATATTGGCTAATTAAGGCTTAGGCCTAATCAAATAAGCATAATTAAATCAGATTAATCTAATTATTTTGATCCGAATTACTTTTTAATTAAACTTCACCGTAGGCTCTAAAAATCATGCTAATCGCAAAAATATAGTCAATTTCGTTTTTTGACACCTCTACGGTCTTTAATTAAATTTTATAGTAGAGAATCAAACAGATTTTCCTACAGTGAACATATAAAAATGCAAAAACACATATAATCATATAAATAGCACTCAAAATCATATTAAGCATATAACCCCAATCATAATTAAGATTAATTAACATAACATTAGACAGGGTTATCACACTGATTCCCTGACTTGAGCTCAATTTAGGCCTTCTCTCAAGATAATTGCCTTCCATCCTGTAGTAATTGGGTGGTCTGAACTCATACAGATGTCTCTTACCCTTGGATTGTATTCTAGTAGCTAGTGGTCCAGCCAAGAATGGCTGCTGTCTAGGACCAGTTGGATATGGCCTCTTGTTGTAGGTATTGGTTGGCTTAGGGCATCTTTGTACATCCTTGTAATGCTGTTTCCCATCAATTAGAAGCCCTTTCAACCATTTGTAACTTAACCTACATCTGGGACACACCCTTTACATGACAGCTGCCTCAAGAGAGTCATCATCTAGTGTTTCTTCACTAGAGTCATCCTTTTGGTCCGCAAAGCTCTGTCCATTTGCTGGTGAACTTCTGGTATCCTTCTTGAAAGCAGTTTGGCTGGCAATATGCATCTGCACATTAACCTCCTCCAATTCCTTCAAGGATAGATTTTGGAAATCTGGCATGCCAACATTGGTTGTAACCTCCTCAATCTCTAGGAACGGGTTGGTGTCAATCCCCATAACTTTCTCTGCTTTGGCTGGAAACTTTAAACTCCCTTTTCGAATATGTTCTTGGATCCTGTCCCAAAAAACAATATAGTTTTTAGTTGAATGAGATCAAGAATTGTGTCATTTACAGTACATTTTCCTTTTAAGTTTTTCTAGGATAGGGATCTTAACTCTCTTTGGTAACTTTAGGAAATTTGTTGCAAGCAAATGATCAAAAATGTCATTTGCTTTTGTTAAATCAAAAGAATACTTCCTATGAAGATCTTTCTTTTTAAACTGCTGGTCTATTGTACTATCCTTCTGAATTAACGCCTCACAGGTCATAGGCTCTTTCCCTATGATTTTTGTTGCATTAATCTCATAATTAGGGTCCCTATAATAAGTCTTATGTGATGCATTATTTTGATCATGTTCTTCCTCAAGTAAAGATTTATATCTAGACACCTTATGGGTTAATTCCACTAAGTCTCGAAACTCAATTGAATCGAACTTCTTTCAAAGCCTAAACTCTAAACCATTTTGAGCTAATCTCACAAATTCAAGCTCTGGTAAAATGACCCTACACTTGTTTCGTGTTCTTTTGAATCTGACAATAAATTGAACATCCTTCTCATCAGTACTTTGGCTCAATCTTGCCAAATCTGCCATAAAAACTTCAGGCTTTATTTGGAAGAATTGGGCATGAAATGCATCCTCCATTTGCTGCCAAGTTTAGATAGAGTCAGGTGTAAGGTTAATATACCATACAAAGGCTGCCCCAGTTAAAGAATTTGGAAAGAGTCTCAACTTCATATAATCATTATTGATAAATTCACCACATTGGCCAGCAAACCTGGCAATGTGTTCTACTGTTGATTGGCTTCCATTTCCATAAAAGAGAGCAAGTCTGGTATTCTAAACCCTCTTGGGTATTCATGCACCCTATGGGTATGGCTTTCTATATACAGGAGTCTGAACCCCCGAGCCATAGGTCCACACATTTCTCTGACAATATCAGCAATTTGGTCCCTAGGAACCATATTCTATGCTTGTTGGACTACTACTGGAGGAACAAACACAGGGTTTAGTGGAATCTCATGTGCTTAAGGTCCTTTTGGTCCATAGGGAGGTATATTTAGGACTGGCTATCCTTGTGGTACTGGTTGCTGTTGGTGGTATGGTTGACCTCTCTAGGCTTGTCCTACAAAAGGACTTGCGAAAAGTGCTGCAAGAGGAGAAACATGTGTTGTTTCTCTCCTAGTTGTAGGAAACCCTTCCAACCCCCTGGGTGTGAATTCGAACAGAGGGTTAGTGAACCCCCTTGTTCCAGGCATGGTTTCGAACATGGGATTTGAAAACATTCTCATGCCATTTTCTTGTGTTGGCCCAGATCCACCAATTTGTATGGCTTCACTATTAGGTAATGAGATATTTTGATTTACTAAAGGCCTCGAAGGAGGCTTATACCATGACTGAGGTACAGGTAATGGTCTTTCATAATTTTGATTACTAGTCTGACATTAATATGCCCATTAATTTGCATAAGCTGTTTATCTCTAGCCAATCTTTGCTGAAGAACATTTGAATTTTCCTCCATATGCCTTGTGATAGTTGGTTGATAGGAATTCATTCGATCCATGAAGGATGTTGCCTATCTTTCCATTGTATACATTAACTGCTAACCCATGGCATCTACCAAGCCTCCCCACGGATTCATTGGCTGGGTAGACAGAACAGTGGATGATCCAATTCTATGGCTTCGTCCAATATTTTGAACATGTGGTGCATGCTCTGAGGTACTGGTTTGTTCGACCATAGGTTCTGATGAGATAGGTGCTTCCATAGGATGTGTTATCACATTATCATCTGGATCAAGTACTTCTACCTCTCCCTCTCCCTCCACACATTCTTCCAGGCGTTCATTTTCTCCTTGTCTCTTACGTCTAACCATTTTAGGGTCCCACTGGGCGTACCAAAAATATATGTTGGCTTTTTGGCTTTTGAGGGTTAATAATGTAAATTTAAGCGTGCTAGCAAGGATCAATTAATTCTTATAGAATACGAATTTTTAACCAATTATCAAACAATTGTGTTATAGTTCTTTCAGCTTCAATGAAAAGGACTTTTACTGGTGACTTGTTTAGGAGAAATTAGTAAATAATAATAAGTAAAGAACAATTTCAGAATTTGAATTTTATTACGTAAATGAAAACTTACAATGATCTGACCCAGCCTCGTAGAGGTTTACAACAACAACCTATTTGAAACTACTCATAGGAAATGAAATGTAGTACAGGAATTGAAGTGCTGGAAACATAAAGAACTGGAAATGTATAACTAGAAAGAAAATGAAGTAAATAAATTAGTTTCTGGATCTGAGTCTGGGTCCTTCATTCTGGGGCCTTCTCTGCTATTTATACTTTTCAATGATAACCGTCGAATAGTCTTCCCATGATTGCTGAACATGTTCTCTCATAGTCAGTCCCACTACGCCACTCTTTGCAAATAGGTTTTCTTCCTGATTTTAAATTTAAATTTATGAGTAACTGTTAGGCCACATCATCTTGTATCTCTCGACTGTTTAGTGCTACGCAGATCCGATACTACCAATACAAATTACCACATGTCCGTCTTTGATTGGAGGCTTGCATTAATTCCCCCCATTGCCCTTTACGTGCCACGTGTCACTCTACGATTGAGTATTACAAATTATACAGCCAACAGCACCCCTAAAAAGCAATTTATTACATTGACATGCCTCATAACATTATTGTTGAAGTTCTCAATTGTAATGACATATATATTTGCCAGCAAATCTAAATGAATATTACCAACAACAATGCAAATCAAGTAAATTATTTCTAGATAAGCCAATGTCGAAAGTTTAGCATATTTACAACGAAGTGAGATAAAAGCAAGCAATGGAAAACAGGTATGCATTGTATGTAATTATGGTTTTCTATCTGCCCTGGAAAAATACTACATAAAACTAACAAAATTACATACTTTTCTTTCTCATAGATGTTGAATGTGATAATAGAACTTTGGTATCTGAAACAGTACTCATTACAATAATATGACAAGACCAACTCATGTAAATAGGAAAAAAAATGTGAAATTTGTTAGTTTGTATGGCATCATTATTCATTGACATTTTCCTTTTCCAATCACCTGCAAACGCTCGTAAGCAGCAGCTGTAGGGACATTGCAGTAAATTATTACCTTAAAAAAGGAATACATAAACATGATCTGCCAAATATGTAAGCCTTTTGAGAAAGTGTTTTCTATTAAAGCATGTTCTCATTGTTATTTACAAATTACAACAAATGGTTGCCATGTTGGTTTACATGCAACCTAGTATTAGGTGCTTTAGTTGCATGTTGTTCAAACTATATATGGACAGTAAAGTCGAATCGAAGCAAGAGAAAAAGGAAAAAAAGAAGAAAAAAGGACTTATTCAACAGATGCTTCCTTTTTGTGCAAATTTTTTCTCTTCAGAAGATCACCAAACCTATATAGCAATGCTTTTCTTTTTCTCTGCGAATTCCTATCATGTTCTGCATCATCAAGATGGGCACCTTCTAGATGATCCAAATCTTCTGAATGGATTATTATTTCTCCATCATCTGTGAACAAGGAGGACACCCTTCTGTGAAGAGGTGTATGGGGCTCTGACATTGGCGAATCTACAGTATCAAATATTGAGCCTTTAAGTGCCTCAGCCTTAACAGGGTCCTCATCTACAACCTTTTCATTTACATCTTCCAATTCAATTGGAAATTTTAGCTCACTAAGATCGAAACTAAAAGCTTTGTTTAGATTCTTGCGGTCTTCAATCTTCTCAGCCGTTGAGCTTGCAGGCTTAAATATCACTCCATGCTCCTTATCCTCCTCGGTCTTTGATTCCTCCTTTGCTGATGCTACAGAAAGCAACCATTTTAACTCCTTGATGCTCTGCTGGGCGGCAGCTTCATTGATCCTAAGGCGTTCATTTTCTCGGGCAAGAAAATCTAAAGCCTCATCTTTTTCAGCATGGGAATCCTTCAGTTGGGAATTCTCCTCCCTAGCGATGGCTGCAGCTTCTTTTGCAACATTAGCTTCATTTAGTGCCTGCTTAAGTATATCCCTCAATTTGAAATTTTCTTCCCTTGAAGCCGTAATTGTGTTCTCCGTTGCTTTTAGGGATTCAATTAGTCTGGTGTTTTCTTCTTGTGCAACAGTCCTGTCGTCTTCAGCCCTTCTTATGCAATTGACAAACTCTATTTCTTTGTCATTCCATGCTAAGAGTGACTCCTCAGCTTCTAATCTCAGTCTCTCAACAGTGTTTTTGTACTGCTCATTTTCTTTCTTTGCTTCATCCAATAGCTTCTGATACCTCTCCTCAGTGCTCCTCACCATCACCTTCAATTGTTCTGCCTCCTGTTTTACGTGCTCTAGCTCCAATTCAGTTGAGCCGAGTTTCTCCTTCACCTGTTTGGCTTCTGTTGCAACCTCTTTTATTGCTAATGCTAGATCATCCATGGCCTTCTTGCTCTTCTCTTCTGCCTCGATAGCCAATGTCAGTTCACTTTTAAGCAAGTTCATCTCCTCAATTAGACTCTTGGCCTTCGATGAGGCAACTTTCTCACTGTCTTGAGAACGAGCCAAATTCTCTTTCATCAATTGAAGTTCAGAACTAAGACTTTCAAATGCTTCCTTGGTGGAATCTAAATCCTCATGATTGCAAGCTCCACCAAGATCTCGTTTACATTCCCTAGGTGACACCTTCAATTTTGCTATCTTCTCGTGAAGACAAACAACTTCAAGCTTGGATTCTTCGAGTTCAATCTTGGTTTGCTCGAGCTGTTTGGTTTGGGAAACCACTGAATCAATCATTTTGGTTTTGGATAGATTTCCCCTCCCTATTTCATCCTCAAGTTCCTGAATTCTTTTCTTACTTTCAAATAACAATCCCATTGCACGAGCCTCAGAAGCTTTCAAATTACTAAACTCCTCTTTCAACCTATCAAACGAGACATCTCTCTCTGCCAGTATGACCTCAAATTGTTTTGCCTTATCAAGTTCAAACTTTAATGACTCGATATTCTCCTCTTTCATGTTCAATTCTTTTTTTGAATTTGAGAGGAACTCCTTCACGGTATTAATCTCTGCATTTGCCTCTTCAACCATCAGAGAGGACAACCTCTCGCTGAGGTTCATGTTGGCCTCCTGAGCCACTATTTTCATCTCTCGGAGCTCATCACAGGCTCGATCTCGTTCTTCTTGTGTCATATCCAATTGCTCCTTTGTCATCTTCAGCTCTTCCTCAAACTGACCTGTATTATGTTGCATTCTTCAAGCTCTAACAATCTGTTTCTACAATCAAATTACACAAAACCCATCATTAATCCCAAGACCCAACCCCCACAAATTCAATTAAATTTATACTAATATGAGACAAACAAAAAAGTATTGAGTACAATGATAGAAAAGCAAAATGCAAGAGAGACAGACAAGCAACCCTGGGGGAATAGGGATTTGGGCTAACTGGTTTAAGGGCGTTTGAATCAACTTGTGATAGGAGAAGGTCACCTCTACAAAAATTTGATGCATAAATGGTCCAGGAAACAACAGATGATGTGTGTTTGTGTTCTTTCTTCCAAAATGGAAAGACAATGACCCAGATCTATAAAACGGGTAAATCACTCAAATTCAATGCTGAAAAGTCATTGTTTGATGGTTACATAGATACCCAAAAAAGCAAAATACATGTCAAAGCATGAAATAATGAAACTAAAAATAGCACTACAATACCCACAAAAAATTAAAAAAATTAAAAGGCAGAAGAGAAGTCACATTGATACAAAATTTGATCACAGAGAGAGAGAGAGAGGGAGAGAGAGAGAGAGAGAGGACGAGAACTTGGTTACCTTGATTTAGAATGTAACATGTTGAGTAGGGTAAATTCTCTGGCTATGTATATCCACCCTATCTATAGAAAATCAGGGGGTGAATTGGACAAAATTAGCACAATCTATTCAAATTTTGAGAGAGAGAGAGAGAGAGAGAGAGAGAGAGAATTTGTTAAAAATACCTACTTCAACTACTACTACCTGCTATTATGAACGAAGTCCGTAGTTGGCGGGTTTTCCTCTAAAAAACGAACACACAGATACCACTATTTGCCGTAACGACAAAAGTGACAAAGGGAGTGTTTGGATATAGAGCAACTTCTAAATCTAAAAACCCCCCCCCCCCCCCCCCCCCCCTTTTTAATTTTTATTTTGCAACTTTTGTTTTAAGACCAAATATACTAATAGTCTTTATAATTTGAGATTTATATCACTTTAAGTTTTAATTTTTCAGTTGTGATATATTTGATCTTTAATTTTGAATCTCGTTCTAAATGAGAACAATTAAAAACATCATTTCCTTTGCAAATGGAAAATGTATAAAGAGTAAAGTCGTTCTAAATGTTATATTTCAAGAGTAAAGTCGTCAATTTTATAATATATAAACTTATTTGACAAAATAAATATCAAAAAGATATTTTTAAATTTTTAAAAAACTATTTCTATCTATCAAAGATAAAATTATATATAAAATGATAAATCTTTTATATTTTTTTATTTTTTTTATCAAATTAATTTTTAATATGTTTTTGGATAATGATCATATAATGAATAGTCATTTTTGTTGATGTTTTTGGATGGTTATCATGTAATGAATAATTATTTTTGTTGTTAATAGATATTTTTGAATAGTTATTATGTAATGGATGTTTATTACGCTTTGTGTAATCGATATGTTTAATATATGAAATATTTTTAATTTTAGATTTTTTAATTTAATGGATTGATTTAATAATGATATCAAAGTTGTCACCATATTTTACTTAAGCTTTTGAGACTATTTAGAAAAAAAAAATTAATAGAAACTAATTTAGCAAAAATAAATATTAAAAAATTATTTCTACCCTCCCAAAAGATAAAATTGTATAAAAATATTAAGTGTTTTAAATTTTTTTTTACCAATTTAATTTTTAATTTCTTAAAAAAATTCTGAAAATAAATTATGAAAATCAAACCAAACAAATGTAACGCCTTAAATTTCTAACCCAAATGATAATACAACGATCATGACTCTTTCAAGGAAAACTGAATATAAATCTCCAAACTTACATTACATGATACAATAGTTCTTTATGTAACAATACATTAATCCAATAACAAGTAAATAAACAAATAAATACCCCCAAGGGGTTTGCAAGTTTCCAAGGCTTGAGTCTAGTTACACAAAACGGTTATTCAAACCCACACAAACACAGCCTTTGGCTTACACACAGAGTCACAGCAAAATGAGAGCATTGTACTCCCAATACACATACTTCCACGCCCCTAATTGGGTGGGATCACTACATCTTTTCCTGCACAAAAATCTCGTAGGGTGAGCATGAAGCCCAGTAGGAAATTCTTAACAAAGTGTATACATTTTATGCAAGACTCAAGAGATGAAATGCACATGCCATACTATGCCCTTTTTGAAGATAAGTCACATTTTCATTTTTTGAAAACCATCATGCTCAATGATATCATGCAATTTCAATTGTTCAAAACTTAACAATTTATCTCAAGGGCGATAAATACGACTCTGGTAATCCCTAGGTCGATGTCTACAAATAGACTATACAAGTACTACCAATTTGTCATTTTTACCAGCATTGACTGGAAGGCTTGACACCTATAATCTGTCATTTTTACCAGTATTAACTGGAAGGCTCGACACCTATTCAATTTCATCTATGTTACCTAAAAGACAACCTAAGAGGGGGGGTGAATTAGGTTTTTACAATTAAAATTAATAATACCTTAATAAAAATTATAACTAGCACAATAGATAAATATAAATAATGAAATAAAAATAATTAAAACATGTATCTTAACAACTATGTCAGTTAATAATTTTAGCACAGTAAAAATGTGAAATATAGCTATGAAAATTTTAAATAAAATAAAGAGATAAGGGAGAGAGAGGCAAAAAAATTTATAATGGTTCGGCTTCAACTTGGCCTACGTCCACTCCTCAAGCTTCACTTGAGATTTTCCACTATCTTCTAGCTTCATAGGGGTGCTAGCAACCTCTTTACAAATGGAGCAATCCTCTACGAATTTTACACAGACTTCACAAGTCCAAACCCTTGCAAATCTTAGGTGATTCACAATCACTCTTAAGATTTCAAGAACACAGTGTTTGCAACACTTTTACAAGATGAAATTGTATTTTTACTTTCAAATAAAGCTTACAATAAATATCTCTCAAAGATAGATATATAAAATGAAGTTTTGATTTTTTTGTAAATCTCACACAGGAAAGATGGGCTTAAAGCTATAAGGCTCAGTGTATAATTTCTGAAAATAGATGTGAGTGATTATAGATTAAAGAATATTTTTAGGTTTTTTGTAACTTATTTACATTAGAGGTTTTGGTATATATAATGAAAATTATAGCTGTTTATAGCCGTTGTATTCATTTGAATTTATAGTTGTTTATAGCTGTTGTAGTCATTTGAATTTATAGTCGTTTATAGCCGTTGTACTTCCATCATTACCAATTTGAATATCTTCCATTCCATCATTACAAATTTGAATATCTTCCACTTGAACCTTTTGAACCTTTATAGCTGTTGTATTTCCATCATTACTAATTTGAATATCTTTCACTTGAACTTTTTAGCCTGCTGTTGTGCTAGGCTGTTTGAACCTTTGTTTTGGGCTGTTTGAACTTCTTATTTAATCAAATATTAAATACATTTTAACAACATTTAGGATAAAGGTTTATGTGAGAAATAATGGGACAAAATAAATTTTGATTCTATTTTTCTCTTTCAAATAAATTATCAAAATAAATTTTGATTAAAATATAATTAAATAAATCATCAAAATAAATTTTAGATTCTATTTTTCTCTTTCAAATAAATTAAAACATAATTAAATAAATCATCAAAACAAATAAGTCTAACAATCTCTCCCTTTTTGATGATGGCACACAATGATGTTTTGATTTGATTTGGGAGTAACAAGGGCTCCCCCTAAAATCATGCTCCATGAATTCATTTCTAAATATATAGGTTAGCGCATATGTAATAAATAAACTTTAATCAATAACATGATATAAGATTAATATATCAAACTATAAATACATAACATCAGATTAGTTTGAAAATAATACCAAGTAACAATGGCTCCCCCTCAAGTCATGCTCCCTGAATTCATTTCTAAATACATAGGTGCACATGTGTAATAAATAAGTTTTAATCAATAACATGATATAAGATTAAGTTATTAAACTATAAATACATAACATCATATTAGTTTGAAAATAATACCATAATACATAACATCATATAATTTTCTCCCCCTGTGACATTATCAAAAGGAAATCATGGGTCAGAATCTGGAGGAGGAAGAGGAGGAGGAAAATGATAGGGATAAAAGGCATCTACACAATTCAAAACATATATATACATATATGCTTACACATACAACTCTCTCGCACCTCTCTTTTGCCTTCGATAAACGTGTTTGACACGCGGCCTCACTTTTGTGTCATTGGCCAACAAAAGCAAGTCTCGATTTGTACGCGCCTCGGCTCCCTCTCACTCCTTGTCTTCTTCTCTTTTGCTGCCTTCTTAATCACTCACTCTTGCATTTTCTTCTTCACCATTATCTTCTAGCTCTTCTTCACCACTCTCTTCTGTTTCTTCTTCCTCATCAAGAGACAAAGAAACTGAACGGAGGAAGCCAAACCTCAGTCTGTTCGCTTCTATGGCTTCCTCATCCCGTCTCCTTACTCTATTTCCAGACCTGAACGATCCCATAAACTCTGATTTTTAATATATGGCAATATATAGCACACATTTTAATAAATAGCACATCATGAATTTCAATATATAGTACACATTTTAAGCATATGCATGATTTTTAGGCAAGAGCATTGTAGACGTCCCCGAACGTCCCAGGAGGGAAATCCCGTTTTGTTCATATGGGCTCACTACAGTTCGGGACTCAAATGTCATGGTCCTGTATCTAATCTCGCAGAGTGCAATGCAAGACCGATGAATCATCAAAGAGTCCAAATCCGACAAATTGTTTTTGAAAACAGATTTTTTTTGAAAGAAGTGCCAAACGTAGACTGCTTTGCCAGATACAAAGTCGCCACCTAAATATTTTATTTTGGAGAATTTAGGAAACCCTGACTCGTTTGCCTAAGGCCACGTGTCCGTCATCACCAAAGTTACATCGGCTCGAGAACTTGAGTACGATTGGAGAAGGTCACTTCATGAGCACCCCCGCTCGCCCGATCAAAGATCGGCCTCTACTAACCATGATATCGAGTTTTGAAAACATTATGTGCTCTTATTCCGGCTATTAGCCTAGATTTACTGTGTGATGCGCACAACATACAAGTATAGACTGGATTGCCTAAGTTGGAACAAAGCATCGCACATCCGTTTGTTTTGAAAATGGATTGAAGTTTGCTACTGGCAAGTAGGCTAAAACACGGGTTTCGACGAATTATCCCAACTTAAGCAACCCAACCTTCACCCACAGGCATTCAGGCAGGTATATCACGTAAGCACATAGCCTCATGGTAAGCATGTTATCATGGCAGTCACTTACACACATGCAACGATGCTAAAGCATAAACACTTATCGAGTACTCCAAGCTAAAACAGAAGCTATGTTAGAAATCCATGCATGATCCTAACTATGTTGAAATGCCTAATGCAACACATGTAGGAATGCAACTACAATAGGCTCGGCTATTCTAAAGATGGCATGTGAAATGCTACAACTAACAAGTATTCAACTCGGAATTGAAATACAATGCAGTTAGTATGATGCGCCGAGCCCGGTGCATGCAAGACAGATAAATGAATGTAAACATGCTATCATAAGTATGCTAATTGAAATATGCCCTAAACTAACCATCATAAGCTGGTAAATAAAAAGGAGAAAGACGTGGGGTTGGAAGACATACATCACACACACGCACACTTATTACAATTGTGCCCTTGCTCAGAGGGTCCGAAAGAATATTACATAACCAAAAAAAATAACGAATTATTACACAATACTAATTACTTAACAAATGAATTAGGTAAGCAAAGTAAACTAGCATGCTATGCTACGTGCAATGGATTGCCTCAGCTTTGTTCTGACTGATGAAAGATGCATGCATGCTCGAGTCACCTTGTCGGTAAATTCCATCGCGATGCCTCGTCTCACCCTTGTTTGCAATTGATCTCAGAAACTTGCACAAAGCTCCAGAAGGCTGAAACTCCACCTTGGGAAGGCCACCGACCAGTTATTAGCATGGGAGACCACCTGCCGACCACCCTTTGTGGTGGAGACCAAAGGGGGTGGTCGGCCTGCCAGAAAATCTGGTCGGCCGACCAGTTTCCACCTCTGTTTCTGATTTGTTTTGCAACAAAGGCAAGAGAGAGAAAAGGCAATGTATTTTCAACAAATGTGTGCACGACCACTCTCCCTATCATTGCACAAGCTCTAGGGAGTGTAGTCCTCGATCCCCGTGCCACCAATCACGCATCTCGATGCATGATGGCTGAGAAGTCAAATTGCACGACTCGATGTGAAATGAATGCACATATAAGCAAGTAAAGCCAACAACTCTATCATGGACAGTCAAGAGTGTCGACGACCGAGAATCGAGGCACGTTTCGTCACTTGGAGTACGAAATGTCCCTCGTTTTCCGTGTTCAGACTAAATCATACTCCAAACACAAAGCAATGAGATGGCATACACAATGCGACTAACATGTAACCTAGCATACGCGATGCTATGGGCTAAAATGGCATACACAATGCACGTGACATAACATGGCATACACAATGCACTTACGAAGACTATCATGCGCACATGAACTAAATGGCATATACAAATGCAAGATGAACTTACACCAATATGAGTGGACCTCAGCCACACTCATATCAGTGGCCATATGATGGAAATGAGACAACCGAAATACATGCAAACATGCACGAATGCAAAGGACCGATCCTAAGGCACAACATGCAATTCTAACAAAGCATGGCAAATGATGAAATATGGCATAGGAACACACATTTTCCAGCTCTGAAACATGATGCACAATGGTCCCGAATCATGCAAACACTTCACACAATGCATGCTAGATGGCCCGAATACCGAAACTAGTGAAGCGGGTTACACTAGAGGTACACAAAGCAATGCACAAATGGCAAAACCAACCCCAAACAGACCCTAGGCAGATCTGAAATAGTGGGAAAATGGCCTAAAATAATGGCTTAACATGCAAGGAAATGGAGCTCATTCAATGGTCGGTAAATGAGGCATACAAGCCCGACTCTCAAACACATTTAAAGAGTGAAAAATATGAGAATATGGCATTCATATAAGCTCTGAAATATGATGTATAATGACCCCAAAGCATGAAAACACCTCAGTATATGCATGCAATAGACCTCAAATCTCAAAGCTAAGCATGGATATTGAACTACAAGCATGCAAAACAAGCATCATTCGACCATAAGACCCAAAAATAGAGCTAAGGCAATCCAAAATATGCACAAGATCAGTTTAAGACATGGCCAAAAAGTGCTAGAATCAAGGATCAACAAAGCATGTAAAGTAAGCTAGTGAATCATGATTTGCACTACAACTATATGAAGCACATGAGGGGCCACCAAACCAGCCAAAAACAGAAATATGGCATGCCAATATATGTCCAAAAACCCATGGAAACATGGTCAACGCATGCAAGAATGATGTGTCCCTTTGAAAGGCCAATGAGAGGGTTGTTCTACACATGTATGATGGACACACAAAATGGAAAAACTACCTCTAGACAGAGGTTACGAGGGCCCTAAAACTCACTAAAAAGGGCCTGAAATGAGTCTTGGAAGCATGCAAGTAAAGGCCCCTTTGGAAGGCCTTGAAGAGGATTACTCTACACATGCATAATAGACATTCAACATGGCAAAAAGGGCTCTGGACAGAGCGTATGCAGGTCACAAAACTCATAAAAAGTGGTCTGAAACATGGCTTTGAAACATGCAAATACGGGCTCCTTTGTAAGGCCAACAAAGCTAGTAAACAAAACGAGGGGTGAGAGGGTCACCCCTCTCTGATTTTGAGGCTCAAAATCACATCTTAGCCACTGAAAATATGCTGGATTTCAGTGACTAAAAGGCCAAACCATGGCCAACACAAATGCTCTAATGCATAGCTCAAAACAAGAGAAAATGAAGCATGCAAGGGGGTAGATGACCCCCAACATAAAAATGGCCTTAAACAAACATGTTTAGAAGCTCAAAACAAGACCTTTTTCAATTTATGACAAAGCCTAAATATGCTTTCAAGTATGGCTAAAGTAAGGAGCAAAATAAAGACCAAAAGAGGGAATGAGAGTGTTACCCTTGTAGCCAAGAAAGACAGCAAACTCTGGACCAAGAAACCAGCTCCTCAAGCTCTAAAAACAAGCTCCAAGGACCTTAGGTTGGTGTTGGAGGTGTTGGGCTAAGAGGTAGTGTGTAAAGGGGCAAGAACTTGGCTCTTTTTTAGGGCAAAATATAGAGACAAGAGGGAGATATGTGTGTGTGTGTGTGTGTGCTCCAGCAATTCTTCAACCCTTGCAAAGGAAGGGAGGCCCTTCCTTTATAGAGAAGAGAGGCCAAATCTTCTCTTGGAAGCTTAAAACCAAGATTAAACATCCTTCATAAACGTGTATGGAGGATGCAGCAAATGCCTCCCAGCTAGCACAGTTGGAACACACTCACTGAGACAAATCTACAGAGAGCTGGCCGACAAGTTCAGATGGTCGGCCGACCACTCCCCCTGGTCGGCCGACCAGGTTCAAAAGGGTCAAGCTCAAAAGGTGGTCGGCCAGCCCAAATTGGTGGTCTCCCAGGTGAATGCAACTCAGTAGTGGTATGGGAGACCAGAAATTGTGGCTCAAAAGTGAGGGAGACCACTTACCTGTCAAGAAAAACCGGCCGACCGGGAAAGGTGGTCTCCAAGAATAAAAGGTGGTCTCCTAACCTACTACAACCTTCCTAACAATGAAACTAGGGTCCATGCCAAAAATGAACCCACACCGATGCGAAACGAAGGTTCGGGGGCCAAAACGCACAGCCGGGAGCCCCAAAAACTGTCTATTAAGCATCGAAAGTGGCGTGCGACCACGAAAGTGGTCTCCTGGGCCACAGTGTCCCTCTAAGGAAAGGAAACAAGGTGTGTACCAAAAACCAGAGCAAACGGAGGTAGTTAAGCGATCCCGAACCGAGGCACACGACCGATGGCTCCGAAAATCAGAAACTGGTCTCCAAACGGGAACAGTGGTCTACGACCACGAAAAGTATCCTACGGCCACTGAGAGACGGTCTACGAGACCTCTGCCTCGCTTTGGGAAGAAAAAACAAGGCCTGGTTCGTAAACCATGGCAAAGCACAAAAGGGTCTCGAGGTTCGGGGGTAAGGCTCTCAGCCGAAACTCCGAAACCTCAAAACGAGCACAACATGCACCATCACCGAGCGCTCAGTCGATGACGTCCGAGGCCTAAGGTCGGTCAAAAATGGGGTGTCTACAGTTGCCCCTCTTTGACAGAACTCGGAAGTCATAACTGACGGGAGTGAATGTCAAAGCCTAGAGACGGCCCATTTTTGACGAGGCCGAAGACTTAGACAAACAGGCAAGATAATCAAAGAGATGTGCCCGCATGCAGGGGCAAAATGCAAAATGATATGTGATATTACAAAACAATGTAGTAAACAATGCAAATGATATGTAATGCATTTGAGATGATCAAACCACAAGCAATATAAAACTACACAAATATCATAAAGATGATGGAGATGCAAAATCCGTCTACCATAGAAAAGGTGCTGACACCCTCAAATCACAATCCTATCAGTGGAATAGGCTCGTACACATGCAGAACTATGTGTGTAGACGGAACACAAGATACAAGTAATTGGGTGGCATGATATAATTGAGGAATGATTTGCTGAGGAAAGATCATGATCCTAAATGCTGGATGCAACACACTACACTATAATGCAATGAATGCAATGGATAAGGCGCACGGCCAAACCGTATCTTGCCTAGGAAAGGCATGGACACAAACAAACTACATCTAACACGGAAATGGTACCGTCACCCTCAAACCACAATCCCATTAGTGGAATAGGTGTGTACACAAAATCTCATAACCATGCTTCGACGTGAAAATATGGGCACATACCAGACCAAGCTCAACATGGAAAGGCGCAAGCCATAGATGGGTAATGCAGTAAATGCATGCAAACTATAATGCGATGTATTCTATATGCAATGCAATGGACATACTAGACGATGTAGTAGTCAGGAAGCGAAGGTACCTTACAGGGGTATTTGGCAATGACCTACCTCATGCTGATGTGGGAATCTTCCCCTTCTTCTCAGTTGAACCGCAGGTACTACTTTTCTCTTTGACTATGGTCTCAGCTTTCCCTATTCTCCAATAGGATGACAGACTAGGTTGATTCGGTATCCAGAATTGAGGCGCATACATATGTTATGTCAATCTATGGGGCTACCATACAGATTTCAAGCCGATGATAGACCTCTGGGTATTTAAACCAAACTTTAGTCTTGGAAATCCTGAACCTTTGCGTTCTAGTCAAGAGCCGTTCGAACTCTAGTTTCCACTGTCTCAGTTGGTCTCATAGGAACTCACCGCAAACACAGACAGGTGGCTATACCAGACCACCGAAAGTCGTTTGGGCGCGACAAACACCAAAGGAATTGCACCTTTAGAGGATTTAAGGTCTCATAGACCAGAGAAAGGCGCACAAGATAGTGCGATGCAGAGTGAATGCACAAAACAGTGCTAAACAGATGCACAAAATAGTGCGATGCTAAAGGTGTACAAAATAGTACGAGTAGGGTGAATGCACAAAACAGTGCGATACAAATAAGGCGTGCAAGATAGCGCGAGGCAATGCACTAACAAGTGTGGAAAGGTGCGTAAAATAGCGCGATGTGATATGCAAAGCACAAGACAGTGCGATTGAGGTGCGCAAAATAGCGCGAATGAATGTAATGCATAGGACAGTGCGATGCGCAAAATAGCACGAATGTAAACTGCACAAAACAGTGCGATTGAGGTGCGCAAAATAGCGCGAATGATAAACTGCACAAAACAGTGCGATGCACAAAATAGCGCGAATGTAAACTGCACAAAACAATGCAATGCGCAAAATAGCGCGAATGTAAACTGCAGAAAACAGTGCGATACGCTAAACAGCGCAAGTGATTTGAAATGCACTAAACAGTGCGATACGCTAAACAGCGCGAGTGATTTGAAATGCACTAAACAGTGCGATACGCTAAACAACGCGAGTGATATGCAATGCACTAGATAGTGTGAGTGAGATACAATCACAAGATGCACAAGACAGTGCTAATGAGATACAAAGTGTAAGTGCACAAGACAGTACGATAAAATGCATCTTCTATGCAAGTATGGGGGCATTTTCTATGCAACAGATACGAGCATTTTCTATGCAAATATGGAAGCACATTCTATGCAATATTGAAAGCATATTCTATATATGAGACAAGCAAAGCATATTCTATGCGGAATTGAAAGCAAACATATTCTATGCATGAATCATAACGATGCGCGGCACGCATGCAACAACAGTGTATATGAAAGTGCACATTCTATGCAATAGAGGGGCATCAAACATGTACTCTGGTGCCTCCGATTTATCTCTCAGAGGGCTTTGCAACACACTCAGCTCGAAAAGGGTACACCCGTTTATGTTGGCAAGATATAACATCTGTATGTGAAAATCACATGTGCTGCTTAGACCGCCATTTTGACTTGAGGTAGGCTTACACTTGAGGTAGAGGCGCACTCATACTTCGGTAGCATTAAAAAGGTCTGAGGAGGTGCATATGGAATGCAATCTCGAAATTTTCTGAAGGTGAAACATGCTAAGATGCTCAAATTTTTCCTCTTTTCTTTTGCTTTGCAGTCCGGACCTTAAATAGCTTCAGATAGGTCCTTGTTTTACTATTCTGACATGACCTGGGTCGAACCCTGCGGCTTTATGAAAGAACCAATCCTGTTTTGCACAAATGTGGAGAACGACACGGCACTCTGAGCACAAAACGATTTTTGAAATTGAAATGAGAAAAGGGTTCTCAACTGGGTATTGAGCCTACAACTGACCACAGCCAAAACAACTCAACAATGGAAAACAAAGGTAGAACAACCTAAACACAACTCAACAAAGGAAAAACAAGGTAAAATGACCTAAACATCTGTTGACACTCAAACGACTAAAAACAAGAATCGAGACAAACAAAAACGCACAAACACAACACTCAGCTGTGTTACAAAGGCAAGAGACCTCTCGGTGCACGAGGAGCCAGTTTTTCCGGTATTGTTTCCCACCATTTCTTATTTGTGATTCCACATCACTCGGCCTCAGGCTTGGCTTTTCTCACAAAACCCTTTTCCTCACTTTTTCTCTCATCGCCCATCTTTCAATTCTTTAATCTCTCATTTTTTATCCCTCCCCTGAGTGCTTGATGGATAAACAAAAAGTTGTGGGCTCTTGCCCCTAGTACTCAGCTAGATTCTTCTTTTTTGCGCGCAGCTAGTGAGTTCCTCCCACAGAGGGGTTGTGTTGCAACTGAGCGTGTAGCGAATCTGCAACTGACATCGGCTATCGATGCTCTGCCGGGGAGTTTGGACGTGGTTAGATCTGCCCAGACAAGGGAGTGGAAAATCTTGATCCATTCTAATTCGTGCTTTGTACATGGCCTGATACCTCGTTGCTTGGAGGATGAGAGAGCTTTCAGCCCTTTGTTGTTAGCTTCAGTTGTGCCCTTTTCTAGCAGGTAGAGTGCCCTTTCTGGCAAGTAGAGTGCCCTTTCCGGCAAGTAGAGTGCCCTTTTCTGGCAAGTATGTTGACAACGGGGGAAAGACAGGAAGCCTGACTTAACTGTGCTCCTAATTCATCATTTTGACTATTTTTTGTTTTGGTTTTCTACTAAAACAATTTTGACCAACATGAGAGTTAGATTAACATGCTTGTTCGATTTTCTGATTTGAAATAATGCAAGTCAGGTTATGAGCATTGAAAATTTTCCTTTTTCGGGTCCAAGAAATGGTCTAGCTTTTAGAAAAATGGAATAATTTTCAAAAGAATTAGTCAACCTCAGTAAAAATTCTCAAAAACTATTTTTGCAAACGGCCACTGCTCAACGAGCACGGAACCTACTCTTGAGATGCACGACCTCGGACCCATAAACAATGGAAAATTGCCCTTTGTTTGAACAGCACTGCATGGCAACTGAAAGTTGCCCCTAGTCTGAATAGCACCGCAGCACATTGTATGGCAACGGAAAGTTGCCCTTTGTTTGAATGGCACAGCACATCGTAATTAATCTTCAGAGTGACGATCACAACCGAACTCTCGGATACAGAGAAGACAAAGATGACCAAAACCATCACATAGACACAATCAAATTTGAAGTGTTTTACGGCTGGACTTCATAATAAAGTTGCCTACGTATCCCAAAGATGGGAATCAAGCCTTGCGTAGTTCGGGTAAGGTACACTCGGGTATTAACCTCTCTTTTTGTGCTCTAACTTTTGCCAAGGCCGCCCTTTCTGGGTTTTCAACCTTGCGAGCTTTGTTCTTCTTTTCTTTTCAATTCTTTTCATTTCTTTTCTTCTTTTTTCTTTTTCATCTTTTCTTTTCATTTTCTTCATTTTTGTTCTTTTCTTTTTTTCATTCTTTGCATCTTTCTTTTTTTTGTTCTTTTTGTTCTTTTTCTTACTCTAACTTTTGCCTGGGTCGCCCTTCCGAGTTTTCGGCCCAGCAAGCCTCTCAAGGGTAAAAGTGTAGCTTTGTCCATGTCAAATGGTTTTGAGATCTTGAAGTCATCTGAATCCAGGAGAATGACTATTGTTCGCTAATGATGTAGAGGTCCATCCAATGGAGAGTGAATTTTCCCCTAGTGTTGTGGATAGGAACTCAGTTGTCCTTCAGTAATGTTTTCTTCTTTCCTCCCTTCTGGGGTTTGGCATTCTTGCCGATCTTCATTGATTTGTGGAATAATCCATCTTCGGCTCTTCGAGCATAATCTGGCATCTTTTGCCCCTAGTTCGAGGGGTGCTTCTGATCTAGCTTTGCAAGCTTCTTTTGACGACATCTGATCTTCTTGATCTGACTTCCCTGCCCCTTGTTCGAGGGCTGCTTTGAATCAGGCCACACAGGCCTCACATTGTAGTTGACCGTTGAACATTCTAAAATCAAGTTCAAGGTTTGAAAGTGAGGGGTCGAGTCTCGGGGCTAAGAGCGATCCTAAGCTACACAATCTCAAGAGCGATTCCACACAGGTCTTCGTAGGACCGCACAAAACATTTTTTGAAATTTTTTAAGAAAACGACTAGTCGCTCGCGCGGAAGACAATGTAGAACCAATCTGGATCAAGCCAGGATCCTTCTCGGTACTCTCATTAAAAAACATGATTTCATTCATTAAGGGCTTAGCATGCCTCTCTTTCTCTCACTTGATCAAATTTTTGCAAATCCCGAGAAATTCTTTCCTCTTCGTTTTCATCACAGTGTTTAAAAGGTTTTGAAAAACTTAGGTCAATGCAATGAGTTCGAGGCACAGAAAAGTAGGCAAAAAGCACTACCATTTCATTCAGAAATTCTGGCACAATTGGCACAAGGCAGAAGCGAATACAAGAATGTGAAAATCACTGCTGTTCATTCAAATCTGTTGGCATTACTGGCTCCAAGGCAGAAACAGACTCAAAAGAAAACGAAAAGACAAACACAAAACAAGCAAGTGATGTCCGAGGTAACACCCCCGAAATCACCCGACTGTAACAAAATATAACTGACTCGGTAAGACAAGACAGACCCAACTAACTTAGTAAGAAAAGACTGACTTTGTACAAAACAACAAGACTGACCCAATACCCAAGTCAGAAAGTACAAATTAACAACATTCGCAAATGTGCTCAAAACAGTGCATGCCATCCACCATATCTGGAGTAAACTGAGCGCCATCCGCAGGCGGTTCATCCCTCGATCACATGGTCACATTATCCCCCAAGTTCACCGATCCAGTACCGATAGACTTTGCAGGACCTGACGCGAAGATGACCTTTTTATCAATCAGATCTTGTATTTTATGGTGAAGACGAAGACACATGTTAGTGTCATGGCCAGCTTATTGATGAAAGACACAGTACTTCGCCGGGTTGTGGGAGAGAGGAAGTTTATTCAGTAATGGCCGCGGCTCCAGGGGCTTCAAATGCCTCTTTTCGATCAGGACCCCCAAGGCTGTTGACAGAGACATGTACAGTGGGGTGAACACCCTCTGGCCCCGAGGTGGGTATTTGGCAAGTTGTGAGCTGGTTGTGTTGGATGTACCAGCGAAAGGGCCGGTAGGTGCTGACTTTTGATGATCTCTTCCGAGTGTAGGATTGGAGCTGAAAGGGGTGTTTCTGGTACAACATCTCTTGTCTCGGCTTGCCCCTTGATTCAAACTACCCCCAACTTGAGTGGCAAAAGTATCATCCACGGTTTTTGCAACTACTGCAAGCACTTGCTGTTTGTTTAGTCCTTCGGCCTTCAAAGCCTCAACAGCCCATTGAAGGTGTTCATAGGGACCAATTCCTGTCCCTACCCTGTTCTTACCACTCGCCCCCACTTTGCCAAGGGATCGACCTTCTTCAAATGCAGCCTGTCCCAAGATTGGGGAGCCTTTTGTCATGAAATTCCCGGTATGTGATGTGGTTGATGAGGGAGCCAATGTCTCGGAGGCCAGATTTGTCACAGTTCTCTGAAGATCTTCGATCATTCTCTTCAGCTCAGAAGTAGTGGGCTCACGGGTTTGAGATGATTGGGGTCCAGGTGCATCCATCATGCATAAGTTCATGCTTTCTGGAATGAACACCTCAGGCTTGGGTAGATGGGCCGGGGTGATGTATATGCTGGGGTCGAAGGTGGATGGTAGTATATGGATGAGATTGAGGTGGGCAGGAGATGTTTGGTCATTGGGGTCTGAAGGTGGAGCTATCGTCCAGTTGTCGATAAGATTTTGGACCTTATGACGCAGGCGGTAGCAACGGTCGGTGCCATGACCGCGCTGCTGATGGTACACACAGTACTTGGAGGGGTTATGTCTGGCTGGGAGTGGGTCAGGCAGAGATTGAAGATCGAGGGGTTTGAGATACCATCTTTCCATCAAGATTTTTAGTGCACTAGTCAGGCTCATATAGAGAGGGGTGAAAGTTTTTCCCTGAGCTCGGGCTGGGCCGACGGTTTGTAGGCTTGGTTTGGCAAAAGGGTTGGCTGTGGCAAGTGTATTGATTTCGGTGGGTTTGGGAATAGCGCTACTACCAGCATTGGTACTCCCTGAAATCACCCTCCTTGTCGGTTCACTTGTTCTGGGAATGATCCCACTGTTTAACGCATTTTCGATCTAAACCCCCAGTTCATGCAAACTTTTGAAAGTGAATAGCGGAGCGACTATCAACTTTTGCAACATATCATGCTCGACGTTTCGTACCATCATCTGCACTTGATCCCTCTCAGAAGGGCGGCGATCTGTCATCTGTGCTGCATTTGCTCTCCACCTCGCAATAAATTCCACAAAAGGCTTTGTTGGGTTCTGGCGGGTTGCTTCAAGCTCTTGGATGGTCATTTCAACTTGGGTATTGTAAGAATACTGATAAACAAAGGCCTCAGCCAATTCTTTCCAGTTTTGCTTCACTGTATTCTCCAACTTGGCGTACCAAGCGGTTGTTACACCCGATAGGGTGTTTTCATACAGAGAGAGTTTTTGTGGCTTAGTCAGACCCATCAGCTTCAGAATATCCAAGAAAAGCCGAATATGTACCATAGGATCTCCAGACCCGTCGAAACGGTCAATATGTGGCATTTTGAATCTATCTGGGAGCCGTACGGCAGCCTCGGTGTACCCATCCTCAATGTCGGGAATGGAGTTAAGGCCCTGTGCCTTTTTGAATTGCTTCTCAAGGTTTGCAATTTTCACCGCGGTCGGATCGAGGCCACTAGCATCAAGGGGATAAAGCCTCTCATTAGGCTGCACCAGGGGTCTAAAAACTCGGGCTTGAGCCAACCCTTCTCGAGGATCTGGACCCTGTAAATCTTCAGCTGGCGGAAGTGGGTCAAAGTTCGGCTGGGGTCCCAAAGCTGGATGTGAGGCAGATGCCCCAGATGAGCGCTGCGTTTCAATACTGGTCTCAACCTGCATGGTAGTTCCCTGATTTAACGCTGCTATCACGGCCACAAATTCTTCCGAACCCTGTGCCATCACGGTCTGCTGATGATGTGACTGGTGACTGACGGATCAGAATAACCGGTGAGCCTTGACTGGCCCTTCTCTACCTTGCCTCAGTGAAGGAAAACACTGGCTGCTCTGAATTGAGTCTCTGACTGAACAAAGTCTATCAGCACTAGTCCAATGTACCCGGGGGATATTGGAACCTTCTGAAGCTATGATTCCAGGACTACCTAGCAAAAGAGAAAACAGGCAGCATCTCAGCCCATTTTTGCAAAAACAGATATGAGCGTAGCTGAATGACCGTGCTCTCTACCAAATTCTGCCCAAAAGTCCGCCTATAAACTGATACCCTCAGGTAAAACTGATTCCCAAACACTGATGCCCGTAGGCCTGATATCCAGACTTGCAAACTGTTACATGCATTCCTGTAGGGACACACCCTAAAAGCACATAGCAAGCAAGTGAGAGCCAAAACACCCCTATGTTGGGGTAGGGTTTCCCTGTCCTATTTTGTCAGGAGCTAAGATTTCACTATGCACGCAGCGGTTTCAAACAACCTATAATCGGGTAAGTGACCTGTCCTAACTTGGAATGGTCACTATGGATTCCGAATATGCACTAGGTCGAATGGTCAAAAAGGGTGCTCCGGTAAAACTGGAGTTTGTGTTCCCGTCGTAGCAGAGCCCGCAACCGGTCAGCCTTACGGCACGCTTCTTGAAGCGAGCCTCCAATAAACCGTTCAGGAATAGCATACGGCAAACACGGTGTCCTAGGCGCACCAATGCAAATGCAATGCAAAGAAACACATAAGTGTAGTCAAAACCAGATATCATGAGTTCGAGTCAAGTTCTCTAACTCCTCAGCAGAGTCGCCAAAAACTGTAGACGTCCCCGAACGTCCCGGGAGGGAAATCCCGTTTTCTTTATATGGGCTCACTACAGTTCGGGACTCAAATGTCACGGTCCTGTATCTAATCTCGCAGAGTGCAATGCAAGACCGATGAATCGTCAAAGAGTCCAAATCCGGCAAATCATTTTTGAAAACAGATTTTTTTTGAAAGAAATCCCAAACATAGATTGCTTTGCCAGATACAGAGTCGCCACCTAAATATTTTATTTTAGAGAATTTAGGAAACCCTGACTCGTTTGCCTAAGGCCACGTGTCCGTCATCACCAAAGTTGTCTCGGCTCGGGAACTTGGGTACGATTAAGGAAGGCCACTTTGTGAGCACCCCCACTCGCCCGATCAAAGATCGGCCTCTACTAACCATGATATCGAGTTTTGAAAACATTATGTGCTCTTATTCCGGTTATTAGCCTAGATTTACTATGTGATGCGCACAGCATACAAGTATAGACTGGATTGCCTAAGTTAGAACAAAGCATCGCACATCCGTTTGTTTTGAAAATGGATTGAAGTTTGTTACTCTCAAGTAGGCTAAAACACGGGTTTCGACGAATTATCTCAACTCAAGCAACCCAACCTTCACCTATAGGCATTCAGGCAGGTATATCACGTAAGCACATAGCCTCATGGTAAGCATGCTATCATGGCAGTCACTTACACACATGCAACGATGCTAAAGCATAAACACTTACTGAGTACTCCAAGCCAAAATAGAAGCTATGTTAGAAATCTATGCATGATCCTAACTATGCTGAAATGCCTAATGCAACACATGCAGGAATGCAACTACAATAGGCTTGGCTATTCTAAAGATGGCATGTGAAATGCTACAACTAACAAGTATTCAACTCGGAATTGAAATACAATGCAGTTAGTATGATGCGCCGAGCCCGGTGCATGCAAGACAGATGAATGAATGTAAACATGCTATCATAAGTATGCTAATTGAAACATGCCCTAAACTAACCATCATAAGCTGGTAAATAAAAGGGAGAGAGACGTGGGGTTGGAAGACATACATCACACACACGCACACTTATTACAATTGTGCCCTCGCTCGGAGGGTCCGAAAGAATATTACATAACCAAAATAAATAACGAATTATTACACAATACTAATTACTTAACAAATGAGTTAGGTAAGCAAAATAAACTAGCATGCTATGCTACGTGCAATGGACTGCCTCAGCTTTGTTCTGACTGATGAAAGATGCATGCATGCTCGAGTCGCCTTGTCGGTAAATTCCATCGCGATGCCTCGCCTCACCCTTGTTTGCAATTGATCTCAGAAACTTGCACAAAGCTCCAGAAGGCTGAAACTCCACCTTGGGAAGGCCACCGACCAGTTATTAGCATGGAAGACCACCTGCCGACCACCCGTGGTGGAGACCAAAGAGGGTGGTCGGCCTGCCAGAAAATCTGGTCGGCCGACCAGTTTCCACCTTTGGTTTCTGATTTTTTTTGCAACAAAGGCAAGAGAGAGAAAAGGCAATGTATTATCAACAAATGTGTGCACAACCACTCTCCCTATCATTGCACAAGCTCTAGGGAGTGTAGTCCTCGATCCTCGTGTCACCAATCACGTATCTCGATGTATGATGGCCGAGAAGTCGAATTGCACGACTCGATGTGAAATGAATGCACATATAAGCAAGTAAAGCCAACAACTTTATCATGGACAGTCAAGAGTGTCGACGACCGAGAATCGAGGCACGTTTCGTCACTTGGAGTACGAAACGTCTCTTGTTTCCCGTGTTCGGACTAAACGCTACTCCAAACACAAAGCAATGAGATGGCATACACAATGCGACTAACATGCAACCTAGCATACGCGACGCTATGGGCTAAAATGGCATACACAATGCACGTGACATAACATGGCATACACAATGCACTTACGAAGACTATCATGCGCACATGAACTAAATGACATATACAAATGCAAGATGGACTTACACCAATATGAGTGGACCTCAGCCACACTTATATCAGTGGCCATATGATGGAAATGAGACAACCGAAATACATGCAAACATGCACGAATGCAAAGGACCGATCCTAAGGCACAACATGCAATTCTAACTAAGCATGGAAAAGGATGAAATATGGCATAGAAACACACATTGTTCAGCTCTGAAACATGATGCACAATGGTCCCGAATCATGCAAACACTTCACACAATGCATGCTAGATGACCCGAATATCGAAACTAGTGAAGCGGGTTATACTAGAGGTACACAAAGCAATGCACAAATGGCAAAACCAGTCCCAAACAGACCCTAGGCGGATCTGAAACAGTGGAAAAATGGCCTAAAATGATGGCTCAACATGCAAGGAAATGGAGCTCATTCAATGGTCGGTAAATGAGGCATACAAGCCCGACTCTCAAACATATTTAAAGAGTGAAAAATATGAGAATATTGCATTCATATAAGCTCTGAAATATGATGTATAATGACCCCAAAGCATGAAAACACCTCAGTATATGCATGCAATAGACCTCAAATCTCAAAGCTAAGCATGAATATTGAACTACAAGCATGCAAAACAAGCATCATTCGACCATGAGACCCAAAAACAGAGCTAAGGCAATCCAAAATATGCACAAGATCAGTTTAAGACATGGCCAAAAAGTGCTAGAATCAAGGGTCAACAAAGCATGCAAAGTAAGCTAGTGAACCATGATTTGCACTACAACTATATGAAGCACATGAGGGGCCACCAAACCAGCCAAAAACAGAAACATGGCATGCCAAAATATGACCAAAAACCCATGGAAACATGGTCAACGCATGCAAGAATGATGTGTCCCTTTGAAAGGCCAATGAGAGGGTTGCTTTACACATGTATGATGGACACAAAAAATGGAAAAACTACCTCTGGACAGAGGTTATGAGGGCCCTAAAACTCATTAAAAAGGGCCTGAAATGAGTCTTGGAAGCATGCAAGTAAAGGCTCCTTTGGAAGGCCTTGAAGAGGATTACTCTACACATGCATAATAGACATTCAACATGGAAAAAAGGGCTCTAGACAGAGCCTATGCAGGTCACAAAACTCACAAAAAGTGAGCTAGTAAACAAAACAAGGGGTGAGAGGGTCACCCCTCTCTGATTTTGAAGCTCAAAAACACATGTTAGCTACTAAAAATTCGTTGAATTTCAGTGGCTAAAAGGCCAAACCAAGGCCAACACAAATGCTCTAATGCATAGCTCAAAACAAGAGAAAATGAAGCATGCAAGGGGGTGGATGACCCCCAACAGAAAAATGGCCTTAAACAAACATGTTTAGAAGCTCAAAACAAGACCTTTTTCAATTTATGACAAAGCCTAAATATGCTTTCAAGTATGGCTAAAGTAAGGAGCAAAATAAAGACCAAAAGAGGGAATGAGAGTGTTACCCTTGTAGCCAAGAAAGACAGCAAGCTCTGGACCAAGAAACCAGCTCCTCAAGCTCTGAAAACAAGCTCCAAGGACCTTAGGTTGGTGTTGGAGGTGTTGGGCTAAGAGGTAGTGTGTAAAGGGGCAAGAACTTGGCTCTTTTTTAGGGCAAAATATAGAGACAAGAGGGAGATATGTGTGTGTGTGTGTGTGTGTGTGTGTGTGTGTGTGTGTGTGTGTGTGTGTGTGTGTGTGTGTGCTCCAGCAATTCTTCAACCCTTGCAAAGGAAGGAAGGCTCTTCCTTTATGGAGAAGAGAGGCCAAAGCTTCTCTTGGAAGCTTAAAACCAAGATTAAACATTCTCTATGCACGTGTATGGAGGATGCAGCAAATGCCTCCCAGCTGGCATAGCTGGAACACACTCACTGAGACAAATCTGCAGATAGCTGGCCGACCAGTTCAGGTGGTCGGCCGACCACTCCCCCTGGTCAGCCGACCAGGTTCAAAAGGGTCAATCTCAAAAGGTGGTCGGCCAGCCCAAATTGGTGGTCTCCCAGGTGAATGCAACTCAGTGGTGGTATGGGAGACCAGAAATTGTGGCTCAAAAGTGAGGGAGACCACTTACCTGTCAAGAAAAACCGGCCGACCGGGAAAGGTGGTCTCCAAGAAGAAAAGGTGGTCTCCCACCCTACTACCACCTTCCTAACAATGAAACTAGGGTCCATGCCCAAAATGAACCCATACCGATGCGAAATGAAGGTTCGGGGGCCAAAACGCGCAGCCGGGGGCTTCGAAAACTGACTATTAAGCATCGAAAGTGGCATGCGACCACGAAGGTGGTCTCCCGGGCCACAGTGTCCCTCTAAGGAGAGGAAAAAAGGTGTGTGCCAAGAACCGGAGCAAACGGAGGTAGTTAAGCGGTCCCGAACCGAGGGACACAGCCGACGGCTCCGAAAATCAAAAACTGGTCTCCAAACGGGAACAGTGGTCTACGACCACGAAAAGTAGCCTACGGCCACTGAGAGACGGTCTACGAGACCTCTCCCTTCCTTCGAGATGAAAAAATAAGACTTGGTTCGCAAACCGAGGCAAAACACAAAAGGGTCCCGAGGTTCGCGGGTAAGGCTCTCAGCCAAAACTCCGAAACCTCATAACGAGCACAACATGCACCATCACCGAGCGCTCAGTCGATGACGTCCGAGTCTTAAGGTCGGTCAAAAATGGGGTATCTACAAGCATCATCAAAGACTATACATTGCAGATCATATGAAGCATAATCAATCTTTTTCATATCAAAGTAATAACAATATTAGCTCAAAGGAAATAAGATAGAATTTTTACCTCAAAGCTTAAGAGAGTATATGAGGCATACGTTAGGTTCAAGAGATGGAAACTTTTCAATCTTCAATTTTCTTTCATGAGGAGTTCATCTCAAAGGGGTTTAACAAGTATGTTAGCAAAATGATTTCTCCCCCTAAGTTGGTGCTACCATTTTCTACAGTGATTTGTGTAATTATAGCATTCATAGAATAAACACTATTACTATAGCGATCCCGGTTTTCCCTTTCTGTATCTGTTGTATTCCGGACTTTGGTTCCGTGGAGTTGGTAGTTGTATCTACTTTGTTGTCGTCCTTTGATTCCATTTGTTTGAGTTATAGGTTGTGTTGGGCTTGGTTGTTACAGGTTGGTAGAGCTTTGGCTCCCATTGTTGTTGCCCAGCTTTTATATGGTCCGCTCGAGCGGGTCATTCTGCACTCGAGCATGGTTTACACCCTTCCAGTATTTCGTGTCCCTGCAAAACTTCTGCAGGTGTGTTTTCTACGCTCGAGCGGGCTTGTTGACGTTCGAGCGGGTATTTCTTTTTCTGAAAAGTTCTGGGAGATGAAAATCTACGCTCGAGCGGGCTGGTTTTTGCACTCGAGCGGATGTACTTTATTCTTGTGTCTTGGAGCTCGAGCAGGTCTTCTTGAGCTCGAGCATACCTAGTTTTTTTGTTCTTGACGCTCGAGCGTTGTGTTTTCCGCTCGAGGGGGAATGTCGTATAACCGTGGGCAGCTGGGCACTTTTGAATCATTTTCTACACTTCCACTCTCTCTCTTACTTTTCCAAAACGCCATTTGAGAGCTTCTCTCTCTAGAACCTTGCCTTCTCTCTAGGTATTAATCTAGTAGGAGTTGTCTCCTCACCTTTGGCCTTTACAAAAAAGTTGTTGATCGTCGAGGGCTATCTTTTGATCCAAGAATCTCGGGATTTGGAGCATTTCCATTTTCTTCATCTTCTTCGTTGGGTGTCAACTTTTGAGGTAGGGATTCCTACTCACTCTTATGGTCTTTGACATAGATTTTTGGTTGTTTTGATAAAGTGTTGAAGTTGGGTAATTTTAGGACTTAGGGTTTCAAAATGTTAAAAGAGGGTTTTGTTATTTTGATTCTAAAATGTGTATTGTGGGTTTCAAAATAATGGTATTGTTGTTGGTTGTTGATATATAGACCATTGGGTCAATATTGGGAAATGGGATAGAAAATCCTAATTGGTTGTATAAGTTAATTGGTATGATTAATTTGGAAAAATTGTGGTTATATGGAATTGAGTTAGAAATAATGGCTTATTGTATAGTAGAATAGTGGAGTTGAATTTATTAATCGCTCACTTTTGAAAACATTGATATTTTATCTGTTGGAGCTTTTATTATCTGTTTAGAAATAATTGCTTGGGCTACCGATAGAGGGTAGTTTTGATTGTTGTAGACAATGCATGATGATTAGGCAAACTAAAACTAATCAATTGGATATGTCATAGAGTATGACGGTTGATAGAATACATTAACGTTATGTATTGATTGATTGTGTATATGACCTATGTGTATATACGTTGTGTGTGTGGGAGGAGATAGGGGATGTACTCCACGGTTTAGGGAAAGATAGGGGATGGACCTCTAAACCGGATGTTGTTCAGGAGGAGATAGGGGATGGACTCCACTGATACAGCTCATATGCTTGTCAGTTAACGTGTTGATATAGCTTATGTGCTTATCTATGGAAGTGTTGATACAACTCATATGTTTATCTTTGGAAGTGTTGATATAGCTAATCTGCTTATCTGTTGAAATGTGGATACAGCTTGTATGCTTATCTGCTGAAGTGTTGATACAACTAGTATGTTTATCTATTGTAAAATGGGAAACGTTTAATATGAGTCACTGTCTCATATAAGTGGTTGGCCAGGTTCTGAGCCATTGATGTAAATTGTGAAATTGAAAAGAAATGGAAAATGAAATGAAACGTGAACACTGTGGTCATGAAATGGAAATGGAAATGGGTTATGAATTGATTTATGGAAATTAAACATTTATCAATTGCTAATGTCTTAGTTATTGCTCATATTGTGTTTAGCATATCTCTACTGGGCGTTGGCTCACCCTATATGGGACATTATTTTCAGGTACAGGTAGTATGCCACCTCCAAGGACATAGCTTGGATGATGATGAGAGTTGAAGACTCTTTTTTATTATTTTGTTTGTATTACATGTATATCAAGCCAATGGCTTATTTTGTATAGAGTTAGTACTCTTCTTTTGTGTAACCAGGTGTTGACTTGGAAAGCTGTAAGCCCATAGGGCATTTGCTTTTGTTGTTAACATGTAATATTGTTGTAAGAACTACTCTGATGAATAGAAATGGTTGGTTTCTTTTATATCAATGCATGTCTAAAGTGATGGGTTTTATGTATTATTTTGAGGGCGTTACAACTTGGTATCAGAGCGTACCGGATTCGAATACTTTGGGTACGTGGGAAGTGATTAGGATCACAATGGGTTTGTCTCGCTTGATAGAGACTTAGATGTAGTGTTATGTTCTTATATGATAACATGTTTATGTGACTATGTGGGTATGGATTGTAGTTTCTAGGATGTTTATTGGATCCTTGGGTTTTTGGGAGTCTTGTTGGAAAAGCACTTGATCAATGCTGTTTCTAGCCGGAACTCTATTAACGCCTCGGGACTATCATTATCCGGGAATGAAATTCGTAATTGCTTATGTGATTATGTGCTTACGTGGAGTGAATTACAGTTGTCCATGCATTAGGATGTGAGTGTTATAGCTTCGGCACATTTGTGAATGTGCTAATAGTCTTGGTTACCTTTATTAGGATGTCAAGACGAGGACGTGGTAGGCGTGGCAGGCATGGTAGGCAGGAGATGCCTTTATCGGATGATATTCCGGCACAGCAGGAGGGAGTTGGTCAGGCCTATGTGGCCGAGCCAGCGGGTCAGCAGGCTATGAGTGCCTTGGCCGAAGAGATAGCAGGAGCTTTGGGTATTCTTAAAGCAGGGAATCAGGAACAGGCCCACGTAGCTGAGGCAAGGCCTTCCTTCTTGAAGAAGGAATTCTTCCGGTCAAACCCGGACGAATCTGTTGGGGATTCGAAGGAGCCACTTAAGGCTGACGAGTGGTTGGAACAGATGGAGAAGACGTTCGAGATGCTTGGCATCGAGGATGGGGCTTTGAAGGTGACCTTGGCATCCTTCCAACTGAAGGGAGATGCGGGTCAATGGTGGAAGTACGAGAAGGGCAGTGTTGGTGGTGCATGGGAGGCGTTTGTGAATGCTTTCCAGGAGAAATTTTTATCTTCAGCTGCAAGGGAGAAGCTGAGGGAACAGTTTTGCCAGCTTAAACAGCAGGGTTTGTCAGTGGCCGAGTTTGAGGCTACTTTTACTAGCTTGTCCAGGTTTGCACCTGAACTTGTGGAGTCTGAGGAACGCCGTTGCTTAGAGTTTGAGCGGAAGTTGAGGCGGGGACTCAAGTTGAGGGTTGGAGGGTCCTTTATTCGAGAGTATAGACGTTTGGTGGATGCTGCAGCTCATATGGAGATTATGATGCAGGAGGAGGAGGAAAGGCAGAGAGGCCCCAAGAGGAGCCAAAATGGTCAGGGTGATGGCAGGAGACAGAGGGGTTCTAACCCTCAACAGTCTCAGGGTGGTTTGGCTAGATCGACCTTTTCGGTACCGAGTACAGGCTCCGAGAAAGGTAATCAGGGAGGTTTGACTTGTTTCACTTGTGGCCAGCTGGGTCACAAGTCTTCGGTTTGCCCGCAGAAGGGAGGGGGTCAGCGAGCTACTTCTTCTTCAGCTAGACCTCAGGGCCAGAGTTAGGGCAGGGGCCAGCATTTGTCTTGCTATCAGTGTGGTCAGCCTGGGCACCTGAAAAGGTATTGCCCACAGTTGAGTGCCACGTCAGGAGCGTCTGGTTCTAGGCAGACGCAGAGTTATCAGCCAGCTCAGTCTGTGCAGGCCTCGAGGGCCAATCCGGGAGCTTCATCATCCCAGTCAGTGCAGCAGTCTTTTGCTCCTGGAGGTGAGCAGGTGGATCAGGGGCCTACAGGGCGCGTGTATGCTGTTACCGCGCAGGACCTAGTACCGGCTCCATCAGTAGTGAGAGGTACCTTTCTGTTTTGCAACTCGGTTGCTAGTGTATTGATTGATACGGGTGCGTCCCATTCTTTTGTATCTGCTACATTTGCATCTGTGTTGGAATTGGAGTTGGCACTATTAGCATCTCCTATTTGTGTAGTATCACCTGTTGGGGGTGAATTGATTTTAAAACACGGATGTAGAGGTTGTGATATAGAGGTCGCCGACCATAGGCTTCCTTTTCCCTTTGTTGTTATGCCCATGAAGGGTTTCGATGTTATTTTGGGTATGAACTGGCTATCGTTATACCGGGCTGTTATTGATTGTTACCGCCAGAGGGTCACAGTTTGTACCTTGAGCGGGGAGTGTTTCCATTTCTTAGGGGATCGGGTTGATAGTGTGTTGCCACCGATGTATGATCCGCGAGGGCGGAGTAAGCTTAGTGGTCTACTTGCTAGCTCTATGAGTGGTGAGTGTGATGAGACCCAGATTGTATTGCCGAGGGTGGTTTGTGAGTATTCGGATGTTTTTCCCGAGGGTCTCGTTAGTTTGCCACCTCACCAAGAGATAGAGTTCTCTATTGATTTAGTGTCCGGCACAGCGCCGATTTCTATGGCATCTTATCATTTTGTCCCAGCCGAGTTGAGTGAGTTGAAGATTCAGCTCCAGGAACTGCTAGATAAGGGTTTTGTTCACCCTAGTGTTTCGCCGTGGGGAGCACCGGTCCTCTTTGCTAAAAAGAAAGATGGTGCCCTGAGATTGTGTATAGACTACCGAAAGTTGAATCGGGCTACAGTTAAGAATAAGTACCCTATGCCCTGTATAGATGATTTGTTTGACCAGTTGAAGGGTTCCCGTTGTTTCTCTAAGATAGACTTAAGATCGAGTTACCACCAGTTGAGGGTCAGGGAGGAGGATATTCCGAAGACGGCATTCCGTACGCGGTATGGCCATTATAAGTTTCTGGTGATGCCATTCGGTCTTACCAATGCACCGGCAGTCTTTATGAACTTGATGAACCGGAAATTCCTAGATCGCTTTGTGGTCGTTTTCGTGGACGACATCCTTATCTGTTCGCCTTCTGAGGAGGAGCACGAGAAAAACTTGAGAGTGGTGCTTGAGTTGCTTAGAGCCCATAGGCTGTATGCCAAGTTTGGGAAGTGTGAGTTCTAGCTAGGAGAAGTCAAATTCTTAGGTCATGTGGTATCCGGGGAAGGGGTGTCTGTTGATACATCCAAGGTAGAGGCAGTGCAAGATTGGGCACAGCCTAAGAGTGTGTTTGAGATTCGCAGTTTTTTTGGATTAGCTAGGTATTACCGTCGGTTTGTGAAAGATTTCTCCAGGCTAGCTTCGCCGTTGACTAGATTGATGCGGAAAAGGGTCAAGTTTATGTGGAGTGAAACTTGCAAAAATTCGTTCTAAGAGTTGAAAGTTAGATTGACCACCGCTCCGGTTTTGATTATTCCGGAGAGAGGGTTGGGTTATGCGGTTTATTGTGATGCCTCACGAGAGGGTTTGGGTTGTGTGTTGATGCAAGAGGGAAAAGTGGTAGCTTATGGCTCACGTCAGTTGAAAATACATGAGAAGAATTACCCTACACACGACCTGGAGTTAGCAGCAGTGATCTTCGCCTTGAAGATTTGGAGGCACTACCTTTATGGCGAGAGGTTCGAGGTGTTCTCGGACCACAAGAGTTTGAGGTATCTGTTTACACAAAGAGACTTGAATTTGAGGCAGAGGAGATGGATGGAGTTCATTGAGGACTATGATTTTGAGTTGCATTATCATCCGGGGAAGGCCAATGTTGTGGCCGATGCCCTTAGTAGGAAATCCATTAGTGATGTAGCTTGTATAGCCATCCGGGAATGGGAGATGTTGGGTGCACTTGGCGAGTTTGATTTGCTTCTAGACGAATCTGTTAAGGTTGCAGCCTTGTTTTCTATTGTTGCGCAGCCTACACTTATGACACAAGTGTTAGAGGCACAGAGAGGTGACCTTGAGGTAGAGTCCCTCCGAGAGAAGATCTCCAATGGGAAAGTTGAGAAGGGTTTGACGGTGTATCCCGACCTGAGTGTGAGATACCGAGACCGTTTGTTTGTGCCGGAGTCTTGCCGAGAGGAAGTACTCCGAGAGTTCCATCATTCACGCCTTGCGGTGCATCCGGGAGGCACTAAGATGTATCGGGATTTGGGTTGCCAGTTTTGGTGGCGGGGTATGAAGAGAGATGTGGCTGTTTTCGTAGCAAGGTGCCTTACTTGTCAACAAGTGAAGGCCGAGCATCAGAGGCCAGCGGGTTTGCTACAACCCTTGCCTATTGCCGAGTGGAAGTGGGAGCATGTCACTATGGACTTCGTTGTAGGTCTTCTGAGGACTCAGCGGGGTAGTGATGCCATTTGGGTGGTTGTAGACCGGTTGACTAAGTCGGCGCACTTCATTCCTATGCGCGTGAGAGATTCGGTAGATCATCTCGCCGACTTGTATATTCGGGACATAGTGAGATTGCACGGGGTCCCAGTGACGATCGTCTCAGATAGAGATCCTCATTTTACTGCTAGGTTGTGGCAGAGTTTGCAGAGTGCCTTGGGCACTAAGTTGACCTTTAGTACGGCTTATCATCCTCAGACTGACGGGCAGTCCGAGCGTACTATTCAAATCCTTGAGGATATGCTTCGAGGTTGTGTCCTTGACTTTAGTGGGACGTGTGAGAGGCACTTGCCCTTGGTGGAGTTTGCCTACAACAATAGTTTTCAATCTAGCATCGGTATGGCACCGTTTGAAGCCTTGTATGGCCGACTGTGTAGGTCTCCAGTTTGTTGGGCCGAGGTGGGTGATACACCTTTGTTGGGTCCGGAGTTGGTTAGGGAGACGACGAAGAAAGTTGAGCTTATCCGTAGGAGGCTTGTTACAGCCCAGAGCCGCCAAAAGAGTTATGCCGACCGTAGGAGGAGGCCTTTGGCATTTGAGATAGGTGATCATGTTTTCTTGAAAATATCACCTAGGCGAGGTTTGATGAGGTTCGGGAAGAGTGGGAAGTTATCCCCTCAGTTTATTGGTCCCTTTGAGATCCTTGAGAGGATAGGGGAAGTTGCATATCGTTTAGCTTTGCCACCGCAATTGTCCGGAGTGCATGACGTGTTTCATGTGAGTATGCTTCGAAAGTATGAGCCAGATCCATCCTATGTGTTAGATTGGACCGACTTAGAGGTAGATGAGGATGCCTCGCATGAAGAGAGATCGGTTCGGGTCTTGGATAGGCAGGATCAAGTCCTACGTGGCAAGACCATTCCTTTGGTAAAGGTTTTGTGGAAACATTACAGAGTGGAGGAAGCCACTTGGGAACGTGAGTTGGAAGTCCGCGAGAAATATCTGGACTTGTTTGTTGATGTGTAACCATGCATTGGTAATTTTGTAATATCGTTGAACTTTAAGAGCATTATATATGTCTTAAGTTGTAAAACATTGTGAATGTTTTGGTTAATGGAAATTTGTTACGACATTGCGTATGTTCAATGTATTATAGAAACGGAGATATATCATGAATGTTGAATATGATATAAAATTGTGAAATATGTATGTAGAAATTATTGAATTTCGGGAAAAGAATGTCGTTGATACATATTGAGATATGTGGTGAATTGCCTCTTGAATAGAGATGGAAAGACCAGTAATGGGTCGAGTTGTTAAATTTCGCATTGTAATAATGTTGGGAATTGAGAAAATCTTGTTTTTAAAAAACCTGTATTTAATTTCGGGGACGAAATTCTTTAAGGGGTGAAGGTTATAGCGATCCCGGTTTTCCCTTTCTGTATCTGTTGTATTCCGGACTTTGGTTCCGTGGAGTTGGTAGTTGTATCTACCTTGTTGTCGTCCTTTGATTCCATTTGTTTGAGTTATAGGTTGTGTTGGGCTTGGTTGTTACAGGTTGGTAGAGCTTTGGCTCCCATTGTTGTTGCCCAGTTTTTGTATGGTCCACTCGAGCGGGTCATTTTGCGCTCGAGCATGGTTTACACCCTTCCAGTATTTCGTGTCCCTGCAAAACTTCTGCAGGTGTGTTTACTGCGCTCGAGCGGGTCGTGCTCGAGCGGGCTTGTTGGCGCTCGAGCGAGTAGTTCTTTTTCTGAAAAGTTCTGGGAGATGAAAATCTACGCTCGAGCGGACTGGTTTTCGCGCTCGAGCGGATGTACTTTATTCTGGTGTCTTGGAGCTCGAGCGGGTCTTCTTGCGCTCGAGCGTACCTAGTTTTTTTGTTCTTGACGCTCGAGCGTTGTGTTTTCCGCTTGAGCGGGAATGTCGTATAACAGAGGGCAGCTGGGCACTTTTGAATCATTTTCTACACTTCCACTCTCTCTCTTACTTTTCCAAAACGCCATTTGAGAGCTTCTCTCTCTAGAACCTTGCCTTCTCTCTAGGTATTGATCTAGTAGGAGTTGTCTCTTCACCTTTGGCCTTTACAAAAAAGTTGTTGATCGTCGAGGGCTATCTTTTGATCCAAGAATCTCGGGATTTGGAGCATTTCCATTTTCTTCATCTTCTTCGTTGGGTGTCAACTTTTGAGGTAGGGATTCCTACTCACTCTTATGGTCTTTGACATAGATTTTTGGTTGTTTTGATGTGTTGAAGTTGGGTAATTTTGGGACTTAGGGTTTCAAAATGTTAAAAGAGGGTTTTGTTATTTTGATTCTAAAATGTGTATTGTGGGTTTCAAAATAATGGTATTGTTGTTGGTTGTTGATATATAGACCATTGGGTCAATATTGAGAAATGAGGTAGAAAACCCTAATTGGGTGTATAAATTAATTGGTATGATTAATTTGGAAAAATTGTGGTTATATGGAATTGAGTTGGAAATAATGAAATTGGCTCATTGTATAGTAGAATAGTGGAGTTGGATTTATTAATCGCTCACTTTTGAAAACATTGATATTTTATCTGTTGGAGCTTTTATTATCTGTTTAGAAATAATTGCTTGGGCTACCGGTGGGGGGTAGTTTTGATTGTTGTAGACAATGCATGATGATTAGGCAACTAAAACTAATCAATTGGATATGTCATAGAGTATGACGGTTGATAGAATACATTAACGTTATGTATTGATTGATTGTGTATATGACCTATGTGTATATACGTTGTGTGTGTGAGAGGAGATAGGGGATGTACTCCACGGTTTAGGGGAAGATAGGGGATGGACCTCTAAACCGTATGTTGTTCAGGAGGAGATAGGGGATGGACTCCACTGATATAGCTCATATGTTTGTTAGTTAACGTGTTGATATAGCTTATATGCTTATCTATGAAAATGTTGATACAGCTCATATGCTTATCTTTGGAAGTGTTGATATAGCTAATAATCTTATCTGTTGAAATGTAGATACAGCTTGTATGCTTATCTGTTGAGATGTTGATACAACTAGTATGTTTATCTATTGTAAAATGGGAAACGTTTAATATGAGTCACTGTCTCATATAAGTGGTTGGCCAGGTTCTGAGCCATTGATGTAAATTGTGAAATTGAAAAGAAATGGAAAATGAAATGAAACATGAACACTGTGGTCATGAAATGGAAATGGAAATGGGTTATGAATTGATTTATGGAAATTGAACATTTATCAATTGCTAATGTCTTAGTTATTGCTCATACTGTGTTTAGCATATCTCTACTGGGCGTTGGCTCACCCTATATGGGACATTATTTTCAGGTACAGGTAGTATGCCACCTCCAAGGACATAGCTTGGATGATGATGAGAGTTGAAGACTCTTTTTTATTATTTTGTTTGTATTACATGTATATCAAGCCAATGGCTTATTTTGTATAGAGTTAGTACTCTTCTTTTGTGTAACCAGGTGTTGACTTGGAAAGCTGTAAGCCCATAGGGCATTTGCTTTTGTTGTTAACATGTAATATTGTTGTAAGAACTACTCTGATGAATAGAAATGGTTGGTTTCTTTTATATCAATGCATGTCTAAAGTGATGGGTTTTATGTATTATTTTGAGGGCGTTACAATTACTCAATAAAAATAGAATACAAATCACTTATTATCACAAACTCAAAAAATGAAAAACAATTCAATGATCAAACAAGAGTTTGTAATGCTATTTTTCAGAATTTTCAAGTTGTAGCACATAACATAATATTCATAAGAAAATGGTGTTATGCTCTTTGTTTTATTAAAAAAATGATGCAACAATCTCATTTAATCACATAACATTATCAAGAGACATTTTCATGAATTCAATCCACATACTAAAGTGTGATAAAACATTTTACTTAATGTGGAACACAACATGAATGTTATAAACAATTAATTCAACAATTTATCAATCAAAAGCATTTCATGAGATGTATGCCAATATAATCCATATTCAAAAGATATTCAATAGCATAGATGCAATGTCTCTACAAACGTATGATACTTCTTTTCATTTAGACATTGTTGATAGATTATAATCAACGAATTTCATAACTCATTCAAATATTCCAATGTAAAGCATATAAGCATGAAATTTTCATATTGAGTATATTCTTGAGATCATAAATGCACAATTCAAAATATAGATAGTATACATCTCAAAAACATGCTATGACATCAAAATTGATTCTACAAAGATATGACTCAAAATGAATTAACATATTAGTAATAAGAAAGCCTTTTTCATTTTGAATTCTACGACAGAGTTTTGTGAAAGAAGAAAAGGTTTCATGTTTGTGTGCTAAAAACATAACCCATGTAAATCTTGAATAATCATCAACAATAACAAGACAATAACGTTTACTACTTAGACTAGATGTCCTTGAAGGACCAAACAAATCCATTTGTAATAGTTGTAAAGGTCTAATTATGGAAATATGAGATTTTGATTTAAATGATGTTTTAGTTTGTTTTCCTTATTGACAAGCACTACAAAGATGATCTTTTTCAAATTTAATTTTTGGAAGTCCAATGATCAAATCCTTTCTCAAAAGTTTAGCAATTAAATCCATATGAACATGACCAAGTCTTCTATGCCATAACCTACTATTTTTATTATTAACATATAAACATTTAACATCACTAGCATAGAGATCATTAAGATAAAAAACATAAACATTATCATGACGATTACCAACGAATAAAGCTTTATGATCATTTGTGTTTTCAATTGTGCAATGTGATTTATCAAAAATAAATTAATTACCTTTATCACATAATTGACTAATACTAAGTAGGTTATGCTTAAGTCCATCAACAAGTAAAATATTTTCAATAGAAGGGTTAGGAGAAATACCGATGCTACCAAGACTGATAATTTTTTCTTTCTTGTTGTCTGCAAAAATAACAAGGCCTCCATCTTTGGATGACATTGTAATAAAGAAGGAATTATCTTCGGTCATGTGTCTGGAACATCCACTATCAAGGTACCACTTCCCTTCTGTAGCTTTGGACTTAAGGCAAACCTACAAGATGACAATCAAGTGTTGATTTTTGGTACCTATAGTTTCTTGAGTCCTTCTTGGTTAGTTTTGTTAGATCCCTTAATAATCCAAATATTTTTAATTCCCATGTTCATATTCTTTTTGAATGGACAATAAGATATATAATGGCATTTCTTTCTATAATAATGACAAGTAATATGAGGGTGTGTCATGAGAGGTGCCTTTTCAAAAATTGTATTAAGATTCTTTTGTTTCTTAATAGGGTCATATCCAATGCCCGCTTTATCGAAAACACATCTTGATTTCCAAGAAGCATGTTGAGATTATTTCTACCTTTTACAAAATTTTCAAGTGTTTTTGTTAAATCATCAACATTGTTTTTTAAAGTAATTTTCTCATTAGAGATGGCGTCAAAATCATTTTTAAAAACAATTTTTTCTTTCTTTAATTCTTCTACATTACTAGATAAAGATGCAACAGATTTTTTTAACACATTATTTTTGGCACAAACATTTCTAAATTCATCTTTAAGTTTATGGAATGCACTTTCAAGTTTTTCATAAAGAGTAGTTACCTCATCTTGAGTAGAGTCTTCATCTTCAAGAGCCATGAGACACAAGTTGGTTACTTCATTTTCAATTTCATAACTGTGAACAAGCATACCAATACGAGATTCCTTCACTTGATTTGTACCTTCATACGTTACCTCAAGTTTGTCCCAAATTTCTTTTGCTGAATCATAACTTAAAATTCTATTATACTCCTTAGAGTCTAATCTACAAACAATGGTGAGTTTGGCTTTAGTATTAGCTTGCAATACTTTATGATCTCTCTCATCACATTCATCTTTAGTTTTAGGTACACTAATATTGTCTACTAATTTGGTAGGAATTTTTGGACCTTTGGTGACAATAATCCACATAGCATAATCAGTGGCTTATAGGTATAGGGTCATCTTATCTTTCCAATGACTATAGTTGTTTCGGTTAAATAATGGTGGCCTATTGATGGCTTGTCCTTCAGTAGTGCTAGTGCTAGCTAAGGTTGCCATGGATCGAAACTCTTAGATGATTAAATCTAAAGCAAGAGTCTAGGCTCTGATACCAATTGTTACCCAAAAGACAACTTAAGAGGGGGGTGAATTAGGTTTTTACAATTAAAATTAATAATACCTTAATAAAAATTATGACTAGCACAATAGATAAATATAATTAATGAAATAAAAATAATTAAAACATGTATCTTAACAACTATGTTAGTTAATGATTTTATCACAGTAAAAATGTGAAATATAGCTATGGAAATTTAAAATAAAATAAAGAGATAAGGGAGAGGCAAACAAATTTATAGTGGTTCGGTTTCAACTCGGCCTACGTCCACTCCTCAAGCTTTACTTGAGATTTTCCACTATCTTCTAGCTTCACAAGGGTGCTAGTAACCTCTTTATAAATGGAGTAATCCTCCACGGATTTTACACAGACTTCACCAGTCCAAATCCTTGCAAATCTTAGGTGATTCACAATCACTCTTAAGATTTCAAGAACACAGTGTTTGCAACACTTTTACAAGATGAAATGATATTTTTGCTTTCAAAGAAAGTTTACAATAAGTATCTCTCAAAGATAGATATATAAAATGAAGCTTTGATTTTTCTGTAAATCTCACACAGGAAAGATGGGCTTAAAGCTATAAGGCTCAGTGTATAATTTCTGAGAATAGATGTGAGTGATCATAGATCAAAGAATATTTTCAGGTTTTTTGTAACTTATTTACATTAGAGGCTTTGGTATATATAATGAAAATTATAACTGTTTATAGCCGTTGTATTCATTTGAATTCATAGCCGTTTATAGTCGTTGTAGTCATTTGAATTTATAGTCGTTTGTAGCCGTTTATAGTCGTTGTAGTCATTTGAATTTATAGCCGTTGTACTTCCATCATTACCAATTTGAATATCTTCCACTCCATCATTACAAATTTGAATATCTTCCACTTGAACCTTTTGAATCTTTTGGCCTGCTGTTGTGCTAGGCTGTTTGAACCTTTGTTTTGTGCTGTTTGAACTCCTTATTTAATCAAATATTAAATACATTCTAACAACATTTAGGATAAAGGTTTTGGTGAGAAATAATGGAACAAAATAAATTTTGATTCTGTTTTTCTCTTTCAAATAAATCATCAAAATAAATTTTGATTAAAATATAATTAAATAAATCATCAAAATAAATTTTGGATTCTATTTCTCTCTTTCAAATAAATTAAAACATAATTAAATAAATCATCAAAATAAATAAGTCTAACAATCTACACCACCTGTCAAGATTTACCACCGTATTTACCCCAAAACCAATTCATGGAAACTTGTTTCTCAACATTCTTTTCTCAATACAAGTTTTCAAATCAACTTTCAAAGTTTAATATAATCAAATGAATTGATATGCCAATAACACAAGATGAATATAAATACTTTTATTTCAATTCATCATCCAAGGAATAACACAATTCCCTCTTCTCAAGTATTCTCAACAATTAGTTATTTCAAGACTATTTCAACGTTTTGAACAATAATTTTCAAAATGAACAACAATTCTTATATTCCCTGAAATTCATCATTTATATAAATATAAATAAGAAATTTTCTAAACATCCATTTATTTTGATACACAAAATAAATATGACAATATCATTCATGGATTTTCAATCTCTTTAAAAAAAATCCCCAAATTCTAGGTTTTCTTACAAAAATTATACAACTCAAATCTTTTGAATTTTTTTTTCCCAAAATCATCTTTTCTTCAATCAACGAAGATTAAAACTCATAAGATCATTTTAAAAGAACAAGAGACAAACCTACTTTCAAAATCGCTCAACTTCTTGAATTCACAATCAATTTTCAAAGCTATTAAAGGATGATTTCGAAAATCATCTAGATTTTGCAAAATATATATATAACTCTAAGAAAATCCCTACCTCAAGTTTTGAAGAAGAAATGAGATGAAACTCCCAAAATCAACGGTGTCCAAACTCGATCTTCACCGCACACAACGAAGCCCTCGAGGAGCTAACCAACTTTGATGAAGAACTTAGGTCCAAATCCCAAAGGATTTGAAGAAATAAAAGATCTTGTGAGGTTGTTGGTAGGAAATGTAGAGAGAAGGGAGAGGAAATGTCTTTAGAGAGAGAAAGATATACGAAAGTGATTCAACTTCAGCCCATAGAGAGAAGAAAAGGGAAAAAAATTCGGATCTCACCAACCCACCGCACCTCACTCCCGCACCTGCCTTTTTAGCAGTGTGCAAGCTGCTTTCCCCTGAAATCCGCACGTGCGGCTTACTTTCCCGCTCGAGCGGACAAGTAACGTCGAATGCATCTTGCATTTTTGTTTTGGGGTCCCCGGCCAAGGCGTTGCCCCCTGGACCCCCGCAAGCTGATCGGGCAACTCGACCTCCACCAGGGCATTGCCCTTAAACCCGCCAAGGGGCGCTGCCCCCTGGACCCCCGCGAGCTGACTGGGCAGCTCAATCCCCGACATACTCAGCGAAGTGGCAAAACTGGGATCGCCATAACAAAAGTTTATAACCAATTATTCATTAAAAAAAAAAGGCTATTAAATTTCAAACAAAAAACAAGTTAACCAATACAAAATAAGTAGCATGAGGATTTTGCCCTTGAAATTAAGAATTTTTTGTTTGCAAAGAAAAAGACATATTTGATTGTCTGTATTTAGTACGAGATTTAAAATTTGGAATCAAATATATTACAATTGAAAGATTAAATATGAAAGTGACACAAGTTTCAAAGTATAAGCATTGCTAATTTAATTTGTCATTTTTAAAATTTTATTTTTACACTCACTACATATATATAATAAATGTTCTTATGAAAAACTCTTATCCTTCAAAGTAAGTTGCATAATTACGGGTTTTATTTGGAAGCACTCAAGGCGTAGAAAAGCCTTTAAACGCGTTCATTAATTTTTTTTTGTACACTCCTATAAGTATTGTAAAACTTATTTTAAAAAAAATGTTACCAACTATGAAATGGTACTTTGAAAATTTCTCTCAAGGTGGAGTGTACAGTGTAAATTTAAAATTAGTGGAATATAAACTTTACCCACAATGAATGCTATTTTTATTTACTTTTCTGAGTAGCTTTATGAATAATTTTTCTGAATTTGTAATATTGTTAAAACTTATATCTTATGTAAAAATTCTTGTACCTTGAACAAAATGTAGAATAGAGAGAAAGGAGTAGATTTATACCCAAAGAAAGATATCGAAAAAATTGTCCAAAAACTAAAATATATACAACAATATTCATTCTAAGTGTGATCACCACTACACGAGATTTGAATTTGAATGTATTTTTTGAATGCTTTTTTAAGTACATAATTATTTTTATTATACATACGTTGAATTTAATTAGAAATTTTATGATTTAGAAATTCTCACGATTAGTTTAGCGAAGATTATAATTTGGATAAAATTGACATTCATATTATCATATATATATATATATATACATATACATATATAAGGTTTGATCTTTTTCAAAGAATAAAGCTTAAGACCCCCAGTGGGGGTGCTGGGGGCCTGTTTTCATTGGTCCAAAATTATTTTTTTTTTTTTTTTTCTTTTTCTTCTCCATTGGCAGCCCCCACGTGGAGGTGCTTCCGTACTCGGGTCCAAATCACGGCTCTTTTTCAAATTATCATCTTAGCCTAAAAAAGTGTTTTGACTTGATAGGCCGTAACTGCATGAAAAGTACACAACATTCAACTAGTGACATTTCTTCTTGCCTTTTAAAAAGTTAACATTAAAGTGATGTATTCACTCTTAAAACTCTTTAAACCAATAAAAATCAAATTTTATCTTGCATCATGAACACTATGTACGTATGTTTGCACATCGAGCACTAGGTAAAGCTTAATGATCGAAAATTAGAAAACAACCAAATAGATAACCAGGCAGCTTTTTTGAAGTTAAACCGTATTCATATAAATTTAAAGGTTGGTTAATGAAAAAATAGCAAGGTAAAACCACAATATAAGCCGGCAGCTTTTTCGAAGTTAAAAACAAGAAGATAGAAATGACAAAAACTAGGAAAATTATTGTTTGCTCCGGAGGCAAGCTGATCTGGTGCTCTAACTGGAATCTTATTAGTTGAATTAGTGAGACTAACCACTTTTCTGTCTCTTTTTAGGAGACAATAAGATACTTGTCCCTCAATGAATGGTGTGAAACAATACTTCAAGCCCAACCAATAACTTCTCCAAAAACTGAGGTCAAAATTTTCACCATCAATCAAATCAAGGCCATAATAGATAAATGAAATAAAAAGAAAAAGAAAAAGAAAAAAACTATGCATAATGGAGCTAGGCCACAGAACAAATTGAGAAGTCCAAGAACTGTATCTTTTTATTTATTGTTGACGCGAAAAAATTTATCTTTCCAAACTAAACGAGTATGCCTCAATACCTTACAAGAAAATTTCGAAAACAAGGAACTATTTGATGCCATGAAGGAGAGCCCACTAATCATACAAGTCGTTCATAGAATCATAGATGATAGCTGGTACATATAACAAGACTTCCGAGATTTTTAAAAGAGTTGTACGGAAAACATGTCTAGCAGCAACCATAAAAGGAGTTGATTGGTATGGGATGGAATGTCCAGTGTGGTTATAATAAATAGGCAAATAGAAAATGGCCATATCTAATATGGAAGAAGACCAAACTTCAAAACCAAATCTCAAACATTAAACATACATGTCGAAAGATGAAGGGAGAAATGAGAGAACCTCCCCTTGCGAGAAAGAAGTCAAATATATATATATATATATATATACATGTTAGTATGAGCGATCACCATGATATTACGTATGTATGTCGGAGGAAAATTTTATGACAAACAAGCAAATAATTTAATATCTTTAAAGACACAACCTTCATTGTTGGGGGTAACTAGATAAACTTCGAGAACAAATAACATTCATAGAAGGAAGTCACAGCTCGTGTTTGTTTCCATTAGTGACTCTTGCAAACTCTATCCAAAGCATCAAAAACACTCTGTAAAGTTATCTCCTCCACAATTACAACTTTGTCCCTTGATTTAGAACCATGACCTATAGAAACCTGCCTCCTTTTCACCCCAATAACCTGTTTATGAAGGAAATGAAAATTGTCAAGTGTCTTCATATGGAAACATTGCTATATGCCACAGAGAAAAAGATTCAATGAAGAACAAATAAATACGCAAAAAATTATCAAGTGGAGCATTGTTCAAATTTTTTCATACCACATGTTAACAATGTGAAAGTAGTATTAATTTCCTACAGAATAAAAATGGAAAAGGCCATAAAAAAATAAAAGAACATAAAGAAAAACAAATAATGTGGTTCCACACAAAATTAGCACTACATTGGTGCACAAAGACATCAAAGAAAATGGAAAAATTTTAGAAATCACACTTGCATGATTTCTCCAAAATCTATGAAAAAATAACTGATCAAGAACCTAAAAAAGAATTCCAGTCAAATTCCTGAAACCCCATAATCAGAAGCTTTACCAATCTCTCCTCATAAACTTTGCTCCTCAAGAACAAAAACTATATACTAGACCCCCAACTTACAAAGCATGATGCTCTAAGCACAGGCATGGACACGACATGTGACATGACAATAAACACAACACAGACATGATGACAAGGAAGCTTTGAAAAAATATAGAACACAACAGGTGAAGGTCACGTCAAGGACACATGCCATATAGTTTCATGTATTCATTATATGACATACATAACAATAAGCAATTATCATATGCCACATATGAATATTTAATTCAAAGATTATGACTGTGTTTGGTAGAGTTTTCTAAAATTTCCACTCTTACATTCTAATGCTATGTTTGGTTTGAGTTTTCAAATCATGATTCCAAATCAATTTCAAAATACATTTTAAAAACATGTTTAGTAAAGCAGATAATTTTTGAATTTTTTGCCTACTCGGTCATCTGCCCAGACATCTTCCCGGATATCCGGTCGGTTGATTGGAACAGTACTCTTTTTTCTTCGCCACCTGTTATTTTAAAAAAAAAAATTATATTTGTTTTTGATATTTTTAAATATAGAAATTATTTTTTTAGACCAAAATGACAAATTATTTTTTCAAATTGAATTTTAAAAAGAGTTCGGTTATGAGTTTTGAATAAAATTTTTAATAGAATTTTGAATTGTGTGTTTGGTTATGAGTTATACATTTTTCAATTAAATTTTGAAAACTCTTTTCAAAATTTATAACCAAACAACTTTTCTCATTTCACATGTCACATCAAAAATTCAAAACTCATAACCAAACAAATTTTCTTTTTTCAAATCATAATTCCAAAACTCACAAACTCAAAATACAACTCTATTCTCAAATTATAATTCTAAAACTCTACCAAACACTACCTATAATTTTTAAGTTTGAAGGACAATAACAAATATAAAATTTACATATATTTTTTCTAATCATTTGATTTTCAAGTTATTTTATTCAAACTTGTATTGTCTTTCATATTTGTCTAACAAATAGACGTGTTCCCAAGTCTCTAAAACATGTCCAATAGTGGAAATTTTTTAAAAACAAGACACGTTTGGACATGTGTCCAATAGGTGTTAAAAAGTGTTTGATGAGTGTCAATATTCAACACGTCCAACACTACAAGCCACCTTCTTAGAAGTGTATGTGCTTCTTAGATGACGCCATATTGCTGAATTAGCGAGTTAAATTTTCCAAAAAAGGCACCAAACATTACATTGTGCCCATAGATCTGCACTTTCACATGAATATACATACACATAACTAGCTCAAGTAAGTTTACTCCTAACATGTTCTAGAACCATACTTTCATTTTCTTCAATCTTACCAAAGCGGACTAGTACGGTCCCATCCAAGGTTTTAAATAACCATAGCATAACGGTGGCGGCAACCGGAACCGTGAAATTTTTAATTCTTCGCACATCTTTAGGAAAACATACCGATACGCATATTTTTATTTCATAATCACATTTGGTGAGGTTCAAAATGATTTTTAGTATTTTTGTTTAGTTTTAAACATGTTCCATTGTATATATACTAATTTTTATATTAGTTTTAAGTCACTATTTTCCTATTGTTAGATTTATTTAATTTTCTTTGCTTTACTAATTAGACTATGGATAACTTCTAATTTGTTAAGAAAAAAAAAAATGAAGTATGTTTAATATTAAAAATAATAGTCTCATAAACATAAGTTCAAAATAAAAAAAGACTTAGAAAATATGAGGAAGAAGAACTCCGAAAATATGAGGAAGAAGGAATATATTTCTGTTATATTCAAAACTTCTTATTTTACAAGACCAAATGGCACTCCTTATATAGGAGATATTACAAACATCATTATAACTCATTATATGCCACTTACATATTATATATTACCACTATCTACCACTAAGAACTCCGAAAATATGAGGAAGAAGGAATATATTTCTGTTATATTCAAAACTTCTTATTTTACAAGACCACATGACACTCCTTATATAGGAAATATTACAAACATCATTATAACCCATTATATGCCACTTACATATTATATATTACCACTATCTACCACTATCATATTATATACATGCCACTATCTACCACCAACACCACTATCATATTCTATACATGCCACTATCTACCACCAACACCACTATCATATTCTATACATGCCACTATCTACCACCAACACCACTATCATATGTCACTATCTTATTATATGCATTAACACAAATTTCCAGCACTCCCCCTCAAGCTGGTTTGAAGATATCTTCCATAGCCAGCTTGCTAGTCAGCTTATCAAATTGCTTCTTGTGTAGTCCCTTCGTAAGCACATCAGCTAATTGTTCACCTGTTGGAAGGTAGGTCATACAGATTATGCCAGCATTGATTTTCTCCTTGATGAAATGTTTATCCACTTCTATATGCTTTGTGCGATCATGTAGAACTGGATTATGAGCTATAGATATAGCTGCTTTGTTGTCACAATAGACCTTCATAGGTGTCGGGTGAGAAAGCTTTAATTCTTCAAGAATTCTTTTAATCCACATTACTTCACAGATTCCATGGGCAACAGCTCTGAACTCTGCTTCTGCACTACTTCTAGCTACCACATTCTATTTTTTACTCCGCCATGTAACTAGGTTCCCACCTACAAAGGAGCAGTATCCGGATGTTGATCTCCTATCTGTAACACTTCCTGCCCAGTCTGCATCTGTATATACTTCAACTTGAAGATGTCCATGTTTCTTGAACAGTAAGCCTCTCCCCGGAGTTCCTTTCAAATATCTTAAGATCTTATAAACGGCCTCAAAGTGCTCTGCCCCTGGTGAGTGCATGAACTGACTTACCATGTTGACTGCAAAGGCAATATCAGGCCGCGTATGAGACAAGTAAATCAATTTCCCGACAAGTCGCTGATATTGTTCCCTCTCTTTGACTTCTTCAGCCTTAGCAGCTTGTAACTTCAAGTTAGGCTCGATCGGAGTCTCTACCATCTTACAACCAAGCATACCTGTTTCTCCAAGGAGATCAAGAACATATTTTCTCTGATTAACGAATATACCTTCCTTGGATCTTGCAAATTCCATCCCGAGGAAATACTTGAGGGCTCCCAGATCCTTAATGTGAAATTCTTTTGCGAGTTTCTCTTTGAGGGCTGCTAACTCTGCTTCATCATTACCAGTTAAAATGATGTCATCAACATAAATAATCAAAATTGCAATTTTACTGTTTTTTGAATGTTTATAAAATATTGTGTGATCTGCTTGACTCTGCGAGAAGCCACAACTGATAGCTGCCTTCCCAAAGCGTTCAAACCACGCTCTTGGTGATTGTTTGAGTCCGTATAATGACTTGTTCAATCTGCATACTCTGTCGCTTCCAAGTATCTGTTCAAATCCCGGCGGTAGGCTCATGAACACCTCCTCTTCAAGATCACCATTGAGAAATGCATTTTTAATGTCAAGTTGATGTAGAGGCCAATCTGAATTTACTGCAAGAGATAACAGTACTCTGATGGAATTTATTTTAGCAACAGGAGCAAACGTCTCCTGATAGTCGATCCCATAAGTTTGAGTGAAGCCTTTAGCCACCAGTCTCGCCTTGTATCTCTCAACGTTTCCATCTGCGTTACATTTTATCGTAAACACCCATTTACACCCAACTGTTTTCTTATCTTTGGGTAGATCAACTATCTCCCAAGTACCACTTCTCCTTAAAGCATTCATCTCCTCCATGACTGCTAATTTCCAATTCGGATCATCCAATGCTTCCTGTATATTCCTTGGAACAAACAAGTGTGAAATCCTAGATGTGAAAGCTCTATGGTTTTTAGACAGTCTTTGATAGGAGAGGTAATTTGCAATAGGATGTTTAATGCAATTTCGGACACCTTTTCTTATTGCTATAGGAACATCAAGGTCGGAAATAGAAGGAATAGGATTACCTAAAATTTCGATGCCAGAACTCGGGTGGACATTCGGGTCATTAGGATGGACATTCGGGTCATTATTCCTCAGATGAAATCGCTTCCTAGTATAAACCTGAAGCTCAGGATTTAGATCATTTTGTAGTACTTCTCCCCCTAAACAAGAATCTTCTTGACTAGGCACCATAGAACTTGGTTCTCCTAAGTGATCATTATCAGACAGATGTGGTTTTTGTGTAGGATAAATGACATTGGGGAGCGGGATAGAAATATCCCAAAAACGGTCTTCTACTCCACTTGTCTCCCCCTGAAGAGAAGTGTTGGGGAAATAGGATTTTGTTTCCACAAATGACACATCCATACTCACATGAAATTTCTTGGTTTGAGGATCGAAACACTTATACCCCTTTTTGTTTGAGGAATAACCCAAAAAAACACATTTTATAGCACGGGGGTCAAGTTTTGAACGAAATTGACTAGGAACATGAACATAGGCAGTACATCCAAAAACTTTGGCGGGTAAATCAGAAAACAACCTCGTGTCAGGAAAAAAGTTTTGAGACAATCGAAAGGTGTTTTGTATGTTAACACCTTTGTAGGCATCCTGTTTATCAAATAAGAGGCTGTTAAAATTGCTTCACCCCATAAATATTTAGGAACATGCATGTAAAATATTATAGCACGTGCTACTTCAAGTAGATGTTTATTTTTTCGTTCTGCAATGCCATTTTGTTGAGGGGTATCCCGACATGTAGATTGATGAAAAATCCCCTTTTTTTCCAAAAACTCACCCAACTGCTCATTGAAATATTTTGTTCCATTATCAGAATGTAAAATACCAATTTTGGTTTGAAATTGGTTTTCAATCATATTGTAAAAATTTGTGAATAAATTTTTCACGTCAGATTTTTTATTCATCAAATAAATCCAACATAAGCGGGTATGGTCATCAATAAATGTTACAAACCATCTTTTACCAGAAAGAGTAGTGATTTTAGAAGGGCCCCAAACATCACTATGAATCAAATAAAAAGGTTTGGAAGCCTGGTAAGGTTTTGGCAAATAAGTAGAGCGATGAAATTTTGCAAAAATGCAACTTTCACAATGAAAAGAAGAACAATCAATCCCTTTAAATAATTCTGGAAATAAATGTTTCAGATAAAGAAAACTAGGATGTCCTAGCCTATAGTGCCATAGCATTATTTTTTCTCGAACAGAGATTGAACTAGTACTATTAAAGCTCTGAGCTTTTTTATTACTAACAGGTACTTCATCAAAGTAGTAAAGACCTTCAAGCATCCTAGCACGCCCAATCATCATCCCCGAGTTCTGGTCCTGAAATTCACAATGGGATTCAAAAAATGTAACACGACAATTAGAATCCTTAGATAGTTTACTGACGGACAAAAGGTTACAGGCTAAGTTGGGGACGTGAAGAACAGCATTGAGATTAATTTTCTCAGTTAGTTTAATAAATCATTTTCCTGCAATAGGTGAAAAACTACCATCGGCTATTCTGATTTTGTCATGACCAGAACAAGGGAAATAGGTATTAAATAAATGGGAAAAACTAGTCATGTGATCGGAGGCACCGGAATCTATGATCAACGGAGAGAAGTTTAGGCAAGAGAAGGCTTTAGGATTTCTACCTGTTTGTGCCAACAAAACACTAGGAGTACCGGATGAGGAGTTGGATTTTATCAGCTTTAAGAGTTGATCAATCTGCTCTTTGTTGAAGGGACCTGAATCGGCTTCATTAGCGGTAGGAAAGCCACGATTCTTCTCTCCTTGTTTGCTGCTTTTCCAGTTGACAGGTTTGCCATGGATCTTCCAACACGTTTCGCGTGTATGGCGAGGCTTGTTGCAAAAATCACACCAGACCCGTGGCTTATCATCAAACCTGCGCTGGTAATTTGCAGCCTTGTTGGCCGCAGCATCGCTAATTAAAGCAGAAATTTCAATTGATTCACCAGTACCTTTTTTCTTAAGCATGACGCTCATTCGGCTCTCTTCCCTTCTGACTTCGGCAAATACTTCGCCAATGGATGGGAGAGGAGGTCTGCCAATAATTCTTCCTCGCACTTCATCGAACTCAATGTTGAGGCCGGCAAGAAACTTGTAAATACGGCTGTCTTCCACAGTTTTCTTGTGGTGGTTGCAGTCGTCAACCGATTTCCATTCGTATGTGTTGAAGATGTCAAGATCCTGCCACAACCTTTTCAACGAATTGAAATATTTGGTGACGGAATCATCTCCTTGACGAATCTCTCCCAACTTCAAAGTTAATTCAAAAACTTGAGATTGATTTCCTAGGTCAGAATACATCTGACTAACATTATCCCACAATTCTTGTGCAGTAGGATAGCACATGTAATTAGAGCTTATATCCTCCTCCATGGAATTGACCAACCATGTCATAACCATGGAGTTTTCAGCGTCCCAACTGTCGAACAGCGGATCATTAACAGCAGGAGTCTTCTTGTCACCAGTGATGTAACCGATCTTTCCTTGCCCACGGATATACATCCGGACAGATTGTGACCAGCGGAGAAAATTATCACCATTTAGGCGGATGGTGGTAATTTGGACAGAGTGAGAGTTGGACGTTTTCACCGGAATGGTAGCGGCAAGGGTTGAAGTGGTTTCGGACGTGACTTCCGACATGGCTATGACGGTTTTAGGGCTGCTGTGTTTTTTTGTAGCTCTGATACCAACTTAGAAAATATGAGGAAGAAGAACTCCAAAAATATGAGGAAGAAGGAATATATTTCTGTTATATTCAAAACTTCTTATTTTACAAGACCAAATGACACTCCTTATATAGGAGATATTACAAACATCATTATAACCCATTATATGCCACTTACATATTATATATTACCACTATCTACCACTATCATATTATATACATGCCACTATCTACCACCAACACCACTATCATATTCTATACATGTCACTATCTACCACCAACACCACTATCATATTCTATACATGCCACTATCTACCACCAACACCACTATCATATGCCACTATCTTATTATATGCATTAACATAAATTTCCAGCAAAAAGGCCAGTTACACAACGGTCCTTGTAGTTTGAGGGTTGTGTCACTTTAGTCCCTAACCTTTCAATTGTGATATATTTGACCCTGAATTCTGAATTTTGTTTCAAATAAGGGCAGACAAAATTGTCAATTTGATAAAATATAAACTAATTTAACAAAAATAAATGTGAATTTTATTTTTGAATTTTTAAAAATTATTTCTACCCACCAAGGATAAAATTATAAATCTTTTACATTTTTATTTTTTTACCAAATTAAGTATGTTTTTGAATGATGATCATGTAATGATTGGTTGCTTTTGTTGATTTTTTTAATGATTATCATGTAATAAATGACTAACAAATTTTTTTTTTATGGTTATCATGTAATGAAGTGTTATTAGGCTTTTATGTATAATCGATATGTTTAATATATGAAATGTTTTTAATTTTGAATTTTTTGATTTAATGGATTTGTTTAATAATGATATTAAAATTGTCGCCATGTTTGATTTTTGAAAAAACAGAAACTAATTAAACGAAAATAAATATAAAAAATTGTATTCCTACCCTCCCAAAAGATAAAATTATATAAAAATAATTTGTTTTTAATTTTTTTTCAAAAGTCAAACATGGTGACAGTTTTAATGTGATTATTAAACCAATCCATTAAATCAAAAAATCTAAAATTAAAAACATTTTATATTAAACATATCGATTACATATTAAAAGACTAATAATCGTTCATTACATGATAACCATTCAAAAATATCTGTTAACAAAAAATACAACCATCTATTCATGATAACCATAAAAAAAATATTAATAAAAATAACCAACCATTACATGATCATCATCCAAACACACTAAAAATTAATTTGGTAAAAAAATAAAAATGTAAAAGATTTATCCATTTTATATAATTTTATCTTTGGTGGGTAGAAATAATTTTTAAAAGTTGAAAAATAATTTTCACATTTATTTTTGTCAAACTAGTTTATATTTTATTAAATTGACAACTTTGCCCTTGAAATAGAGCAACAATGTCTCCAATTGTTCTTATTTGGAACAAGATTCAAAATTTAATGTCAAATACATCACAATTGAAAGATCAGGAATCAAAGTGACACAAGTCCTAAACTACAGAGACCGTTAGTGTAATTCATCCAATAAAAAATGTCAACATAAAAATGTAAAATTACATAACATGAAATCTTAAGTTTGTTCAATAAATTTAACGCAACAGAAATAAATATAAGTATATTCAAATATAATTAAGTGAAAAAATAATGAAATCTTGCAAAAACATGTATAAATAAGAGCTTTACTTAAGTTTTATGTAACTAGAAAATAAAAAGAGAAAATAACATTATATACAAAATTTATTAAAAAATATAAATAAAAGCATAATTGTCGTAACGTCCATAACGGTGTTGCAGCGACAATGTAATGAACATTACGACCTTTTCATTCACCATTACAGTTGTGAATTTATGTCACTGTTATAGCAACTGTAATACGTGGTGATAACCACCACAACTATTATGTAATGGTGTTGCAAAACGAATGCTGCTACTTTTTAAAACCTTGGTCCCATCTATGTGGCACCATACCTAGGAAAACCCCGACGGTTAACCAAATAACTGAAAATCACTAAAAACTCATGAAACCTAAATAACGATCACCTATGGGTCAACTCACTACCTCAATCAATTCTAGTTCAAGGAACCCTAACATACCTCTGGTAAGACTTTGCAACTACTCTAATCTCCCCCCAAATCATAAACACTTAGGTAGCATTTGTTTCATGGGATTGGACTACATGTCCAATAGATTTACTAGTCCACCATTTGGTTAGCAAAGTGAAGGTCGGACTAATAATCAAATAAACATCATTTTCAGTCAAATAGTCTAGGGACTATTTATTCTAGCCTCTAGGACTAACAATCCATTATATTGCAATCCCCCTTATCCAATCCGTCCAAACAAACATGCCTACTCTCCTAGTATGCCTAATTATACTTATTTGAAAACAACAAACCACACATGATACCACCAGTTAATTGAACAATAAAATAATTCTAAAATTCCAACAAATCACCTTTCCTCCACAAATCCTAACTCTATCATGACTTGGGGTAAAATGCCACCTCCAACAATCATTCTTCAAATATGTCCATTCAAGTTCCCCAACTACATTACCAACTCCAATGGATTCCTTCCCACTAATAGAGATTATTAGCTAAAGATCACGTAATTGAAACCTCCTATATTGGTTCAATATCTCCAAAATTGTCTTTTCCTCCAAGCATTAAGTTTCATAGCTCCACTTCTAATTTAAACAATTTTCCAGTTCTCAAATCACCTCAAATCTCCCACTGAGTCCCATTCAGACTCTAGAGTTTCAAAAATTCTTAAATGTCCTCGCAATCCCTTAATTATCCATGTAGCATGCCGCTTGTGAAACAAGACATCACCAAAATAGCCCTTCATGCATGTCATCAAAAGGTGCCAAGTACCATGCTTCTTAAACAAAGTGGGTTCAGGTATTAACTCAACATGAAGTGAACTAACTTGCACACTATGAAGCACGAGTACCCCAAAAATGGTGTCGTACGGGTACCGGGTGCGGGTGCCGGTATGCGTACCGGTACAACGGTACACATACCGGGTATGCCCTTTTACCCATAAGTCATGGTTTGCTCTATTTTGTATCCTGTTTTAGACAATCAAAAAAAAAAAGAAAAAATTATATAACTTTTTAGACAAGTTCTTTTTTCAGTTTTGATATTGAAACTTTGATTTGTATATTAGATTTTGTTAGAATTTCACTATCACCTACTTCACCCACTTAAACCTACTCCACTAAACCTAACCCACTACACCACTACCACCTCACCTACTCCACTAAACCTAACCCACTACACCACTACCACCTCCACTTCACCTACTCTTCACCTACTACACACTCACCCTCTTCTATATATAGGAATCATGAATCATTGTAATAGATATCAAAACATCAATCAATAATACATACATTTTAACATGGTATCAGAGCAAGGTTGAGAATTTAGTGATTCCGCTTCACCGGCGGACAGCAGCCTCGCCTTGGCCGTCCGCCGGACAAACCCACAATTTCTAATTCTCTCTCTCCTTCCTCAACAAACTGATTCGTCACCCAACCCGTGAAGCAACGGTCCAGATTCATCCAAAACCCATCTCAGTCTACGTTTCAAGCCTCATCTGAAAGCCTCTGCGTCTGCACTATACTATAGCATTTGCATTTGCTCTCTCAGTCACTTCTTTCAATACAATGTCAGATCTTGAGGCCCCACTACGCCCCAAGAGGAAGAAGATTTGGGTGGACTATTTTGTCCAGTTCCGATGGATTTTGGTTATCTTTGTTGTCCTCCCTATCTCCTTCACATTGTACTTCATGACATATCTTGGGGACGCCAGATCTGAGTGCAAGTCCTTCAAGCAGCGTCAGAAGGAACATGATGAAAATGTCAAGAAAGTAGTGAAACGCCTCAAACAGAGGAATCCATCCAAGGACGGCCTTGTCTGCACAGCTCGGAAACCCTGGATTGCTGTTGGAATGCGCAATGTGGACTACAAGCGCGCTCGGCATTTTGAGGTTGATCTCTCTGCATTCCGAAATATCCTCGAAATCGATAGAGAGAGAATGATTGCCCGAGTTGAGCCTCTGGTCAACATGGGGCAGATAACCAGGGTTACTGTCCCGATGAATCTTGCCCTTGCAGTTGTTGCTGAACTTGATGATCTGACTGTTGGTGGCCTCATCAATGGCTACGGTATTGAAGGAAGTTCCCATATCTATGGCCTGTTTGCTGATACGGTTGTGGCCTATGAGATTGTTTTAGCTGATGGGCAGGTTGTTAGAGCTACAAAGGACAATGAATATTGTGATCTTTTCTATGCTATCCCGTGGTCTCAGGGAACACTGGGGCTTCTTGTTTCTGCTGAGATCAAGCTTATTCCAATTCAGAAAGAATTTGCAAGAAGGCCTAAAGCTGAAATTCCTGATGTGAATCTTCACGAGTGGTGGGCTTTCACAAGAACATGCTTTTTTCTCTCTCCCACTTTTCTTTTTCCACCACCCACACCACACCATCCCTTTCTTTTCTTTTCTTTATTCTCCACTCACAAAACATTATCATCACCTTTTGCACCTCACCCGTTGCTCCACTTTCTTTCTTTTCTTTTATTTTCTTTATTTATTTATTTATTTTATTATTAAAAAAAAAAAAAAAAAAAAAAAAAAAACACGGAGGAAGAAGACGAACTGCAAACTCATTTTATTCATATCGGGCCTCACCCCGATCACCATTTTACACAAAAAAAAAAAAAAAAAAAAAAAAATACAAACAAAACAACCACACCCACAGTGGGATTTTTCTTTTCCTTCTCTATTCTACTGCAGGTCTCTTCTTCTTACTTTTATCTTGGGCGTCCCGTGCCAGTCCGGTCTCCGTGTTTCCTTGTCCACCGAGCACGTTCATGCCCCCATACTCCTCCACTGCAGCATATGGAGGACCTCCAAATCGGAACATAACGGTGGCCTTCCGCTTCAGCTCCTTGTTTTCTGCCCTTAGCACGCTTATCTCTGCTCGCGCATCCTTATACATGCGTTGGAGCAGAGCCAGCTGGGAGTTTAACTGCTGCACCTCATTTGCCCTACTCTGCAGCCGGTTCGACAAGTTTGTGACCGCCGTCATGCTTTCCACACATGCCTTCAACGTATACTGATTGGCCTCCACATCCGACAGCACTGCCATTCTTTGCTCCACAGATCGCATCGGAAAGTTCAACGGAGCAAACTCCGGGGCACTTGGTTGAGGTTCCAGTGCCACCGCTCCAGTAATCTCTCTTGTTGACTCGTTGAGGTCGGGAAAGAGGGTGAGCAGACCGCGGGAAGACGAAGCCATTTTCTGGGCAACCAAGTGTTACAGACTATTTTCTGGGCAACAGAGTATTACAGACTATCTCTCCCCGCAAACGGAACTATCTTTCTCAGCAACACGAAGGATTTTTCAGAGGTTTCTCTCAGTTTTTCTCTGCCTCAGCCTCTGCCTTCGTCTTGGTTAAATAGCCGAGGCAGCCACGCGCATCGCGCGCCTCTTGACGCCCGACAAACTGGCACGCCTTTTCATGGCACATCCTTTGATAAAGTGGGCGCGCCTTTTGAGGGCGCGACTTTTGAGGGCTCACTATATATATCCATATATATCTATATTTGGGCAGCCTATATACACCATCATACAGTGTATTTTTTATGGGTCCGACAAGACTCTGTAAACTGTCCCGACATTGATTCCGCTGTAAACTGTCCCGACATTGATTCCGGTTAGCTCCTTTATGGGTCCGACAAGACTCTGTAAACTGTCCCGACATTGATTCCGGTTAGCTCCTTTATGGGTCCGGCAAGACTCTGTAAACTGTCCCGACATAGATTCCGGTTAGTTTCTACAAGGGTCCGACAAGACTCCGTAAACTGTCTTCTACAACGGTCCGACATGACCCCATAAACTGTCTTCTACAACGGTCCGACATGACCCCATAAACTGTCTTCTACAACGGTCCGACATGACCCCATAAACTGTCTTCTACAACGGTCCGACATGACCCCATAAACTGTCTTCTACAACGGTCCGACACCACCATCCAGTGTCCTCTACACCGTTATGACACCCCCATACAGTGTCCTCTACAACGTTATGACACCACCATCCAGTGTCTTCACCAATGGTCTGACACGACCATACAGTGTCTCCTATCCTTTATTATTTTTATGTATTTTCCTGTTTTGTTCCTCTCTCCAAACTCAAGTTGGTTAGTTTCTATCCTCCTTGAGTTTGCGGGGGGCTGTTAGAATTTCACTATCACCTACTTCACCCACTTAAACCTACTCCACTAAACCTAACCCACTACACCACTACCACCTCACCTACTCCACTAAACCTAACCCACTACACCACTACCACCTCCACTTCACCTACTCTTCACCTACTACACACTCACCCTCTTCTATATATAGGAATCATGAATCATTGTAATAGATATCAAAACATCAATCAATAATACATACATTTTAACAGATTTTTAGCTATAAATTTAATAAAAAAAAATATTCGACGTACCCCAACCGTACCCGTATTTTATTTTTTTAAGAATTTGCGAATTTGCCGTATCGGCATACACGTATTGTACCCGCACCCGCACCCCGTGCTTCAAAGCCTGCACCAAAGGTAGGACGAAAGATGCTTCTCGAACGCAAAGATCATTCCACACCCATGGAACCTCAACTTCATGAATCTCCTTCATAACTACCTTTGGAGTCTAGAAAAGAGATTAACGGTTGGGTTGCAACCACTTCTTCCATGGAAAGCAATGTAAGAGTAAAGCCAATATCACCCCCACCATCTACAAGAAAAGCACCATCATTGTCATGTACTTCATCTCCAATATCCTCTCCCCCCATCCACAAGATGTTGATTGTCATCATCATAAGAATAAAAGATTGAAACATCATCAAACCTATGAACGCCAACTCAACAAATTGGTTCCTCTTCATACCCATAATCAACTTCTTCATCAAATCGAATTCGATAATCCTTAGAACCATTTCTACCTTCAAAAAGAAGTTGCAACCATTGCACTCTCCCAATTAAGGTAGAAACTTGGTTACTCAACTCTTCAATCTCATTCATTCGATTTTGGTTTATCATTGGTTTTTCCAATTGAGGCCTCGTTTGGCAAGAGGCTATTTTAGCCAATTAGCCAAAAAGTTACTAAATTAGCCAAAAAGCCAACAACCCATACCAAAAAGTCAAAGATTCTCTTTTCTCTCTACTTTTTGCACATCTTTTCGTAATTAGCCAAAAAGTCATCCCAAGCATACAAGTTTTTTTTACCTACCTTTTTAGCCAAATAGCCAAAAAGTTACTAAATTAGCCTGTTCCCAAACGAGGCCTGAGGATTCATTTTTTTTTTTTTTTTTGACAAATAAGCGAACTTTATTAGAAAAGCATAAGGCAATGCAACGAATACAAAAAAGAAACAACCCACAAAAGGGCCAACAAAACTAACTAAGCAAATCCTCCACAAAATCTACAAAAACCAAAATATCGGGATCAACTGAACCCACAACCCAATTATGCAATACCAACAAAAGCCTACTCTCTAACCAAGGAACTAACTGACGTGCGTTGTGGAAAACACGCCTATTGCACTAAATCAACCAAATCAAACAATGGGAAGCAAGAGACCAAGCCTTTCGATGCCTCTTCCCAGCCTTGGCCCCACCCCAATTCTGAAGAATGCCCAACACATACCCTAGTTGCACCCAAACGATACCAAACAAAGCAACAATCAAGCTCCACAACCGATATGCAACCGGACAATGAACAAGCAAGCGATCAACCGTCTCCGCATCCCCACAACACAAACAACACCAATTTACCAAAATATGCCAATTGAGGATTCATATCCGCATTCTCTCCTGAATTCATAGAAAATGCTCTACCACAGCTACCTCTTCGATCTCATCCCCAATTGCCCGTAGTGCAAGAAACTAAAGCAGTAGAGGACACACATGGAATAAGGACAATAAGGAACTTGTGATGTACAGTATTTAGATCACAGCCAATTGGGACAATTGAACCAGCGGACATGATTGTGACACTATTGAAACAACGAAACCGAAGCTAACAGCATTCTACTGGACTCAAACCAGAAATCAAAGTCAGAATTCAAGAACTGAGAAGCCACTTGAAGATTGCAAAGTCGATTCAAAAGTTGTAACCAAGTTGCAAAATCAGTTCACCATTTTGTTTTCCAAACTTTGAACAAGTTATACTTACAGTTAGGGTTCGCATTGTTTTCTGACAATCATAGAATCAGATTTGAAAGCAAAATAATCGAAGCGATAGAATTGCACAACCGAATATGAAATCAGAGGTCAAATCTAGAATCAGAGACATGCGACATTGAGATCAATTCGCAATAGGCTGCGAACTATAACTTGAACTCAGATTCGCAAAGTCAGATCAACAGTCAAAAAACTCGTTGGAAGTAGAATCCAAGTTGTGGAGGAGAAGCACAAATCGCAATCGAGTCTGAAAACAGCTCGAAGTCGAATTCAGGTGTCTCAAATTGTACACTTCACATAGTGCTTTGACACATGAAAAATGAAACTTGGAGGTTCGATCCTCACTCACGTGTCACGACCCTATCTCGCTTGAAAGGCTCGTCATTTTAAGTCGATTGCTATTAGGGTGTCACATGGTTACAAAATTCCATTAGTGATGCATCCCTTGAGCCTATGGTTTCAGTGGACAACGAACATTTCGAGCCTAAGGTTGAAACATCGCTGGAGAAACAACCTATTGCAATGGTAACTATGCAAGATGATGCTCTAGTCACTGATTCTATTGTGGATGAGATTACTGGTGAGTATGAAATATCCTCTATTCCCAAGCCAGTTGATCTTGTTTCTTTGTCTTATGTGGAGACCCCCTTGATGCTAATGTTGATCATTTTGCTTCATAGTTAGTTGACTCTTTGTCTTCGCCTGATAATGAGAGTTCAACAGACATTATTGTTAATCATACATCTTTTGAGTTTGTTAATCCTATGCCTTCACTTGATTTTAACAGTTCTCTTAAGAATGTTCTAGCTTCTTTTTGTGATCATAGCATTATTGTCATTCCTGTGCATCACGATTCTTCTTCCTCCAAATAATTCACATTAACATTTAATGGAGATATTTATGCAATTCTTGAATATGGACCTAGTGCATGTTTTACTGATTTACCATTAAATTTAAATATTGGTCCAAATTTTTATGTGGAAGATATGATAATTGATCAAGGCATCCTGAAACCGCCAATCGTGCCTGTTGATTTGTTAACAGGAGCCAATTCTTTCCTACTACTAGCTTGTAGTCGCAACATTGCCCTCTTCCATGGAGCTTTTTCACTATCACCTTGTGGTGGTTGCACTTCATCAATCACATGCAATATTGGTTGAAGAACTGTTTTGCCAGCACAAGCTTCATCTCATGGAGTACCTTTATCTTCACAACTCTCCGGAGGAGAGTTTCTTATAATCGGGGAAATGATGGGGATCGAAAAGGCATTAGATGACAATAATTTGAAGAATTATTGAATTTTATCATTAACAAGAATTTTGATTTAATAAGATTTTATGGCTTTATTTCCATATTAGTTTTTGAAGCTATTTACCTATATATATGGGATTGTGTGAAGGAACTTTTACCTTTGAATGAATAATAATTGATTGAAAGAATTTTAAAACAACATTAATAATTGATTGCACCGTTTGTGTTTTTGGTTCTACACCAATGAGAGAGCTTAATCACAAATATTAGCTCCTTTAACTATATATTAATTTTACAAAGACATAAATACCCTTAACAGAATCCTTTGCAAGGTTAATATGTCAACGATTGTTAAACATATTGCATAAAATAAGTGGTTTCCAAGTTTAATTTAAAGAAGACTTTATGCTAAGGTGGACTGGAAGTTCTCTGAAGATTTGCTGGGAAGGAAAGAGTTTGGAAGTTCTTTGACCATATGTTCTTCTTTAACCGATAATATCCCATACTAAAAACTACTTGGCAGCTTATATCCTTTTTTCAAATGACCAATTACTTTCAAACGGTTTTGCCCTTGAATTTAAGGTTCAGCAATGCAAGTGGCGCAAAGCTATGAGTGGCATTTATTTTGAAACTTTAAAATATCATAAGTTTAGATCTACACATCCATGTTGAATTAAAATATTTAATAATTTTGGAACCTATTTGTAGATCTATCAAATAAGATCCATATTTAAAATGAAATTATTATGTAAAAAAAAAAATAGTAATAATAATAATAATAATAATAATAATAATAATTGAGAAATTTTCTCAATTTCGAAATTATGAAATTTCTAAGTTGAAAACAGAAAAAATTTCTCACAACGGTGATGGTCCTTGAGCCCACGCTGTAGTGCGCAATGCGCATGGGTCAGCTTTAATACCAAAGTAATAACTACAGGAACTCACCCAAAAGGGCTAGCCAAGGGATGTCATTTAAGTTCATTGTTCCTAGTTAAATACCCAAGCTCACCACTGCAAACTCCTGATGTGGGACGGGGTCATTACAAAAACTGCAAAGTTTCTCAGTTTCAAAGACGATTCAAAAAAATTCTCAATTTCAAAAAAAAGAAAAAGAAAAAAAACCTCAAAACTAGTAATTTCTTCCACTTTGTAACAGCCAAGGATGAAGAGAGAACCTGATGTGCTTAAATTTTGTATAAATTTTCTCTATAACCTATTTATGTAGTCACACTTAGGATCAACCACCATGTTGTGCTGAAACCGTCTATTTGAAAATTCCTTTTCTTCTGATTATTGCTCATCTTCTCTCTTTCTCCCCTCTATTTGAGGTGGTTCGTGAGGTTATAATTACAGAAGCCACCATGCATCATGTCAAATCGAAGATGCACGCTTGGCATGTTGGTGCTTTGGCAACAATGAGAGCTTTCTGAGGAGGAGATAACAATCCAAGAAGATAACTTTCTATAATAGATGCCCAAGACCATGGTAGTGTTTGGTTTTTCTATCCACAAAAAAATAAATAAATAATTTTTCTTGGAGGCTGTACCGTTCAGATTTGGTATATATTGTTTTTGTGTGTTTATGTATTGGGGTTGCTACAGCAGACTTTGGAAGGTGATTTTTTTTTTTTTGATAAATAATGATTTATTAAGAAAGCATCAAGGAGATGCCGAACAAATACAAAAAACGAACCCTCAAATAGGGACCTAACCAACTAAATCATTCACAAAGTCTAAAACAGCAAATAAATTAGGATCTACCCATCCCGACACTCAACTGTACAAAATACCACAAAAACGAGACTATAGCTGAACAATCGACTGAGCCCTTCCTTGGAAAACCCGACGATTCCACTCTAACCAAAGCAGCCACATCAAACACAAAGGAGCTAACGCCCAGGCTCTCCTCTGGTGCTTCCCAACTCGACTACCCCCCCAACACCGAAGCACATCCAGAACTTGCTTTGGTTGCACCCACACCATGCCAAATAAAGAAAAAACAAGCGCCCACAGACAAGAAGCAAGCGGACAGTGAATAATTAAATGATCCATTGTCTCTGCATCCGCACAATACATGCAACACCAATTCACCAAAATGTGATGCTGACGAATCAGATTATCAATAGTCAATAACCTACCAAATGCTACCGTCCACACAAACAAAGCCACTTTCGACGGAACACTAGAAACCCACACATGACGCGAAGGGAAAGACCTCCCACCATCGCCACACAAAGTCCCATAAAATGACGAGACGGAAAAAACACCTTTCGCACAAGGAGCTCGTCGAACCAAAACATCCTCCTCACGGCCAAGCCGAACCCCATACAAAAATGCCAACAAATCCACCAACTGTCCAAGCTCCCAATCCTGAGTCTGCGGACGAAGCACTACATCCCAAACCAACGCCTCACCTCCACCACCCAAATATGAAGCCACCATCACATTAGGATCCATAGCCCCACCCACCCACCTTATGGGACTTTGTGTGGCGAATATCCTCAGCCCCACCCACCTTAGGAATCAAAACAATAAAAGTCGCATTGAAACTCTCCTCAAAGTAGCCTGTCTGATAAAATTGCCCCATAACCGCCATGGCATCCCCCTTAACAACTTCCCAACAATGCTGGAAAAAGGCCATAATGAAACCATCTGGCCCCGGAACCTTATCTCCACTCATCCCCTTCAAAGCACCCACTACCTCCTCAAGCATGGTTGCTCCAACCCCTCAAGATTTGAGAGCCCACTAAACACCACTCCATCAACCCCCGGGCGCTATCCCTCTACTAGACGCCTAAACAAAAGCTCATAAAAACCAACAATCCCCTCCCGAACCTCCTCATCCGTTAGCTCCACCCCATCCACCTTAATCTTCCCAATCTGATTCACTCTCTGATGGGCATTTGCCATCCGATGAAAAAACTTGTATTGCGATCCCCTGCCTTCAACCACAAATACCTCGATTTCTGTCTAAAACTAACCTCCTCCATCTGAGCAATCCGAACATAATCAGCCCGCATGAGCTCCTTATGAACCACCTCCTCATCAGACAAACCCACATCAGTTTCCACATAATCCAATACCTACAATTGAGCCAACGCCTCCTCCTTCTGCCCATCCAAATGACCAAAAACCTCCTTATTCCATTGTTTCAAATCCGCCTTCAGCATTTTTAACTTCAGAGCCAGCCTATGGCTTGGAGATCCAAACACAACATAACTTGCCCACCATTGCCTTACCTTATTTGCAAACCCATCAAAACGAAGCCACATATTCTCAAGACGAAACGGCAAAGGGCCTCTCCAAATACCCCTACCATCCAACAGAATAGGCCAATGGTCAGGCACCAGCCTAGACAGACGCCGCTGAACTGCCCCTGAAAATCAATCCGAGAAAAAACGCGACCCCGAGACCACGTGTAATCCCCCCCTATAAAGGAAAATCCAACAAACGCAGCTCATCAATCAAATCCGAAAAAACTCGCATGATACCCGTCAAACGACCCCCTCCCGACCTTTCCGTCGGCCACCGCACCATATTGAAGTCGCCGCCCACACACCATGACAACGCCTAGCGAAAAGAAACACTCTCTAACTCCTCTAGAAACAGCCGCCGCTCCACAAATTGAGCAAGTCCATACACCCCTGTGAACACCCATTAAAAACCATCCTCCACACATCTAATTTTCTAGGGGAAGCCATACAAGTTTTTCTCTGGAAGCTAATTTTTGGAAGAGGAAATATTGTTGGTCTAGAAAATTGGAGCTCTTGATCATCCAAAGAGCTGAGGCCATTACAAATGAATAGTGCATAAATGTTGTCGAATGATTACTTATATTTGGTGATGGCAAGTAGCTGTCTTTGGCTTGGGGAAGTCCAAAGGGTTTTTTTTAGTCTTTCTCATGTCTACATTTATGAGGTGTGTTGTAGCTTTGGGAGAGCAAAAAGCAATGCATGGTGTATCTATACAAGGGATGTGATGTGGTTTAGTGTGTAAGATAGTGAAGTGATATACAGAGAGTGATATACATGGGTTAAAGGGAATACACAGAGTGGGCTTTGTACGGGAGGTAAAAAATAGTGTGTATTGTGTGATAAGAGTGGGTATCCTTTGTAACCCCAAGGAGTTGGCCTGGTGCCAAGGCCTTAGGTCTTGGGGGTGTGCTCCCTCCAAGATTCAGGGTTTGAAACTTCTTGGATGCTAACAATTCCTTGAGGCCATCAGACTAGGGGACAACCCTTGAATTAACCGTGGTGCACTTGCAAGAAACTCCTTGTCGAGGGCCTGTGTACCCCTGGGGATTAGTCAGGCTTTGATCTGGACACCCGAGTGCCAATCAAAAAAAAAAAAAACAGTGGGTATCCTTTGTGGGAGTGAGGCTGAGAGCAATAACAGTGAGGGAGGTGTGGGAAAAAACCAAGGTGTCTCACCATTGTAATTTTCTACTATTAGTGGATTGCTTTTCACTCACCGTGAACATAGGCATTTTGTCGAACCATGTAAAATCTATGTTCTTATTTTCTTGTGACTATTTTATTTGCTTCCATTGCTTGGGTGAAATTTATTCCTAAGAACTTATATCAAGGCGAGGTTATGAGGGAAAATATGATGGAGAAGTGGCAAGCGAAAAAGGGCCAATAGAACCAACTAATTATATTTGAGGAATAACACACGTAGGGAGGTTATCACCAAAAGTGATCCGGCGGAGCTTTGGCCGAAGTTGAAGAGTAGGTACCAGTCAAAGTCACTTACAAATCGGTTATTCTTGAAAAAAACAACTGTACGCCCTTCAAATGAGGGAAGGTGCGAATTTTATAAAGCATCTTGATGAGTTCAACTAAACTTTGACAAAGTTGGATATTATCAGTGCAAAAATCCAAGAAGAGGATTAGGCAATTCTCTGGTTGGTATCTTTCCATCATCAAATGAGCATTTGAGCACCACGTTGATGTACAGGAAGGACAATCTTGAGCTTGATGAGGTGGTCATGGCTCTCATATCCCATGAGACTGATGAAGAGAGAAAGCGAGAAAAGTTCAAGTGAAAGGGTTTTGGTGTCATCAGATGATGGTCCGGCTAGAGGGAGAACAATGGAAAAGCATGGTGGAGCCAAGCAGTCATGGAGACGTTCACAATCAAGGGGCCGCTCACAATCAAGGGGTTACATGAAAAGTACTATTATTGTGACAAGGAGGGTCATGTGGTCAAGTTTCTTGGAAACTCAAGGAGGAAAAGGAGAAGGAAAAGTCTTTGAACTCTACCGCAGTGGTGGATTCCAACCAAAATGAAGATGAGTTGTATGCGGTTTTCCCAAATTCAAGTACGAAAAATTCAGATTGGATACTTGATTCTGGATGTCCTTTTCATGTGTGCAACCCAAAAGTTTTTACTTCTTATCAAGCATGCAATGCTAACACTACTAGGATGGCTAACAATACATTGAACAAGGTTGTTATTGGCACGGTTCAATTTCGCTTGCTTGATGTAAGAGTTGTGACCTTAACCGAGGTTAGGCATGTGCCCGGTTTAAGAAAACATTTAATATCTCTCAGTATATTGGATTCTAATGGTTGCAAGTTTTCATCAAGAGTTGGAGCCCTTGGTATTTGTAAGGAAGTAGAACGGTGTTGGAAGGAAAAAATGTTTGGAAATCTTTATTTTCTTGAAGGGGTTGTTATGACACAAGGTATTACCATCAAGGTTGTTAAAATCGGGGTTCTATGTAGGATCGTTGGAAGGGACCTATGGCTTGGATCGTAGAATCAGATTGAAGATCGTAAGATTCTCTTTTAATGTAAAATAAAATGACAAATTATCTACAATGGCAATGTATGTTAAATAATTGTAAAATCATTAAAGAAAAATGATTAATTTCATATAATACATCTTCTATGTTATCATAAATTAGAAGAGATGCTTGTAAAAAGAATTTATAGTCAAATTTCTTATATAGATATACATAAATACATACATATATAAGAAATAAATGATAGGATTTTTTTTTGGTAAGATCGGGGTCATAGTAAAATCAGGATCGTAGTGCGATTCTACACGATTTTATGACTAGGATCGTAGTCACTTTTAAGATCCTACTAAATTTAAAATCCTAGTTTGATCTGAATCGTTTAGCCCAACTAGAGTCGTAGATCCGGATTGGGATTTTGATAATCATGACTGCCGTCAAACACCAAGCAAACAAGCAAGTTATACAAAGGCGGATGGGTATACAAGTGTGAAGTCAAGAAAACTACAAAAATGGTAGGAAGCAACCAATTATTCACAAGGAATTTTCGGGCAAAAAATAGGAAAATTTGAGGAAGTGTCCATCAAGAAAATGGTCTCATTTGCAAAGAACTTGGTTACTGTTTTTGAATTAGCACCCGAATGAGGTGGTGCAAACACAATAATTTTTCTCATGGACAGAAGGGGTGATTGTTGGGTTGTTCTATCCATAGAAAAATAAATAAATAGTTTTTCTTGGAGGTTTGTACAGTTCAAATTTGGTATATATTGTTTTTGTGTGTGTGTATTGGGCCGGCTACAGCAGACTTCGGAAGGTGAATTGTATACATATTTTTCTTAGGAAAGCCATACATGTTTTTCTCTGGAAGCTAATTTTTGGAAGAAGAAATATTGTTAGTCTTGAAAATTGGAGCACTTGATCATCCAAAGAGCTGAGAACATGAAAAGTGAACAGTGCATAAATACGTGTCAAATGATTACCTATATTTGGTGAGGACAAGTAGCTGTCTTTGGCTTGGGGAAGTTGGTCTATCTCATGTCTAGATTTATGAGGTGTGTTGTAGCTTTGGGAGATCAAAAAGCAGTGTATGGTGTATCTATAAAAGGGATGTGATGTGGCTTAGTATGTAAGAGAGTGAAGTGATACACAGAGAGTAATATATACTGGTCAAAGGGAATACACAATGGGTTTCATACATGAGGAACAAAATAGTGTGTATTGTGTGATGACAATGTGTATCCTTTGTGGTGGTGTGAGGTTGAGAGCAATAACCCGAGAGGGGGGGGGGGGGACACCAAGGAGTTGTATTTGTCTCACCATTGTAATTTTCTACTATTAGTGGATTGCTTCTCACTCACCGTGATCGTAGGTAATTTGCTTAACCACGTAAAATCTTTGTTCTTATTTTCTTGTGACCATTTTATATTTTATTTGCTTCCATTGTTTGGATGGGATTTATTCTCGACAACAGGTAGAACACCTTCATGCTACAGGGAGTCTCGTATGACTCTGATTTTTAGTGATAGGTATTTAAAGTTTTTTGACTCGGTGTGAGATTTCACGCATTAAAAAACATTAAGCGGGGCTTAATGTCATATAAGTACATAAAATGGACCTCCAACGAAAGATAATAAGAAGTATTGTCTAGTACATGCTAATCGTAATCCTAACTTAAGGTGAAGTAGTCTCTATTATAAGTCATTTTTGTCTTGTTAACCTCCCCACCACTGGATTCCAAAAATTCTAGACCCCCTGGGTTTCCCGAGATAGTTTTCTAGAGGCTAAGCAATAAGACTACAACTCGTACAATTACAGCATGCCCATATCTATGTTTGGTACAATAGATAAGATCAAAACGAAATTTCTTAGCACCCATTGGTGAGGATAGGAAACAACAGCTAAGCCAATTGGGATGATGTGTGTTCCTAGACAAAATGTTGTGTGCCCTATGATCTTAATAAAGTCCCGTTTGTAGCAAAAGAGTTTAGATCTTGTTCGGTCTGAATGAAAAGAGGACACTCTAGTCTCCCTAAAAAACGTAAAATAACCCACCCTTCCTTCCACCTCTGACGCTATATCAGAGCATACACAAAGAAATGTATCAAGTATTTCCATATTCCAATGTACAAGCAAAATGTTCCAATAAAACAATTTTCTGACATTTACTTAATTCGCACTTCCTAACAAGACTGAAACAGATTATATGAACATCAAATCAAACCATTAATATGCACAGAGACTGGACGTTCCAATACCCAATCAAACACGGGTAACTCTGCTTCAATTTCTCCAAGCCCAATTGTTTAGTTAGATAGCATTTAGAAATCTCTAATTTACCTATAGATAAAAACACATATATGTATGCATACAGGTAATATAGAATTGATATATATATATATATATACATTATATATAGATAGAGAGAGAGAGAGAGAGAGAGAGAGAGAGAGAGAGAGACTTACAGAGCTAATGTAGTCAATAAGAGCGGCGTTAGCTTCACCATCCTTTGGAGGGGCGTCAATTTGCACTCCTAATGCCTCGTCGCTGAAATCTGAATTTATAGGAAACCTTCAAAAACCTTATTTTGTATTTATATGTACATTATACATATGGAGAGAGAGAGTGAGAGAGAGAGAGAGAGAACCAGTGATGGTGGCGAGTTTGGAGCCGGGCTTGGCGTGGATGGTGATGGCGACGGAAGAAGGAGGAAGAAAACGAAGGCATGACGGGATTTTGGGGTTTACAGAGGCGGCATGCTGATGAGACTGAGTCGTCTCGGCCGGGTTACACTTAGCTTTGCCTTTCTTTGTCGGAGCCATACGTTTCTTCTCCTCCTGTCATTAACCCAAGGACTAAAAACGGGCTCTACAAACACCTCAAGCTCCAAATCCCAGAGATCCGAATTGCCTTAATTTTTATTTTTTATTTTTTATTTTTTTAATTATAAAATAAACAAAAATCTAAAAACATATAGACTCATTACGTGGATCGAGTTGGTGGAAAAGCATATCATCCGCAATTCGTTTAAATTTAGGTAGATTGTAAAATGGGGAATTTTTTTCAAGTTCCTTGGTATTAAGATTTTATAGCATAAAGGACCCTCAATATTTTCATGATGTCTAAGGTCCCTTAACATCAATCCAGAGAAAATTCAATCCAGAGAAAATTCGATCCAGAGAATTTCTCTGGACAAATCACAGAGAAAATTCCAAATTTCTCTGGACCATCATAGAGAAAATTCTAAATTTCTCTGGACCATCACAGAGAAAATTTCAAATTTCTCTAGACAACAATGAGGACTAGTGCTCTGCTTCAGAGAAAATTGGGTTGGTCCAGAGAAATTCTCTGATTTCCAAAGCAATTGATTCAGAGCATTCTCACGAGCCTTCTTCGGATTCTGAACTTGTTAAGCACCTCAAAGGCATCATCAAGGTCTACAATTATATATATATATATATATATTTTTAACCTTGCTTCCACTTTGTCCTCGTCTGGTTTTGGATTTGCTGTTGCTGTCGTAATGTCGATTCAGTGTTTGCGGAAATATATGTGTATGTGTGTCCATGAAAGCGAGTGTTTTGCTTTAGATTTTAATATGCACGTCTTTGTTTATAGAAATTTTAAGAAAAGAGAATGGCCAATTCAATTTCCATAAAAGTCCCAAAATGTTTAAATAGTTTCTTGTTGCAACTTATATATTTATTTTTTTATTTTGAATAAGCTGGGAAGTTGAAGTCATGATTGGCAGTGGTATATGCTTAGTTTTGTGGTGGGCCAATCTCGGTTGCTGAGTGCATGGAGGAAGTTTTGACAAATCCTTTCTGTATCACCACCATTGAAGCTATATATATATATATATATTTGTGTATGTATTCTAGAGAGAGAGAGAGAGAAAAGTGGGAAGTTGAGGTTTGATTTCAGTCAAATTTCTCTGTGATATATGGGTGTGGGAGTTGAGGGACCTTAGACATCATAAAATAATATTGTGGATCTCTTCCATTATGAAAAGTGGGAGAGGGACCCTAGACCAATTTTCCCTTGAAAAAAATTAATTCGTATCCATCTATTGATTTGACAGATTTGGATTGAATAGATCATGCAAGTTGATAGATGGATACAATTGGTTCGGTGATTTAGACTTTACAAATTTTAGGTATTTTTAAATTATAATTTATAACTTTTACAATCTCCAATAACTACTTATCTAAAAATATATGTATTATTTGTCTATAATAAATCATGACACTACACATGCATTTTTTAAGGTATTATTTTTTAATTTTTTATAAAAGTATATATTTTATTATAGGTTGTTACTTGACAGCAATTTCTTAATTTTTTTTTAAAATTTTATCTACGGACAGATTGGATTCATACGAGTATGAGGTAGTTGATCCACCATTCAAATTGTTTAAATAAATTTTAAAATATTTCATTTGTGTCTATCCTCAAAAGATATGCATTCACTCAAAATCAATCGGATTAAGGGTTGGTTTGGGATGTTCTAAAAAAGTGCACTTTTTGACTTATTGGCTTATATGGGTTGGGTTTGGGTTGGGTTTGATGTGATGTGTTAGACAGGTGATGTGATTTAAATAAGATGATGTGACTTAAATAGGATAATAGCTTTTTGACATTTTGTATTATTTAGGTCATGCCAAACTTGGCTTAAATCTATATGGTCGGATTAGGCAGGCTGATTGAACACATGATCACCCTGAGGACTCAGCTCTTACATCAACTTTAGTTTATATATTGTTTATATGCCTCGCCGACTCTATAACTGTCGCTTTGGCCGAGTGGTTAAGGCGTGTGCCTGCTAAGTACATGGGGTTTCCCCGCGAGAGTTCGAATCTCTCAGGCGACGTTGTTTTTGTCTATCTTTAGTCACTGAAGCTGGTGTGGGGCTTACTAAAAGCGCTAGAAGGCAAGTAGAATATACATAGACATTTTTTTTACATCTTATGAAATAAACAAAATTATTTAAAAAATGATAATCATTTTATTTTTAATTTTTAATTTATATTTATAAAATTTTAAAAAATTGTCATAAAAACTTGTATAATAATTTTTTTTTTTTATAAATGGTTATATCAGTTTATAAATTTGAGAAAAAAATATAAACTCAAAAAATGAGTTTACGTTGATTTTTAAACAAAAATTTAAAATTTTGACTAACAATTTTTTTTTTCAATTAATTTTTTTCCAATTAATTTTTTAATTACTTTTTTTTTTCAATTATAATGTGTGTGATTCCATTGTCATAAATAATAAAATATAAATATAAATACTTTAGGCATGAACAAACATATTTTTTAATTTATGTTTTTAAAATTTTTCAAACATTTTGTTTAAATTAAACACGTTTGTAGTTTATATTTTTTTAAAAATAAATAAAAACTAGTTTATAAAATTTTTGTAAATATAAATAAATAAAAAAAAATGTAAACGTTATTAAACACTACCTAAGAAACAAACTGATTTATTGCCAAACTTATAAGATAATTTATTGTTAGCCACATGAAAAATTAGTTATTGTTGTTGGACCAAATTCATGTGGTACTCTAAACTAATAATTATTTATTTAAGTCAAACAATCATCATGTTTGTGTTAGAATTTTATGAAAGACAGATGGTTGTTGTTCGGACATGTGGGACTCATCATAATTTTAATTATTTATTTTAAATTAATCTGATAATTATAACATATTTAATTTATTATGTTTCTCTCTAAAAAAAAAAAGATTGTCTATTTTTAAAAATGCCCTTATTCTCTATTTTTTTAAAGATAAATACAATAAATTGAGCAATTCAAATTATAAAAATAGAACCTGTGATGAACCACATATTGCCCGACAATATCCAACTCTTTATGAAACAATGTGTTAAATGTCAATCTTGTTTTTCATATTGAAAAAATAAAAATAAAATATGTTAAATGTTAGTCAGTAAATAAATGGAAGGGTCCAACTACAACATATCAAAAAATTTATAATTTCAATACACTTTTCATATATTTCAAAAAAATTTACACAATTAGACTCGATTAGACTAAAAATTAAAATAATTTTCAAACCTAGTGATGTGACAATCAATTAGGATATTAATACTCTCTCTTATATCTTCTCTAATCATCAATCAATCATATCACTTATATATCATTATATCTATAAAATTATTTTAAAACGTGGACTTATATATCAATTTCTTTTTTTTAATACTAACAGCAGTCGCTCTTAAAGCTAATTTTAGCATTTTCTTAAAATGAAATATTACTTTTTAAAATGTAAAATAATTTGGGAAGAATTACTATTTAATGGTATATTAAAAAATAGGAATTTTTTTCTAAAATCCCTGGTATTAAGATTTTATAAAATAAAAGACATACAATATTTTTATAATAGGTGGGGTCCCTCAATATTTTTTAAAGAAATTTCGATCTAAAGAAATTTCAAAATGAAATTTTTGTATTTTGAAATTTCTCTGGTTTGCTCAAGTTCTTTGATTTTTCTGTGTTTTGAAATTTTCTCTATTTTTTAAAATTTCTTTGGGTCGAAATTTCTCTAGTTTGCTCACAATTTTCTCTATGTTTTGACTAATTTTCTCTCAATTTTATCTAATTTACCCATAATTTTCTTTATATTTTGACCAAACCAGATAAAATTATGTTTTGAATCAATTAATACAAAAAGGAATAATACATATAATAAACAAATTGACAAAAGCATACAACATATTTACCGCCAGTTTATACAAAAGCACATAATCACAAGAAAATTCATCCCAAACGCTAGCACCCACCCTTTACAATCAGTTTATACCAAACTAGAGAAATTTCCATGATCAATTTTCTCTCATTCTTCTTAACAAACTCCTCTGCAACCTTCTCTAGCCTCCTCAAATTTTGATCTAGGGAAATTTTGATTTAGAAAAATTTCAAAACATAAAGAAATTTTAGATAAAATTCTGTGTTTTCTGATTTACTGTGTTTTCAAATTTTTTTCAGCTTGAAATTTCTCTTATTTGATAGTAGGTTGGTCTGTTAAGTTCATAAACAAAGCTAGAAGAAGCCCAAACAATTGAAGGTTATGGATCAGCAGATTTACATACTTCAAGTAAACTAACTAAACCTTCAGCAAGGTTGCTATGAACATAAGAGTTAGGTTTTCCCACCAGCTTGAGCAGCCAAATGCATTACATGAGTAAAAGTAACTACCTCAAAAAGCTTCTTCAAAAGAGCAATGTCATTGATATCTCCTTAAACAATTAACACACCAGTGTGTTCAAGAAAAGCTTGTCGAGCTCGTTTCAATGAAGGGTCATAGTAATCATTGAAGTTGTCGAGTTCGAGGATGTTGTCCCCACGGCATTTCAGGGCGGCAAAGACATGGGTTCCGACGAAATTGGCAGTGCCGGTGAACACTATGGTGACTACTGAGTACACTAACTAGAAAACCTCGCAAATTTTTGTCGAAGTTGCCATTGACAGAGTGGAGTTTCAAAGGGGGGAGAGAGAGAGAGAGTGGGTGTGGCTGAGATGTAGACTCATAAATAGGTGAAGGATCTTAGGATATAAAAAAATATATATTACACATCTCTCCCATTATTAAAAATTGGAGAGGAATGTTAAACTAAATATTCTTAAAAAATATTTATAAACACATAAAAAAAATTAAAATTTAAATTATTAATGATATATAGTTTTCCTTATTTTGGCAAGTGGGTAAAAATCAATTTTTTTGACTTTTTGATTTTTTTAGGTCATATTATCTTTCTAATTTTTTTTACGTTACTTCAAAAAAAATTCAAAAAAAACTAATTTCTAACTTACTTCTCAAAAAAGTCTTGTCACTGATGTATATTGTTTTTATTAAAAACTAGGAGTTGACCTGTGCAATGCACATGTTATTTTTTTTTTGGGTAAACTATAACTTAACCCCTTGTGGTTTATCCAAAAAACACGGAGCCCCCCTATAGTTTCATTTGTAACACTTAAACCCCTATACTTCATATCAAAGTGTAATTTTGGACAGATGTAACAAAAATTGTAAGAAGTCTAAATTACCCTTATTTATTTCTCTAATTTTCTTCTTAATGCCATTATAAACCACCAATCAACAAATTGTACAATCCGTTTGGTCTTGATAGTGGTGAAACCAAGCATTGATAAGTTAACATGTGTACCTGAGGAGAAGTAAGGGGATATATTTTCTGAGTCCCAACACATGGCCAAGGTGACGCCGACGTGTCAGCCGAGGTGCCATGTGTCCAAGTTATGACATCGAGGTGATCTCGGTTAGGCCGAGGTTATCTCCGAAGATATCGGAATCTGAGATAAGCGAATAAAGGACAAGAGTCCTAGAATGAGGAAAGATTATAGCATGGATAAGGATAACACTCTTAGGGAGATTATCTTTATCTCTTGGAGAGTTCAGGATAAGCACTGAGCAGAAGTCCATTGAAGCTAGGCTTCTATGGGGACTAGGATTAAGTTAACTTGTCACGACCCAAACCCGGCCCTATGGGTTTAGCACCGTAACCGGCCAGTAATCCGAGATTACCGAAGGCCTGCTTAACAGTAATACAGTAAAACAGAATACAGGGCCTGGCGGAAGCCAATACAGTAATTAAACAATGTCCAATGAGCTGTGACAGTCTGTATGCCAAAAAGATTTTTCATGCATTCATACATATACAAACAGTACAGTCTATACAAAATTTACAGTCACACAGTACAGGGACCTAATCCCTTGATAACAGTACAGTAACACTCGGTCTATACAGAACGGTAAAACAGTACAGAAGGGGGAATTGTAAAAGACCCCTAAGCCTTAACAGGTAGGCTCGGAACCTCGCAGTGAGGCACATAGGCTGGCTTGACAAAACTGGAGTCTAACCCACGCTTCTAGCTCCGATCTGGTGGCTGAGCACCTACATATATATATAAACAGTGAGCTAAAGCCCAGTGAATAACATAAAGCGTAAAGGGGTTTAGAATGAATGTCCTTACAATAGTGAAAACAGTTCAATTCAATCAGTATTTCAGTTATTCAGTACAGTATACAGTCATATGTGGTACATCCATTAGCATAACAGTGACAGTAGGTCTTAAAAGACCGAACAGTAATGATGGCCATCAGTCAGTAAACAGTAGTGGTTCCACGAGGGAACCGACAGAGATCTCTGTAACAGTAACAGTAACAGTAAACAGTAAACAGTAGGTACTAAGGATGCCACAGTACAGTTCAGAAATAAAGGACATACATTCATCCAGTAATACCAGTTCAGTAAACAGTTCAGTTCAGTATTCAAAAGATATCAGTTGAACATATCTTTACACAATTGTTACTCACAGAGTTCTGGGCTACAGTATGCTAGAGCGTGTCTCCCCAGTTGCCAACCCTACACAGTTCACAGGTTGAACACACACTAAGCTACACAGTTGGGAAATATCATAACTTAATCCCTAATTTGCCTTGGTGTGTTCTACAACAATATCCTCATCTAAATGTCTTAAACTAGGCCTAAAAATGCCTAGGATGGGATGAGGATGCAAAAATACACTTAGAAAACATTTTGCAAACTTTGCTGAAAATAGGGGCCTCGCTCGAGCGAGACTTTCTTCGCTCGAGCGGAAGTCCAAAATCAAAGGCTTCGCTCGAGCGAGGAATCCTTCGCTCAAGCGGTCTGCAAAATAGTAAAAATACTGGATGCTGAGATTTTACGCGCGATGGTCGCTCGATGGTCGCTCGAGCGGAACCCTGGACAAAGGTGCTCGCTCGAGCGGGGAACCCTTCGCTCGAGCGAGGAAGCCAAATCTGGAATTTCCAGATTTGCCTCCCAAGCTCAAACCAAGCATTCAACCACTCCAAACTCGACCTCTTGGGCCCAAATTCTGGAAAACATAACTAAATTCAATGTATAACAAGTTTCAAAGCTCAATTTATGAATTCAAGCCCCAAAGGTGAGTCAATTAAAACCATATTCAAACCCATTTTCAAGAACAACATTCAAACATGCAAGGATGAGTTTTAAACCAAATTAAAGCTCCAAAGCTTGCTCAAATGAGCTCATTTCTTTTCAAAACCAGATGAAAACATGGTCTATAACAACAATATGAGCATGCATGTACTAATGTCCATATAATCAACCTCAAAATGCAACAATACTAACATGCATGCAAGAGATAAGCTTCAATCCACCATTAATGAACCAAATCATGACTTAGCTCTACAAATTAACATGAACCATGCATGAATCAACTTAAAGACAAAATCAAAAGATGAAATTCATACCTAGGTTCCTCGAATGCAAGTCTAGAGGTTCAATATAGCAATCTACACTTCAATTCCAAGCAATTCAAGCCAAATCAACAAGAACAATTCTCTCTCTCTCTAACTCTCCTCTCATAGTCGGCTAAGCTCAGGAGAAATGGCTGATGGAAATGTTTTGAGTCAAGGATGCAAGGCTCTAGCATCACTAGGTAGTGTGCCACTAAGGGTGGCAATATGGTAAATAAACCAAACTCTTTAATTAGCTTATTTTAATCTAATTTAATCATGCCTAATCAGTTTTCAGATAATTATACTATAAAATCACATAAATTATGCTGATCATTAAACATCAATCAATTTTGGATTCGGCCGCCGATAAGGCCTTCCATTAGCAGTTTAAACATATAAGCATGAACAGATAATCATACAGTCAAACAGATAGAATGTAACTTAACTAACATATACTCAATTAATTCGGTTTCCAATTTCAGTCAGTCAGTTCAGTACTTTTAATCAGTTCAATTATCAGTCAGTTATCAGTCATTATCAGTTCCGTTTAGCAGTAATCGGTGATTATCGGTAATCAATCAGTCATTAATCAGTAAACAGTATGGGGGTTGTTACATAACTATAAAAGAAAGGCACCCTCAATGGGTCTAAGGTACGCAATTTATATTCTGAACAGTGAGTTTAGCACTGTTGATTATCTTTGAGAGATATACTGACTTGATCGTCGGAGTGCCTCCGGGTGGATGAACCACCGTTGGAATCTTCTCTTTCTGTTGCAGGTCAACCAGGTGTCATCTATTCTGCCAGTGCTCTCCAGCTAAATACTGAGTTGGCAGTGTGGTCGGAAATTGACACACGCAATTTGGCGCCGTCTGTGGAAAAGAAAGGAGAATAGATGGTCAGCGACGGACAGAAGGATAAGGTTGGGGACGAAATCCCTGCTGGGAGTGAAAAACACGTAGACCCAAACATGGAGAAAGATGGTCACAATGAAGAGACTCAGAACCAGAATCATAGCAAGAAAGACGTCGGCCAAAATGGCGACGTGCCAAAGAAACCAGATAAAAGCGTATACTACAACGAGGACGACCTCCAGGTATGGAAGGATAGATGCCTGCAGAGGGACGAAGAAGTGAAAAAGATGGCAAACAAGTTGGTAGACCTGCAATTGGTCGTCAATTTTATGATGCAAAATAATGTCATGCAGCCACCATTCCCGCTGTAGGACACGCCGATTCCAGCGGCCAATGCCCAGAAGGGAGGGCAGAAACCAATCCTAATAGCCCCACAGCACACCAGGAGTGAAGGGATGGCAGAAACCAATCCCAATAGCCCCACAGCACACCAGGAGTGAAAGACACTCTCACCGACCTTCAAAGGAGGTCGGGCGAGGAGAGTCGAGGAAAGAAGAGTCACGAAGGACACATCGAACTAAAGAAGCAGACCCCGAAGAACATCGGCATGTTCAAAGGTAGGAACTGTGCTTTGACACAACTCATGGAGAAAGGTCGAAAAGGGTCCACAACGAAACTGAGAGTAGTATGCTGAAAAGACTGAAGTCGGGAGCTAGCCGAGCTCCTAGGCGGAGCAAGGAAGACCTAAGAGATTACCTCAAGAGGAAACAACATAATGCCGATGCCAAAGTAACTTTACCTGTTAAGCCGAGAACACCCTTCCCGGTAGAATTGGACAAATTTGAGGCGCCGAAGAGATTCAGTATGCCGAGGTTCCAAATATACGATGGTAAGTCAGACCCTAACTTCCACGTTGGATTATACTTGAACTCAATGGCATTGTATAGTGGGAACAAACCATTAATCTGCAAAGTGTTCCCCTCATCCTTCGGGGAGATTGCATCAGATTGGTTTCACAAACTACCAAAGGGAAGTGTGAAGACCTGGGAAGGCCTGGCCGAAATGTTTGTGGCCAGGTTTGTGACAAACAAGCTGCAGCCATTAAGGGTGGACGCATTGATGGCTCTGAAGATCAGTAAAGATGAAGGCCTTAGGGCCTATGCAAAAAGGTACTATGAGGTGTTCAACCGAATACCAGAGTGCAATCAAGAGGTGGTGGTCATATCTTTCAAGAACGGCCTAAAAGACGACTGTCCACTATGAAAATCTTTGGCAAAGACATTGCCAAAAAGTATGGAAGAGCTCATGGCTAGAATCGAGAGGTATGCCAGAGCTGAGGAAGATACATTGGGGACTACGGAGACAAAGCAAGAAAAAGGAAACAACTCGCCGAAGCGAGGCCGAGGTAACAATGGATCTAGCAAGCAAGAGGTAGGACTAGGGGCTACACAAACAGTTACAACTGTGTTCCGAACCCCGATTCACAAAGTCCTGGATAAGATTCAGAACCAACCCTATTTCAGAGCGCCAACGAAGGCACCAGGAGAGTTTATGGGAAGAAACCTTGGCAGACATTGTGCTTACCACAATGAAGATGGGCACATGACTCAAGGTTGTAGAGCCCCGAAAACACACTTAGAAGACCTGGTGAGGCAAGACTATCTGAGAGACCTTGTCGATGAGGCCAGGACAAGGGAAGAACAGGCAAGATTGCCTCAGGCGATAACAACTCCACCTCCCCCAACACAGTAACCTTAAGCAGGAGGACCTCGGGTAATTAATGTAATTCACTCGAAGGTCAACGAAAACGAGATTTGGGGGGAAGACCCAGAAGGTAAAACACCTACAGCATGTCTACCAAGTCGGGGAGAAGAGACATCGGACAGAAAAGTGCCAAGGACCAATAGTGTCCTTTACTGAAGCCGACCTTGAGATGGTGCAGCATCCACACAACGATGCCTTGGTGGTATCCCTCCAAGTTGGGGAATGCCAAGTGAAGCGCATCTTAATCGACCAAGGCAGCTCTTATGACATCATGTACGTCAGATGTTACAAGGAACTTGGGGCCTTCATCCAAATGATATGGAGCAATCCAATAGCCCAATGGTTGGGTTCAACAGAACGCCGACATGGCCACTGGGAACGACGAGCTTGGAGATGCAGGCTGACACCAAGAAGATAAAGACAGAGTTCATCGTAATCGACACACCCTCCCCTTACAATATCATCTTGGGAAGGCCATGGTTGCATGCAATGGGGGCTGTTCCCTCAACACTGCATCAACTATTGTGGTTCCTAACAGAACGTGGGATAGAGGAGATTAGAGGAGATCAACTGCAGGCAAAAAATTGCTCCATGGTAGCAATGAAATCCACCTGCAGCATACGAGAACCAGAGATCGAAGGCGAAGACGTGGAGGTCCTAGAGAATATCGGCAAAGAGCCAGCCAAGAAAAGTGAAGAAGCACTAAAGAAAATCCTTGTCTAGAAGGGGGATGAAGAACGCTTCTTTCAAGCCAGGCTCGGGCTTAGCCGACAAAGAGGAAAAAAAGTTGGAGGCGTTCCTGAGAACAAATATTGAGGTGTTTGCCGAAGTAAATAAATAAAGTTTTAGCTCGATTTATTCATTTATACACTTGTGACTGATAAAGATACATAGTGTTGTTTCTGAAATACATGTATAATGAGAACCCAAGTGGAACTAAGGTTCACATTAAGGGGCAGAGAGAAGAAAAATGGTTTTAACACTTGTTGAAACTTGTGAAAAGTTTACAAGTTGAAGTTAAACCGAGATGATGTTTAACATTTGTTGAAACTTGAGAAAAGTTTACAAGTTGAAGTTAAACCGAGATGATGTTTAACACTTGTTGAAACTTGTGAAAAGTTTACAAGTTGAAGTTAAACCGAGATGATGTTTAACACTTGTTGAAACTTGAGAAAAGTTTACAAATTGAAGTTAAACCGAGATGATGTTTAACACTTGTTGAAACTTGTGAAAAGTTTACAAGTTGAAGTTAAACCGAGATGATGTTTAACACTTGTTGATACTTGTGAAAAGTTTACAAGTTGAAGTTAAACCGAAATTATGTTTAACACTTGTTGAAACTTAAAAAGTTTACAAGTTGAAGTTAAACCGAAATTATATTTAACACTTGTTGAAACTTAAAAGTTTACAAGATAAAGTTAAACCGAGATTATGCTTAACACTTGTTGAAACTTAACAAGTTTACAAGTCGAAGTTAGACTAAGGTTAAACACTTGTTGAATTTTTTTGAAAAAATTTACAAGTTGAAACCAAGGTAGCGCCAAAAAAGGTACTTGGGTACTTGCCGAGGTAAATCATCAGTTTGTATAACCGAGGTGTGTCACCCTGAGAAGATTACACAAGATTGAAGTGTATATTAAAGATATGCAAAATATTCTAAGTATGGAATCATACAAGAGTAATAAAGGAAAGACAAACATGCAAGCACCCAAGAAAGAAGAAAGTTGTATTCATAAGAAGGTACATCGGCCATATGAAGAGTTTACACTGTCCCAAAAACAAAGAAGTACAAAGGGCAAAAAACAAAGGGAAAAGACGCCAAAATTAAGATTCTTCAGCATCATTAGCAGGCTGGGTCTGGATCTCGGAAGACTGCTGGGAGGACATCTCGGCCACCTTCTCGACCGCAAGCTCATCATCAATTTCTTGAACGGTTAGATCGAGGCTCTTGTCGGCAAGGGGCACGTCCGATGACGCCTTCTTAGGAGTAGCATCCTTGGGGGCTTCCTCACCCTCCTCATCTTAAGTCAAGTCCAGGACTTGCTCGTTCAGAGAAAGGGACTTGGTCTCAGTAGCCTCCTTTGATTTCCTCACCAAGGTCTTCTCCTCGGACTCAGATTCGTCGTCGGATTGAGTTGGAATTGGAGGGAATAGAAGTGGAATGACGTCGGCGTTCCTGAGGGGTGAGTCCTCGGGGACTTCAAGCTTTTTTAGAAGAGACATCCAACCCAGGGTGAAACCCTTGTTGCATGCCTGCTTCACTTGCTTTTCATAGTCTGATGTGACATCGGCCACCCCTTCGTTATAGCCCTTCTCATCGGCTGCCTTGAGCTCAGCGTCTTTGGTGGCCAAGGCATCCTGAAGTTCTTTTTGGGCTTGGGCCATCTTTTCCTCAAACTCTTTCCTCTGGGCCTCAAGAACCTTGTTAATGGCCTCAGCAGCACCTGCTTTTTCATCGGCATCGTCCTTAACTTTGATGGCAACCTCGGCCTGGTCTTCCAGTTTCTTCATTTTTGATTGCAAGCTTTTATTGGCCCTTTGCAGACTGGTAACTTCTCTCTTCTTATCGACCAGTTCTTTCCGGTTCTCAAAGGATTGTATTGAGAATGAATGAGCATGCTGGATGGCCTGAAAGTGAACAAGACAAAAGTTATTAGAAAATTTTCTAAGTACAATAAAGAAAGAAAGAAAAATGACCAAATAAAGACAATCACTTGGACAGAGCGCTGGAGCATCAGAGCATAGTTTTCATATTCGCTCAGCTCGGTATTCCGGTCGAGATCGCCAAGAAGGAGCAGAGCGGTACTAAGGGTAACGCCGACGTTTATGTCATCGGCACTATCGCTAGCCTTAACTGGCTTATCCTCCAGTGTGATTTGGGGGGCCCAAGGGGCATCGTGCTTCAGAGACCCCGAGGTGGTTGTAGCAAATGACCTTGGCCTCTTTGATTTTGGGGATTCAGATTGTTGGGCCTCGGCTGGCCTCTTCTCGGCAGCAGATGTAGTTTTCTCGCTCAAAGCTAATTTCGAGATCGGCAAAGTATCTTCGGTGTCAATTTGAGTCACATTTGCCTTTGGCTGAGCCTTCTTGATCCTTTTTGTCTTCGATTTTGGCTGGGTTGGCGCTGATTGGACATCAACTGAATCAGGAATATCAGCCAACAGATCCTTAGCAATTACTTTTTAGTGGCCCATTTCAACAGTAAAAATAGTTCGTCGCCGACGTTGGCGCTGGGATATTGGGATTAGATAAGGAGCCGAGGTTGGCGGCTGCTTGGCTGGATCAGAATTCGATCCTTGATCTTGCCGAGATGTGAAGGCAGTCTGAGGAGTTGTGGTAGAAGGAGGAGATAGACTCTTTTTCTTCTTCTTCTTGAGGACATCGGGGAAGAGCTGACTTGTACGTAGGAATGAAATTAAGTAGAAGAGGGGCCTTCTGTTTGTGGACTGGAAAATCCAACAGTTTCCTCAAGCCTTTGCTGGGAAAGAAAGACTAACGGAAACCCTTTGATGGCTGAGGAAGAGCTGCAAGAAAAGCAGACATTAGAAACAAATAAAGTATTGAAGACTTTAAAACAAACAAGTTAATATGGACACAGGGCTCTTACCATTGTCCTCTACAAAAACTATTCGAGGAAGAGGATAAAGATGGAGGTCCTCATCTGGAGCGAACTCCTAGTTCCCCGAGGTAATGAAGTAATCGTCTCCAGCTCCCTTGTTGGAGTCTGGGAGGTTGGCTATGATTTTATATTCTGTGGATCTCGGCTTGAGGTAGTAAATGTAGCCCATGTCTTTTTTGAGGCCACACATGGTGTAACAATACTGGATATCGGCTAAGGTAACCCTAACGTTTTCTTGTTTGGCTAAGGCTATGATGCCATTAATGACTCGGTAGGAATTGATAGCAAGCTGCATTGGGTTCAACTTATAATAATGGATGATCTCACGAAAAAGGATATTGAGTGGAAGCCGAAGTCCACACTCGATGAAAGCTACAACAAGAAAGGGAATGGAATCAACTGTGGGCATGATAGAGTCTTCCTCCCCAGCCAACCTCAGATGGACGTCGGCAGGGATGTCAAACTCACGCCTAAAATGATCTAACTTGGTCGGGGTGTCTACCCTATGTTTCCACATACCCATGATATCGGCCTAACTAGGAGGAACTGGGTTTCAGAATGAAGGTGTTTTAAAAGGGTTATTGAGACCTCGACAAAAACCTAAAAATTTGCTAGTTAAGAATTTGAGGAAATAGTTTCAGTTTTTCCTAATAATCGTGGATTCTACAAGCAAATCCCAAACCTAGATCTATGGAAACGAAGATTGAAGGCGCAAAATCTAAAAAACAGAAAAAACAAGAATGCGCTTCAGAATCAAGAACAAAGATAGACTATCAAGAACATTGTAAGTACGAAGGGTATAAGGTCAAGAACAGTGGCAAAAGTGCAGAAAAGTTGTGAGCAGTGCGAGTATTCAAGACATGGGCAAAGAACAAAATCGTGAAATAAATATGCTCAGATGCATGATTCATGAATCAAATATTTGAGTAAAACAGCAATGGCGACTAAATGATGAAGCAAAATTTCTTGGAGCACAACAAGAACTAAAACCAGGAGGAATGGTAACTTACCAGAGAAAAGAAGCCGATGTTGAGATCGCCGAAGTCAGAAGAACGGCGGCAGTGGAATAGATTGGCAAGAACCTCGCCAGAGGAAATGGACGGAGCAAGTTGCAGAGCTTTGGAAGCTTGAGCAATGGAGGATCTTGAAGGGAAAAGTTAGAAAGAGAAAAAAGCTTCAGATGCGAAAGTGAAAAGTGAAGAGACGAAGAGAGAGGATACTGATTTTGTCAAAAACGCGAAAAGATGGCAGAAGGGAATTGATAACCCTAGAAATATGGATTTGTCAGACGGCGCACGCAGGCGTGAGACGACTTACAAGCGCGTACGGAGTACGATCCAGTTAAAGGAAGACGCGGGCTGAAACAGTGGAGTTATTTTGCATGACAGCTCATACGCGTGAAAGAGATCTTGGAAAATTTAAACCTTAAAGAGACATGTCGGCCTATATAATGATCTTGGCTGAGAGACTTTAAACCGATGTATTGGCAGGAAGTTCTGGTATAGGTTCCATCACCTCAGAATGCCGAGGTAATAGAACCTAGGGGGCAGTTATGGGGATGTATTTTCTGAGTCCCAACACGTGGCCAAGGTGACGCCAACGTGTCAGCCGAGGTACCACGTGTCCAGGTTATGACGCCGAGGTGATCTCAGTTAGGCCGAGGTTATCTCCGAAGATATCGAAATCTGAGATAAGCGGATAAGGGACAAGAGTCCTAGAATGAGGAAGGACTTTAGCATGGATAAGGATAACACTCTTAGGGAGTTTATCTTTATCTCTTGGAGAGTCCAAGATAAGCACTGAGCAGAAGTCTATTGAAGCTTGGCTTCTATGGGAACTAGGATTAAGTTAACTATAAAAGAAAGGCACTCCCGATGGGTCTAAGGTACGCAATTTATATTCTGAACAGTGAGTTTAGCACTATTGATTATCTTTGAGAGATATACTGACTTGATCGTCGGAGTGCCCCCGGGTGGATGAACCACCGCTGGAATCTTCTCTTTCTGTTGCAGGTCAGCCAGGTGCCATTTATTCTACCAGTGCTCTCCAGCTGAATACTGAGTTGGCAGTGTGGTCGGAAATTGACTTCTCTTTCTTTCTCTCTCTCTCTCTATATGTATATATATATATCTTCTCTCTCACCGTGACAACCATCATCACCACCATTGCCCAGTTTCGTCAAAACCAAGAACCACCCTTTACAAAGTGCTATAGATGAAGCAAGAGAAGAGAGTGGATGATGAAAAAGAAAGAAATAGATTTGGAGATATTTTTTTGAAACGTTTGAAGTTTTCGGACAACTTTCGGTATGCCGAAACCACCCATTTCAGGAAGAAGTGAAAAAATGAGGTAGCGTAGTATGAAGTATAAAGCAAGGTGAGGAGATTGGTGAAAGAACGGGATAAAATCGTTAAGAATCGGGAAAGTTATGGAGTCCGAAAGATGGGCCAAAGAAATATCGAAAACAGGAAGAAAAAGTGGGTTTGGTTGGTATGAATCCCATCAATGCTATTTCAAAAATCTAAATGTTTACACATATTAATTGTTTGATTTTATGGGTTGGGTTTGTCACTAATTTGAATTATAAGAAGAAAAGTGGGTTTGGATAATTTTTAGAGAGAGAAGTTGTGGTGATGATTTTGAGTGGTGGTTTTGCATGGAATATGATGGTAGTGATGTTGGTTGGTTGTGATTTTGCATGGAAGGTGATGGTGATGAGATGAGAGGGGAAACAAAAGGTGATGGTAGTGGTTTTGCATGGAAGATTATGGTGTTGTATATTTATATAATGAGAGAGAGAGAAAACTTGAGGTAAATGAAACAAACCAAAGGAAATTAATGCTTGAGGTAAATGAAACCCATGCTCAAACACTAAATTTCGTTTGGGGATAAAGATGTTAATGTTTTGCCAAGAGTGTGATACATGCTTTATTGCACTACACCATTTTGTATATACATATATATGGCAATAAGGGTATCTTGGTCATTTGCCATATGTTTTTGGGTGGGAAAAATTGTTCCACTCTCCATTCATGGTCGTGCAGCACACGTTCTGTTTAAACAAACAGTTCCGTCGAAAATTGCACTAGTATGAAGTATAGGGGGTTTAAGTGTTACAAATGAAACTATAGAGGAGCTCCGTGTTTTTTAGGCAAACCACAGGGGGTTAAATTATAATTTACCCTTTTTTTTTCAAAAAAATATTTGATGGTACAATATGTGTTATAAAAAAATAATTAAAGTATGATTTTAATTATTTATTTTGATAATATTGACGTTATCATTCTATAAAATTGTTACTTGAATACTTTTATATATATATATATATATATATATTAATTTTACTTAAATTATTTGTATATTTTGATAATTTAGTTCTATCGTATTATAAAAGTATAATTATCATATAATAATTTTGCATGATATATAAATTATAAAATAAAAAAAAATACTCATTTTAATAATAAAAATAATAGTTTAATTAGAAGAATAATTAGTAAAGTAAAATTAAAAGTAATTCTAATTATTTAATTTTCTTTTGTATTCATATGGAAAATAAAAATATGTAAAAGTAGAAATTATATAAAATTTATTAAAAAAATTAAATATGAATATATTATAGTTGGATTATCATATAATGATTTTATATCTCTCACACACACACACACACATATATATATATATATATTAAATTATAGTATTGTAAAATGAACACTTTTAATTAAATTAAAATATCAACTATATAAAAAATTCAACAACAACTAACCAAAAAGAATCACATAACAACATCTAAACCCAAAAAGAAAAAATAATGAAAACATTCAAACGATAGATATACTTGAATGTGTGAAGTAATTAATCATCTGTAATATGATATTAACACATAAAAGAATTTACTACTCAACAATTGAAAAGGTAACTCAAATAGTAAATTCAAACTTTCTCGAGAGTATCATTGTGGTGTAGGTTTTTCCACATGTGAGTTGTGATTATTCAAAATAATATAGGCAATGAAGTATAATTTCATATATTGAATCATTATAAAATTTAACGATAAATCCATAATATAGAATAATATAGAATTTGTATTGGGTATAGAATAATGCACGGGAAAATAAGACGGAAAAAAAGAATGCAATTTAGCATTAAAAAAAAATTCTAATACCCTTGAAAGAATTAAAAAGAAAAATGTGAAAAGCAAATTTGGTATTGAGTTTGTGGATTATCTCAATTTATCATGAAAAATATAAATATTTATGAAATAAAGTCCATATAAAATAGGTAAAGTTAGTATAATTTAAATAAGGTTGGGTTTGTGTAGAACTCTATATATAATTAAGAAAATACGTATTGACGTGAAAGTAAGTCCTTATAATGTGTCATTTAAACATGAAAAAAAATATTACTTTTAATAAATATATATATATATATATATATATATTTATATAATAAAACAGGATGATTTTTGAAAATATATCAAAATGTCTAAGAGATACATTATGTTTTAATGGTTCAAATTGTTCCATCCAAAATTCAATGGCTGAGATGCATTCATTTCCCATCCAAATGTTCTCTCTCTCCTCTCACAACTTTTATCCTCTTTCATCATTCCACTACTCTCTAATCTCCCTCTCCCTCTTCTTCTCTCTCTCTGCTCCCCACTCCTCTCTCTCTCTTTCTCTTTTTCTCCCTCCCTCTCCCTCTTCTCCTCGGAAAGTATAGTGACTCTTTTTATCTCTCCCTCTTCTCCCCTCTAGTGAAGACCTACTATCACGACCCAAACCCGTTACCAAAAGGTTCGGCGTCGCAACAAAATAAAATAAAATAATTCTAAAATTTTTGCAATGGTAGCGCAACGGATAAATTAAATAAATTAAAATAAAATAATTAGATACCAAAAGGTTATTAAAAGAAACAAAAAAAGTCATTTGGGGTTTTATTTTATTACAAGAGTCCAATCGAAATATAGATAGTACGAAAGAAAAGCAAAAAAAAAGCAAAAAAAATACTGCGATTTATCTCCCATCTTGATTTGGTTAAATCCCGTCACCTGAAAGGAGTAACAGCTATAAGCACGTAGCAGAGTGAGAAATATTATACTGTGAGTGTAGGGGTACAAAAATAGCCATGGATAGTTATTTAGGTTAAACCATTAACATAATTTAAGTTGAATAAACAAATTAATTAAGTGGCAGAAACTGAAATAAATTACGTAAATAATTATAGCAACGACACAGTACAGAACAGAACAGAACAGGGGTCATTGAAGTGACAATCAAAACAGAGGTCAATGGATCCATGACGAACCGAGGACCACAGAGTGACCAAAGAAGGGCCAATGGTTATTTAAGTCCCCCAAGATGTGGGACTTCTGTGGTGGTACTTATAGACAATAATTGTTTGCAAGATCATTGTCAAATATTTTCTAAAATTTAAACAAACATATCCATGGGTTTCAATTTAAGCAAATAGAGTTCAACAAATAATCCACGTAATTGAAACATTAACATAACCATAAAATATAAATTATATAAAATAAATTGTGGTAACTAAAAACATTCGTAAAATATATTATGGTAACCCAAGATATAATATAACTCACCTTAATATTGACCTTTAACCTTTATTTTCTAACTCCGATCAACTCCTGGCTACTTGGTGCTACCTCTTAGTTATTGATTTGTATGCTACCTCTTTATATACTTTTCCTTTGTTTTTTTTTTTGTTGAAGCTCAGTCAATCACTTCCCTATTTATAGGCAGTGAACGTGTATCAACCATCAACATATGGCTTGCTAGGTTCGGCCACCTGTCCAACAGGTATCAACTTGCCCTTCCCCACGTGACCTTCTAAATTGATGATCTACCAAAGCTATGCGGTCTAGCTAGTGATTCACCAAAGCTATTCCTAAACATTTTGATAATCCCATAGTGTTTTGATTTGGCCCCTAAAAGGGAGATTTATAATCCGGCTTTGGGCCGTGGAAGGAGCTAGACTGAAGATGGCTGAGTATGTTTGGGCCGAGCTAACTTGGGCCTGATCAGAGTGGGATTTGCTCGGTCGAGGCTCGCCCCTGTTTAGGGCGAGCTAACTGGGGCTTCCTTTGAGATGATCTTGTTCAGTCCAGGCCTAGGTCTGAGGTCCAGGTCCCATGTTTGGACCGAGCTTCCCCGGATTTGGACTTGCTCGGCCAAGGCCTATCCCCGAGGTCTACTTAGCCGAGATGAGCGTCTGCTACCGGGTTTTGTGGAAGCACGATTAGCTCGGTGGAAAAAGTCTTCTGAATGCCAGTGTAACCTGTCTAGAACTCAGTCCTACCGGGGTGCTACCGAGTTCGTCTGTTATGGAGCTCGGCGAGTGGAGCACTCGGGCACATTACGCAGTACGGTCGTGGAAGGCCGAGGCGATTCCGCCGGGCTGCCGAGTTCCCGCTAATGTAGCCTGATGGTTAGGTTAGGTGGTGATTGCTGGATTTATGCTGACAGATGGGAGAGCAGCACCACGTGTCAAGAGACTAATGGGTGCAGAGTTGAGCGCAGAAAGTATATAAGCGTGACTACGTCCCCATGTTGGGGATGGAACATGATTTGGTAAAACACTCATTTTGATATATCTCTCTCTTCCTCTCTCTCTCTCTCTCTGAGTGTGTGTGCTAACTTGACCGTCGGAGGAGTTTTCCGGCCACACACCGCCGGGTAGCTCACCGCCGTTGTGCTTGCAGGTCGATCGGATAGACAAGGAGCTTGGACGAAAGAAGTACGGGCTCCGCGGAATATTTACTCCCCCGTACAGCTCCCAAACAATATATTAACAACATTGGTATATTTAGGTAACAACAATGCCTCTAAATTTAGTATGTATAGCTATAAAATTAAATATTTTATTTTATCTTATCACATTTATTTATTTTTATTATTTTTTTATTATATATATTTAATAATAATAAGGAATTCTATTTATTGCAATATTACATTTAAAAAAAAAATCGGGTATCACATTTCTTCTCTCCTTAAAAGAAGTTTGTCATCAAACTTGACATACCTTGGTTTTTGAAGAGGTGTGGGTATTTAGTTCACATTTGGCTTTCAGTTTCCCATGTCACTTCTTCGACACGATGGTTTCTCCATAAGACTTTTACAAGAGGTATAGTCTTATTTCGAAGAACCTGATCACGATGATCGAGAATCTGTACAGGTTGTTCTTCATAAGAGAGGTCTTCTTGAACTTTCAGGTTCTCATAATCGACAATATGCTCTGGATCCCAAAGATATCGACGAAGCATCGAAATGTGAAACACGTTGTGGACATTGAACAGTTCGGGTGGAAGCGCAAGGCGATATGCCACAAGACCAATCCTTCTAGTATCTCGAATGGCCCGATATAGCGTGGGTTTAACTTTCCTCGTTTTCCAAATTGGATAACCCCTCTTGTTGGTGAGATCTTTAGGAACATATGGTCGCCTATTTGAAATTCTAAGTCTCGACTCCGTGTATCTGCATAGCTTTTCTGGTGGCTCTGGGCCGTGCGGATTCGCTGCTAGATGAGTTGGATTTTATCGCTCGTTATTTGCATGATCTCGAGGCCTAACAGTTTTCTATCTCTGACTTCAGTCCAACACAGAGGCGATTGACATTTTTTTCCGTATAGTGCCTCGTATGGTGCCATTCCAATGCTTGCATGGTAACTATTATTATAAACGAATTCCACCAAGGGTAGGTGATTGTCCCAATTACCTTTGAGGTCTAGCACACGCACACGTAACATATCTTCCAAAGTCTGGATTGTTCTTTTGGATTGCCCATCAGTTTGCGAGTGATAAGCCATACTAAACTTCAGAGTGGTTCCCAAAGCTTCTTATAATTTGTTCTAGAAATGAGACACAAAGCGGGGGTCTCTATCGGATACAATTGAAGCTGGGATGCCATGCAAACGAATAATTTCCTTAATGTACAAAGTGGCGAACTTAGTAAGGGAGAACGTGATTCTGATTGGTACAAAATGTGTCGACTTTGTCAATCGATCCACAATAACCCATATTGCATCCTTCTTCGAGACTGATTGCGGTAGTCGGGCCATGAAATCCATAGTAATGTGCTCCTATTTCTATTCAGGAATAGGGAGTGGTTACAACATTCTTGCAGGTCTCTGATGTTCTGCTTTATCCCGTTAATAATGCAGGCATATGGAGACGTGGCTTGCTATGTCTTTCTTCATTTCTGTCCACCAGTAGTGTGCCTTCAGATTGTGATACATCTTCGTATTGCCAGGATAGATCTCAAACCGAGCTTCTACCAATATTTTTTTCTTAAGTTCTGGAAGTGTAACAACCCCACTACGTATAATTATTAGTACTTAGTTAATTAAGGAAATTTGAAACTTAATTGTCAATTATTCTAATTTAATCTTGGATTTAAGAAAAATTATGAAAGCTGGTTCGTATGTGATTCTACTAAGGATTTATTTTAGAATTAGAAATTGAAAACCTAAATGGCTGAAGATAGTACACATGGTGAATTAAATTATTTAATTTCGAGTATCAGACCGTATGAGAGTTTAATTAAATATTCGATTCGGATTTAGTAAAATTAGGATTTGATTAATTGGGTCCGAATTGAAGTTAATTAAATTAATTAAGTTATGAGGATTGAGAATTACGATTAGTTTGAATTAAATTTACTTATGAGGTGCCCAATACGCAATTTATTGGCAGCGATTTTGAATTTAATATGAAATTGAAGACCTTAATGATTCAAGAAACCAAAATCGAGGATGAAAATAAATTTAATTTGATATTTGGAGCCTTTTGAAAGTTTGATTAAAAATTTGATTCGGATTGATAAATTTAAATATATTTAATCAGGCTCTAATGGAAGTCAATTAGACTAATTAAATTATGTGGGATTTGAGATTAGTTATAATTAACTAATTTTGTGTTAATCAAAATTTATTAAGATTAAGTGTTGCTCAATTAAATTAAGCAAAAATATAAATTGGATTATGGAAGAATTTAGGATTGGGGGTGTATGTGGTTGTGTGTACTAAGCAAATATGTGTATGGGTGTGCATGTGAGTGATGTGTTGGAATCCAAGAATGAGTGCACGTGTGTAGTGTGAAGAATGGAGTGTGTGTGTATATGAGGAGAGAGAGTAGGCAACTCCTTTTATTATTATTATTATTATTATTACTTGCTGGAACTATGGTTATGCTAAAGGGAAATTGGGAGCAAGAAAAAAAAAAGTGTTACTTCACATTGTTTTGGGCAACCCGTGAGAGTGAGAAAGAGAGAGAGAGAGTTCAGAGCTTGGAACTCTTGTGCTGGAAATGGTGAAGAAAGGCTAAGGAAAAGCTTGGGAAAGTGAAGGATTGAAGAGGAGTTCAAGATATTGTCAATGATTCATTAATTGAAGATTTTAGGTAAGAAATTAAAACTCAAACCTTGTAGATAAATCATCTAGAAGCTGAAATCAAGAGGTAATTGGAATCAATATCTTGTAATTAAAAAGAATTAGCAAGAAGATGATGAAAAATTGAGTTTAGTATAAGATTATGGAAATAAATTTAGAGAGTAATTAGGCCTCGTTTGGCAACAGACCGGTTTAGTCAAAAAGTTAAAAAGTTACTAAAAAAGCCAAAAAACCAACAACCCATACCAAAAAGTGAAAGATTCTCTTTTCTCTTTACTTTTGCACATCTTTTCGTATAAAGCCAAAAAGTCATCCCAAACATACTAGTTTTGTCACGCCCCAAAATTCGGACAATTAAATATTAAATTAGGACTAAACCCCAATTAATATTCCATCATCCAAATCCTAGGGGTGAAACAAAAAAAAACTAAAACGCCAACCCAAACCATCCACCATAAATTCATAACTAACAAATACCTCAACATTAAGGTAGCAACAACTAGTCAAAACAACTTAAATAAAGTACGGTTACAAACCATGACAAATTATTCTAATACTAAAGTCATAAAAAAAAATAATAATAATAATAAATACATAAACTACTAACAAGCCTAAGCTCAAAAAAAAAAAAAAAAAGAAATCCAAGAGATATGCCCAAAAACTTTAGTTACTTCTCGTCACCACCGTAGCCTCAACTAATCCTGCAAAGGAAGCTCAGCTGCGCTCAACAGAACGCACCCGAGTTGCCAAGAGATAAAACGGGTCAGTATACAGGTATACAGGTATGAGTACAAGATTCAACACCCACGTGTCCGCCAGACACAAACAAAAATTCGTTAAATTCTTATTACAGGATAAGACAAGTAGTTCCAACCGCACCGAGACGAATGTGTAGTTTCTCGAGACACGGTGGCATTTAGTTTCTTGTCCGTACACAACGAAATATAAATTTATTATAAAATAAACAAAATAGAAATAGAAATATGGTGGGTCAGCCCTGCATAAAAAATTAGTAAGACCCACCATCCTGCAAAACAAATAAAGTTAGTATAATTTAATCATAAGTAACTTGTTGAAACAAATATAAAATTACACCGTTTCATACTTAAATAATTCGAATTGATCAAAACTCAAAGAACGAAAGTTGTACATAATCAAATTTCCTAAAAGATAACGTGAACGAATTTAACAGAAACTGAACAGGTTAAGAGAAAAGCTTGATCTAAATATCTAGACGGAATTCAATCGAAAAATATGAAGCTGAAAACGAACAAAAACTGCCATAAGATGATTTTTTCCGAAAAAGTTCAAAACATGAAAAGTGTGCAGAATAATGTTTTACTTCAGTTTACGCGAAACCAATAAAAATGAACTCGTTTCGTGGTTAAAACAGCCTATAAAAATCTACATTACCAGAGTGAATCAAACCGACAATAGCCAAGGTCATCCGATTATAAGTTCTAATCGATTTTTTAATAAAAAGCTACAACACAAAAGTTGTCCAAAATCACGAATACATGCTTCTGCTCAAATTTCATAATTTATCAAGATCGTTTACTATTTTTTTATCATGCACATAACAATACCATAACTATACTAATAAATTCATAATTAAATTCTTTGTTCCTTAACTCCACCACTTCGGCTCTCCCCTTCCGGCCTACACATATATCCCATGTGCCTCCCGTATACCTAACACCGATCCGAAGCCAAACTTGCACGGGGATATCGTCCCGAGTTTGACTCACACTCTCCGGATGGTTAGCATATACGTACGCGCGCAAATCAAAGCACTCGTCTACTCATGAGAACGAGGCAACAATATATATATACACAACATCTCACACATGAGAATAAACATAACAATGCCGAGCCTAAGGCATTCAAATAAATCTCATAATCCTCACTTTTTTTTTATACACTCTTTCTCCCCATCATTCAAATAAAACAACAATCTATGGAGTCATGGTGATGTATAAGGAATTTATCTATAGGTTCATAATTAATTTTAATTTCATATGACCATGAGTGTAATTACAACCATAAAATAAATCCATATAAAAATCATAAACATGCCATACACAACTAATCCAAATAAGTAAAATCAATCCTTCATTTACATGCAAATACAAAATCAATCCAATATCAAATAAAAATAAATAAATAAAAATAACGAATCAATCCATCCTCTAACCAATATCTATGGATTCTAAGTTTATTTTAATTTTATATAATCATGAGTGTGATTACAATCATAAAATCAATCCATATAAAAAAACCTAAACCTTGCATGCACTAATCAAAATAATTAAAATCAATCAATCATCTAAAAACCCTAAACCTTACATAAACAACCAATCAAAATAATTAAAATCAATCAATCATCTATAAACCCTAAACCTTACTTACACAACTAAACAAAATAATTAAAATTAATCAATCATCTAAAAACCCTAAACTTTACCTACACAACTAATCAAAGTAATTAAAATCAATCAATTATCTAAGAACCCTAAACTTTACGTACACCACTAGTCAAAATAATTAAAATCAATCTATCATCTTTGTGTGAATACAAAATCAAACTAATATCAAATAAATAAATAAAAACAAAGAATTAAATATAAATCAAGGCAAGTGGATTTTGTACTCACAATTATTTTTGAAGATCAAAGAATCACTCAAAGAATTAATAAAGTCACCCAAAATAAAACCCTAAACCTTGCATACCCAACTAATGCAAATAATTAAAATCAATCAATCATCCAAAAACTCTAAACCTTACATACACGTCGAATCAAAATAATTAAAAATTAGTCAATCATTTAAAAATTCTAAACCTTACATATCCAACTAATTAAAATAATAACAATCAATTAATTATCTAAAATCTTAGACCTTACATATACATCTAATCAACATAATTAAAATTAATCAATCATCTAAAAATCCTAAACCTTACATATACATCTAATCAACATAATTAAAATTAATCAATCATCTAAAAAATCCCAAACCTTACATACCCAACTAATTAAAATTATTACAATCTATTAATCATCTAAAAATCCTAAACCTTACATATACGTCTAATCAACATAATTAAAATTAATCAATCATCTAAAAAAATTCCAAACCTTACATACCCAACTAATTAAAATTATTACAATCAATTAATCATCTAAAAATCTTAAACCTTACATATACATCTAAAAAAATTCCATACCTTACATACCCAACTAATTAAAATTATTACAATCAATTAATCATCTAAAAATCTTAAACCTTACATATACATCTAATCAACATAATTAAAATTAATCAATCATCTAAAAAATCCCAAACCTTACTTACCCAATTAATTAAAATTATTACAATCAATTAATCATCTAAAAATCTTAAACCTTACATATACGTCTAATTAACATAATTAAAATTAATCAATCATCTAAAAAAATCCCAAACCTTACATACCCAACTAATTAAAATTATTACAATCAATTAATCATCTAAAAATCCTAAACCTTACATATACGTCTAATCAACATAATTAAAATTAATCAATCATCTAAAAAATCCCAAACCTTACTTACCCAACTAATTAAAATTATTACAATCAATTAATCATCTAAAAATCTTAAACCTTACATATACGTCTAATCAACATAATTAAAATTAATCAATCATCTAAAAACAATTCCAAACCTTACATACCCAACTAATTAAAATTATTACAATCAATTAATCATCTAAAAATCCTAAACCTTACATATACGTCTAATCAACATAATTAAAATTAATCAATCATCTAAAAATCCTAAACTTTACATATACATCTAATCAACATAATTAAAATTAATCAATCATCTAAAAAAATCATAAACCTTACATACCCAATTAATCAAAACAATTAAAATCAATCTACCATCTTCATATCAATACAAAAATCAAATCAATATTAAATAAATACAAATAAATAAATATAACGAATCAAATATAAACAAAGAAAAGTGAATTTTGTACTCACAATATTTTATTAAAGATTAAAGAATATATGAAAACTAATAGAGCCACCAAAACAAAACCCTAATATTTCTTTTTCTTTCCTCTCCTCTTTCTTCCTCTCTTTCCCGTCAGTCCCCTCTCTCTCGGCAGCATCTCTATTTTGTGATTAATCTCTCTCTCTCTCTCTCTCTCTCTCTCTCCCGTAGCTGCTGCCTCTACTTCTCTTTTTCCTTAAGTTTATAACCTAAACATTTATTATATAACCTAAACACTTGTGATAAATCCTAATAGTTATTATATTATATAATACAAATACAATATAAATAAAACCTAAATAAATATGATATATATATATTTTATGTTATCAAATAACTACCACATATATAAATATATTTTATAAAAACAATACATATAACACCCTCTTTTTTTTTTGTATTTATGAATACATAAATATAAATATTCTTATTAATTATATACAATTAAATACCACATTAAATTAATTAAATATCACATTAAATTAACTAAACAACACATTAAATTCTCATGTAACGATACAATTAATAAAGCCAAAAATAAAATAAGATAATAATAACCATAATAATAAAACAAAATAATGACTTAAGAAAATTAGGGTCGCTACAAGTTTTTTTTAGCTCCTATTTTAGTCAAATAGCCAAAAAGTTACTAAATTAATCTGTTCCCAAATAAGGCTTTAGTTGAGTATGATTCTTGTTATTCTTCATGAAGTTGAAACTCATCCTTACATGCATGTTGGAATTTCAATGTTTTAGACTCAAATTCATGTGTGAAAGACTTATGAGTTTAAATCTGGAGGGATCTCCATCTTTAGAAGCTTGTCTTGTAAGCTTTACAAGACAAGAAGCTCAATAAGAGGAGCCTTCTCTCCCTTGTTGAGGGTGAGATTTTTTTAGACATTTTAGAGATAGAAAACACAGAGGAGAGCTCTGGTTTTAAGGTTAGGGTTTGATACATATTCTCTATTTCCCTTTCTTGAGTGTTCTAGGTGCACTTGTTCTTACTATTGCACACAAACACCTAGTGTTTCACCTTCCTTTGGCTACTGAGGTTCTAAGGGGCTGGTTTTGGTGTTTTGAAGCTGGATTCAAGCCAAGGAGGGCTGTTGGAGCACCATTGTTGAAGGGGGCTTCAAGGGTAAGAAACTAGTCCCTTTATTCCCCATTTTTGCATTGTATTTTTACCCATCTTTGAACTGTTTTTGTGCTTAGTGTATAATACAAAAAAGTTCTGTTTTTTAGCCCTCTTGATTGTTTATTAAGAGTGTTTTGTGGTTTGGGTTTGTTTGACCCCTCCTAAGCCTTGTAAGGCTCCTTTTTGTGCTATTTTTGTGTAAGCTCCGGGACTTTGGTGTTTGGGCCTCCTCACCACTGAAATCTTGAGGGGTTTCAGAGGTGAGGATGGTGCCTTGAAGTCCCAAGAAGGAGAGGGCCACCCCCTCTCCTTGTTGTCCTTAAAAGGGACCCTTTTTGGCCTCTTGAGGGAGCATCATGTTAGAGTGTGTATTGATCATGTCTTGGTTGTTTTCCATGCTTATTATGCCATGATATAACCTTGTTGTGTGTTGGTTTTGGTACACCATGCATACTTAGCATACCTACCTTGTAATGCCATGTTTAGGCCTTAGCATGCCTTAGGTTGTAAACCCTTATTCTAGCATGTTTTAGGCTTAGTCTTGTGAAGATTTTGTGCATATTTTGCCATGTTTAAGGTCTGTCCATAGTTGTTTGGGTCGGCTTTGGCATGCTTAGTATAACCCCTTTGCATTCCGGCTTGTTGGCCTTAAGTATTTGAGTGTATAGCATGCCATTCTTGCATTGATTTAGTGGTTTGGGACTACCCACCATGTCATTTCAGTCCACTAAGCATGCTTATATGCTTGTATTTTCATGACCCTTTTGATGTTTCAAGAGTTGATGTTTCATGCTTCATATTTATGCCATTGTGTATGCCTCTAGGATTAGGTCATTTGGATGCCATTTAAGTGGTTCTTGAGGCTTGTTTTTGCATGATTTGGAACTGTTTTGATTCAATTTGGTCATTTACTTCATGAGTCATATGATCATGTTTTAGGTCCTTGGGTCTCGTTGCATGCATAGCTTGCATTGGTAGGTTAATTTGGCATCATTTCCTACATGTTTTCAAGGCTTGTAATGCATGTCATATGTCCATGATTATTCCCTTTTAAATGTGCTTAGAAGTAGCCCTTTGACGCTTAAGCATTTAGGCCTTAAAATGTGCATGCGTGTATGTGTGTTTGGTTCCATTTTCTTAAGCTTTTGGCCACTGTTTTGGCCCTTTTTAGAGCTGCTCAAATCATGTTTAAGTCCAATCTTTACATGTTGTTACATGTCTTACACTTCGCATGCTTTGATTGCACCGTGTCTTGCATGACCACTAGCTTGTATGCTTGTTCATTGCTTGCTTGCTTGCATTGCCATGATGCATCCCTAGCTAACATGCCTAGGTTGCATTGAACATGCATATCTTGTCCCTTGATTTAGTGATAGGGATTGGACCCCTTTGGTTTGTTGGTTTGCATTACACTTAACATCAAAATGTGCATACTTGGTCACTTGGACCATCACGCATGGAAATGCGCGATTGATGGTCCGAGAACCAAGGAGCATGTCCCTTTGAGTCACAAACATGATAGGGGACATGATTGGTGCATACATTGCCTGAATTGTATTGCCATGCAAGTTCTGTCCTCTGCTGTTGTGAGTTGCAGGTTCTGCAGGCATTCTTTGCCAACCGGCAGTATACATTGCCGACCGGCAGTAAATCACCAGCCGATGGATTCATTTTGTGCCCGTGACCACAATTCGTTGCCGGTGGCAATTCTACTCAGCCGGTGGTGATTTCCAGTATCCAAAGAGGCATCCTTGAGACTTTGGCAGTCTTCAGAGAGGCAGAGCAGGGAAAACAAAGGCAGACTATGCATGGCGGTGCACTTCCGAGCAGGACCTGAGCATGCGCTGCATCTAGCTCTCCTCCCGAGGCGGTTTACTTCTTTTCCTAGTTTAAATTAGTTTGTCGACTGATTAGGCAATTTGTAATATTTAATTAGCTTGCATAGTTAATTAATTTGTATTATTTATTTGGTCCCTCCGAGTGAGGGCAAATCTGTAATAAGTGTGCGTGAGTGGTGTGTATGTCTTCCAATCCCCACTTCTTTCTTCCCTTTTATTTACCTGCTTTGATGGTTAGTATTAGGGCACGTTTAAAATTAGCATACCTTATGTTGTGCATGCGTGCATTCATGCATTTGTATTGCATGCATCAGGCTCGGTACATCACGCTAACTGCATTTGTACTTCAATTCCAAATTGAATACGTGCATCAATTGGTTGCATTTCACATGCCATGTTTAGATTAGCCGAGCCTGTCTAGATTGCATTTTTGCATGCGATACATTAGCCATTTTTAACATGAACTAGGATCATGCATGTTTGCTAACTAGCTTACTGTTTTGGCACGGAGTACGATGTAAGTATTTTCGCTTTAGCATGTTGCATGCGTGCGAATGTTGCCATGACAGCATGCTTACCATGTGGCTAGATGCTTATGTGAGATAAACTGTTTGAATGCCTGTGGGTGAAGGTTGGATTGTTTGAGTTGGAAAAACTCGTTGAAATCCGTGTTTTAGCCTACTTGCGAGTAGCAAATTCCAAAACATTTTTCCAAAACAAACGGATATGCAATGCTTATTTCCAAATTAGGCAATCTAGTATATACTTGTTTGCTGCGCGCATAACATAGTAACTCTAGGCTAATAACCGGAATAAGAACACATAACGTTTTCAAAATCATATATCATGGTTAGTAGAGGCCGGTCTTTGGACCGGGCGAAAGGGGGTGCTCATAGCTGACCTTCCTCGATCGTACCCAAGCTCCCGACCCGAGGCAACTTTGGCAACGACGGACACGTGGCCTTCGGCACCGAGTCAGGGTTTCCTAAATTTCCCCATTAAAAAATATTTAGGTGGCGACTCTGTATCTGGCAAAGCAGTCCATGTTTGGCACTTCTTTCAAAAATCTGTTTTTCTCAAAACGATTTGCCGGATTTGGACTCTTTGGTTCAAATTAGGAACCGTGACGATTTGAGAGTCCGAGCTGTAGTAACCCCAAATGAACGGAACGGGACTCATCCTCCCGGGGCGTTCGGGGACGTCTACACCAACCTATGTGCCTCCCGTGGAGGTTCCGAATATGTCAAGTGACTATGGCTATGTGATGCAAAGTTTAGGTTTTGTTTCCTTGATTGGTTAAACAAGTCTTGTGTATTTTGTAAATAGGGCTAAGTCCCTTTTTGTCTAATCTGTGTATATATAATGACGTAAGGATGATGTGTATATATGTTTATAAAGTTTTAAAATTTTTCTATCTCATATAAGTCTGCACAGCTCAATGAATGTTGTTTAATTGCTATTTGCTTCCGCAGCCCCTAATTATATGTTATTCTGTTAAGAGACCTTTGGTAATCCAAGGATTACTGGCCAGTTACGACGCTAAACCTATAGGGGCGGGCGGGTTTGGGTCGTGACAGGAAGGTCGGGTACACAAATTTGATTTCAAAATTTTAGCATCCCATTACTCATCGTAAAGTCAGGATCAGGCGTGCCTTTTTGCTCCTCGTACTTTTTCTTCAAAAGTTTGTCTTCATATTGGTGGACTTTGATTTCTTTAATCAACTCGAGTTCCATGATTATGTTGGCGAGCAGCCCATTGATCTTGCAGGGAACGAGGGTACATGCCAACCTTTTGGTCATCTTTCGACTCAATGCGTCTACTACTACGTTAGCTTTGCCGAGGTGGTGATGGATTTCCATATCGTAGTCCTTCATAAATTTTAGCCATCGTCGTTGCCTCATATTCAATTCTTTTTGTGTAAACAGATATTTGAGACTCTTGTGATCTGTGTAAATTTCGTAGGTTACTCCGTAGAGATAATGACGTCAGATTTTGAGGGCAAAGATTACTGCGCCTAATTCCAAATCGTGGGTCGGGTAGTTCTTCTCATGGGTCTTTAGTTGACGTGAGACATATGCAATGACCTTCTTATTTTGCATAAGAACGCAACACAAACCATTATATGAGCCATCGCTATAGATTACGAACGCTTCTGTTTCTACGGAGAGTGCTAGTATAGGAGCCGTCACGAGTCTGTTCTTCAATTCTTGGAAGTAACGTTCATGTTTGTCTGTCCACTCAAAGGGTGTGTTTTTCTGAGTTAGCTGGGTCAAGGGTGATGCTATCTTCGAGAAATCTTGCACGAAGCGTCGGTAATAGCTGGCTAAACTTAAGAAACTTCGAATCTCGAACAAGTTAGTAGGTCGTGCCAATCCATGATCGCTACAACCTTTTGGGGGTCAACTCAGATATCGTCTTTGTTGATGACGTGACTGACAAAGTGTACACTGGTGATCCAAAATTCACATTTCTTCAACTTGGCATAGAGTTTTTGATCACGTAGTGTCTGTAGAACTCTTTGCAAGTAGTGTTCATGATCTTCTGGTGATTTGGAGTATAAGAATTGTTATCCCAGATAGGCAACCCAAGAGGGGGGGTGAATTGGGTTATTAAAAAATTTCACAATATTAAAAATAACACAATATTCAGAATTTTAATAAATAAAAAAAACAGAATAATAATTATCAATATAAAAGTAGAAGAGATAGAGAGAGAAAATCAAACACTGCGATTTATAGTGGTTCGGCACGCCAGGCCTACGTCCACTCCCCAAGGAACCTCCTTGAGAATTTCTTTACTATCAATTGAATAAATACACCACCAAGCTTGTGGATTTGGCACAGGACTTACTCTTATCTATTGAGCCTCACTCAACAATAAATGCCTTACCCTTACAAAATCTCTCACAAAAATAAGGAATAAGAATAAGTGGTAATTGAACCCACTTTTACAATAATTCTCTCACAAAGAGTAGATATGAAAGTGTAAGAACAAAAACTAGACTTAGATCTGAAAGTGAAAGAGCAGAATACTCAGAATTTTGGAGCTCACAGAAATATTTTCTCTTCAAGTTCTTGATTTTTTCTCCACATCCAACACCTCTATTTATACACAAAAATATACCCGTTGGACACTCCTTGCTGACGTCATGGCTTACATAAGCACGCTCCTGACGTCATCGCTTACATAAGCACGCTCCTGATGTCATCGCTTACATAAGCAGACTCTTGATGTCATTGCTTACATAAGCACACTCCTTAAATTTAAATAGTCAGCAAATGATAAGAATTAAAAAGATAAAAATAAGATTGATTTTTTCTTCTTGTTTTTTTCAAACATGGAGCCACCGTTTTTGTAGACAATTTAATACAAAGTTCACAACTTTCAAACAAACAAATAATTTTCTCCATCTAGTTTATAATATATATATATATATATATATACATATATACATAACTCCATCTTGTTCTTCTTGTTTAATTATAATATGATATAATTAATGTAGTGTAAAAAATTTAATAGCGCACGTGATGTATTCTGCATATAATGTTATATAAGTTCTGATCAAAATTTTGCATACAGAAAAATCTCTATAAATAATATTTATGATGGATCTGAAAATATATGTCATCTTTAAAATATTGTATATGTTGTAAAGATTTTAAACTAAATGTATTTTACCACTCCATATTAATTTTGTCAAAATAAGACAACCCATAAATATCAAATTTGTCAAAATAATACAACCAATCAATCATTTTTGTCAAAATAATATAATTAATCGATTTGTCAAAAGATGAATAGTAATTAACCCTATTTTTCAAAAAGTGAATAGTAAAGTTTTTGAAAATATTTAAAATAATCATTTTTGTCAAAATAATATAATTAATCGATTTGTCAAAAGATGAATAGTAATTAACCCTATTTTTCAAAAAGTGAATAGTAAAGTTTTTGAAAATATTTAAAATAATCATTTTTGTCAAAATAATATAATTAATCGATTTGTCAAAAGATGAATAGTAATTAACCCTATTTTTCAAAAAGTGAATAGTAAAGTTTTTGAAAATATTTAAAATAATATTTAACATATATATTTTAAAAAGATAATATTATTTTATTTAAATAATATTTAACAAATATATATATTTTAAAAAGATAATAATTTGTGTCAAATAATATGTATATTAACTAATATATTTTAGACATCATCAAAATTAAATAATATGATTAACAAGAATGTCGTCAATGAAGACAATAACGAATTCGTCAAGATAGGGTTTGAACACTCTATTTATGAGATCTATAAAGGCCGTTGGAGCATTGGTGACGCCAAATGGCATAATGAGAAACTCATAGTGCCCGTAACGAGTTCTAAAGGCAGTCTTTTCGATGCTTTCTGTTTTGACTTTTAGTTTATAGTAGCTAGAACGCAAGTCAATTTTTGAAAACACTTGGGCGCCTTACAGTTGATCAAATAAGTCATCGATTCGTGGCAGAGGGTACCCATTTTTTATGGTGACTTTGTTTAGTTCATGGAAATCGATGCATAACCTCATCGTACCATCTTTTTTTTTTACGAATAGTACTGGAGCTCCCCACAGTGAGGTACTTGGTCGAATGAAACCTTTGTCCAAAAATTCTTGGAGTTAAGTCTTTAGCTCTTTTAATTCTGTCATGGACATGCGGTAAGGGGCTTTTGAGATTGATTGTGTACCAAGTTGGGTTTTAATAGTGAATTCGATTTCTCGGTCAACCAGGGTGCTAGGTAGGTCTTCAGGAAATACATCCGGAAATTCTCAAACCACGGGGATTGCATCAAGTGTAGGGGCCTCTTATTGAGTATTGATCACATAATAGATATAATTACACAACCTTTTCTTAGAAGTCGTTGGGCTGTCATGAAGGATATAACACACGGAGGGGGAGAGACTCCAGTTCCTTCGAAGACAAGCTCAAGTTGGTTTGGTGATCGGAGGAAGACCTTTTTGGCTTCATAATCAATAGAGACATGGTTGGCTGCTAACCAATCCATTCCTAAGATCACATCAAAGGTACTAATACAGAGGGGAATCAAGTCTACGTGTAAAGTTTTTCGTTTTAAGGATACAGCACAAGATTTGTATACATTAGCACTAAGGGCGGGGTTTCTAGAAGGAAAAGACACTGATAGTATGTATCCTAAGGGTTCGGGTGTTGATGCTAACTTGGTAGCAAAGTGTGGTGTAACAAAAAAATGAGTTAAACCAGAGTCAAAGAGAACATGGGGTAAGTGACCACAAACAAAAAATGTACCTGACACAACATTCTCAGTAACTTCCGGGTTTTCAGGCACCAGGGCAAAGGCTCTTCCTTGGCCTTTTTGGTCCGTCCTCACTCCTCCAGATATCGCGGGTTTTCGGACTAGTTCAAAGGGGCTGGGTATAGGACTGGCAAGCTTGGGACAATCTCTCAGCAAGTGGCCAACTTGGACGCATCTAAAGCATGCTCCCGTGTCTCGACAGCATTGTCCCCAATGAGTCCTTCCATAGGTAGAGCAAGTTGGAATGGCGCCACCTCTGGGATTCGTAGGACCTTGATTGCTTGAACTGGTTAAACTGGTTGTGCCCGTATTTACCATTTTGGGAGGCGTGACACCGGGTCTTTTGTTATCTCTTTCCCAAAATTGCTTCCTCTGGCTTGGTTCCCCAGAGCACGAGGCTTTAATCCTTTTTTCCACAATGTATGCTCGATCCACCACCTCTGAATAGGTTGGTAGTTTCAAAACCTCCAGTCTGTCCTTGATTTCAACATCCAATCCTACTTCGAATTTCCTGGCTTTTCGAGTTTCGCTGGAGATGACGTATGTCTCAAATCGAGCCAGTTGCTCTTGTATTCGGCCACTGTCATGGTTCCTTGCCTTAGATGTATGAATTCCGACGCCTTTTGTTTTCGTAGCGAATCTGAAAAGTATTTTTCATAGAATACCTCCAAGAATCTGGCCCAAGTCACAATATCTTATTTCTCCAAGGTAAGTAGCCACCATTCTTGTACATTGTCTTTGAAGGTGAATGTGACGAAAGTCACATTCTGCCTTTCTGTGCAAGGTATTGCGCGAAAAATTTTCTCCATATTTCTGACCCAAGCTTCTGCCACTAGTGGGTTTGTACTGCCGGTGAATATGGTAGGTTTCAAGTCTTGGAACTGTTTTATAGCAGCTGGCTCTTCTCGTCATTTAGGCAATCCGTTATTAATGTTGGTTTGTAAGGCTCACAAAAAACTAGTAACTGCTCTTTCCATGATTTCCTCCATTGGATCAGTACCACTGACCGATAATCCAGTTCCATTTCCATCATTAGCCATTACTATAAGGTGAAAACGGTTAGTGAACTCCCCCCTCCTTTTTTTTGAACCACTTAGTATACATCTAATTATCTATGATACACAAGATACTATAACAGTACATATCGCGATATCTTATCTATGATTCACAAGATACTATAACAGTACATATCACGATATCTTATCTATGATTCACAAGATACTATAACAGTACATATATCATTTTTACTTATGCAAAAGAAAACATATTCGTACAACGTACTTAAAATACAGTCAAAAGTTAGTGTCTAATCCTATTAATACAAAAATAGAAGGATTAGACTAATCATTGTCAGCTCCAAAAAAAAAAGATTTGCGACATCTCTCAGTCATGTTCCTAGAATAGGTCACTGAGCCTCCACGAAAACTGGCTCTGGAAGACTGGGCCGTGGAACAGCCATTGGAACTTCTACTGCACGAGGGACTCAAACTCCCATCCATTGAGCTCAATCCCAAAACAGTGCCAAACTACCTGGGCCATGTAGACGGGTACACCATGGTCATATCCCCAAAACTGCCGCCCAGTGAGCCGCACAGATATCTCTAAGTATGTGATACTGTCAGTGTAGTCCACAGTTAGGGTCTGGACAATATGTTGTGGAGGAGGTGTAGTAATGTGAATGTGGCTGCTAGGGTATATATTCCCTCTCCTCTCGGCAAAGCCTAGAGGTAAGGGAGCAACCAAGAAATGCGGATGTACCAATCTGACGACGTGCGTCGGCCTAATGTATCTCTCTCGGGTGCTAGCCCGGCTAAGTCTCCAAAATAGGTAGTCCTCATTAGGGTCAGCCTGCAAATACACTGGCCTCTCCATGAGTCGGTCAAGGTCGAGGTAGGTCTATCCGATAGTGCTTTCTGAGTCCCCACCTCCCTCCAATAAGTTAGAGGCCAGATGCACTCCCTGGGCTCGAACCAAATCAACTCTTCTTGGTATGCCATGTCCTACAACATAGGAAAACTTAGCCTACCCAATATTTATTTAAATCATGTTGGACACAATATTTTATTTATTTATTTTATATTATGACAATATGTATATATATATAATTAAACAATTATGATGTTGGACAAAATATAGTATTTATTTATTTTTATTTTATGACAATATATTTTTATTAATAGACGCTCAGGTTTTTTTTTTTTTTTTTTTTGGTAAAAACTCTGACACCACTTTTGTCATGACCCAAACCCGATACCCAAAGGTTCGGCGTCGCAACAAGATAAAATAAAATAATTCTAAAATTTTTGTAGTGGTAGTGCAACAGATAAATTAAATAGATTAAAATAAAATAATTGGGTACCAAAAGTTTATTAAAAGAAACAAAAAAGTCATTTGGGCTTTTATTTTATTACAAGAGTCCAATCAAAATACAGATAGTACGAAAGAAAAACAAAAAAAAGAAAAGAAAACACTGCGATTTATCTCCCATCTTGATCTCGTTAAATCCCGTCACCTGAAAGGAGTAACAGCTATAAGCACGTAGCAGAGTGAGAAATATTATACTGTGAGTGTAGGGGTACAAAAATAGCCACAGATAGTTATTTAGGTTAAACCATTAACATAATTTAAGTTGAATAAACAAATTAATTAAGTGGCAGAAACCGAAATAAATTACGTAAATAATTATAGTCACGGCACAGAACAGAACAGAATAGGGGTCACTAGAGTGACAATCAGAACGAGAGTCAATGGATCCATGACGAACCGAGGACCACAGAGTGACCAAAGAAAGGCCAATGGTTATTTAAGTCTCCCAAGACGTGAGACTTCCGTGGTGGTACTTATAGACAATAATTGTTTGCAAAATCATTGTCAAATATTTTCTAAAATTTAAACAAACATATCCATGGGTTTCAATTTAAGCAAATAGAGTTCAAAAAATAATCCACGTAATTGAAACATTAACATAACCATAAAACATAAATTATATAAAATAAATTGTGGTAACTAAAAATATTCGTAAAATATATTATGGTAACTCAAGATATAATATAACTCACCTTAATATTGACCCTTAACCTTTATTTTCTTACTCCGATCAACTCCCGACTACTTGGTGCTACCTCTTAGTTATTGATTTGTATGCTACCTCTTTATATACTTTTCCTTTGTTTTTTTGTTGAAGCTCAGTCAATCACTTCCCTATTTATAGGCAGTGAACGTGTATCAACCATCAACATATGGCTTGCTAGGTTCGGTCACCTGTCCAACAGGTGTCAACTTGCTCTTCCCCACGCAACCCTCTAAATTGATGATCTACCAAAGCTATGCGGTCTAGCTAGTGATTCACCAAAGCTATTCCTAAACATTTTGATAATCCCATAGTGTTTTGATTTGGCCCCCAAATGATATATTAACAACATTGGTATATTTAGGTAACAACAATGCCTCTAAATTTAGTACGTATAGATATAAAATTAAATATTTTATTTTATTTTATCTTATCACATTTATTTATTTATTTATTATTATTATTTTTATTATATATATATATATATATATATTAATAATAATAAGGAATTCTATTTATTGTAGTATTACATTTTAAAAAAAAAATTCGGGTATCACACCTACCTCCACAACACAAAAGCCCACCTTTGCGACTACAACAAATGCAGCCCCCTCTCTCTCTGTTTCTCTCTCTCTCTGTGTGTGTGTGTGTGTGTGTGTGTGTGTGTGTGTGTGCACATCTCACCCTTTGTGTTTTTGTTTTAGTCCTATACTCTTTCATTCTATCGGAGCCCAACCCACTTGACGATGGTTTTTTGGTCCTGCCCTCGCCAGGTCGCCGCTTAGGCGCCCTTCCCCGAAGTTGTTCTTCAAGAAGGTTCAACATATTTGAAATACATGAGGTAAAAAGCCCTAAGAATAGATTTGAAATAAATAGTTGTATCTGACGGCTTTAATTTTTATTTATTTATTTATTGAAGGTATCCCATGAACTATAGTTTGAGCTATTTGATTATTTTTTTTAATCAGCTGTTGTTCAATGTTTCTTTAGTTTACGAATTTATTTTTAAAGCAAGGCCAATGAGCTTTTGTGAGTTGAGAGATAGAGAAATGGGTTCCAAAGCTCTCTTCTTCTTTTCAATCTTATCTTTCTCAGTGTTGTTTTCTCTTAATCTCAACCTAGCTTTTGCAGAAAATGTGGAAAATGAAGAACAAGTTGGTCTGGTTATGAACTTGTACAAAGATACATGTCCTCAAGCTGAAGAAGTGATCAGAGAGCAAGTCAAGCTTTTCTACAAACGCCACAAGAACATTGTATTCTGTTTTTAAATGAGTATATATGTTCTTATCATTTTGGATTAAAATGTAATTCATCTAATTTAATCTTAACATTAAGAAACTTAAATGGATTTAATTTTTTAAAAGGTTGAGGGTTCTATTTTTTGGGTTTTGGGTTTTATCCAATAAATGAGTATATATGTTTATGGATCTTCATGAAATGGGTTTTATTTTTTAAATGGATTTTGATTTCAACAATGAATTTTTATTTTGAATTTGATTTCTGATATGGCTTTGATTTATGAAATGAGTTTGATTCTTTAATGGGAAATGGGTGCTAATTTTTAAAATAAGCATTGATTTTCTATGATTTAACAAAATCAAATCACAAATTTAAGAGAAAATAGAGTGAAGAAAAAAAAATCTATTTAACGAAAGAAGGAATGAAGGAAATAAATAGTTAGAGACGTTAGAGGGAGAGATAATAGGTAGAGGGAAGAGAGGAGATAATAGAGATAATAGGTAGAGAAAAAATAATGAGTGTGGAAGATGGAAAGAGAGAATAAGTGTGGAAGAAGCCCACCTTCGCGACTACAACAAATGCAACCCCTCTCTCTCTCTCTACACATCTCACTCTCTGTGTTTTTGTTTCAGTCTTATACTCTTTCATTCTATCGGAGCCTAACCCACTCGGAGATGGTTTCTCGGTCCCGTCCCTGCTAGGTCGACGCTCCGACACCCTTCTCCGAAGCTATTCTTCAAGAAGGTTCAACATATTCGAAATACATAAGGTAAAAAGCCCCAAGAATAGATTCAAAATAAATGGCTGTATATGATGGCTTCAATTTATATTTATATTTTTATTGAAAGTATCCCATGAGCTATAGTTGGAGCTATTTGATTTTATTTTATTTTATCAACTGCTGTTCAATCTAGGGGTGCAACTCGGGCGGGTTCGGTTGGGTTGAGAGGTTGTCCAAGCCCAACCCAAGTTGTGTTGAGATCTACCCAGGCCCACCCAAGCCCGAATTGTAACCCGAAGTTGTATGCCCAAGCCCGACCCGAGTTAAACCCGAATTGCCCAAGTTGCCCAAATCGTATTTTTTTTTGCAGCTACATTATTAAATTATTAAAATTTGACTTTATTTACATTTTTTTTATATATATAGAAAATCATTAATACCATCAAAATAAATAATTTATATAATGTAAGAGAGATGCCGCTATAGTAGTCTTTATAATTTATGAGTGAAAATTAAAAACAAAAGAGTAAGATTTTATGTTATTTGTATATATAATATATATTCAATATGATTTAATAATCTAAATTACTTTAATATCATGTAATGGCTAATAATTTATATATATATATTTAATATTTTTATATATCTATATATGTATAATTCAAGTTTCGGGTTGCTCGGGTTGTTTGATGTCATTGCCCAAGCCCGTCCAAATTTAATTTGGGCTTTTGAATTTTTGTCGAAGCCCGTACCGAATTTGAAAATATCTTGTCCAAGTCTTAAAAAAATTCGAATTGGGTTCAGATTGCTCGGGTTGAGCCAGCCTAAGTTACACCCCTAGTTCAATTTGTTTTTAGTTTACGATTTTTTTTTTTAAAGCAAGGCCAATAAGCTTTGTGAGTTGAGAGATAGAGAAATCTTCTTTTCAATCCTATCCTTTTCAGTGTTGTTTTCTCTCAATCTCAACCTAGCTTTTGCAGAAAATGAGTGGCCTCGTTTGGGAACAGACTATTTTAGTAACTTTTTAGCTTTTTGGCTAAAATATGAACTAAAAAAACTAATTTGTTTGTGATAAACTTTTTGATTTTTTGGCTAAAATTGTGAAAATAATAACAATGGGTAAATTGACAACCCTTGTCATAACCCATGATAGTATGATGGCACAACACTGTGCAGACTGGCAGCCATCATGTCATGTTTGTAACTTGTGTTCAATATTAATTTTTCTTTTTCTTTTTCTTTTTTTTGAAAATTTCTAAAAACATGTTTTGTTACAAATTTTCTCAATTTTTTTTTAAAATTACTTCTCTTTCTATTATACATCAATCAATCACTTTTTTTTCTCTCATCTCCCTTTCTCAATCACTTTTTCTCCCATACACATCTACTCAATTATAACAAAATATCAATCATCCCAAACTCCCAAACTTCAAAGCTATTTTCAAAATATACAACCAAACAAATCAAAAAAAAAATTAGGCTGTGTTTGGAAGGGTTTTCAAACTATAATTCTACCCACACATTCTAATATCATGTTTGGATAGGGTTTTCAAACTATATTTCCACAACAAACAGAAAACTCTGTGTCATGCGGGATTTTCAATTTTTTTTTTTTTTTTTGAAATTTGGCTTAACTGGTCATCCGGCCGGTCAACCAGAACATGGCAATTTTTATTTTATTTTTTTTGCAATTGGCACTTCTTCTTCTTTTTTTTTTTTTTTATATGTTTACTAAAACAATATTTTTGGATTTTTTAAAAAAATTTTATGAGCTTTCAATAGATTTTTGAGTTGTGTGTTTGGTTATGAGTTGTAAGTTTTTGTATCAAATATCATATGTCACATCAAAAAATTTTCACTCAATTTAAAACTCTTTTCAACACTCATTCACCAAACAAATTTTCCACACTCAAATCATTATTCCAAAACTCACAAACTCAAAATACAACTCTATTTTCAAATCATATTTAAAAAACTCTACCAAACACTACCTTAAATTCTGTCTCTAATTTATTTATTTTTTAATTTTATCTCAAAACCCAAACCAAATACAACTAAGACACGCAATAAATTTTTTCCACGCAATCATAGTGAACAATTTTTTATGGCTACCTATTACACGAAAATGTATGAAAGAAAAAACCAATTTGGTTGCCTAGTACACTAGCTACTGTGCATAGGTTTGTAGGATAAAAATTGTAGGTTGTTTTTTTATTTTTTTTAGTGACTTTTTGACTTTTAGACTAAAAAAGATACTTGCCAAACGAGGCCTGAAGAACAAGTTGGTCTGGTTATGAACTTCTACAAAGATACATGTTCTCAAGCTGAAGAAGTGATTAGAGAGCAAGTCAAGCTTCTTTACAAAAGCCACAAGAACATTGCATTATGTTTTTAAATGAGTATATATGTTCTAATCATTTTGGATTAAAATGTAATTTATCTAATTTAATCTTGACATTAAGAAACTTAAATGGATTTAATTTTTTAAAAGGTTTTGGGTTTTATTTTTGGGTTTTGGGTTTTATCCAATAAATGAGTATATATGTTTATGGATCTTCGTAAAATGGGTTTTATTTTTTAAATGGATTTTGATTTCAACAATGAATTTTTATTTTTAATTTGATTTCTAATATGGTTTTAATTTATGAAATGAGTTTGATTCTGTAATGGGAAATGGGTTGATTGAGGTTGAATTGTACAACATTGAGACCGATAACTAGGATTTCTTAACCCTACTTGCCTGTCAAATTATATATTTTATGCATGTTTAATGTCAATCAGGTTGGACATAGTGGGAGCATAAAATGGGAAAAAAAATGCAGAAATTGGAGAGAAAAATGCTTCCCGCAAGTGCGGAGGCCCATTCATCAGAGCCAAACAGAGCCTAAAAAAATTGCACTTGCGGAGGCCCATTCCTGCACGTGTAGAACCCTCACTGCACATGCAGTGAAATTTTCCGTACGTGCGGCCGTATCTCCGGAAACGAGCCTGATGTTTTGAACCTATTTGGAAAAGGCTGGAGAGATAAAATGACAAAAAAAAAGGCAAGATTAGGGTTTTGAAAATTCCAAGAGAGAAAAGTGACTAGGGTTTGGAAAAAGGGGATCTTCAAGCTTCAAAGGCAATTTCCATGGAGGGTTCTTCTTCTTTTACTTCTTCCCATTTCTCCATGAGTGGCTAGGCTCCTCCAAGGGTTTTGATGAAACCCTAGCCAAGTAAATAGGGTTTTTCTTTGCTTTTTGATTATGTAAATGTTTGAACAAATTGTATGGTATTTAAGAAGTTTCAAATATATATTTTTCATTATCTCTTTAAGTATTCTACTTTCTATGATTGTTGAATGCTTTCCATACAATGGTTTTCTATTCTTTCATATTCAAGGTATGAGACGAGCCATACTACGGGGGATGAGTCGTGTTACTACCCTAATTTAAAGCGAACGACTCGTACTACTTGAGATGGTTAGTGCCCGTACATTGAACGTGATGATTTTTTTGATCAATGCTTCGAGCTTGTAGTTATGAAGTATTGTTTCGTTCCAACCGTAGCATAATTGATTTTTAAATTGAAACCTTATTTATGTAACTAATGGTGAATTCATCATCCTAGGTTTTTCCACAATCAGTAATTCCAATTTCATGTATAATTGCTAGTTTAATCTCTTTGTCTATTTTATTTATTATTGGATTAGTTTATAAATCAACCATCTCTTCGATCAAAATTAATTTAAGAATTTAACAATTAAATTAGATTAATTTTACAATTGTTCCTGTGGATCGATACTTGGACTTGCCATTATTCTAAGGAATTTGGTATAGTTTAGAGTTTATTTTTGGTGTGTGAAACAACCCGTCATGGGTGTTGATTTTTAAAATGAGCATTGATTTCCTATGATTAAACAAAATCAACTCACAAATTTGAGAGAAAATAGAGTGAAGAAAAAAAATATTCTATTAAACGAAAGAAGGAACAAAGGAAATAAAGGGTTTGGAGAGAGAAAATAGTTAGAGACGTTAGAGGGAGAGATAATAGGTAGAGGGAAGAGAGGAAAGAATAGAGATTATAGGTAGAGACAAAATGAGTAGGGAATATTGAGAGGGAGAATGAGTGAGAGACGGCAGGTAGAGAGAGTAAAAAAAAAAGAGTGATTGGGCAGATGCAAAGAGTCCTACAGAATTGTGATTCATTTATCTCTCTTCTTGAAATATGTGATTCATTTATCTCTCTTCTTCTTGATATATGAGACAGATTAAATAATTGAGAACATATGTAATCCGAAACATTTTTCTAATTATTTTCTTTCAAAAAAATAATAATAAAGTCAAACGGAATTATTTTAATTTTTAATTATTTTAACAGATTAATTTGAGAAGATAATTAATTTGAATGAAAATAATTATGAATTTGATCTTCTTCTCTTTTTGGGTGGGTGATGAATTTGATCTTAATAAGTCTGACTCAATAATTTTAATTTGAGTGCTATTTGTCAAAAGCCTTAAAATTAGCACATTTCTTATTAAATAGATTAAAAACCAAAGAATATATTTTGGAGGCAAAGGGCATTGCATTTGCTTTGGGTTGTTTAAAAACTAACTTTTTGATTTTTTTTTTTTTTGGTCTTTTTTTGAAAAAATGTGAGAGATGATATAACCTAAAATAAATTAAAAATTGGAAGATGACTTTTAATCATCTTTCCAAAATAGCCCTCTGTGTGTTGGCTGGTACTGGGTTTAAAAAATGTTTGTGGAAATTTTTTTGATACCCATGCTGAATGTTGGTGGAAATTTTTTGATACCCATGATTATAGCGGTTGGAAATTTTTTTTTTAGTTTACAAATTTTTTAAACTATTTTGAAAAATGGATTAAAAGTCACTTTTTAACTTTTAACTCATTTTGGGTTACATTATCTCTTACATTTTTTACACATTTTTTTTTAAAAAAAATTTAAAAAAATCAAAAAACCAACTTTATTTTATATATATACATCTACCAATACACATATCTATTCACAATGCTCACACAAAAGTGGTTTCATCCCACGTAGACCACTCGAGGTGTGGCACACACCAAAACTAAGTATGTTTTGAATTTTAAATTTGTAAAAAATATTTTCCAAATATACAATCAAATTGGTTTCGTTTGACATCATAGGTTGGGACTAAAATAATCACAAAATGAAAAAATAGACTAAAAATTAATAAGATAAAATGTCACATTCAAATTATAATTATTTTTAATTTTTCTCTCACAAAAGTCAAAAAAATTTATAAGTCTGTCTCAAACAATACTTTTTAATCTAGGTTAAAATAGCTAAAAACTCAATTCACTTCCCAAACGAAATCAAAATTTCAAGTTTAACAAACTCTTTTCAAAAATATAATTGTAAAATTAATTTGAAAATTGAAACCAAACGGACCTTCTATTAATATTTTTTGACCTCAATATTTTTTTTTTTTGGCAACAGGTTAGTTAAATTACATTTAATTGTATTTTAATCTTAAATTTATTGTCAAGGCACGGGCATACACTAGTATTGTAGCAACCACCTCCTTAATTAATTAAGTTAATTATATGATTTATGTTGATTATGTGTTTATAGGTTTATTATGAGTCATGCGATATTTGAATTGTGTTATTATGAATAGATATGAATAGGATCTAAATCGAGCCTGTTTGAATCAGAAATTATACAAGTTCTTGGATAGGTAATCAGAGCCTAATCCACATTGGTATAATTAAGCTTAGTTTAGATTAATTTGAATTAATTGAAGTTAAGTGAATTTGATATAATTTAATGTAAATTACTACTTAAGTGAAAGCCTAAGAATAATTAGAGTTTAATTACCTTTCCTAATCTATTCATCAATATAATAATAAAGAAGAGAATTTGAGAGAGAGAGAGATTGAGTGGACTTTGTTGGAGTCATAGAGCTATATACACAAGAGAATGCTAGAGAAAGAGAGAAACAAAGGAGAAAGAAAGAGAGCTTAGGAAAAACTTGGGAGATAGACTTTGAACTTCTTAATTTTTTTTGACTAAGGTAAGAATTCTCCTCCTCTCATGGAATTAAGATGAGATACTTTTAATCTCTTAGAAATTGAGTTGAAATAGGATGAATTCACGAGGACTTAAGAGTTTTGTAGGAAGGTTTTGAATTGAAAAGCTATATGAACATATATGAGCATAAAAGTGAAGAATTGAAAGAATTAGCTTAATTTATGGACATGCATGGCTTCATTCTTGTACATCCACATTATTTCTTGCAGGAGTTTTCAAAATTGAAGGGAAATTCCGTAGGATTTGAGGATTTGAAATCCAAGAATGAAAGTTTTATAAATTTATATGTCAATCTTAAGTTTGAAACTCTTGCATGTAAAACTTAGTTTTGATTTGAAGTTGTGGTTTGGAATTGAAGTTAGAACTACTACATTTAATGTATTTTGAAGTGTTTTAGACCATGGAATGTAAGAAAATGAGGTTGAATTTGTAAAGGAGTGAATTTCCAATTCAAAAGCAAATCTCAGTTTTGAGCAACCCAAAACTGCACGTACGGCTTGGGCGCCATATGTACAGAAAACAGGATAGATAAGAGTGTGCATACTGCTTTAATAGCATGTGCGGGACGCACATGCGGTGGTGGTTCCGCACGTGCGGCCAGTTTCCCCACATGTGCGGTTTTCAGGCCGGTCCCGGTTTCGTTTCCTCTCTGTTTTTCTAACTTTCGAGCCACCATTGGCATAGTTTTCAAGTGTATTTCCAGTTCATATACATGTCATGAATATAAAAGGAATTAAGGAATGAATAGGAATAACCAAACGAATAAGTAACGAATGAACCGAACAGGTTTAAAACTGACTGAATAAATTGAATGTGTTGTGTAGGTGGTCTGTACGAGGACTATCATCTGACCAAACACTGTGAGTAATTTCTTTGTAAAGATATTGTCATATATGAACTATGTTATCCGATAATATGTGAAACCTACGTTTTAATGTGAAACCTACGTTTTATTATGAAATGTTTGATGCAATAAGTTTCTAATTAAGAACTTTGAAAACATCAAGTTATGCTTCGAAACTCTGAATTGTGAACTATACGATATGATGTTTTGAAATACAGATTTGGATAAGAATGAATGAGATTCCCTCTTTGCTTATCGAATGAGGCAACCATGAACATATGCTTTGATTTTCGGAAATTTCCGTTATGTTTATGTCGATCCCTTGTGATTGTTATTATATGTCAACCCGTTGTAGTTGTTATGTTTAAGTCGACCAATTGAGGTCATTATGTCTTTGTCGATCCGTTGTGATCGTTATGTATATGTCGATCCGTTGTGATCGTTATGCCTATGTCCTTGATCCTTTATGATCGTTTTGCTAATATTCTATTTAGTATTGTTGGGATATACCATGAAATGTAAGTAACTTGGAATGCTTTGATGGACCTCTGAATTCTACACACACACACACACACACACATATAGATCTGATATATGCTTCGTTTCGTCGTAGACGTTCTGTATGATCTTTTGGCAAATGTGTAATAATGCTTTTGGAAATGTACTACGATGTGAGCTATGAATTGAACTATGAAAGGTTCTCCAAAGGTTTTGAGGAACTTTATTTATTGTGACACGTATCAGGAAAATACTTTGTTCATATTAAGAACATTGTTTGTCTTTATAAGTTATGAATCTTATTTATTTAACCTCTTTACATTGAGATTATTCACTAGGCTTTAGCTCACTATTTACTATATGTATGTAGGTGATCAAGCACCGGATCAGGCTTAGCGACGTGAACCCAAACTTTGTTTTGTCAAGCCAACTACTGTGCCTCACTGCGAGGTTCCAGACCGTCAAGTTTTAAGGGCTTTTGGGTGGTTTCTAAGTTCACCCTTTTGACATTATCTTAAAATGATGTGAATGCTGCCTAACTTTTGTTACTACTGTTTTGTAATGGTATTTAAATCCCTAACTGTTGCTTTCATTTTGTGTATAAGTGTACTATGGACTTAAGTGTTTATGTAGATGTTAAAGATTGTTTGTTCATTTAAGTCCTCAGAGCTCATTGGACGAAATATTTTATTATTTACAGGCTTCCATCGGCCCCTATTATTGTATTGCTGTTATTATTGTTAAGCAAGCCTTTGGTAATCGCGAATTACTGGCCAGTTACGACGCTAAACTCATAGGGGCGAGTTTGGGTCGTGACAAGTATATATAATAAAGCAGGAAGGTTTTTGAAAATATATCAAAATGTCTAAGAGATACATTTCGTTTTAATGGTTCAGATTGTTCCATCCAAAATTCAATAGCTGAAATGCATTCATTTCCTACCCAAATGTCCTCTCTCTTCTCTCACCACTTCTATCCTCTTTCATCATTCCACTACTCTCTCATTTCTCTCTCTTTCTCTGGAAAGTATAGCGACTCTCTTTATCTCTCCCTCTTCTCCCCTCCGGTGAAGACTTGCCTCCACAACACAGAAGCTCACCTTCGCGACTACAACAAATGCAGCCCCTCTATCTCTCTCTCTCTCTATGTTTTTGTTTCAGTCCTATACTCTTTCACTCTATCGGAGCCCAACCCACTCGGCGATGGTTTCTCTGTCCCGCCCCGGCTAGGTCGTTGCTCCGACGCCTTTTCCCGAAGTTGTTCTTCAAGAAGGTTCAACATATTCGAAATACATGAGGTAAAAGGCCCCAAGAATAGATTTGAAATAAATAGTTGTATCTGATAGCTTCAAATTTATTTATTTATTTATTTTATTTATTGAAGGTATCCCATGAGCTATAATTGGAGCTATTTGAATTTTTTATTTTTTTTATCAACTGCTGTTTAATCTGTTTTTAGTTTACGATTTTTTTTTTTAAAGCAAGGCCAATGAGCTTTTGTGAGTTGAGAGATAGAGAAATGGGTCCAAAGCTCTCTTTTTCTTTTTAATCTTATCTTTCTCAATGTTGTATTCTCTCAATCTCAACCTAGCTTTTGCAGAAAATGAGGAAACTAAAGAACAAGTTGGTCTGGTTATGAACTTCTACAAATATACATGTCCTCAAGCCGAAGAAGTGATTAGAGAGCAAGTCAAGCTTCTCTACAAATGCCACAAGAACACTGCATTCTGTTTTTAAATGAATATATATGTTCTTATCATTTTGGATTAAAATGTAATTTATCTAATTTAATCTTAACATTAAGAAACTTAAATGGATTTAATTTTTTAAAAGATTTTGGGTTTTATTTTTTGGGTTTTGGGTTTTATCCAATAAATGAGTATATATGTTTCTGGATCTTCATAAAATGGGTTTTATTTTTTAAATGGATTTTGATTTCAGAAATAATTTTTTGTTTTTAATTTGATTTCAAATATGGTTTTAATTTATGAAATGAGTTTGATTCTTTAATGGGAAATAGGTACTGACTATTAAAATGAGTATTGATTTCCTATGATTTAACGAAATCAAATCACAAATTTGAGAGAAAATAGAGCGAAGAAAAAAAAATCTATTTAATGAAAGAAGGAACAAAGAAAATAAAGGGTTTTGAGAGAGAGAATAGTTAAGAGACATTAGACGGAGAGATAATAGGTAGAGGGAAGAGATGAGATAATAGAAATAATAGGGAGATAGAGAATGAGTGGAGAAGATGGAGAGAGAGAGAGAGAGAGAGAGAGGGAGACAATAGATAGAGAGAGTCAAAAAAGAAAGAATGAGTGGGCAGATGTAAAGAGTCCTACAGAATTGTGATTCATTTATATCTTTTCTTGATATATGTGATTCATTTATCTTTCTTCTTCTAGATATATGAGACAAATTAAATAATTGAGAACATATGTAATCCGGAATATTTTTCTAATTATTTTCTCTCAAAAAAATAATAATAAAGTCAAACAGAATTATTTTAATTTTTAATTATTTTAATAGATTAATTTGAGAAGATAATTAATTTGAATGAAAATGATTATGAATTTGATCTTCTTCTTCTTCTTTTTTTTTTTTTTTTTTTTTCAGGTGGGTGATGAGTTTGATCTTTAATAAGTCTGACTCGATAATTTTAATTTCAGTGCTATCTGTCAAAAGCCTTAACATTAGCATATTTCTTAAATAAATCAAAAATCAAAGAATATATTTTGGAGGCAAAGGGCATTTCATTTGCTTTGGGTTGTTTAAAAACTAATTTTTTTATTTTTTTTTATCTTTTTTTTTTTAAAAAAATGTGTAAAAATGTGAGAGATAATGTGACCTAAAATAAATTAAAAATCGGAAGATGACTTTTAATAATCTTTTCAAAATAGCCCTTTGTGTGCTGGCGGTATTGGGTTTAAAAAATGTTTGTGAAATTTTTTTTGATGTCAGTGTCGAGTGTTGGTGAAATTTTTTTGATACTCATGATTATGGCGGTTGGAAATTTTTTTTTAGTTTACAAATTTTTTAACCTATTTTGAAAAATGGGTTAAAAGTTATTTTTTAACTTTTAATTCATTTTGGGTCACATTATCTCTCATATTTTTTACATTTTTTTAAAATAACATTCAAAGAGTCAACTTTTATTTTATATATATACATCTACCAATGCACATATCTATTTACCATGCACACACACAAGTGGCTTCACCCCTGACCACTCGGGGTGTGACACACTAAAAACTAAGTATGATTTGAATTTTAAATTTTTAAAAATTATTTTTCAAATATACAATCAAATTGACTTCGTTTGACATCATAGTTGCAATTAAAATAATCACAAAATAACAAAATAGATTAAAAATTAATAAGACAGAATATTATATTCAAATTATAATTATTTTTAATTTTTCTTTTACAAAAAATCAAAAAAATCAAAAAATCCGTCTCAAACGATACTTTTTAATTCAGGTTAAAATAACTAAAAACTCAATTCACTTCCCAAACAAAATCAAAATTTCTAATTTGACAAACTCTTTTCAAAAATATAATTATAAAATTCATATAAAAATTCAAACAAAACGGACCATCTATTAATAGTCTTTTACCTCAATTTTTTTTTTCCAACAGTTTAGTTAAATTACATTTAATTGTATTTTAATCTTAAATTTACGGTACAGACATAGCTAATATATATATATATATATATAATGATTTGTACTAAATTGTAATTTTCTCAAGAAAAATGCTTAGGAGCACTAATTAGTGCTCCCACTAATTAGGTAGCAGTGGGTCCCGCCATTAATGATGTGATGTTTTGATCTTGGAGTTGTATTTTTTTTATTTTTTTTTTTACTTTTTTAATGCATTAGTGCTATTAGTGGTGATGTTTTTAGTGGGATGAATCATTGTTGTTTTCTCAATAATTTGTCCACTCCCGGACTACGGACACTTCTCCCAGATGACAGCTCATCTGACTTTCACGCGGTGATTCGGCGGCCTCCCGAATTATCTGCTTATTGTTAGTTTCTGGACACGTGGAAGTCAATGAGCCGATCCAGGCCAGGCTAAACTGGATTAGAGCGTGATGTTGGACCATGGACCATAAGAACTCATCACAAGTCTTATTTTAATAATTTAAATCGTTAATATATAAAATTTATTAAGTAATTTATTCTTGTAAAAAATTATATTAATCGGATATCGATAGTTATTTGATCAGATCAGATTTCTATCAACAGTAAATATAATTTTCAAAATAAATTATTGGCAAAAATATGATTCGATCAAGTAGTTATTGATATTCAATCAATGTAATTTTTTACAAAAATAAATTAATCGATGAACTCTATATATTGAACAATTCAAATTATTAAAATATAACCCTCGATGAGCCTCTCAAATCTAACAATATTATCAATCCAATTCATAAAGAGTGTGTTTGTTGTGAGGGATTATTCCATGGGATTGGAATATTAATTCATTCAGACTAATAATCCATTGTTTGGTTCAATTTTTTTTGTTCCGGATTAATAGTTCCTCCAGACTATTAGTCCATCACATGAGGGATTATTATATCTTAGGGGGAGGTGTGATTATTTCTATTGGATTAGTATTCCATGGGATTAATGTGTGAAATGTCCATTTTACCCTAATGCTATTACTTAATAAACAATTGAAAAAAGGATAAAATAGTTTTTTGAGCATTTATAAATTATTTTTTTAGTGTTATTAATTTAAATTTATATATTAAATAAAAAATATAAATTATAAATTCAATTCAATTAAAAATAATAAATTAAAAATTATGACCTTATAAATTAAATTTTTTTAGTGTAGTTAAAAAATTAAATTTATATATTAAATAAAAAATATAAATTATAAATTTAATTTAATTAAAAATAATAAATTAAAAATTATGACCTTATAAATTAAAAATTTTTAGTGTTGTTAAATTATAAATTATAGATTACAAATTTAAAATTATGTATTAAATATAAATTATAAATTACTAAGGTAAAATAGTCTTTTAAACATTTATCATTATTCAGTCCAACCAACCAAACATTGAATTTATTAAAAATAATTCAAATCAGATATCTAATTTCATGACTAAACAAATATAGAATACAAATTCAATCCAATCAAATAATAATATATCCTAAAATTAATAATCTGATAAATTATTATCTCTTTTATCCAGGCTGTCCAAAAAAGACACCGAAGTTGACTAGAGCCGATCCTAACCTTTGATAGAAAAAGCATATTTTAGGAGTGAAAATTTTCTTACGTTAGGAATGGATTGTTGTGTGAAAACACGTGGCCCTATAAATTCTCTGTCCCTTGTCTCTTCCTTGAAACCATCAGACATCGTTTCGTCTCTCACACCCTCTCTCTCTCTCTCATTTCATAGCGTTGTGCGTCGCAAATTTATGTCTCAGAGGCCTTGCGTTCCACACTTTTCTACCATTGCCTTTGGCCGCCTCCATTATTCTCATCTCCTGCTCTCTACTGAGATCAACCCCAATTCCAACTGCTCTGCTCATTACACACGCAATATAAAAACACCCACAAATATAAAACATCCATAAACCAAAAAAAAACCCAAATAATCCCTCCCTCCCTCCCTCGCCTTCAACCACATTCCAAAATTTCTCTTTCTTTTCTCCTTCACCAAACAATTCAATTTCCTTGGCTTGGGACTCTCAAATTTTCCGAGAAAATCTCAAATGGGTGTTAAAGGTTTTGTCGAAGGAGGCATAGCCTCGATCGTTGCAGGGTGTGCAACCCACCCGCTTGACCTAATCAAGGTTCGCATGCAACTACAGGGTGAGACCCACGCTCCAAACCCGAACCCGTCATTGCAATCTCTCCGACCCGCTCTCGCCTTCCACCCACCGACCACGATCCATGCCCCTAGTACGCCGCCGCCACCGGTACCTCGGGTGGGCCTTATTAAGGTGGGGCTCCGGATCGTGCAGCAAGACGGCGGCGCCGCCCTCTTCTCCGGCGTCTCCGCCACCGTCCTCCGCCAGACCCTCTACTCCACCACCCGGATGGGCCTCTACGACATGATGAAGCAAAAATGGAGCGATCCAAATGGTGGTAACATGCCCCTCGTGCGCAAGATAGCGGCAGGGCTGATCGCCGGCGGGATAGGAGCCGGCGTCGGAAACCCGGCCGACGTCGCCATGGTCCGTATGCAAGCCGACGGTCGGCTCCCCCTTGCTCAGCGCCGCAATTACAAGAGCGTGGTCGACGCCATTTCGCAAATGGCCAAGAACGAGGGAATTACGAGCCTGTGGCGCGGATCATCGCTTACGGTGAACCGTGCAATGCTGGTGACAGCGTCACAGCTCGCATCATACGATCAGATTAAGGAGACTATATTGGAAAAGGGTGTGATGAAGGATGGGATTTGGACCCACGTCACGGCCAGCTTCGCGGCGGGGTTCGTGGCTGCAGTGGCATCGAATCCGGTGGATGTGATAAAGACTAGGGTGATGAACATGAAGGTTGAGCCAGGGATGGTCCCACCGTACACTGGTGCCCTTGATTGTGCCTTGAAGACAATTCGAGCAGAAGGCCCCACTGCTCTCTATAAGGGCTTCATCCCTACAATCTCAAGGCAGGGACCTTTTACTGTTATCCTCTTTGTCACTCTTGAACAGGTCCGCAAGCTGCTCAAGGATTTCTAGTTTCAAAAAAAAATTATATAGTTTCCTTGTGATTGTTGTGTAGTTTCGTTTAAAATGTTTTTAGTCTTCCCATATTGGGAATGAAGCAAGTATATTATTTGGGGTTGCGTGAAATATCAATTTGTTAAAATCATAATGTTTCACACCAATTTCATTGCTAATTGCGTAATAATTTGATTCGTCATTTGAAATTTATAATTTATTTTTAAAATCGTCCAACTTCACTATGTTAATATATATATTTACGTCTAATGAAATGTTAAACTAAAAATTAGTGTGAGAGAGATTAAAAATATGAAATTTATTATAAATTATTGTTATATATTATACAAATACTTAATAATTGTTTAAGATTATTTTTCAATCAACTAGCAAATTAAAGCAGCCTAAACTGCCCAAACCGTTTGATTATTTGTCAATCCGCCATTCACAATTTGGTTTATAACTTTACCCACAAACCATATTGCACTGCACCACGCACACTCTTAATATTATGTCAATTTCTTTTTGGACACTCAATTTATAAATCCAAATTATAATTTTGTTAGGTGAGAGGTCTAGGCGCTATATTAGTTTGTCCAAAAAGACAAGCTCAACTAAAATGATCAAAATACCCTTCATATATCTATATCATATTAGTAGTCCCAAAACCCTAACAATCACACTCCTCTCTCTCCCCTTCTACCTACTCTCTATGAGACTGTCTCTCCTCTCTCCCCTTCAACCGTCGACTGCACCACTGTCGTCGACACCACCACCACTCCTCTCTCTCTCTCTCTCTCATTTACTTTCGTCTACTACTGTGATAACCCAACCTGTACTGTGCTTAATTATGCATGTGATTGTGTGTTTGATATGAATTTGCAACTTTAAGTATGTGAATTATGTGAATTTGGAATAACATATGTTAAATGTAAGAATATCTATTGCAATTACAACTTTGAACTAAAATTGAAAGCCTTAGAGGTGCAATAAACAAAAATCAACTTCATATCTGTGATTAGCATATTTTTTGTGCCTACAGTGAAATTTTGAAAAATTACAATTCGTAATGTTTTAATTGGCCTAATTTATATATCCCTAGCTCTTGTATTCATCATTTTTGGTTTAGAGCTCTAGAGAATGAGTTAGAGAGGAACAAGAAAAACTAGGGATTTGGAAGAAATTCAAGGGACTAACCCTAGATTTGTGCTAAGGTATGATAATCTACTTGAAATCTTTGTATATATCTCATCTTTTGTTTGAAGTCAAGAAGAAATTAGGAATTATGAGTTAGGATTTGAGATATGTAATGGTTAAAGCTAAATGTATGAAATTGAATCTTAATCTCTCATCTTTGTTTGATTTGAGTTCATTCTTGTGATTAATCCATGAAATAAACTCTAGATGGTTCATACAAACAAGATTTGTTGGAAGATTCACCATGTTTGTATGTATATTGAGCTTGTGTATGTAATTTATGAATACATGAAAAATATGAGACCATGAATCAAAAGTTGAAGCAAGATTGATATGTTTGAAGTGAAATTACACTTATATCATGCTAGTATATCATGTTTTTGAGGCAATTTTGCATGAATTTGGGCTTGTAATGGAGTTTGGTCACTTGGGGTTTGGAGCATGTTCAGACTGTTTGGTTTTTGCCTAGATCGCTCGTGCGGCCATGGGCTCTGCACGAGCAGAACATGACCAAGATTTGTGATTTCGGTTCTGTGCACTCGAGTGGCTTACATTTCCGCACGAGCGGGGCCATACCGCTCGAGCGGTTGGATCGGCCGCACATGAGGCCAGGCAGGGGAGAAAATCGTGCTTTCTAGGGGTGTACATGGTCCGAATTGGTTCAATTATGAGAAAATCCAAGAACCAAACTGATCCTAACGGTTCTGTGATTTTGAGAACCAGACTAAACCATTACACTTGTAAAACCGGACTAGAACCAAACCGAAATAACAGTTCGGTTGCGGTTTGGTTCACAGTTTCAAAAATTTCTATTTACAAGAATAAATTGTTAATATTAGCAAAATAATTAATCAAACTAATTACATTTAACTTATGATAAAACTTATATATATATATTTATATATCTTTTAAAATTCGGTTCGGTTCGGTTCGAACCATGATTTTTTCATAAAATCCATTTACCGAACCGTTTTTACGATTCTCAATATTTCTTGAACCGAAACTGAACTGGTTCTTAATAGAACCGAACCGAACCGAACCGTACGGTTCGGTCTGGATTACCAATTTGAATGAATTTTTGAACAGCCCTAGTGCTTTCTTGTGTTGATACTCCCGACCTTCTGAACGCCTTCCCAACCTTGTTTAAACCCTTTTGGGAGTGAAATGATGATTAGAAACTCATTTAAAAAGATTGTGAACTATGAAAGAAAAGTATGCAAATTGAAACAAATGATTTACCAAATGTGTGTAGGTCATATGCCGAAGGAAACACCACAAGATCAAACACACTGTGAGTAATAATATTGTGCATATATGTTCTTAACTGTGTACCTTGAGCCATGTATGGTGAATTGTGCCGGCATTGTGCTTTGATCGAAATGAATGAACTACATAATGTTATTTGACATGTGCAATGTAGACCAAAGGTCGTTTTGTTTCTATTTATGCTATGATATGTTTTGGCCCGAGACCGTTCTGTGGGCCTGAGGCCGTTCTGTATAATATGTAGACCGAGGTCGTTCTGTTAATGACATGGTAAGATGTGATTGGACCTGAGGTTGTTCTGAATAGTTGTTAACATGTGGGCCTGAAGCCGTTCTATTCATATGTAATGGGCCCAAGGTTGTTCTGTTTATGTAATGGGCCCAAGGCCGTTTTGTTTATATAATGGGCCCGAGGCCGTTTTGTTTATATAATGGGCCCAAGGCCATTCCGTGTTATATTAGGCCCAAGGCCATTCTGTATTATGATTATGGATATTGTGAGAACCTTATGATCATCTATTTACACTGTTTTACTGTATTATTACTCATTGAGCTTCGCTCACCCAATATTATATATGCACACGTTGATGATCCGCAGCATGGAGCCCACTCTTAGAGTCAGCTTCATGAGCTATTTTTGTGAACCTGTCGAGTCATGCCTTCGAGATGGAGTTTTGCCTTTGACTCCCATTATGCTTTGACTCTATTTTGTTTTTTCTATTTTGGTCCTCAGATTTATAAACGATATGTATAAAATTTCCTATGGTACTTATATATTTTTTTTTGCATAGGCATGTAAATGATGTGAATGTGTTATGGTACAAGCTTTATAATTTTGCTCATATTGGCACAACTCAATGGATTTCTTCATTTGTCGTTTGCTTTCGTTTGTGGCCCCATTACTATAATTACTCTGTATGTTTGTTTGAGGCCAAAGGTAATCAAGTGATTACTGGCCGGTTATGATCCAAACTTTTAGGAGTGGGTTCAGGTCATGACAACTATCTTGTCTCCGGTGTTGACGACAACGTGATGTCTTGTCTTCAACGACTTCGTCAAGCTCTAGATCTAGAAGATCTAAAGATCGTCGGTGATATCTCTGCCGTTGCGCCTCTCTCAGTTCCAAACACTCTTGACAGAGGAGAAGGGAGAGTAGATTGATCTAAGAGATCTACCGCCACTGTTCTTCTCTCACTGGTCGCCCTCTTACCATCTCTCACTGTTCTTCTGATCTGAAGTGATATATTTATACATTGGTTTTCAAGATCTTCACAATCGTTTCTTAAGGTCTACACTAGTTGAGTTTTAATTTTGTATAGTCTCAGATCTGGTTGTGAAAGAAGGTGATGATGATGATGATGATGATGAGTTATGTGTGTGAGTGTGTATTTGCGGATGATGTATCTATTAATTTTTTAATTTATTTATTGTTATTGTTGTTGATGTTCATGATGATGATGATGATGATGATGATGATAAAACCGATTAAAAAAAATTTGACAAATAAAACATATTTGTTCAAATTTTGAACATTATCTATTCAAAATTTCAACAAATAATAAAATTTTAAATAGATAGGACAATTTGGTTTTGAACAGATAATAATATACATTTTTTCAAAATTTGAACAGATAGGGGTTTAGTATTAAGAAAATGCAGATGATATGTACAGATATTGTGTTATTTTTTTAAAGTTATCTAATTTTTGAAAGTTATGATTTGTTTAAAGTAGTAGGATATGCACAGATATTGTGATATTTTTTTAAAGCAATCTAATTTTTGAAAGTTATGATTTGTTTGAAGCAGTAGGATATGCACAGATACTGTGAAAAAATGAAAAAAAAAAAAAAAAAGAAAGTTGTCCAGATGCACTTTTGTTCGGATAAAAGTTGAACAAATAGATATAATAAACTTGTGAATTTGTATAGATAAATTTTGAATTGATAAAAAAATTAGACAAATAGAAGATTTGCACATATAAAATTTGGACAGATAGAAGATTTACATAAATAAAATTTGAGCAAATAAAAATATTGAATAGATAAAAAATTGGACAGGTAAAATTTGGATAGATAGAAAATTTGCACAGAAAAATTTGAATAGATAGTCAACGAAAAATAAAATAGAAGTCAAGGGGTAAAACTAAAAGTGAAATGTTCTCCAAAATTTCTCACCAAACTATTTCACAAAATGTGAACCTCTCACTAACAAAAAAAAAAAAAAACCCATTAGACCAAATGTCTTAGACAATTATTAGAGTGATTTTTTCACCAATTTTCTCTTTTTTTTTTCCTATTTTTTTTTATTTAGTTATATTTTTTGGTGTATTTTAATTTTTAAATAAATTGTGACTGGCAAACTGTATTAGAAATAAATAAATTAAAATGAAGATTATCCCGTAACGCCATATAGTATGAGTTGCGTCTTAATGAATCCTAAGACTTATTAATCATCCTAAAGCACGTTATCAAATGAAATGTTCAATATTTAAAATGTAAAATTTATTGCTAAGAATAAATAATTAAAACACAAAATTGGATATGAAAAGTATAATCAATTACAATTATTATGCTTGGTTATCATTTTTCAAAAACACTTTTCAGAAAATTATACTTTCTTATTTTTCGTGTTTTTTTTTTTCTTTTTATTGAATTTTTTTTAAATATTTTGAGCAATTTTTTTTAATTTTTAGACATACCTAACATAAATATACCTAAAAAGTAAAAAAAATTGAAAAAAACTTTTTAAAAATTCACTAAATACCAAAAATACAAAAAAAATAACGAAAATTCAATACATTTTTTGTATTTTTATGTATTTATTAATTTTTAAAAATATTTTTTCACAATTTTTTTACTTTTTAAATACATCTAAGTAAAGTACATCTAAAAAAGTAAAAAAAATGTTTAAAATTTTAAAAATATTCACTAAAAACAAAAAAACAAAAAAACACGAAAACTAAAAAACTCAATTTTCAAAAAACTTAATTCAAAAAACTCAAACCAAATACACTGAATAAGATTTTGTTTGACAATATCATTTTTTAGCTTAAAAGTAAAAAAATCACTAAAAATCAAAAAAAACCAACGATCTATACTATAAAGTCAAAGTTTTTTTTCTCTTTACTTTTTGCACATCTTTTCTTAAAAAACTAAAAAATCATTCAAAACATATTAATTTTTTTTTACATCATATTTTAATCAAAAAATTAAAAATTACTAAAAAAGCATAGCCGTCTGAAGCAAGGCCTACAAACTTTTCTTAAGACCTTTCCAATAAAAAGGTCAGTCAAAGTCAATACCGGAGTTTAAAGTTTAAGGACTTTCTTTCTCTGTACTCTAGCCAACTCCCCCCCACCCCCACCCCCACCCCCCCCCCCCCCCCCCCCCCACCAAAAAAATAAATAAATAAACGATTAAAAAAAATTTGCAGAAAAAATGGAAAGAAAAAGAAAGAATTGTAAAAATGGTAGGAATCTAAAATAATTGCAACATACATACATATATAAAAAATAAAAAAATATTATAGTTATATTTGCAATTTTGCCGGCAGCCTCTTCCATTCCTCTCCTGTCTCTTCCCCTTCCAAAACATTTTTTTTCGGAAACATGTTTTACAGAAGACAATAAGGAAACAATTACAAAATGGTTGGGGTGGTTCCTATGGAATTTTTATTCTTACTTGTTTATCTGAGAACTGGCAGTGCAATGCTATACACCCAAAAAAATAAAATAAAATAAAATGGAAGAAATGCCATCCTTGTATTATTTCTTCAACATGATGCTGTGGACTGGCAACCAAAAACCTTGTGCAGCTGGCTGGATGTCTGTTTTCTAATCTTCCCATTTATAAAGCTTAGGTTTCTCAAATCTCCTGTAATGTATATAAATTAGAATGCTTCCTCAATCCAAGAAGTCTGGTTGGCCGGTTGACGTCAAGCAACGATGCCACATGCGGCTATTAGGGTCGACAGCCCTGGGGTAAGAAATGACTTCAGGAATGGGAAGATATACATAGTGTGTGTTGCATATCCCAACAGTGATGCCACTATATCCAGCAAATGCACCATGAACCTGTCAAGACCAAACATCACTCAGTGTAAATATCACTTAGCACATTCGTGTACATCTGTACCCAATTAATTCTGATTAATTTCTATTTTTTATTAAGCATTTATTCTAAATATACATGTACTGAAAAAAAAGAATAGAAAAAAAAAAAAAGAATCTACAGAGTAGAGGTGGCAAGCTCAATCCAAATCCATGAACCAGCCCAATTATACTTATTTAAAACCTATTTAAACCCGTCCAAATCTATATATGGGCTCAAATGGATTGATCATTGCGAATCTACATAAAATTCAATTTACATGTGTTGGACATGTGTACCCGTTTAAACCCATTTACATGGGTAACCACTTCTACAACCAATCCACCTCCACCACCACCACTGTCGCCGCCAATCCACCACCACCACCACCACCACTGTGTACATTATCTCCTACCGATTGACAAAAAATAAAAATCTCCAGGTTAAGTTTGGGTGTCAAGCTGGACAAGGTGCCCAATCTCTGGGAAGGGGGGATTCAGGAAGCAGTAGCTTTTTACCAGCCAATTAGATTAATTTTTTACTCAGGTCTTTCTCCTATAAGGGATTCAGAATTCTGAATCCTTACCAGTGTAATGCACCATATTATAGAATAGTCTACAAAATGAGATGCATTTATTAATTTATTTATTTACTAAACATGACATGAAAATGTGAGTGTGAGAGACTCACCGCATTTTGACCCAGTACAGTACAAAGAATTCCATCTGATGCATTTGCACGGCATGCTCGGATCATGTATGTCGGATCAATGTACTTCACATCAGCTGTAATACCAATCTCATTAAAGTATTTCTTTGTCTGACAGAAAATAAGTACATAATATCAGCATCACAATACGTAGACTGAAAGCAAGATGACATAAAGAAGTACTCAAGAGAGACTCCCATAAAAAAAAAAAAAAAAAAAAGAAAGACAAAAAAGTTCAGAGAGTGAAATGAACTTCAAGGGCTGCTTTAACATCATGCAAGTAGAAATAGGAACTTAAAACACTAGCACTTGTAGAACGTTTGTTTGATCAGGCAAAAGATGGTAGTCAAAGTGATACACCCAGCACATGATCTAAGTGTACTTGGTTCCACATTTTATTTAGAACTTCCAGTTAGAAATCCCAAATTCATTTACTACTGATACTGGTACTTCAACATCAGTATTAAGAGGTGTACATAAACTAGACCATGAAATTATTATGAATTGCAGGCAACAACTAAATTTTAACAAAAAAAATTATATGTAAAAATAAAAATTAATTTTACAATCACCATAGAGGAAGCAAAAACAAGTGCATAACTTGCTCAACAGAAGGCCCATCTTGATAAGTGAACATCACAACATCCTTGCCACATCAAGTAATTGTCAGAGTTATAGTTCCCATGAATGGCCTATGTTGAAGCAAAACTCACCGAAGAACACATGGATGTGCATGACTTTCTTCTAGAAATGTATAAACAATTTGATAATACTTTTTGAAATTTTTAGTCAATCTCATGTCAAAAAAGACAGAAACATTAACATAGCTTGAATTGCAAAAGATCATACAATAAAGCAGGCAAAGACCACAAGACAACTACAAAAGATATGACTGAACAAAGCTATATGACTCTTGAAAACTTATACAATCCATATTGGAAACAACCATAGAAACTCATCATTTCAGGTGGTCTAGGTAAATTTTGGCCACTTCGAGCTTTTTCAAGTACAATAACAAAGTCCCACACATTCATAACAATTTGAAGCATATTGGAGCAAAAAAATGAAGATTGTGCAGTCAAATGCTAATTGCAAATGCCTCAATCCTGGCCACAACAAATTACAAGACACTTGAGAGTGTAAAGTGATGTTTGAAAAAACTGAAAATTAATTACTAAAAACTAAATGCCATTTTTTTTTAAATTAAAAAATGGATAAATTACACTTTTAACCCCTATAATTTGACTCAAATTTCATTTTGGTTCCCACTGTTTCAAATTAAACGATTTGGTCCTTTTGTTCAAGTTCAACGATAAAATTAACCATTTTGGAACACTAGTCAGTCTCCTGAGGTGTACGTGTAAAAACCATCAAGAAAAATTTAGATGAAAGAACCAAATTAAAACTGGACAAAAAATGTAGGGATTGAGTTGTTCAACTTGAAACAATAGGGAAATTTAGGATCGAACTATAGGGGTAAAAAGTGTAATTTATCCTACAAAATTGCTTGATAAAAATTTAAGTGCTAAGCTAAAACAAGTTTTTTGTATCCATTGTTGTCAAATTGCAAATTGAATCTTGAATTATAAGATTCATTATATTTAATATGATATATATATATATATATATACATACATAAAAATACACAAATAGGCAACCATGCCCTATGGCCTAGTGCTTGTGTAGCACCACTTTGTGGTGTGAGATTTTAGGTTCAACTCCTATGGAGGAGTTTGATACCCTTTGTGGTAATGTTTATTTCTTTCCCATTATGGGAGCTGTATGTAGCAATTAGTGATTGTTGGGATTGGGCAGTGATTTGAAGTAATATTTCTTATATTTATAATAACTCTCATATCGATTGTCAAAAAGATAATAATAATAATAAAATAAAATACACGAATAGAGTTTAAAATGCAGTAAAAATCAATATAGCCAAACTGTATATATGTATGTACATATAAAATCAAGTATATCAATATAACTAATTAATCACTTCTATACATCTTGATAGTTTGGCAAAAATGGTGTCACTTCATTCATTATGTAAACAAAAACAAAATAGAACTCAATCATAGTTAATCATACTGAATCACAATGAATCGTAGCAAATCATAAATTGAATCGCATGATTCACTCAATTTTTGATTTAATAATACAATTCAAATTATTTTTGTTGAAACTCATATCGAATCATACATATCAAATCATGAATCATACCATTCTAACAACTGTGTTTATATCTCTACAAAATGAAGTTTATTATATTGCGCCAATCGTGATGGCGATGGAAGTGAGTGGTCGTGGTGATGATGGAGGGTTGTAGTGGAGATGGAGTGGTGGTGTTGGTGGTGGTGGTGATGGTAGTTGTAATGTAGTGGTGGCGGAGGGCTAGTGTAGTGATGGTGATGGTTGCTAGCAGAATGATCATGTGCATTTACATAGTAATTATTTGATATATATATACAATGTCAAAATGTAAGACTAACATGCAAGAAAACTAAAGGTGCAGTGCACGCGTGCATGAATGCACGCGTGCATGAATGCGTGTCACCAGACTATTTCACATCTACAAATCATCAAAGTACACTGATCAATACTCAACTCACAGTTGTGCTTATACTTCTTGATGAAGGCATAAAGGTAACACGTAGTGTTTGCATCTACAGATGCCGCATCTACAGATGCAAACATTAGCTAAAACTTACATCACTCGCATGCAAGGCATGCTGCAGATTCTAATAGTGACAGTGATGACAATGCCCCAGCCGGTCATCAAATCAAATCACCAATCGAAGATCTATTATGTATGCCATTTTATTAAAATAAATATTATGTATTTTGTTTTATTGTTTATCAGATATTAATTAGTGGTAGGGGACCATGGGCTTAGTTGCACGAAGCGGGAGCGGGAGCGGGAGCGGGGGCGGGAGCGGGAGCGGGGGAACGTGACCACTTAGAGGAGTCGTAAATTAGGAGCGCTTATATATTATAAATAAAAAATTATAATAAATAAGAAATAATAAATTATGTTAAAATAAATAAAAAGAAAAATTAGATAATTTATTTTATAATTTTTTTATTATATATGGTTTAATTAGATTTCTTTTAAATAATTGGATGATTTATTTTATTTATTATATGTTAAAAAGTTAAGAAATAATAATTTACAAAAATTATTATTATATATCATATTTTAAGAAATAATAATTGAATATTTTATTACATATATAATATATGATAAATTATATATATTATATAATATATAATATAATATGTATATATTATATATATGATAAATTATATATATTATATGTTATATGTATAATATATATGATCAAACATAGTAACATGGAGACGAAGAGAGAGAGTGAAGAGAACGACGAAGAGAGAGAGTGAAGAGAACAGAGACGAAGCAGAGAACGACGAACAGAGATGAAGAGGGAGAGAAGCAGAGACGAAGACGATCGAGAGAGTGACGAAGATAGAAGCCCTCAGAGACGAAGACGATCGATCAGGTTAGGGTTTCTCTCTCTCTCTCTCTCTCCTTTACGATCACATCTTGGACTGAATCGCGTTTCTCTCTCCACAGAAACGCGATTCTTACACGTTTCTTTTGCGGAATCGCGGAATCGCGATTCTTACTTAGAATCGCCACCTAGTTGCGCGATTCCTGCAACTAAGACCACGGGTCATGGGGTAGTAGACTAGTGGGATAAGGTAGTTATAATGGGTTTAGTTGGTTGTAGTTTCCTTGTATATAAATAATGTCTATTAATTAAAGGATGATGGATATTATCATACTTCAATTGTGAAGAACAAGAAGTCAAGTTCTCTTTGAAGCGAACCAATTGGAGGTCTTCCCCTATCAAAGCGGGTATTTTCTCTCCTTTCTATTTTTATTTTTGTATTACAAGGTACATAACAAAAATTATACGAACCACTTGGGTAAAACTCACCCTTGAAAACCGACTTGCAAGGTCCACAACGGCCCACTCTATCAACATTGACCTAATGAGCCATTTCCCTTCCAGTGGCTTCACTCACCTATCAATATTCAACACCTCAGTGGGTACCTAATCTGGCCTATAGGTCACCCCCTCTGTGATGCAAACCGCAAAGTTGCATTCAACCGATCCTATCCGTCCAATCTCATTTGCACCCAACCAATCCTATAGTTGCATAGCTGCATCCAATCCCATACTCGAACTGGTGGCTAACATTGATACCAAATGATACAAACCACTTGGGTAGAACTCGCCCTTGAAACTTGGCCTGCAAGGGGAGGGTGCCCAAGAGGCTTATATGCACATGCCAAGGCCTTTGTTAACCGATGTGGGATCTTAACAAGATTACACTAATAAATAGGTAGTTACTGCAAGCACCATCCATAAATATCAAAAGCTGTGTGAAGATGCAACCACAAACCTCTTGTTGTAAATGTACACCAAAATCTCCAAAAACAATATTTCCGGATGCATCTTTGGCATTGGTTTTCTGGATAAAATTCTGCATAAAAAAATTTTTAAAAAAATAACATGAAGCGCAAAACCAATAGTTAGTTTTCTATGTTGAATAAAATTCATGATAATGATATAACATCAAATTTACATTTCAGAATATTAAAAACTGACTCTTAAGCTTTCACAAAACAAAAAACAAACACAAAAAACAAACAATCAAACAAAAATTAACAATATGATGTAGGATGCAATAGAAAGACAGAGAAGTGAGAAGAAGAGAGAAAAAGAAGAGGGTCACAACCCTAAGCACAAATTGCCACAGCGTAAAAACTCAATTCTTTATGACTTAAAAATAAAAAAATAAAACAATAGATACAAAATCTTTATGTGCACACATTCCACATCACAATACCTACAAATGCATCATGTTTCAAGCATCAAAAAATTAAGTATTTAAAAAAAATATAATAAAAGAAACATAAATCTTTAAAATTTCTGAGTTGACAAAAATAAATAGAAGAAACCAGATTGAGCTAATATAAAGCCAACACTCTTCTGAAAATTTATTTTATTAGCAAATGGCAAACGAAAAGAGAGAGAGAGAGAGAGACCTGCATGCCCATCCACCCTAGCTTATTAATCACATAATATGCATACCCTATCATTTTACTAATTGTATTTGTAGGTCTTTGTTAAAATCCACCTACTCTCCACCTACTTCACCCACTTAAACCTACTCCACTAAACCTAACCCACTACACCACTACCACCTCACCTACTCCACTAAACCTAACCCACTATACCACTACCACCTCCATTTCACCTACTCCTTACCTACTACACACTCACCCTCTTCTATATATAGGAATCATGAATCATTGTAATAGAGATCAAAAAACATCAATCAATAATACATAAATTTTTACATGGTATCAGAGCAAGGTTAAGACCTTAGTATTTCTCGCTTCACCGGCGGGCGGCAACCTCGCCTTGGCCGCCCGCCGGACCTCAACCTATTCCGCTTATTTTCTACACATACCTTGACTTCTTCAACATTTTCTTACACCCCTCCTCTGCTATGTCGGCGGCGGCACCCGCATCATCGTCTAGCCTCTATCGCCGTTCACCTCGCCTCTCACATATCCGTGGTTGTACTCTTACTCGTCGTCGTCGTTGGCGTTTCTGGCGCTGCTTTTCTGCTCGTCACTGCTGTTTTTTTCCCGATTTGCTCTCTCTCTCTTAGCCATGGATTTGGGTGTGGGGTGTAGAGCTGTGGCTCTGTTGTTGGTAGCCATGTTTGCTGGCTTGAAGGTTTTAATGGCAACAGTGTACAAGGTTGGGGACTCCGCTGGTTGAACCATCATTGGGAATATTGATTACAAGGCCTGGGCTGCTTCCAAGACGTTTCATGTTGGAGATGTCATCATTTTCGAATACAATTTTCAATGTCACGTGTTGCAAGTGCCCCACAAAGAATACCAAGCCTGCAGAAGTGTAAGACAGTAACATGCATCTACACATACAGCTTGGGTAATGTGTAACTGTCAAAAGCACAAGCTTCTTGGACATCCCTCTCTCTCTCTCTCCATGGACCCAACATCATCATCATGCACCCACTCTATCTCCCTCTCTCTCATCTTTTCCCACTTTCAAACCCACTTTAATCATATCTCTCCTTTCTCTTAATTTATTTCATCCACGTTCTTTCACCATTTTCTTTTATTTTAATATATATATATATATATGTATATATATTTTATTATAATATATTTTCCCTATCCCTTGTTAGTAAGCATCACCCGTTTTCCATTCTCTTATTATTATTTATTTTATATTCCACAAAAAAAAAAAAAAATCACACTGCTGTTTTTCTTATCACCCATCCACAAATATTTTTCTCTATTTTCTTTATCCATTATTTTCTTTTATTTTATTTTTCTTATTAAACAAAACAACACCACAAAATAACACCAACAACATTCCACAACCTTGTCATTTTATTCATATCAGGGGATCAACCCCGATCACACTTTTACATCAAAAAAAAAAAAAAAACCCACACAAACAAAAACAAAACTACCACACCCACAGTAGGATTTTTCTTCTCTACTCAGCCGCTGGTCTCTTCTTCTTGCCTCCGTCCTGGGCGGCCCTTGCCGGTGCTGCCTCCGTGTTTCCTACGCCGCCGAGCACGTTCACTCCCCCATACTCCTCCACTGCAGCATATGGCGTATCTCCAAATCGGAACATCACGGTGGCCTTCCGCTTCAGCTCCTTGTTTTCCGCCTTTAGCACACTTATCTCTGCTCGCGCATCCTTATACATGCGCTGGAGCAGAGCCAGTTGGGCATTTAACTGCTGCACCTCATTTGTCCTGCTCTGCAGCCGGTGCGACAAGTTTGTGACCGCAGTCATGGTTTCCACACATGACTTCAAAGTATACTGATTGGCCTCAATATCAGTTTGCACCGCCATTTTTTGCTCCACCGACCGCATCGGAAAGTTCAACGGAGCAAAACCAGAGGTGTTTTGTTGAGGTTCACGGGCCACCGCACCAGTTATCTCTCTTGTTGACTCGTTGAGGTCGGGAAAGAGAGTGAGTAGACCACGGGATGAAGAGGCCATATTCTGGGTAGCTGAACGAGAAGAAGAGGCCATGTTTTTTGGGTTGCTGAGTGTTTCAGCGAAATAGCAATTTCAGACTGATAATGTTCGGAAGGGTTGGTTACAGAGTGTTTCAAGATTTGCAGCTCTTAGAGGCAATCTCTCAGAAAACGAATATCTCTCTTAGAAAATGAAGAGTTTTTCAGAAGTTTTTTCCCAGGTTTTTTGTCTTCGCTTCTGCCTCAAGCACAGCCTCCGCCTCAGTTTATAAAGACCCTGACGAAGAGGCAGCCACGCGTATCGCGCGCCACTTGACGCCAGACGACAAACGGGCGCGCCAGCCAAGGCACTCACGTGCCTCGCCATCATATCTGGCACGCCTTTTTATGGATTGGGCACGCCTTTTGAAAGATTGGGCACACCTTTTGAGGGTGCGACTTTTTAAGGGTCCGACAAGACTCTGTAAACTGTCCCGACATTGATTCCGGTTAGCTCCTTCATGGGTCCGACAAGACTCTGTAAACTGTCCCGACATTGATTCCGGTTAGCTCCTTCATGGGTCCGACAAGACTCTGTAAACTGTCCCGACATTGATTCCGGTTAGTTTCTACAAGGGTCCAGCAAGACTCCGTAAACTGTCACCACAACTATCACAACATTGTCTGCTACAACGGTCCGACATGACCCCATAAACTGTCTTCTACGTCGGTCTGACACCGCCATCCAGTGTCCTCTACACCGTTATGACACCACCATACAGTGTCCTCTACATGGTTATGACACCCCCATACAGTGTCCTCTACAACGTTATGACACCACCATCCAGTGTCTTCACCAATGGTCTGACACGACCATACAGTGTCTCTTATCCTCTTTTATTTTTATGTATTTTCTTGTTTTGTTACTCTCTCCAAACTCAAGTTGGTTAGTTACTATCCCCCTTGAGTTTGCGGGGGGCTGTTAAAATCCACCTACTCTCCACCTACTTCACCCACTTAAACCTACTCCACTAAACCTAACCCACTACACCACTACCACCTCACCTACTCCACTAAACCTAACCCACTACACCACTACCACCTCCATTTCACCTACTCCTTACCTACTACACACTCACCCTCTTCTATATATAGGAATCATGAATCATTGTAATAGAGATCAAAAAACATCAATCAATAATACATAAATTTTTACAGTCTTACATGCCAAAAATAATTACATAATTTTTCTTCAAGAGATTACGTGCAATGCAAGCATGAGGGAAGAGCTTCATACATTTAAATATGTTATGTTACTATGTTCTTGTGAGGAAAATATAAGATCGTGAATGGAAGCTTGTACATGGAAAAATTTAAAAAGGGAATTGAATTGTCCTTCTAATGGTCTAAATATCATAATGGAAATGACTAAAAACTTCAACATATAAACATCTATCCTGCAAAAATTTTATATTTTGTACAAAATTTTGAACATTTAATGAAGAAATGTTTTAAATGATGCTGGTAACATCATCTTGGTTTCAATCCCATCAAACAGATGCCCACACGCACACAAAAGGAAAAAAAAGGGAAGCAAAGAAGGAAAGAATAGATGAAACAAAGAAAAATAAATGAAAATTTCCACATATAACATTAGAGTCACAAGGTAAGATAATCAATTTTCTAGAAATATAAGATATGCAAAACACAATGGAAATTCAAATGAGGCCAAGATGTGGTAAGAATTCCGTAAAAGAAAAACCAAATCTTTAGATAATACTAGAAAATGTATGAACAACTTCTCATGTAAATTTTAAGAGAAGAATTTTGGGACAGATGATGTGTACAAATTTGACAGTAAGAAAGTTACAGGCACATAAAAAGAACATTGATGGGGGGAAATCAAGAAGGAAAAATGTAACATCCAAGACATTCTTTCATGACATGAGCATAAATTTGTTCTTGTTTAATTGCCTTGCATTATGCATTTGATAGTCTTGCTATTAAATGTTATATTGGAATTTAGAAATTCATGTTATAGTTAGAAATTTGAAGTGTAGAAGGTTGGGACATGGGAGTTTCACTACTATGTGCTTCCTTGATGTTTAGAGATATGGGATAGCTTTTTTGTAAACTTAAGGAACAAATATACAGTGTGTTTGGTTTGAGTTTTCTGGATTAAGTTTTTTGAAAACTGACTTTTTTGGTTTTCGTGTTTTTTTGTTTTTAGTGAATATTTTTTAAATTTTAAACATTTTTTTTTTACTTTTTTAGATGCACCTTACTTAGATGTATCTAAAAAGTAAAAAAAAATGTGAAAAATATTTTAAAAAATTAATATATACATAAAAATACAAAAAATGTACTGAATTCTTGTATTTTTTTTTTGTATTTTTGGTATTAGTGAATTTTTAAAAGATTTTTTTTACAATTTTTTTACTTTTTAGGTGTATTTATGTTAGGTGTGTCTAAAAAGTCAAAAAATTGCTTAAAATATTAAAAAAATTCAGTAAAAACAAAAAAATACGGAAAATAAGAAAGTAGAATTTTCTGAAAAGTGTTTTTTGAAAAGTGGAAACAAGCAAGGTGTATATCCTAAATTCCTAACCAAGGTGCTTAAAAAATTTGAACTAATGTGCTAGATGATTTCATGGCTTGTGTAAAACCCTAACCAGGATTAGCAATAATTAAGTTATTGAAGAACAGAAGTTGACCTTGATTAATTAAAACGAAGTTTGATTTAACTAAACTAATTGAGAGGATTAGGATTTGGTGAAGCATACACATAGGAAAAACACACATACCTCCCTAAACCTAGTACACCTCCTACTTTGGAGGGATAAAGTGTCTCCCTATTATAATAAAAGAAGAAAAATATAGTTTTTGAGAGAGAAAATCTGCTAGAATAGAGAAGCAACAAGAGAGGAGAGAATAGAGAGAAGCAACAAAGAAATGAGAGGAAGAAGACGACAACCTAATTCTTGACTCCAACAACACTTATAGCTAACCTAAAGGTAAGATTCAACCTATATTTCATGCCATAACTTTCATAATTGGAAGAACTCATGCAGGGCATGAATTTAGAAGAAAGCATGAAAGAAAATAAAGGAAACTATGGTAAGGGGATGTATTGATGGAAAATTTATGTTTTTGAGAGATTAAATCTAAAGTTTTGGCAATTGAAATTCAAGAGTTTCATATGTTTAAGTCATTTGTATTAAGAAATTTCATGTCTTCATACCCTGAAATGGTGAAAATTAGTTTTGAGAAAAGGTTGAAGTATGCAGCAGAAGCAGGTGGGGAATTCTGCACCAATCCGCATGTGCAGCATAGGACCCTGCCGCACATGTGGCACGGGCCCAGAACCAAGGTTCAGGGATGCACAAATCCACACGTGCAGCACTGAATGGTTTGGCCAAATTCTTTTTTTTTTTTTTTTTTTTTTTTGACTCACCGAACCTCAAATTGAATGCTTAGAACTTGGATTAAAAGTTAGGAAAGACTTTGATTTTCACCTTAAAACTTATAACTAGGAAGGAAGACTTATGTTAGGAAGAACACATGAGTTTATTCTCAATAACTTAGGATTTGAACTAGCCAGAATAGTATTTCAACGAATGTTGTTCTTTGTACTTGTGTAGGTTATAATCTTTTCGAATCATCCCATTCCTAAGAGTCATTGGTGAGTAGTATTATTTCAAAGTTATGTTCAAACTCTTATTTTGGAAGTCAAATTTTACTATGTTTCAGTTTACATTGAAATGCTTTGATATGAATGAATATCCTATGTTATGTACCAATGTATAAAGATGACATCCTCCCATTGGTCCTAGCTCCTAGAGGACTGTAAACGTCCTAGAAGTGGTATGATTGAGATCTCCCTTCCGACCTGCCGATGGTCTCGTCTAATTGGTACCGAGGCCGGATATTCCCTTCTCTTGACTCTTGTCTTGCTCTGATGGGTGTAAATTATTATGTTTTGAAAATGTAATACACTTGGAAAGATATGATTTGAACTTGCTTGAATTATGAATATGAACGTTTACTATTTTGTAAAACTTGTTGGTAATCATTCATCTTACTACTTTGCTATAATACTATATGGCTCACCCCTCTCCCCCTATATGTATCTAGGTGATGAAGAGCAAGTTTGAAGAAGACCTTGTTTTGCATGAGCTTTGTACATATGTAATATAGTCCAAGTTATGTTTTAAAAGAGTTTGTAAAGTCTTATAAATATTAGTTTGGAAAGGAATAGACTATCTTGTAATGTTTTGTACCTTTCATTAGTTTGGAAAGGAATAGACTATCTTGTAATGTTTCGTACCGTTTGTAAGCTATGTACTCTCTTGAGATGTTTTGAGAAATATAATGAGAACTTGAATGTTTCATTTCATTACCTATGCACTTGCTCTGTATGGATCCATAACTAAATGAATATTGGTTATTTTCCTCAACTCAATTGTTGTTCATGGCAGATTGGTCTAACTTTGTGAGAAAAGCATAAGTTGGATCTTTGTCAATGGTAGTGGAGATGCTGTGTGAGAGCTGCTCTAAGCGCTGCACAGTGCTCACTTTGTTGGTTATATATCAGTTATAATGTTATGTATTAGGTTGTTTGAGCCTTACCTACTCTTACGGGGTGTGTAAGAGACTATACTTCTTATCTTGTCTATCTTTCTCATGTCGTCCAGGCTTTGTATCTGTTCAAGGCCCCCATTATTATAGTTGTGTGGCCCTCGAAAAGCTTTTGTTAAGCATTGGTCTTTGCTATTCTAGGTTGGTCTTTGTTTATGTATCCAGTTGGTTTCCTTGTCTCTGCGGGATGCGCAGGTTGTGTTGCTAGTTGCCTAGTTGTTAGGTAATATTTTCATCCCTTCATGTTTTGTTGTTTAGTGTGTTAGGGCCTGGGGCATATGACTTGTATATATTGTATTTCCTCTCTGTTTTATTTTATAGATTCATCCAAAAAAAAAAAAACTAAACGAATATAATACTTCTGCTAATTTTGCCCCAATTATTACCAGTCTAATTATTTTTTTGTTTAGTTAGGCCTCTGGTAGTCAAGGACTACTAGCCGGTCACCACTCTATTTTGGTTGAGGCGGGATAGGGTCAGGACAAAAAGTGTTGCACAACACAACACAGCTTGGACACACTTAAAGTACAAACAGCACTGATCCTTGCTAGGAAACAATGTGCAATGTGGTAAAATGATAGATGCAGCATTCCAAACACTAGGGCATCCATCCAGTGGAAAAGGTGATGGTGGTTTGCATGTTTCTATCCCTATATAACTTGTCTTTTGTACAAATTATTATATATTTCAAAATATATAAAATAAAAAAGACAAAGAAAAGATAAGGCAATATTGACAAGAAGCTATACAACATCAGAACTGGTGAAAACAACATATGCCAAAGGTAAATAACAAAAGCAACATGTTATCAACATGTATAATCATTTCAAATGGGAAGAACAGAGGAAGCAGGTGTGGGTGCAAAAACATGGTCTATAATCCAGTCAAAGGATCTAAAACTGGAAAAACAGGACATCAATTCAGCTATTAAAGTCATAAAATCAGCAATTCTGCAGTGATTAAGTTACAAAATTTGTTATAACCACATATTGGTCTTCCTGAATTTAATATCACATACATGAATTTTTCTCATGCGTTTCCTTAAACTATTTCAATAAATGGTGAAAGCAATGGATGCATATGGAATTATGGATCATTTATTTGAATACATTTTACCTATAAGCCTATATGTGAGAACACAATGTAACTCACCTGCCCAGCACCCTCTGCTACACAGACTACAGCCGATCCCTTTGTCTCAAGTAGGTACTTCAGATGCCTCAGGACGCCATGGGGTCCATGTAAATTAAAAGAAACCTTAGAGTGCAAATATAGACTGAGTCAATAACTAGGCTCACATAAACAAAATTCAACCTATGAAGCATGCATACTTCTAATAGGTAATCATGTCTATATCGTACCTGTATCAGATATTTGATACTTCCTAAACGTATACAATACTTGATGTTAATTTTGAGAAATATCAGATACATATTGAACACTCTAGGTCATGTATCCAAAATATTACGAAATTGGGATTGTAATAATTGTTACATAATACCTTAATAAAGTATGATTATTTATCAAAAAAATAAATAAATAAATAATAATTGTTACATAATACCAGAGCATAATTGTTAGAACAAATACAAGAATAGTGAGATTAAAGTAGCACCATACTTTCTTAGATTTTATCAAACTAATGTATCCTGTATCTACATCCACACTTTTAAAAAGTAAGTACATATATAATGATGCTACAATCAAATTTCAAAAATTAAATAAGTAAGCATGCATAAGATACTTTTGCATATAAGACTTCTAAGTTTGAAAGGAAAAAGAACAAGGGCAATATACACAATTTAGACTTAATATTGAAATGAAATGTTTATAGGATCCACTGAAAAATGAATAAATAAATCACTATTCTTTGATGAAATAAATAAATATCTAATTATATTCTTCTCACTATTCTTTGATCTCAAATACTACAAAAATAATAATAAATAATAATTCAACATATCCTAGCGTATCCACATCCATGATATCTTATTTATTTAGATTTTATCGTATCTCCAAATCCTCATCGTATCATATCGTATCTGTATCCATATCCATGCTTCATAGAATTCAATGAATATTCTGTCAAAGTACCTCTGGTATCAAACATATATCAATTTGTCCACTAGCAAGGGAGGCTTGCATGGCTATAAATCCACTACTACGGCCCATCAACTTGACAATTCCAATACCATGATAAGCGCTATGTGCCTGTTAGAAGATTTGGGGGGGGGGGGGGGGAATCAGATATTGAGATATCGTCATTGGGAAAGGGTACTGAAAGCACATAACTCACAAAGAGAGAAGTAAATTAATGCATGACGTAGAAGTGCACAAAGAACAAGGCAGAGCAGTAGAATTTTAAGCAACTTGTACCTCAATGTAAGCAGAATTTATTGCACGTTGTGCTTCTTCAACAGCAGTGTCAAAACCAAAAGTTTTATCCATCAGCAAAATATCATTGTCTATGGTTTTTGGCACACCAACAACAGCCACCCTCAGTCGTCTTTTACGGCACTAAACACCAAAGAGTGCATAATTAGACTTCTTTAAATGAAACAAAAACCACTAGAAGTGAGTATGTAAAGCATTCACAAATCAAGGGTGACTCAAAAAAGAATGTAAAACATCAAAAGATCCTCACTGAAACATATGTAGAAGTTTTAGCACGAGTGCAATAAGATGAAAACACAAACTAATACAGAACCAGAGAAGTTGTAGGTTTGTTCGAATGCACATTCCACCCGAAATGTTTTGAAACATATAAACAACACAAAGTTTAAATTGAGACGTGATAAATTAATGGAAGCCTAGTTTACAAAGTACGATTTTTTTTAGAATGACATTAAAGCCGATTAGAGAATATAACATACAGAGTAAAAGCTACAGGCTTACCAACCTCATTGTGTATTGCATTGGCACCCGCATGGGTTCCATTTCCACCCAACACAAAAAGCATGTTAATTCCTCTTTCCTGACATCAATTGGCACATACATGTATAAGAACACATCATTCATAACACCATTTCCGGTTTCTATAGAAACCCTAGGGAAAAATAGGGAATGATATGCCAGCCAAAAGTGATCAATATAACACCTCCATACTATCCACGATGTCGCTAACACTGGGTCCTCCACGTGAGACTCCTAACAAGCTTCCACCAGAAAGATGGACATTTTGTACCACTTTCCTGGATAGCTGATAATCAATGACAAATTTAAACATACAATTAAATTTCCAAAACATATTCACAAAAAGAATAGGCATTTATATTTTAAAAGTTAAACATTAGTATAACCAGAATCAGCAAGTCTTATCCCAATGGGTTGCTTTGCAGATTCTCCATTTGGCAAGTAGTTAAAATAGCCAAAAAGCCGTATAAAAAGTCAAAGATTTCTTCTCATTCTCTCTACTTTTTGCACATTTTTTCGTAAAAAACCAAAAAGTCATTACCAAACACCTCAATTTTTTCACCTCATAGTTTAGCCAAAAAACCATAAAGTCACTAAAAAAGGCACTCCCCAAACAAACCCTAAAATCCATCAAAAGTTCAATATTATCTCACAACTAGCTCCCAACCCTTGCATCAACAGGAGCCAATCTATTTATTGTTGCTTTGTTATATTGTTTTTAATTAATTTAAAAATAAATTTACCAATCATTGTTTAACCCCGTGCATAGCACAAGTTACACGCCAGTATATACATATATATTATATTATATATATGTTTGAATTCACGCTCAGGTTGGCTCAGGTTGCTTGATGCCTTTGTGCAGGCCTAGACCAAAATTAATTTGGGACGAGAAAATTCAGCCCAAGTCCTGTCAAACAATTTTTATTTTTATTTTTTACAAAAAATAAAAAAAATAAAAAATAAAAAAACCAAGCCCAAAACATCTTCAAGTTTCACAAGTGTAACCCACCCAAAGTTGCAGTCCTAAGGGCTTTGCATGAACCATAGCCACAATCAGTTGGCAGACAAACCTGACCTTGATTCAAAGAACCACAATAAATAATCGAGGCAACATAGTAATATATCTTCCTACCAAAAAGACCATATAACAGTGTAGCTACTAATTGGCTACTGAGGCAACATTGTGGTGAAGGGTCCTTTCAAACCATAACAGTTTAAGCAACACCAATTCATTTCTCAAGTCATGAGGGAAAAGAAGGGCTAGCGTGAGGACTAAAATATATCGAGAAGATACCATGATAATCAATTATATGTTTAGAAGAAATGTCATAACAGAGTATTTTAGATGTATAACAACAATTATTCTGATTAAATTTCAGGAAAGCAGTTCCAAGGATAGAAATAAAAACTCACTGGCATTTCACTCAAGTCTTTGTCTGAAAATCCGCGATAACCAAAAGGAATCCCCACAATCTTTTTCACACCATATATTTCAAGGGTGATAACAATCTGCAGCCATTACCAAACAAAAATGGAAGGATGAAGTCTGCAAGTAAAGAGATGCAATTCCTCCAATAATGATTTAGTTCATAAAGGTGCCCTTTAGATCTGCAAATCATCTATTACACTTCTGTTTGTGTTGGACACACACAACTTTTTAACTGCAATGAAAGTGTAGGGTTTATGTTTTTTCTTCTAAATGCAAAAGTGCATCATGGGAGACCTAAATCCTACAAAAAGACCTAACAAGCAATACATCTGTGAAAGATAAACACACTTTTTTCCATCTTTTTTTCCCTTCTTTTTTTCTCCAATCGTGATGCTGCCATAGTTACAATGACCTCATTAAAAGAAAACACATGTTTGATGTGGATACAAATTTTAAGCAAAGAGAGACATTTTCATAGAATAACTACCTGTCTGATGACATCATTAAGACCAGGGCAGAGTCCACCACAGGTCACAATTGCTGCTTTTACATTTTCCGGTTTAAAGTATATTTTCTCCCGAGGACCGGCACGGTGAACCCTAGAAAGTTATCAGCACAATTATATTGTGTCTATTACATAAATCCAATATTATGTCAAACATATACAAGAACATACATGAAATAACATAAAAATGTGGCAGCAGATAAAATATAACTACTTGAATATTCCAATCATGGTTGTTAGAATCATACGATTCATGATTTGATTCATATGATTCGATACGATTTTCAACAAAAACGATTCAAATCGTGCTGTTGAATCGGAAATTGAGTGAATTGTGCGATTTAATTTGCAACTCACTACGATTCGTTACGATTCATATGATTCATTACGTTCACCACGATTCAATTTTATTTTTGTTTTTACTTACATAATGCCTGAAACAACATCATTTTCGCTAAACTAGCAAGATATATAGAAGAGATCAATTAGTTATATTAATATACATGATGTAATGTATGTATACATATATAAAATTTAGTTATATTGATATTTACATCATTTTAAACACACTGAGTGAATTTTTATATATACATTGGTATATAATTATATATTATATTAAATAAAATGAATTTTATGATTCATGATTCGATACGATTCACTATTTTAGCAAAACGATTCACAATTCGATTTGCGATTTGACAACAATGATTCCAATATACATTTATTGTTTTTCATATCAGCGATGTTTTGTTCTTGCTGGTAAAAATAACTAAATTAGTACCAAATTGGGTAGGGGGGAGAGAGAGAGCATACAATTCCCAAATCTCACAGTTTCTCATGCTCCCCCATCATTGATCATTAGGTACCGGAAATATTAGCGATATATTTTATTTGAAAGCATTACGCAACATCAAGTCAAAGGTTTCCTAGTATTATTAGCAAATGAATGTTTTGTCAATTCATATATGACATTTACCATTGTTCCACCCAAGTACAATCAGGATCAATGCACTCAGCACCAGCAGATGTAGGAGAGGAATAGTTTATAACCTGAAATATAAATAAAATACTTAAGGCAAATAATACGACAACAAGAAGAGTAACATCTGAGTAAAAGACATTAACTCCTTGCATAACATTAATGCATCAGTCTCTGATTTAATCATGTCTCTGAGCAACTCTATATCTGGTATGAATAGAGATCAAGAGTAAAGGAGATAAAATAACCGGTAAGGGTCAAATTAGGAAAACAATTAACTCCTAAATGGGTCTCATGTGACTTTGTGGCAAATAAAAGATTAACTTTCTTCAGCTATGTTCATCTTATAAAATATGAATACCAAAATCGTAGAACAAACAATTTATATTTAGCATATTAGAAGACTATTGCTGGTCCATTGCACTCCGAGGTCTCCGATGTAGTGCCTACAAAGTCATCTAGTGAATTTGCTCCAATCATAATCAATGAAGTGGCCAATAGTGAATCAAAAAATGATCGTGTGCTATAAAGAGGCTAAAAAGAAAATAATCGAGGTTGTTGCCGGGAATATCAAAGAAAGCTTTATGAAAACTTATTTGGACGAATTCAAAGATGTGTTCTTTTCTATGCCAATTGACTTTGTTATTCCAGAAAAATAAAAAATAAAAAAACAAAAAAAACTAGTGGCATGATTGAAAAAATCAATCTCTTATTATTTTTGTTGCAATCTCCAAGAAGAAAATGTGACGGCAACTTGAACATTTTAATATGAAGTCATGGATGTAATTTCAAAGCTTGTGGGTTATACTTCAACACTTCAAAACTCTGAGGTCGAGTTTTTTCTAACCATGGAAGAATGATGTAGTTCACAATAGGTGGAGCAAGGAAAACCAAAATTAAGGAAGCATTCATTTTTGGAAATTGCTTGGTTTGGAGCCGAACTCAATTGGGATCAATTGGAACCTTCTATAATTATGTTTCTAGTCTTAAAATTGTCTTATTTATGTTAAAGTTAATAAAGTTGCTGGGGTAGTTTTAAGGTTCGGGTTATTTTGGAAATTTGCAGAATTTCCAAATATGGATTGTGTGAATCGTCCATAGGTCCTCTTGTGAATCAAGTTATTTAATTAGTCTTTGTTTTGTTTCTTATTGGTCTTAGATTACATGTTTGGTTCCAGAAAATTGAATCCACCTTTCAAAAAATTGAGTTTTTTGTTTTCCATTTTTGTTTTTAGTGAATTTTTTTAATATCTTACACAATTTTTATTTTTTTATTTTTTAGATATACCTAATTTAAATACACTTAAAAAGTATAATATTTGTGGAAAAAAAAAACTTTTAAAAATTCATCAAATACAAAAAATACAAAAATTCTATACATTTTCGTATTTTGTTGTATTCAATGAATTTTTTTAAAGATTTTCGTATAATTTTTTTACTTTTTAAGTAAATTTAAGATTAAGGCCTCGTTTGGGAACATGCTAATTTAGTAACTTTTTGGCTATTTGGCTAAAAAGGTAGGTAAAAAAAACTTGTATGTTTGGGATGACTTTTTGGCTAATTACGAAAAGATGTGCAAAAAGTAGAGAGAAAAGAGAATCTTTGACTTTTTGGTATGGGTTGTTGGCTTTTTGGCTAATTTAGTAACTTTTTGGCTAATTGGCTAAAATAGCCTCTTGCCAAACGAGGCCTAAGTGGATCTAAAAATTAATAAATAAATAAATAATTTGATTAAAAAATTTAAAAAAAATCATTTAAACTACAAAAATACGCATTGAAAACTCATAAAATTGATTTTGAAAACTCAAAACCAAACATTAATTTCCTATTTTGGAGTTCTAGTTGGTTTAGAAAGTCTACTAGTTCTATAAAAAGCCATGCAATGCTTATAATTTAATAGTATTGATATTTTCGAGAGTTTTCAAAGTTTTTGAAGCTTCTTTATGGATCGTGTGATGCCTATGGAATCTATGTGCGATGCCTAGACTTTTTCTTCTTCTTTGCACACATACCCTAGTGATTATTCACGGGTTACTACTCACAACCCTCTAAAAGTGCACTTTTCAACTTCAAAACCTTATCCAAGCACCCTCAAGTCAACACTAATTCATTCTCCTACCTATTAGCCTTCAATTTAACAACCCTAAGTTACTCAATGTTTAGGCCGTCAAATAACCTTTGTTTTCAAAATTCAGCTCTGCCTTACATCAACCTTCAAGACAAAGGATGGTCTCTATGAGTTATGCCATTTGGTCTTACCAATGCTCCTAGCACATTTCATATGTTTTATGAGGCAGGTATTTAAACCTTTTACTAGTCACTTTCTTGTTGTCTATTTTGATGATATATTAATCTATAGCAAGTTCAAAGAGGAACACATCTTCCATCTCCAACAGGTTATGAGAGTTCTTCGCCAAGAGAAACTTTATGTAAATTCGAAAAGGTGTTCCTTCATGAGTCCAAGCGTTGTGTTTTTGGGCTTTGTTATCTCTTCCAAGGGTGTAGCGGTTGATCCTAACAAAGTCAAAGCTATTATAGAGTGGCCGATTCCTACTACCTTGCAAGAAGTTTGTAATTTTCATGGATTGGCAACATTCTATAGGCGCTTTGTCTGAAATTTCAGCACAATAATGGCACCAATTACTAATTGCATGAAGAAAGGAGAGTTTGTTTGGACCAACACAGCAACTCAAGCATTTGAAGAGATTTTTTTTTTTAAAAATGACTGAAGCTCTTGTTTTACGCCTTCTGGACTTCTCTAATGTGTTTTGAAGTGATTTGTGACACACCTAAAATGTGGAAATTGGAGGTATACTCAGTCAGAAAGGCCATCCAATTGCTTATTTTAGTGAGAAACTTAATGAAGCACGACAAAAGTACTCTACTTATGACAATGAAATCTATGTTATGATTCAAGCACTCCATTACTGGCATTAGTATCTTATATCCAAGGAGTTTGTGTTGTTTTTTGATCATGAAGCCCTCAAGTACATGAACTCCCAAAAGAAGTTGAATCATCGATATGGAAAGTGGGTCTCCTTCTTGCAAGAATACACATTCATGATCAAACATAAAGCTGGAACAAGAAATCAAGCAACTGATAAGCACAGCCGTGTGGTGCTAACTCTCAACTCTATGTCCATCTGAGTTATGGGCTTTGATTCGCTTGAGAAAAACCACGTCTTGCAAAGATTTTAGCATAATCTACACTGATTTAGTGCATGACACAAACATGCGGACATGCAAATTTTCAAAATATAGGAGACACGACACGTTGAGGACATACTCAATATATAAATTTTATTTATTATTATATGTAAAATTAAAAATATATATTATATTTATTTATTTTTTTACTTTAATATCAAATATCATTCACAAATTAATTTTTTTCTACAAATAAAAATAATTTATTTTATATATGTTAATGTTTTCAAACAAGAATATCCACACAAAAAAAATAGAAAAAAGGAGAAAAAAAAGATGTTTGTTACTAAAAAAAAAAAGTACTACAAATTCATCTGAGGGGGAGGGGAAAAAAAAGAAGAGAAAAAACGAATAGAACAAAAAGAGAGGCAAACACACAAAGGAGAGAGAGTGAGAGAGAGAGAAAGAGAGTCGAACAGACACAAAGAAAGAGAAAGAGTTGAACAAACACAAAGAAAGAGAGAGTCAAACAGAGAGAGACAAACACACAGAGATAGAGAGGAACAGAAGAAACGATGAAAGAAGAAGAAAAAAAGAAGAACAAAGAACAAATTCGAAGAAACGAAGCACATATCTTGATCTAGGGCTTTAATAGGCTCTTCTTCACCCTTTCTCTTTGTCTCTCTCTATCTTCAATGGGTTAGGATCTCTCTCTCTCTCTCTCTCCATAACGTCTCCAAGAGTGTCATAAGCGTGTCTGCTATAAAAATTCAAAAAAAAAAAAAAGAAAAAAAAAAGGGACATGTTAGGTAGAGTGTCTAACACTTGTTTATCACGTGCCCGTGTCCAACACTCATACGCTGCCTCCGGAGGGGTGTCCGTGCTTTACAGTCTTACATGATGGGTATCTTTTTAAGGAAACTCGTCTTTGTTTGCCCAGTACATCTCTACGTGAAAAGGTGATTCGAGAATTATAGGTCAATTTGGCAGAGACAACATGATTGCAATAGTTGAAGATCATTATTATTGGCCAAGTCTTAAGCAAGATGTTGCTAGAGTTATTGTTTTTATCCTAAAAATATATTAAAATGATGAGTATTTTCAAAAAAAAAAATTGTTTTTATCCTTAAAATATTGAAATAAAGACAGAAAACACTCAAAAAATTCAATTCATGTAGTCACCACAAGAAGCAACTAAACATTCCATATCAATCAACCCTAGAAAAAAACACAGTTGTGTTCAAACAAATGTTGGTTCACCAAATATATCTAACAAAGTTGAACAATTTTTTTGAGTGTCAGAACATCAAGTTCAATAGCAGGTGGAACCTCCCATTTTTAAAAATAAAACTAAAATTACAGAATTACACCAAAATTTGAAGTGAAAGTTCCAGGAAGGTTATCAAGAGAACATTAACCAGAAATAAAAATACCTTCAGAAGTACTCTGTCATTGTTATTAATGTAACCATCTGCAAAATCTTGAGTTGGAGTTCTGCAATAGAAATATACATATATAGGAATAGAGAGCTTTCATCAAATGCATAAAGCTACTGATAGTAACAACAGAACAATCAAGCAAAGTTGCACTTGTCTAGAAAATGCTATTCATATGAACCTAGTATTTTGAAGCAAAAATATGGACTTAGGCCTCGTTTGACATTTGTTTTAGCCGAAAAGTTAAAAATTATTAAAAAAATCAAAACACCTATAATCTATGACAAAAAGTCAAATATTCTTTTTGTCTCTTTTTGTACACCTTTTTGTAAAAACTTAACAAATCATTCCAAACATACTAATTTTTTTATCTCATAACCAAAAAAACTAAAAAAATTACTAAAATAGGTTGTTCCCAAACGCGGCCTTAATCAGAACAGAGTAATACATAGGGGACAAATTTTAAAGTTTGATAGACAAAATTCAAAGTCAGTCGCACAAAATCTCCATTAAAAAAGAAAGGCAAACAAGATTAGACAGCAATTTCAAATTCACACATCAAATCAGTAGGAAGGAATTAAAGGCCAAAAGTTTAAAAAAATCAGAGCAAAGTGATAAAGACTAGTGATCTTCCAAAAATTATTTGGTTTTAAAATCATAGAACAGTGCTAAACATTGTTAGAAAATTCGAAAATAGATTTCATTTCAGATACCTCATACGGAGGCAAAAGGTGGAGGGAATGGGAAGGGCGTCCTCGATAACGTCGGTGAGGTGAGGAATGTTGAATCGAGCCTGGAAGTCATCTTCGTACTTGGACTTCCAATCACGATCCCTAAAGTCGATCGCTGCTGCAGACGAGGCCGCACGAGGCTTCGTGTTCTCCGCATGCATGCCATTAGTCTTCTTGTTCTTGTTGCAAATTCGGTTCAGGTTCGGCTGGAGATCAGGGCCGAGGATTCGACGAACTGAACGGAGAGGAACAACCAACTTCGGGCCGATCACCGGCGAGAGCGAGTCCATCAAACGAGCGTGATTGCGTTTGGACTTGTTTAATATTCAACAACACCGGTGTGTTTGTGTGTGTGATCGTAAAGGCAGCGAAGAGGAGGTGGGGTGTGTGTATGTATGGAGATGATTGAGTGAGGCAAGTGAGGAGAGGGACAAAGAATAAGACTGCCAGAGAGACGAAGAATCGTCAGGTGAGAGAACGTTTTTAAAAAATTTCAACGACGTTTTAAAGCGGCTTTTCATGACTAAAAAAAAACAACCCTTTCCCAAGGCAGCCGGCGCCGAACAAAACAAATTTAGGAAACGCTATGGCACCCACGTCCAAGATCCGTATTAGCTCGGGTTTCGGTCATTTGGTTTAGTGGCATGTTGGGCTCTAAACAAATTATTAAATTTTTTATATGCGCGGATTATATATATGTAATTTGTGTGAATCGCATGTTTATATGAGTGATTTAACAAAAAAAAATTAATAATTTATTTAGAGTTTATAATATTTTACTTTGGTTTAATTTGAAGACTAATCACTGTAGTTTTTTTAAAACATTTTTTAGGAAATTTTATTTTCTTATTTTTCATATTTTTTTATTTTTAGTGAATTTTTTTAATATTTTGAATAATTTTTTTTTTAATTTTTAGACACACGTAACATAAATATACTTAAAAAGTATAATTTTCGTGATTTTTTTTAAAAAAAAAGTTCACTAAATACCAAAAATATAAAAAAAATTAAAATTTAGTATATTTTTGTATATTTATTAATTTTTTTTTAAAAATTTTCATAAATATTTTACTTTTTAAATACAACTAAGTGAGGTGCATTTAAAAAAGTTAAAAAATTGCTTAAAATTTTAAAAATGTTCACTAAAAATTAAAAAAAATACAAAAAATAAAAAGCTCAGTTTTTAAAAAATTAAATTCATAAACTAAAACCAAACACACTGAATAATGTTCTATGTATTAATTGGTATATTAATTAATGTATTAATAGATTGTGTGATATATTTTTAAAAGATATGCATATGAGTAATGTTAGAAACTCTAAAAATTCTATTAAAATTTTTACTAAATGTCTGACATGGGTGTGGATTTTTGCGGTCTCTAACATTTTTGTTTGGATATATAATTTGTATAATGGATAAGATCATAATTTTGAAATAATAATGTCATAATGTCGGTGTTTGGGAAGTTGTCATTTTAGTATACTAACATTTTTGTGTTTGGAAAGATGATTTAATTTTTTTGTAATTGGATGTGATATTTGTGAGAAAAAAAATGAAATTATTATAAATTTGATGTGATATTTTATCTTGTTAGCTATTTTATTATATTTTGTCTTTTTGTGAATTTTAACCCAAAAAGCAAAAAAATAACATTTGCCAAATAAGGCCAATATTTGTTAGTATATTAATTGGTATATTAATTGATACATGTAACATCACCGTTTGAAAACACGTGTATGAAGAAAAAAAATTCTAAAATTTAATTTAGTGAAATTTTTTTATTTTTAAATATTTTTATTTTATGAAAGGACATAAATAATTTTTTTAAATTTAAAATTATATTTTTTATATTTATTTTTATTAAATTAATTTTCATTTTTTTTTTCTAAAATGCAAATCAAACATGACCTTCTTTTTTTGTGATTAAAATAATTTTAAAAAATAGAAAATTAAAAAGGCAATGAACTCAATAATTCACAGTTTTTGTATATAACTAAAAAAAAAATCATTCTCATCATGATACAATCTTTTCACTACAGTATTAATAAGATTTAATAAAAACTTTATATATATTAAAAAAAAAATTTACACACACAAAAAAAAAAAAAAAAAACAAGAAGAAGCAGGGTTTGGCCTTTTTAATAAATCAAATTCTGAATTTTTAATTGTTTAAATTTAAATCCTAAACTTTCAAATTTTTAATTTGGACTATTCATCAGTCTCTCTCTTATACACTAACGGAAAAAGATAAATTTATCAATTTATTTATCATAATTATGGCCTCTTTTGGGTAATAGACTAAAAATTACTTTTTAATGTTTAACTTATTTTTAAGTTACATTATCTCTCTATTTTTTATATATTTTATTAAAAAAATTAAAAAATTAATTCTTAATTTAGGAGTTTTTAGAGTGTCTTAAATAAGTGTACTTTTTATTTTTTTGGACTAAAAAGTTGAGGAAAAAAAGATGAATATTTGGGTTAATTTTTTGACTTTTTACGAAAAAATGTGTATTAAAAAATTATATAAATAAATATATAGGAGAAGTTATTGAGTAGCTCATACAGTACCTAGGCAGTGTAATCGGCTGGTTAGGAAATGAAAAATGGTTGTCTTCTTTTTCGGGTTTGAATTGGACGGTGTTGTTCAGCCTGTATGGGTGCACCACGGGTCCCGTTTTGCTAATCGGAACCGTTAAATGTAGAACTCGTCAAGTACTATATATTTATAAAAAATCACGCTGATCGGATATCGATAGCTATCTGATCGTGTTAGTTTTTTTTGTCAACCGTTAACTATAACACCAACTATTTTTTATACAAAATTGATTTAATCATGTAGCTATCCAAATGCGATTAGCGTGATTTTTTTAGACATATAGTACTCGACGAGTTCTACACATTCAACGGTTCGGATTATCAAAACGGGAACCGTGGTGGGCCCTCATTGGCCCAACATTACCCTCCGATTTAATAAATATATATACCTAATTTTTTTTTCCCAGTCTTTCCATCAATTCTCAGTACCAGTCACGTTTTGTATTAAAATATGTAATAGATTAATTTTTTTATATTTTTAATTTGTAAATAATAATAATTTTTTTAAGAACTTTTTGACTTTTGAAATTTTTTTTTAGAGATGCCAAATTAAGCCTTACTTTTCAAAATAATCTATGAAATCTATAATATACATCTAAAATATACATGGAGCATTCATCAATTTATTGAACGCTTTTCCCATTCACTACAACCACTGCACAGCTGAAGTGTGTCGTTGGCTCAATCAATTTAGCTCCACCCACAATCCGGTTGCAGTCATAGTCACCCATTACCTACCATACAAGGGGTGGGTATTGGCCTATTAGCTGATTCAATCCAGCCCGTCTGATTCAATCAAACTTAATTTTTTTAAGACTTAGAAAGGTGGTTTTAGTTAAGGGTGGGCACAGATCGGTTGCGGCCATAGAACCTCAAATCCATTATCCGTCCGTCAGATTGACGGATTAGAAAAAATCAATTTGCATATGTCCGCTAATCCGGTGGATGTGAATTGAGCGGATTGACGGATGGATGCAAATTGGTTTAGCGGTTTAAAATTTTATAAATTTTCAACATAATTTAACTTACGCACTTTCTCAAAAATAAAAATAAAAAAATGTTACAGTTAATGACTTAAAAAAATATTACAATAACTGTATGTCTTATCAAAAAAAAAAAAAGCTTGAAACTTTAGAATATTACAATCACTACATGCCCCATCTATATAAAGTATTACAATATGTGGTTCTTTAAAAACAAAAACAATTCAAACCACCCAAACTATAAACATAGCAGTAGTAGAGATTATATGTCTCTGTATTGTTACATTTACATCTGCTTTTGGAAACAAAAATCAATTACATCTTTTTTATTTATTATTTTCAGAGTTAGAATTTAAAAACAAAAAAATATAGATAAATAATATATATATTTTTTTAATTCAAAAAATATATTCAAGTTGAAAACTCCTTTTCAACAGAATATATTCAAAAAAATATTTAAACTCTTTTTCAATTGAAAACAGAAACAGAATATCTAAACAAATTGAAAACACAAAGTCTTACAAATTACTAGGGGTGCTCGCGGTTTGGCAGTTCGATTGCAGCCAAAGAAACCTCAAATCCGTTATGCGTCCAAAACTAGGCGGATTGGAAAAAATCAATCCGCAACCATCCCCTCATCATCACACATTCGTCCAAAATACTACGGATCGGTTTTGTTCGATCGGTTTGGACGGATCAGTATATTCGCTGCTCACCCCTAGTTTTAGCATATAAGATCAGATTGGACCAATGTTTTCAATTTGAAATATTAATGGACTGAGGTTGAGATTTATACTTTCAACCCCACCAGGCTAGACCTGCTATTAAATTATTTATTTATAATACATTAATATATATATATATATATTTATTGTGGGATCTAGGCTTTATTTTTGTTAATTTTATTAAAACTCATATTTGTGATAATATGTGATTAAATTTATTTAAGAAATCTTTCAATTAATACACAAAATCTATATATTTATAATGATATCAATATATTTATTTAAGAAATGTAATGTGATTGAATTTAATTATTAAAAATTTTAATTTTTTTAACATATAGTTTGATGGGTGAACTTGGAATTTATAATTATTTTTTTAACTGAGCTTGGACAGATATAGAGACATGATGTTAGGGTTATGCCAGGCTTAAGCAAACACAATAATGTCTCTTATTATGTAGTGTCGATCCGACTTGACATTTGTTCACCTCTACTCTTTACCAAACCTATTACCACAACTACCCCTGTCCTTTCTTTCCTAACCTATTGTCACAACCACCCATCCATCTCTTTCTCCAACCCATAACCAGTCACCCCATCCCATTTCTCAACTTTTCCAAGCAATGCAAAGCTCTTTTGTTTTAACCATCCACCACCGGCTCTACCCATAACCACCACCTCTTCCACGTCCTTAACAAATAACAAGTGAAAAAAATAAAATAAAAAATACATAATTGCAAAATCGAAAATCACCCAAATCCAATAAAATAGATGAAAGAGTGAAAATCAAGCGTGCGTGAGAGAGAGAGAGAGAAAATTGAACAAAAATTGCAGGTAGTAATGTCTACAGGACAATGAATCGAAGAATGACGGTGGAGATGAATCAAAAGCAGTGGATATCGATGGGGAAGAGTGGACTTATTTACAAGATAGGGAAAGGGAAATCAAAGGGAGAGGGTGATAAGAAAGGCAATGGAAGAGGGTAGTGTAGTGGTGGAATAAAGGAAGATAATAGTAGGAGTATAAAAATGGCCCACAGCCCCTGGGCATTCCGAAGCTCGCCCGTGGCCTAAGGTAGGCCCGACCAGATTAGGCTCGGGTCCAAGCCTAACCCGAAACTCTGGGCTTGGGCCATCATTTTGAAGCTCGGCCTGCCCAAGGCCTAGTGTCATTTTTAGTGGAAAAAAATAAAATTTTGGTTAAAAAAATAAAAATAAATGTTGAAGCCCCAAGCCTAGGCCTTGCCCGTCTAATACTTGAATATCCCCTGGGCCTAGGCCTAATTTTTTGACCCATGGGTCAGTTCGGTCCAAATTTTAGCAAGAGCTTATGAGGCCTGACATGGGCCGGCCTAAGCCAGGGCCCAGGTGGGCCAGATTAGGCCAAATTTACACCTCTAGATAATAGTAATAGATGTGGGGATTTTGATACCATGTGTTCAAGTGCATAGTAGGCGGAGAATAAGTGATTCTAATTACATGAATGATTGATAAATTGTGGTAATAATTTGGTGTGATTAACTTTGAAGTTTAGAATTAATACTCCCTTTGTACGGGGAGCAAATATTCCGGCAAGCTCGTACTCCTTTCTTCCAAGCTCTTGCTTGTCCGATCGACTTGCGAGCACAACGGCGGTGAGCTACCTGGCGGTGTGTGGTCGGAATGCCCCTCTGACGATCAAGTTAGACACACACAGGGATAGAGAGAGAGAGAGAGGATTGAGTGTTTAGTGTAAATCTTACCAAATGTTCATCTGTTTCTGCATGGGAGGGCAGACTCGCTTATATACCTTCTGCGCCCCAAATCTACTCCCATTAGTCTCTCGACACGTGGTGCTGCTATCCCATATATCAGCGCAAATCTAGCTGAACATCACCTAACCAAACTGCCAGCCCACACTACTGGGAGCTCGACAGCCGAGCTGCAGCATCTCGGCTGCCAAAGGCCGTGCAGTGTTACTAGCCAGAGCGCTCATCTCGCCAAGCTCAATGACAACCGAGCTCGGTTGCATTTCGACATAGCCGAGCTCGGGACAGCTCATGCTGGTTAGCCATCGGCCTTCCTACCGGGCTGACCCACGAACCGTGGAACCTAGTGAGGCAGCGGACATCTTGGCCGAACCATCACTCGACCGGTTTAGGCACCTTGAAGCCAAGTAGCTCGGTCCAACCATGCCTTGCCTTAGCCGAGCAAAACCTTTCTGGACAGGCCCATGTTACCACGGCCCAACTGTGTTCGGCCCAAATCTACCCGGCCATTACCACGACCCAATCCAAATTATAAATCTCCCTCTCAATTGCCCCGTAATCCCGTCCGCGCAAGCGTGACTGGGATTATTTGTTCTGACCAGGGTAAACTCTTCCTCGGTCCTCGGTTTGCAAGACGACAATCGGACTGGTTGATATGACTGGCTTCCGAACTTGCCCGGTCGACGCCTCGACTTGCCATCCTGTCTCTTCAGTACTGACGCCGTCGTCAATAGGGACACGTGTCGCTCGCTCATTGGCCTCAAGCAGCTAACCATCACGTCCCTTCACATTCAAATTTTTTGGCGGTTCTTTAACGCTACAAACACGCCATATCCCCCTTCATTTCACTCTTACTAACTCCCCTTCAACCTTCGACGTTCCAGAGCTCCAACCTCCATTCTTGTTCCTCTTCTCCGTTCGTGCGTGAAGACTCAAATTCAACCCCCTTCCTGGTAAGTCATTTGATATTTCACATATTAGGGCACAAAATCCATAGGTTTTGGGGCATAACCCTCCCAAAACCCACATTTGCCCTAATTCTCTTCACTGTTCTTCAATTCCAGTGATGAACACATGAAGATCTGGAGCGGACCGGGCTCCAGGTCTTCTTTTGATCCAAAAAACAATTAGACCGAGCAAATTACAAGTTTGCCAAAACCTTAGTAGAAATCAAGGTAGACAGAGGACTTGGCCGCTCGACCGGGCTAGCAACTGGTCTGCTTGAGGGACTGTAGACACCCCATTTTTGACTGTCCACAAGACTTGGACGTCACCGTTTGAACACTCGGTGATCATCCATGTCCGTGTTCATTTTGAGTTCTCGGAGGTCTCGGCTACGCGTCTTGCCTCAAGATCTCTCAACTTGGCTGTTTTGTGCTTGGTCATGGACCAAAGACTTGTGTTTTTGCTTCTAAGGGCGGGGAATGGCTTGTTGGTCATCCCCACACCTCGCCGGCCTTGACCGGCCTAGTTTTCTTGCTACCAGCCAAATATTTTAGTCGGTTAGCATTTCTTTTGGTCAGCCGGCCATTGTTTTGATCAATTGGCCACTTTTTCTGGCTGAGACCTTTTCTTGGGGAGGCTTGACCCCTCTAAACCTTTGGTTTAGCTTCTTGGGAGAGGCTTGACCTTTTTGAACCCTTGGTTTAGCTTCTTGGGAGCGCTTGACCCTTTTGAACCTTTGCCTAGCTTCTCCAAGAAACATGAACCTTTTGCTCCAAGCTTCTAAGAGAAGCTTGAACCTTTCTTACCTTCTTGAGGAAGCTTGACCCCTTTGCTCTAGCTTCCTCAAGAAGGTTGACCCTTTTTGCTTTAGCTTCTTTAAGAAGCTTGGCCCCTTTGCTCCAAGCTTCTTTGAGAAGCTTTGGACCTCTTCTTCTATAAGAGGGAGCCTCTCACTCATTAGCAAAGGTTCAGATTTTTGGCCAAGGCATACATACACTCTCCCTTTATATCTCTCTCATTTGGCCTTGAAAGTGTAAGGTTCTTGGCCCCATTGCACTACACCTCCTAACCTAACCTCTCCATCATCCATCTAAGCACCTTGGAGCTGGTTTCAGAAATTGAAGGCTTGTTTTTTTGGTCCAGAAGCTGCTGGTCCCTTTGGCTACAAGGGTAACTCCTTTTCCCTCTTTTATTTCCCATTTTTGCACAAGCTTTTAGCCTGTCTTGCATGATATTTTGAGATTAGCTATAAACTAATAAAAGTTTTGATTTTACATTCTTTTGATCTTTGTTTAAGATCACTTTTGTATTTGGGGTTGTTTACCCCCTCTTAGGCCTTGTTTGGCCTCTTTTTTATGTCTTTTTTGTGAGCTTCTGGACCACCTTGTATTGGCCTTCTCACCACTAAAATTCAGAGGGATTTTAGTGGTGGGGATGGTGTTTTGAGGTCCTAAGAAGGAGAGGGCCATCCCCTCTCATTGTCGTCTTGTTTACTTGCATTTTTGGCCTTACAAAGGAGCCCATGTTTGCATGCATCCTAAGCTTGGGTCAGACCCTTTTTGGTGACTCTTAAGACCTGCCTAGCCTCTGTCCATGGCTGGTTTGGTTCCCTTTTGTTTGCTTCTTGCATGTGTAGAGTAACCCCTTTCTTGGCTTATCAAAGGAGCACCCCATTCTAGCATGTGTTGACTATGTTTCAGTGGGTTTTTAGTCATATTTTGGCATGCCATGAATCTTTTTTTGGCTGGTTTGTTGGTCCTTCATTTGCTTCACATGCTTGTAGTGTAAACCATGCTTACTAGCTCACATTGCATGTTGTTTTGGCCCTCCATTCTAGCATATTTTGGCCATGTTTCAAACATATTTTGTTCATATTTTGGGCTGCCTTAGCTCTGTTTTTAGGCCTCTTGGTCGATTGGTGCTTGCCATGCATAGTTGTAGTGTAATAGCCTTGCTTACCTCTAAGTTTTGAAGCCCCTTGCGTGCGTTGCTTGAGGTGTTTGCATGTTTTGGTATCATAGGGAATGCTATTTCAGAGCTTATATGTGTGCCATATTCTCATGTTTAGCATGCCTTCGATGCGTTTGAGAGTTACATCATTATGCCTTGTTTATGAGCCTTTGCATGAGCTTCATTTTGGTGCATGTCAAGCCCTCATTTTAGCTCATTTTGCCACTATTTAGGGACTGCATGAGGTCTGTTAGGAGTTTGTTTCATCATTTGTGCATTGCTTTGCATACCTCTAGTGTAATGTGCTTCACTAGTTTCGGTATTTGAGCCTTCCTACATGCATTGCTCGAGTCGTTGCATCATTTCGGAGTCATTTTGTATGCTATTTCAGAGCTGGAGTGTATGCCATTGTACCTCATGTTTCATCCTTGCCATGCTCTTGGGGAGTTGCATCTTGTGCTTTAGGCTCGGGGGCATTGCATTGTGCATGTTTGCATGAGTTTCGGTGCCTTGTTTGCATCATTTTGGCGAGCTACCCATGTTAGTGTAAGTCCATCCCACCATGTTGTTGAATTCTTGTTTCATTTTGCATGTTGTTGCATGCTATACATGTCCACATGTTTAGGTTGTATGTCTATTGCCTATTGCATGTTAACATGCTCATGTTGCATTAGATTTGTTACAAACTTGAGTTATTTGCATGCTTGCTTGCTTGTCTAGGTTGCATTGCATTGTGTGTGCATCCCTTGCCTCTTGATCAGTCATGATAGAGGTTGAGGCCCTATGTGTGTTTTGTGCATTTCATTCCATATTGAGTTGTACACTTTGGCCATCATGCATTGAAATGCGTGATTGATGGTCTGAGGGTCAAGAGCCATACTCCCTTGAGTCCATAACATGATAGGGAGGGTGGTTGTGCACACATTGCTTTAAAAATGCATTGCCATGCCTTGTCTGTCCTCTGCTGCTGCAAAACAGGGTTCTGTAGGAATGAATGGTCGACCGACCATATTCAGTGCCGCCCGACTACAAATCTTTGGCCGAGAGCCACGCTTCTGGTCGATGACCACTTTTTCATGGCCGGTGACATCCCACAGTGATCATAGAATGATTCTGAAGCATCCTTGGGACTTGTGCAGTCTTCAGATGTGCATAGCAGTGCAAACAGAGGCAACATGAGCCTGGCGACGGATTTCCGAGCAAACCCGAGCATACATGCATTCATCCCTCTTCCCGAGGTCTCTTCACTGATTTCTTAGCTTAATCAATTTGTTAATTAGTTAAGCAGTTTTGTAATTATTTAATTAGCTTGTTAGTTAGTTAAATTTGTATTATTTTTTCGGTCCCTCCCTCGAGAGGGTGAATTTGTAATAAGCATGCGTATGTGTGATGCATGTCTTCCAACCCCACGTCTTTCTCTCTTTTATTTAACCGCTTACAATGGTTAGCTTTAGGGCACGTTTCAATTAGCATACTTATGATAGCATGTTTGCACACATCCATTCGTATTACATACACTGGGCTTGGCGCATCATGCTAACTGCATTATATTTCAATTCCAATTTGAATACATGTATCAAGTTGCATTTCACATGACATCTTAGAATAGCTGAGCCTATTTCTAGTTGCATTTTGCATGTGTTGCATTAGCCTTCTTAACATGAACTAGGATCATGCATTTGATTACTAACTAGTTTTTGTTTTGGCTTGGAGTACTAGGTAAGCATTTAAGCTTTAACATCCTTGCATGTGTGTGAGTGTTGCCATGACAGCATGCTTACCATGAGGCTATTTGCGTATGTGATGTAATTGACTGAATGCCTGTGGGTGAAGGTTGGATTGCTTGAATTGGGACAATTCATTGAAATCCGTATTTTAGCCTACTTGCGAGTAGCAAAACTCAAACCATTTTTCCGAACAAACGGATATGCAATGCTTTATTCCAAATTAGGCGATCTAGTCTATACTTGTTTTGCTGTGCGCATCACATAGTAACTCTAGCTAATTAATCGAAATAAGAACACATGTGTTTTCAAAAACAAGATATCATGTTTAGTAGTGGCCGGTCTTTGATCGGGCGAGCGGGGGTGCTCATAGCTGACCTTCCCCAATCGTACCCAAGTTCTTGAGCCGATGCAACTTTGGTGATGACGGACATGTGGCCTTAGGCAATGAGTCAGGGTTTCCTAAATTTTCCAAAAATAAAACATTTAGATGACGACTCTGTATCTGGCAAAGCAGTCCATGTTTGGCACTTCTTTCTCAAAAATCTGTTTTTCAAAACGATTTATCGGATTTGGACTCTTTGGTGATTTATCAATTTCACATCGCACATTGTGAGATCAGATTAAAAACCGTGACAATTTGAGTCCGAACTGTAGTGAGCCCAAACGAACAGAACGGGATTCCCTCCCGAGACGTTCGGGGACGTCTATAATTTCTGGCGACTCTGCTGGGGATTTAGAGAACTTGACTTGAACTCATGATATCTTGTTTTGACTACACTCATGTGTTTCTTTGCATTGCATGTGCATTGGTGCGCCTAAGACACCGTGTTTGCCATCTGCTATTCCTGAACGGTTTGCCGGAGGCTCGTTCTGAGAAGCGTGTCTTAAGGCTGACCGGTTACGGGCTCTGCCACGATGGGAACACAAACCCCGGTTGTTACTGGGGCACCCTTTTGACCATTCGACCTAGTGCATATTCGGAATCCATAGTGACTATTCCAAACTAGGACAGGTTGCTTACTCGATTATAGGTTGTTTGAAACCGCTGCGTGCGTAGTGAAACCCTAGCTCTTGACAAAATAGGACAGGGAAACCCTACCCCCACCATAGGGGTGTTTTGGCTCTCACTTGCTTGTTATGTGCTTTTAGAGTGTGTCTCTATCAGGAATGCATGTATCAGTTCACAAGTCTGGGTATCAGGCCTGCGGGCATCAGTATTTGGAAGAATCAGTTTTACCTGAGGGTATTAGTTTACAAGGCAGAATTTTGGGTAGAATTCTGTAGGGAACGCAGTCATTCATCTTCGCTCATGATGGTTCTGGTGAAATCAGGCTGAGATGCCGTCTGTTTTCTCTTTTGCTAAGTAGTCTTGGAACCATAGCTTCAGAAGGGTCTAATATCCCTCGGGTACTCTGGACCTGTGTTGTTATATGATCAGGGGATGAACCACCTACAGGCGGCACTTAGTTTACTCCAGATGTGGCGTATGGCACGCACTGTTTTGAGCATTTGTGAATGCTAATTTTTGTGCTTTCTGACTTGGGTATTGAGTCTGTCTTGTTGTATCGAGTCAAACCTGTTGAGTCTGTCTTGTTGTATCGAGTCAGGCTTGTTGAGTCTATCTTGTTGTATCAAGTCTGTCTTGTCGAGTCTGTCTTGTTGTATCGAGTCTGTCCTGTTGGGTTTGTCTCGTTGTATCGAGTCAATCCTGTTGAGTCTGTCTTGTTGTATCGAGTCAATCCTGTTTTGTTAGAGTCGGGTGATTCCGGGGGTGTTCCCTCGGGCATCACTATTTTGTTTTGTGTTTGTCTTTTTGCTTTCTCTTGAGTCAGTTTTTGTCTTGGAGCCAGTTACGCCAGAAGTTATGAATGGAACAGCAGTGAATTTTCACACTCTTGTGTTTGCTTCTGCCTTGCGCCTGTTGTGCCAGCAAATTTGAGTGAAACGACAGTCCATCTCGCCTGCTCTTCTACACCTTTAAATCATTGCATTGACCTAAGTTTTTCAAAACTTTTTGAACACTGCGGTGAAAACAAAGAGGAAAGAATTCCTCGGGTTTTGCCAAATTTGATCAACTGAGAGAAAGAGAGGCATGCTAAGCCCTTAATGATTGAAATCATGCTTGTTAGTGTAAGTACTGAGAAGGACCCTGGCTTGATCCAGATTGGTTCTACATTGTCTTCAGCGTGAGTAATTTGTCGCTTTCTTAAAAATTTTCAAAAAATGTTTTTGCGCAGTCCTGTGAAGACCTGCGTGGAATCGCTCTTAAGATCGTACAGCTTAGGGTCGCTCTCAGCCTCGAGACTCGATCCCTCACTTTCAAACCTCGAACTTAGATTCAGAATGTTCAACGGCCAACCACAACGTAAGGCCCGTGTAGCCGGGTCAGAAGCAGCCCATGAATCAGGGGCGAGAATATCATACATGATCAAAAGGAAGCTTGAAAAGCTAGATCAGAAGTGCCCCTGGAATTAGGGGAAAAAATGTCAGATGTGCTCGAAGAGCGAAAGATGAGTCATTCCTGCAAACCAATGAAGACTGGCAAGAGTGCCAAATCCCAGAAGGGAGGAAAGAAGAAGGTATTGCTGAAGAACAACTGAGTTCCTATCTGCAACACTAAGGGACAAATTCAGCCCCCCATTGGATGGACTCCTGCATCGCCAGCGAACAGCAGCCATTCTCCTGGATTCAGATGACTTCGGGGTCTCAAAACCATTTGACATGGACAAAGCTACACTTTTACCCTTGAGAGGCTCGTTAGGCCGAAAACCCGGAAGGGCGACCCAGGCAAAAGTTAGAGCAAAGAAAAGAACAAAAGAAAAGAAAAAAAAGAAAAAGAGAAGAAAAGAAATGAAATGAAAAAAGAAAAGAAAAACATAGCTCGTGAGGTTGAAAACCCGGAAGGGCGGCCTTGGCAAAAGTTAGTACGCAAAAGGAGAGGTTAAATACCCGAGTGTACCTTACCCCGAACTACGTAAGGCTTGATTCCCATGTTTGGGATACGTAGGCAACTTCATCCTGAAGTCTAGCAACAAACACTCCCAAATGGATTGTGTCCATGTAATGGTTTTGCTCATCTTTGTTTTCTCTGTATTCGAGAGTTTGGTTGTGATCGTCACTCTGAAGGTTGATTACAATGCGCAGCGGTGCTATCCAAACAAGGGGAAACTTTTCGTTGCCATATAATGCGCCGCAATACCATTCAAACAAGGGGCAACTTTCCGTTGCCATTCAGTGTGCTGTGATGCCATTCAGACAAAGGGCAATTTTTCAGTGTTTTGGATCTGAGGTTGTACATCTCAAGAGTAGGTTCCGTGCTCGTAGAGTAGTGGCCGTTTGCAAAAATAGTTTTTGAGAATTTTTACTGAGGTTGACTAATTTTCTCGAAAATTATTCCATTTTTCCAAAATTGGACCATTTATTGAACCCAAAAAAGGAAAATTTTTAGTGCTCATAGCCTAACTTGCATGATTTCAAATCAGAAAATTGAATAAGCATGTTAATCTTAACTCTCATTTTGGTCAAAATTGTTTTAGTAGAAAGCCAAAAATAAGAAATGGTGAAAATGATGAACTAGGGGCACAGTTGAGTCAGGTGTTCTGTCTTTTTCCCTTTATCAATGCACTTACCAAAAAGGGCACTCTACTTGTTGGAAAGGGTACCATATTCGCCAGAAAAGGGCACCACTGAAGCTGACCGCAAAAGGGCAAAAAGCTCTCACATCCTCCAAGCAACGAGGTATCAAGCCAAGTATGAAGCATGAACTGGAATGGATCAAGATATTCCACTTTCTCATCTGGACAGATCTGATCACGTCCAAACTCCCCAGCAAAGCATCATCAACCGATGTCAGTTGTAAATTTGCTACACACCCCATCTTAGTGCAACCCCTCTGTGGGAGGAACTCACTGGCTGTGAGCGGAAGAAATAGAATCTAGCAGCATGCTAGGGGCAAGAGCCTGCAATTTCTTGTTTATCCATCAACTACCCAGGGGAGGGATAAAAAATAAGAGATGAAGAATAGAGAGATGTGCGCTGAGAGAAAAAGTGAGGAAAAGGGTTTTTTCAGAAAAACAGAGCTTGAGGGAGTGATGTGAGGATCACAAATGAGAAAGGGTGGGAAACAATACTCGGAGAAACAGGCTCCCTGTGCACGTCTGAGTGTCGTGTCTTTTGTTTTGTCTTGATTCTTGTTTTGAGTCGTTTCGAGTGTTTCTCGATATGTTTAGGTTGTTTACCTCTTGTTTTTCTTTGTTGAGTCGTTATGCGCTATGTTCAGTTGTAGGCTCAATGCCTGGTTGAGAACTCATTTCTTAATTTCAAAAAAATCGTTTTGTGCTTAGAGTGCCGTGCCATTCTCCACATTTGTGCAAAACAAGATTTTGTTCTTTCAAAAACCGCAGGGTTTAACCCGGGTCATGAGAGAACACTAGAACAAGGACCCATCTGAAGCTATATAGGTTCCGGGCTGCAAAGCAAGAGAAAAGAGGGAAAATTTGGAGCATCTTAGCATGTTTCAACTTCAGCAAATTCCGAGACTGCATTCCAGGTGCATCTTGTCAGGCCTCGCCTTTCTCTAGAGTATGAGTGTATCTTGACCCCAAGCTTAAGCCTGCTTCAAGTCAGAATGGCAGTCCAAGCAGCACATGTGGTTTTAACATGCAGATGTTATCTCTTGCCAATATAAACAGGGTGTACCCTTTTCAAGCTGAGTATGTTGCAAAGCCCTTTGAGAGATAAATCGGAGGCACCAGAGTACATGTTTGATGCCCCTCTATTGCATAGAATGTGCACTTTTATATACACTTCTGTTGCATGCGTGCCACGCATCATTATGATTGATGCATTGAATATGCTTGCTTTCGATTCCGCATAGAATATGCTTTGCTTTCAATATTGCATAGAATATGCTTTCCATGTTGCATAGAAAATGCCCCCTTACTTGCACAGAAGATGCATTTTATCGCACTTCTTTTGTGCACCTTCCTTGCACTTTCTAGTGCATTTTATCTCTCTCGCATTGTCTTGTGCATTTTCATATTTCATAGTATTCGCACTGTCTTGTGCACTCGCATTGTCTAAACGCATCGCGCTATCTAGCGCATCACACTATCTTGTGCATTTGCACTATCTTGTGCACTCGCGTTGTCTAACACATCGCGCTGTCTAGCACATCGCACTATCTTGTGCATTCGCACTGTCTTGTGCACTCGCGTTGTCTAACGCATCGCGCTATCTAGCGCATTGCACTATCTTGTGCATTCGCACTGTCTTGTGCACTCACGTTGTCTAACGCATCGCGCTGTCTAGCGCATCGCATTGTCATGTGTACTCGCGTTGTCTAACACATCGCGCTGTCTAGCGCATCACACTATCTTGTGTATTCGCACTGTCTTGTGCACTCGCGTTGTCCAACGCATCGCGCTCTCTTGCGTATCGCACTGTTTTGTGCACCTTATATTGCATTGCATCGTTCGTGCTATTTTGCGCACCTCAATCGCATTGTTTTGTGTACCTTACTTGCATCGTGCATGCATATTATCGCACTATTTTGCACATCGCGCTATCTTGCACACCTCATCTGCACTTGTTTGTGCATTACATTTTCATTTGCGCTGTTTTGCGCATCGCACTATTTTGTGCATTACGTTGTTTCATTTGCGCTATCTTGTGCATCCCACCTGCACTTGCATCACATTGTATTACATTTACGCTATCATGCGCAGTCTACCTGCACTTGTTAGTGCATTGCATTGTTATGCACTTTAACCTGCATTGTCATGCACTCTTCACTTGCGTCGACACGCATGTTTCGCTTCCACCTGCATTGTCATGCACTCTTCACCTGCGTCGACACGCATGTTTCGCTTCCACCTGCATTGTCATGCATTCTTCACCTGCGTCGACACGCATGTTTCGTTTCCACCTGCATTGTCATGCACTCTTCACTTGCATCGACACGCATGTTTCGCTTCCATTTGTATTGCCATGCACTCTTCACTTGCGTCGACACGCATGTTTCGCTTCCACTTGTATTGTCATGCACTCTTCACCTGCGTCGACAAGCATGTTTCGCTTCCACCTGCATTGTCATGCATTCTTCACATGCGTCGACATGCATGTTTCGTTTCCACCTACATTGTCATGCACTCTTCACTTGCATCGACACGCATGTTTCGCTTCCATTTGTATTGCCATGCAGTTCTCTATCTTGCATTGTCATGCATATCTCATTTGCATTGTCATGCATTTCTCTACTACATCATCTAGTATGCATATTGCATTGTACATAGCATACATTACATACATTCATTGTATCTATTGTATTGTAGTTTGCATGCATTTACCGCATTACCCATCTATGGTTTGCCCCTTTCCATGTTGAGCTTAGTCTGGTATGTGCCCATACTTTTCACGTTGAAGCATGGTTATGATATTATGTGTACGCACCTAGTGTTGAGGGTGACGGCACCATTTCCGTGTTAAATGTGGTTTGTTTGTGTCCATGTCTTTCCTAGGCAAGATACGGTTTTGTCGCGCACCTTATCCATTCCATTCATCGCATTTAGCTATTACATTGCATTGCATATAGAATATATATTGCATTGTAGTTTGCATGCAGTCCTTTCCATGTTGAGCTTGGTCTGGTATGTGCTCATACTTTTCACGTTGAAGCATGGTTATGATATTATGTGTACGCACCTAGTGTTGAGGGTGACGGCACCATTTCCGTGTTAAGCGTGGTTTGTTTGTGTCCATGCCTTTCCTAGGCAAGATACGGTTTGGCCGCGCGCCTTATCCATTGTATTCATTGCATTATAGTGCAGTATGTTGCATCCAGCATTTAGGATCATGATCTTTCCTCAGCAGGTCATTCCTCACTTATATCATGCCACCCAATTACTTGTATTTTGTGTTCCGTCTACACACACATAGTTTTGCATGTGTACGCGCCTATTCCACTGATGGGATTGTGGTTTGAGGGTGTCGGCACCTTTTCTATGGTAGACGGAGTTTTATGTTGTATCTCCATCCTCTTCATGATATTTGTGTGGCTTTATACTGCTTGTGGTTTGATCATCTCAAATGCGTTGCATATCATTTGCATTGTTTCAATACATTATATATTATTACATTGTTTTGTAATATCGCATATCATTTTGCATCTTATACTCGCATTGTTATGCGTCACACTTAGGTTACATTGTCTTGTATCCTCCCATCCACCCGCGTTGTTTCGCATTCTTAGGTTGCATTTTCTTGCATCCTCCCGTCCACCCGCATTATTTCGCATTCTTAGGTTGCATTGTCTTGCACCCTTCCATTCAAATTCCCATACACATTGTATGCGTTGTTATGTCGTGCTTTATTTATATGTGTTCAAGTTTCTATACACATTGCATGCGTTGTCGCGTCGTGCTTTACTTATATGTGTTCAAGTTCCTATACACATTGCATGCGTTGTTGCGTTATGCTTTACTTATATGTGTTCAAGTTCCTATACACATTGTATGCATTGCTGCGTCGTGCTTTACTTATATGTGTTCAAGTTCCTTTATTTTCACACATTGTACACATTGTCATGTGTGCTTTACTTACATGTGTACATTTCATTCTTGCTTTACACATTGCATACGTTTCCGCGCGTGCTTTACTTACATGTGTATGCTTTTCCTCGCCTCCACACATTGTACACGTTGTCACGTGTACTTTACTTATATGTGTTTATGCCTTCATAGCATTGTTATACTTGTTTCAAATTGCATTGTTATGCACACACTCGGGTTGCGTTGTTATGCATCCCTTTCACCCACATTGTCATGCGCTCCTTCGCTTGCGTTGTCACGCACTTTTCAATTGCATTGTTATGCATGTTGCTAACGATATTATGCCTGTTAAGTTCTCTTTCTTTTTCAGGCACGATATTGTATGTACGGTTCATTTGAGGTTGGCACAACCAGATGAACTGGACAGGCACTATATTGTATGTACGGTTCATTTGAGGCTGGCACAACCAGACGAACCGGACAGGAACGATATTGTATGTACGGTTTATTTGAAGCTGGCACGACCAGACGAACCGCACAGGTATTATATTCTCTGCGTGAAACGTAGCGAGAATTACATAATTCTCTTACATCCTTTCTGCATTGTAATGTAGTTTGGTTTTCGGCTTGCTTAAAACTGTTGCATTTATTGTATGTATTTGTTTCGTTACAGCTCTTTTTGCATGATCATAAGTTATGCTCAGCTTTGTGCATTGTTCTTGCATTTTGCCCCTGCCTTCGGGCGCATACCTTTGTCTGTAGCTTGTATGCTTTGTCTAATCTTCGGCCTCGTCAAAAATAGGTCGTCTTTGGGCTTTGACACTCACTCCCGTCATTGTTATGACTTTCGAGTTCTGTCAAAGAAGGGCAACTGTAGACACCCCATTTTTGACCGTCCTCAAGACTTGGACGGCACCGTTTGAACACTCGGTGATCATCCATGTCCGTGTTCGTTTTGAGTTCTTGGAGGTCTTGGCTACGCGCCTTGCCTCAAGATCTCTCAACTTGGCTGTTTTGTGCTTGGTCATGGACCAAAGACTTGTGTTTTTGCTTCTGAGGGCAGGGAATGGCTTATTGGTCATCCCCACACCTCACCGGCCTTGGCTTGAGGCCATCGGCCTAGTTTTCTTGCTACCGGCCAAATATTTTGGTCGGTCGGCATTTCTTTTGGTCGGTCGGCCATTGTTTTGATCAATCAGCCATTTTTTCTGGCCGAGACCTTTTCTTGGGGAGGCTTGACCTTTCTGAACCTTTGGTTTAGCTTCTTAGAGGAGGATTGACCCTTTTGAACCTTTGGTTTAGCTTCTTGGGGGGGAGGCTTGACCCTTTTGAACCTTTACCAAGCTTAAGAAGCTTGAACCTTTTGCTCCAAGCTTCTAAGAGAAGCTTGAACCTTTCTTAGCTTCTTGAGGAAGCTTAACCCCTTTGCTCTAGCTTCCTCAAGAAGCTTGACCCTTTTTGCTTTAGCTTCTTTAAGAAGCTTAGCCCCTTTGCTCCAAGCTTCTTTGAGAAGCTTTGGACCTCTTCTTCTATACGAGGGAGCCTCTCTCTCATTAGCAAAGGTTCAGATTTTTGGCCAAGGCATACATACACTCTCCCTTTATATCTCTCCCATTTGGCCTTGAAAGTGTAAGGTTCTTGGCCCCACTGCACTACGCCTCCTAACCTAACCTCTCCATCATCCATCTAAGCACCTTGGAGCAGGTTTTCAGAGATTGAAGGCTTGTTGTTTTTGTCCAGAAGCTGCTGGTCCCTTTGGCTACAAGGGTAACTCCTTTTCCCTCTTTTATTTTCCGTTTTTGCACAAGCTTTTAGCCTGTCTTGCATGATATTTTGAGCTTAGCTATAAACTAATAAAAGTTTTGATTTTACATGTTTTTTATCTTTGTTTAAGGTCACTTTTGTATTTGGGGTTGTTTACCCCCTCTTATGCCTTGTTTGGCCTCTTTTTTATGCATTTTTTGTGAGCTTCGGGACCACCTTGTATTGGCCTTTTCACCACTGAAATCCAGAGGGATTTTAGTGGTGGGGATGGTGTTTTGAGGTTCTAAGAAGGAGAGGGCCATCCCCTCTCCTTATCGTCTTGTTTACTTGCATTTTTGGCCTTACAAAGGAGCCCATATTTGCATGCATCCTAAGCTTGGGTCAGACCCTTTTTGGTGACTCTTAGGACCTGCCTAGCCTCTATCCATGGCTGGTTTGGTCCCCTTTTGTTTGCTTCTTGCATGTGTAGAGTAACCCCTTTCTTGGCTTATCAAAGGAGCACCCCATTCTAGCATGTGTTGACTATGTTTCAGTGGGTTTTTAGTCATATTTTGGCATGCCATGAATTTGTTTTTGGCTGGTTTGGTGGTCCCTCATTTGCTTCACATGCTTGTAGTGTAAACCATGCTTACTAGCTCACATTGCATGTTGTTTTGGCCCTCCATTCTAACATATTTTGGCCATGTTTCAAACATATTTTGTTCATATTTTGGGCTGTCTTAGCTCTGTTTTTAGGCCTCTTGGTCGATTGGTGCTTGCCATGCATGGTTGTAGTGTAATAGCCTTGCTTACCTTTGAGTTTGAAGCCCCTTGCGTGCGTTGCTTGAGGTGTTTGCATGTTTTGGTATCATAGGGAATACTATTTCAGAGCTTATATGTGTGCCATATTCTCATGTTTAGCATGCCTTCGATGCGTTTGAGAGTTACATCATTATGCCTTGTTTATGAGCCTTTGCATAAGCTTCATTTTGGTGCATGTCAAGCCCTCATTTTAGCTCATTTTGCCACTGTTTAGGGACTGCATGAGGTCTGTTAGGAGTTGGTTTCATATTTTGTGCATTGCTTTGCATACCTCTAGTGTAATGTGCTTCATTAGTTTCGGTATTTGAGCCTTCCTACATGCATTGCACGAGTCGTTGCATCATTTCGGAGTCATTTTGTATGCTATTTCAGAGCTGGAGTGTATGCCATTGTACCTCATGCTTCATCCTTGCCATGCTCTTGGGGAGTTGCATCTTGTGCTTTAAGCTCGGGGCCATTGCATTGTGCATGTTTGCATGAGTTTCGGTGCCTTGTTTGCATCATTTTGGCCACTGATTTTGGCCACTGATTTTGGCATGCTTGAGAGCTACCCATGTTAGTGTAAGTCCATCCCACCATATTGTTGCATGCTTGTTTCATTTTGCATGTTGTTGCATGCTATACATGTCCACATGTTTAGGTTGTATGCCTATTGCCTATTGCATGTTAACATGCTCATGTTGCATTAGATTTGTTGCAAACTTAAGTTATTTGCATGCTTGCTTGCTTGTCTAGGTTGCATTGCATTGTGTGTGCATCCCTTGCCTCTTGATCAGTCATGATAGAGGTTGAGGCCCTTTGTGTGTTTTGTGCATTTCATTCCATATTGAGTTGTACACTTTGGCCATCATGCATTGAAATGCGTGATTGATGGTCTGAGGGTCGAGAGCCATACTCCCTTGAGTCCATAACATGATAGGGAGGGTGGTTGTGCGCACATTGCTTTAAAAATGCATTGCCATGCCTTATCTGTCCTCTGCTACTGCAAAATAGGGTTCTGCAGGAATGAATGGTCGACCGACCATATTCAGTGCCGGCCGACTACAAATCTCTGGCCGAGAGCCACACTTCTGGTCAATGACCACTTTTCTATGGCCGGTGACCATTCCTCTTGGCCGATGACATCCCACAGTGACATGGAGTGATTTTGAAGCCTCCTTGGGACTTGTGCAGTCTTCAGATGTGTATAACAGTGCAAACAGAGGCAACATGAGCATGGCGACGAATTTCCGAGCAAACCCGAGCATACATGGATTCATCCCTCTTCCCGAGGCCTCTTCCCGAGGCCTCTTCACTGATTTCTTAGCTTAATCAATTTGTTAATTAGTTAAGCGGTTTTGTAATTATTTAATTAGCTTGTTAGTTAGTTAAATTTGTATTATTCTTTTGGTCCCTCCCTCGAGAGGGTGAATTTGTAATAAGCGTGCGTGCGTGTGTGTGATGCATGTCTTCCAACCCCACATCTTTCTCCCTTTTATTCAATCGCTTACAATGGTTAGTTTTAGGGCACGTTTCAATTAGCATACTTATGATAGCATGTTTGCACACATCCATTCGTATTGCATGCACTGGGCTCGGCGCATCATGCTAACTGCATTGTATTTCAATTCCAATTTGAATACATGTATCAAGTTGCATTTCACATGACATCTTAGAATAGCCGAGCCTAATTCTAGTTGCATTTTGCATGTGTTCTAGGGGTGAGCAGCGGATATACCGATCCGCTAAAACCGACCGAACCGAACCGATCCGCCGCATTTTGGGCGGATACGTGATGACGAGCAAACGGTTGCGGATTGATTTTCTCCAATCCGCCAATTTGGCGGACGGATGGTGGATTTGAGGTCCCTTTGGCCACAACCAAACCGCCAAACTGCGAGCACCCTTAATAATTTATAAGACTTTGTGTTTTCAATTTATTTAAATATTTTGTTTGTGTTTTCAATTAAAAAAGAGTTTAAATATTCTGTTGAAAAAAAGTTTTCAACTTGAATATATTTTTTGAATTGAAAAAAATAAACGTATTATTTATTTATATTTTTTGGTTTTTAAATCTAACTCTAAAAGTAATAAATAGAAAATATGATATATGCTGGTTGATTTTTGTTTTAAAAAACATATATAAATATAACAATACAGAGACATACAATCTCTACTACTGCTATGTTCATGGTTTTGGTGGTTTGAATTGTTTTTATATTTTAAGAACCACATATTGTAATACTTTATGTGGATAAGGCATGCTGTGATTGTAATATGTGGATGAGGCATGCAGTGATTTTGATATTCTAAAGTTTCAAACTTTTTTTCTTTGGATGAGGCATGCAGTAATTGTAATACTTTTTTAAGTCATTGACTGTAATACTTTTTTTTTTTTTTTTTTTTTTTGAGGAAGTGTACAAGTTGAACTATGTTGAAAATTTATAAAATTTCAAACTGCCAAACCGATTCACATCCATCCGCCAATCCGCTCAATCCACATCCGCCGGATTGGCAGACGGATGCAGATTGATTTTCTCCAATCTGCCAATCTGGCGGACGGATGGCGGATTGGAGGTTCCATGGCCGCAACCGACCCGCGCCCACCCCTAATGTGTTCCATTAGCCATCTTAACATGAACCAGGATCATGCATTTGATTACTAACTAGTTTCTGTTTTGGCTTGGAGTACTAGGTAAGCATTTACGCTTTAGCATCCTTACATGTGTGTGAGTGTTGCCATGACAGCATGCTTACCATGAGGCTATTTGCGTATGTGATGTAACTACCTGAATGCCTGTGAGTAAAGGTTGGATTGCTTGAATTGGGACAATTCATTGAAATCCGTATTTTAGCCTACTTGCGAGTAGCAAAACTCAAACCATTTTTCCGAACAAACGGATATGCAATGTTTTATTCCAAATTAGGCGATCTAGTCTATACTTGTTTTGCTGTGCACATCACATAGTAACTATAGCTAATTAACCGGAATAAGAACACATGTGTTTTCAAAAACAAGATATCATGTTTAGTAGTGGCCGGTCTTTGATCGGGCGAGCGGGGGTGCTCATAACTGACCTTCCCCAATCGTACCCAAGTTCCCAAGCCGAGGCAACTTTGGTGATAATGGACACGTGGCCTTAGGCAACGAGTCAGGGTTTCCTAAATTTCTCAAAAATAAAACATTTAGGTGGCGACTCTATATCTGGCAAAGCAGTCCATGTTTGACACTTCTTTCTCAAAAATCTATTTTTCAAAACGATTTGTCGGATTTGGACTCTTTGGTGATTTATCAATCTCACTTCGCACATTGTGAGATCAGATTAAGAATCGTGACAATTTGAGTTCGAACTGTAGTGAGCCCAAATGAACAGAACGGGATTCCCTCCCGGGACGTTCGGGGACATCTACAGTGACCGAGCTCCGTGGTTTGCCTTCACGACCGAGGTGGTCTGGAACTCTTCACGACCGCGCTTCCACTTACACTTGCCATCCTTTTCCTGCAAAGTCCAAGGGGACCACTGACCAATTACCGAGGCTCTCAAAGACCGAGCAGCCATTAAACTCTAGTCTGCCAAACCACCTCAACCGAGCTAAACCAGTTGGCTACACATGGGGCGCTTTCGCTTCCTTGTTGATACTCCAGCTGCCTTGGCCGTATTCCGGGAAGAATATGGTATCCCAGCCGACATCCACCTAGAGCTCGGCAAAATTGAGACAACCCCTTGGGGCAGATTAGACCAGTGCCCCTTCACCGTGCTATCCATCATTGAAGGAGGCCTCCGCTTCCCGATCAACCCACTGATGACCGAATTCTTGCGCCATACCGGGTTAGCACCCACTCAAGTCTCAACCAACACTTACCGAATAATCAACGGGGTCCACGAGTTGAACAACAAGCTAGAAACCAACTTAGGTTTAGCTGAGATACTCCGTCAATACACCCTTGGGCACACGGGTGACGGCTTCGCCTATTACTTAAAAATTCGACCGGGCAAAGAAAAAATAGTGACCGGCACTCCAAACAAGGACTTACACGACGACTACTTTTTCTGGGTGTCTGGAAACTATGAAACGCCCGACGTATTGGGCTTGTTTATTAGCAAGAACTTCGGCGAGACATGTAAGCCGTGCTAACTGCTCGGTCAATTTATCTTTACTATTCTGTACTTGACACTTTTCTTCTTTCCTTTGCAGCGATCCAAGCCTTGCAAGCCCACTACCATTACCCCAACGAAGTAGCCATCAGGACCATGCTCCGTTACCGCAACCGGGATTGTAACGAGCTTCTCAGCTACACTCCGACATATCGGTATTCAGCTCCGCGCCGGAGTAAAGTTACTGACTTTCTCCACGCTCCATCTCCGCCTCCAGATCCCACACTGCCGGATTTCCCTTTTATCCGTTTAACTGAGGCAGAAGAAATGGCAAAGAGAAGCTGTATCAAGAGCCTACTCACAACAACCTCCACCGAGATACCGAGCATACTAACCCGCTCTCCTGCTGCCGGTCAATCCAGCGGGGCCATGGTGGCGTTGGCATCTCCCGCCACCGGGCAAGCAAGCCAAGACATCCGCCGCGCTGGGAAAAGGCCTCATGTAGACCCATCTGCCAAGCTGGTTACGGAGCTCAATACCGAGCAACCTGCCGTCACGGTCGACCCAACGCCCGCGTGGAAACCACAGTTTAAACACCGGGGCAAGGAGATCTCGGCAACAGCTTCTGTCAAAGGCGACAAAGAGCATCTGCTCGCCTTTGACCTCACCAAAGTGCTCCTGCTACCGAGCAACGTGGTTGGTAGTGACCATGTGCCAGACACACGGTTGGTGAAGTCGTCGGTCAAATCCATGACCAGGGTAAGAATCTCAAACTTCCCTCAAAATTTCTCAAGTGTTTGTTCAGTTTCCTTTCTAACCAAACTTTCTTCTTGTAGGCCATCCAGAAGTAGCACTTGGTCATGGAGCGCATTCACTGGCTCCAGCAGAAGGCCAATGATTTTGCCAGCCAGGTTGCAAGCCTCCAAACCGAGCTCGAGAGAGCCCAGTCTTCATTGCAAATGGCGAACTCCGACAACTCTCGGTTGCTCGGCCAGCTTGGCTCTACCGAAAAGGAGAGAGACGCGCTGCGGGCCGAGCTAGATGCGCTGAAACAATCACGGGAAGAGGATCTGAAGGGTGCAAACAACACCGATTTCCTTGAGGCCGAGGAGAGTTACACAAAGCAGGTCCGCGCCACCCAAGACATTTTCTTCAAGGCTGGGTGGAAGTCTGCTTGTGAACATCTCGGCTAGGGACCGGGGACCAACGTGTTCGCCACTCCTCCAGCTGCCTTCCTACCGAGCTATCTCGTGCCCTACGCCAACGACGTCTTTGCCGCGTTGCAGGTTGAGGTCGAGGAAAAAGGCAATGAGGAAACCGAGGAAAATGCGGAGGGGAAAATCACACAGTTCAGCCCGGCCAAACAGAGACCGGTGTCCAAGACCAAACACCAACGGTCAACCTAGAGGCAGCCGAGGACGAATTCACTGACCTTTCCCCCCTAACTTAGTTTTCTTTGTCTTCTTTCTCCCTTTTTGGTTTACACATGTAACCGGGCTATCCGCCACTCCTCTTGTAATTACTTTTCACATCAATGAAAAAGCTCCGTTTTCTTCAAGTGTTTGTACGGTCTTCAAGCGAAATAGCTTCAACCAAACAAAATACCACGGCGAGACTAACCAACTTGAGTAACCGGAGTAAAACATCGCGGTTAAAGTCTCAGGAAGTTGAATAAATCATCAACTTAGTAAAACATCTCGGTTTTAAACTAAAAGTTGAGCAAATCATCAACGTAATTAATCGGAGTAAAACATCTCAGTTTTAAACTAAAAGTTGAGCAAATCATCAACGCAATTAACCGGAGTAAAACATCTCGGTTTTAAACTAAAAGTTGAGCAAAACATCAACTCATTCAACCGGAGTTAACATCTCGGTTGAAGATCTAAAAGTTGAGCAAAACATTAACTCATTCAACCGGAATTAACATCTCGGTTGGGAATCTAAAAGTTGAGCAAAACATCAACTCATTCAATCAGAGTAAGACATCACGATTGCGAATCTCAGTTGATCTGATCGTCGACTCAATGAACCGGAGTAAATCATCTCGATTTTAATCTCAAAACCAACTGGAGTAAAACATCACGGTTGAGAATCTCAAAATTGAAAAGCAACAATCAGAATGCTAAGGCAAAGATGAGACACTTCTATACATTGACAAAAAGAATATTATATTTTGAAGTGTAAGGCAAAAAATTCATTTGCACAAAAAGAAAACAAAAGCTAAAAATAGTACAGTTTGAGGTTGGCCGCATTCCATGGCCGGGGTATTCCTCTGCCTTCCAAATCCTCCAAGTGGTATGCCCCCTTGCCCGCCAGACCGATTATCTTGTAGGGTCCTTCCCAGTTTGCCTTCACCTGGCACCAGGGTATTGCCCATGACCTTCCTCAAGACCTAGTCACCTACTTTGAACGGTCTGGGGTGCACCGTTTTGTTGTATTTCCTTGAGAGCTCTTGTTGGTAGGCGGCCACATGGATGAGAGCCTTTTCCCGACGTTCTTCCATGAGGTCCAATTCTAGGGCAATGGCTTCGGCATTCAGCTCGGGCTCAAAAATTTCACTTCTGAGGGTGGGCATTCCAACTTCCAAAGGTATGACCGCCTCCATGCCATATGCCAAAGCAAAAGGTGTTTTACCGATAGATCGTCGCGGGGTTGTTTGGTATGCCCAAAGGACGTTGGGGAGTTCCTCGGCCCATTTTCCCTTGGCTTTCTTAAGCCTCTTCTTCAACCTATCAAGGATGGTCTTGTTTGATGCTTCGACTTGACCATTAGACTGGGGGTAAGCCGGGGTAGAGTTGTAGAATTCAATCTTCAAGTCTTTATAAAATCCTCTGAATAGGCGACCGTCAATTGGGTGCCGTTATCAGAGATCAGAATTTTTGGGACGCCAAAACGCGTTACCACATTCTGCCAAACAAACCGCTTGATGTCTTTCTCCTTGATTGTTGCCAAAGGCTCTGCTTCAACCCATTTGGTGAAGTAGTCTATGGCTGCGATGAAGAACTTTCGGTTGCCTGGTGCAGTTGGGAATGGCCCCACTATATCGAGCCCCCACATCACAAAGGGCCAAGGACTGGTGAGGGAAAGAAGTTCTTTGGCCGGTTGGTGAATTTGGTGGGCAAACTTCTGGCACTTCTCACACTTGCGAACATACTTCTGCGCGTCGGCTTGCATGCACGACCACCAGTAGCCTTGCGAAATAGCTCGGTAGGCCAAGGATTTGCCCTCTATGTGACTGTCACAGATGCCTTTGTGAATCTCGTACAGGAAGGCGTCCACGCTGCTCGGGTGCACACACTTTAGATAAGGACCGGTAAAAGACTTCTTGTATAAACGGAGAGAGCCAAAACCGCTTTGACTTCACCCGAACTTTATGTGCTTCCTTTTTCTCGGTAGGAAGGGTCCGGTCTCTGAGAAAGAGGATAATAGGGTCCATCCATGAAGGACCTAACTCGACGCAGAGTACTTCTGTCTGCCCGGTTTCCTCAATGCTGGGCCGCGGAAGGAATTCAATCAGGAGAGGGTTGGGAGATGTGCTATCGACCATGGAAGTAAGGCCGGCCAATTCATCTACTCGGCCATTTTCTTCTCGACCAATCTGTTGGACCCTTGTTGCCTGGAATCGTTTGAAGTGGTCTCTGACCAGAGCCTAGTACTTCATCATTCTGTCATCCTTTACTTCGTAAACCCCAGAAACTTGGTTAACCACAAGCTGGGAATCACTGTAAACCATTAGCTCGGATGCATGCAACTGAAGCACGCTCTTGAGCCCCACCAAAAGCGCTTCCTACTCAGCCTCGTTGTTTGAGGCAGGGAATCCGAGGGTGATAGAATGTTTGATAGTTAGCCCGTCTGGCGAAATCAGAACTATACCTAGCCCGGTACCATGACGGTTTGAGGCTCCATCAACAAAAAGTTTCCACATTTCGCCAACAAAAAGCTTCCAACAGTCTGAGGGGTCCTGAGAGGCTTGAAGATTGACGGGATCATGGTTGTTCGGCTGTTCGGCTTCAAGTTCTGTGCTGAGCGGTTCCACTTCAGCCCCCCTCGGCGATTCGGCGCTGGACTCAGCAAGTTGATCCGTAATGCCTAAGTCCGTAGGCAAATCACCGGGTTGCAGTATTATGTCGGCTGCAGGCTCTGTGCTAAGCGGTTCCACTTCTTCCCCCCTTGGTGATGCGGTATCGGACGGAGCAGGTTGGTCGGTGATACCTAACTCCGTTATCGCATCGTCGGGCTGTGGTATTGTACTAACCGAAGGTTCTTCGGCGGGGCGCACAAGTTCCACGTCGCCGTCATCGCCTCACTGTGTTATTGCGGTCTGGCCTGCATTCACCTCCTCATCTGCCGCGGCAATATCCACCGGGCATACTGGATGAGTTCCAGGTGAGAATTCAGCAACGAAGTCAGCCAATGTTTGAACTTTGATGGCAGTTCGTGACTGGAATTTGACATCGAATTGTCCCAATTCAACCGCCCACTTGAGGATTCGACCGGAGAAGTCCGCCCGTTCGAACAAAGCTTTGAGGGGGAACTCGGTCAAAACGATGATTGTATGGGCATGGAAGTAGTGCGCCAATTTTCTGGAGGTCATCATCAATGCCAATGCAAGTTTTTCCAGCGGCAAGTATCTCGACCTTGCCGGTTGCAAGGTTTTGCTGACGTAGAAGATAGGGAGATGCTTGATTCCTTCCGACCGGATAAGCACCGCACTGACCGCATGCTATGAAACAGCCAGATAAAGGTAGAGCTCTTCGCTGGGCTTCGGTGTTACCAACAGCGACGGTGAAGACAGATACTCTTTGAGCTCGGCCAAAGCCTGGTCACATTCTTCATCCCATGAGAACTTTGATTTCAGAGCATGAAAGAAGGGGTGACAACGATCTGATGACCGGTTTATAAATTAGTTAAGCGCGACGGCCATTCCGGCCAGATGCTGCACGTCCTTAGCCGAGCTTGGCTGCTGTAATTCTTGTATGGCTCTGATTTGTGTGGGGTCTGCCTCGATGCCTCGGTTCATGACTAGGAAGCCTAAGAATTTTTCGGATCCTACGCCAAAGGCACACTTGGGACGTATTCAGGCGTAGCTTGTGTTGTTTGAGAATGGTGAATATCTCGGCCAAGTTGGACAAGTGGTCTGCTTGATACCGGCTCTTAACTACCATATCATCTATATAAGCCTCTATTGTCTGGCCTAGCAGAGGAGCGAACATCTTGGTTATCATCCTTTGAAAAGTTGCCCCGGCGTTCTTCAAACCAAAAGGCATGACTCGGTAACAGAAGAGTCCCCTTGGTGTAGTGAATGAGGTGATCTTGTGGTCGGGGCCATGCATGGCAATCTGATGATAACCGCAGTAGGCATCTAAGAAACTGAGCCTGGTATGTCCAGCCATTAAGTCCACAAGCTGGTCTATTCTGGGCAGCGAAAAGCTGTCTTTAGGGCAAGCTCGGTTGACGGTCTTATAGCCGACACAAACTCGCCACTTCCCATTCTTCTTTGGTACAACAACTGTGTTTGAAATCCACCAAGGGTAGTGCACTTCCTGAATAGCTCGTGCCTCAAGCAAGTTCTTCACTTCCTCTACAACTACCTCGGCATGATGCAGTGCTGATCTCGTTGTTCGCTGAATGACCGGCTTGGCTCCGGGGAAGACGTTTAGGTGATGGCAAATAAAACTCGGATCGAGGCCGGGCATGTCATAAGGCGACCATGCAAAGACCTCGATATTGGCCATCAGAAACTCAACCATCTTGGTCATTTCTTGTGTGGTAAGGCTTGAGCCAAGCAAGAAGAACCTATTCGGACTCTCTGTATCAATTCGCACTTCGACCAATTCTTCGACGGCTTTGTCCTCGGCCCTAGTGCCCACATCATCAAGGACTCCTTGATCTTCCGGTCCTTCTATCATTTGGACGAAGCCTTTGGCAGCTCGGCTCCCGTTGACTGCCACGAAGCATTGTTTCGACATGACTTGATCACCCCAAATCTCCTCAATTGCCCTGTAACCGAGGAAAATCTCATCACCTGATGGAAGGTCGACGCTACGGCTTGCATAGCGCGAAGCCATCCCCTTCCAAGGATTAGGTTTTAAGTAGATGGCACCTGTAACACCCAGAACTCCACTTGCTTGACTACGGATCCCGCTTTGACCGGCAAGATAATTTTTCCCGAAGGCCACTCAGGTTGTGAGTTGAAACCAACCAGTGGCGAAGTTGCCGGAGCCAAGTCTGTATCCCGGAGCTTGAGCTGTTTGAATACGTCGTAATACATGATCTCGACCGAGCTTCCTTGATCGATCAAGATGCGTTTGACATCGAATTCTTTGACGCGGAGTGTGACCACTAAGGCATCGTGGTACGGCGTCTGAATGCACTCTAGGTCCCTTGTAGAGAAACCGATCACGTCTTTTTCTTCGGTCTTGCCCCTTTTGATCATGGGCTGGACCGACAAAAATTTGCCTTTTTGAGCATACCTCGGAGTTCACAAACACGCGTCGGTTCCACAATGCCGTGGATCACATTAATCACTCCTTGAGGGGGTGCCTCCAAGTCACCCGGTGCACGCAGATCAACTGGGGCTTGATTTGCCTTCACGCCCCCGTCAATGTAAAGGTCCAAGTGTCCGGCTGCGACTAGCTCTTCCAAGTGGTGCCTCAAAGGCAAACAGTCCTTTGTCCGGTGGTCGCGCTCTCGGTGAAATGTGCAATGGTACCGCGGATTGAAACCCTTCTGTCCGTCGCCTAACTTAGCAAGAAACCGGACATAATCCTCGTCACGGATTTCACTAAGTATGCGATAAATTGGAATCTTAAAAATCGTGGTAATGCCTGTCCTGGCTTTCAACCTTCTGTTTGCATCAGCGACGTCATCCCGGGGGTAGTCATCTCGGTTATTTCAACGACCTCTACCTCGGTTTTTGTGATTTGAGCCACGGTCTGATTCCTCTGCGCGATCATTTGAACGGTTTGCCTCATGTCCAACCGCGTGTACCTTGCTAGCCGACCTCTTGTCTGTTGCTACCCGTGTTGCCTTCGCGGTAGATGATGCCGTATCATCTTCTACTCGGATGTACTCATTGATGCGCTGCATTAGCTAGCCCATGGATGTCGGCTGGTGCATCGTAAGTGAGTCCCGCAGTCTATGTCCGACTGGGAGACTACGCTTGTACTGCGTGATTGCAAGGTTGACCGGGCAATCCAAGATCTCGTTGAAGGTTTCCCAGTATCTGGAGTTGTATGCCTTGAGCGCGTCGCTCGGCTCCATCTTGACACTGAGAAGGTGGTCAACTTCCTTCGGCGTCTTAGTGTTGGTTTTGAAACGCGTCACAAAGGCTTCCGCCAACTGATGCCACCTTTCTATGCTCCTCTCCAGCAGGCTCTTAAACCATTTCAAGCCCAGCTCACCCAAGCTTGACGGGAAGATAAGGCACATAAGGACGCCATTTCACCTATGTCCGGCCATGACCTGTCGGAAGTGGCTTACATGCATATAAGGATCGATTTTTCCGTTGTAGAGCGTGAACTTTGGCTAGTGGAACCCTGTCAGAAGCGGTGTTGTTTCTATCTCCAGGGAGAATGGGGTGGCGCTCAGCCTTGCCAAATCTGTGTCTAGAAGGAGTGGCGCAGCTAGGCGGGGTGGAGGCATTCCGACCTCTTCACTGGCGTGAACCCCATAAGATAGCCGCTGGAACGCCGGCACCCTCTGAGCCTCTCGCCGGCGAGCCCCCGCTCCTCTAAGACTACCCGCAAATCCTCTGAATGAGCGGAATAAGAATTCCTCGATGTCGTCACCGGACGTGAGGGTTGATAGGTGCTGTCTTGCGCACTGCACTTCTCTACGTGCGCGTCAGAATCTCCAACCTTGTAACTTCTGGTGATTGAGATGGACGGAGTACGCTGCTGGCTCTAACTGCCTGAACGGCGGGGTTGGGTGTGCTCACTGTGGTCTCCCACTCCAGCTACACCCTTCCCTTTGACATGCCGCTTAAGATCCTCCATCTTCGCCGCCATTCGCCGGATGACGGTGTCTTGGTCCCTTAGCTTGTGTTCCAGTCGTCTGGCATGCGATTTTCTCCACCACTGGTGACCGTCTGGACTCCGTGAATGACCAAAGCTCCTTCCGCGCTTATCCCACGCGTCTCTTGAATGTCCCCCTAGAGAAGTCTCCAGGTCCGCCATAGGAAGGATGGCGGGATGTCCTTCCCTCCGTCTGCCTGACTCCGGGGTAACTCCGTCGATGGCAGACAACAGAATCTCGTCGTTGTTCGCCATGGACAGCGATCAGATGAGCCTGGAAGACAAGGTCTTGTCTGTCAAGTTCCTATAGACGGCGCCAATTGTATGGGGAGCAAATATTTCGGCAAGCCCGTACTCCTTTCTTCCAAGCTCTTGCCTGTCCGACCGATCTACGAGCACAACGACGGTGAGCTACCCGGCGGTGTGTGGCCGGAATGCCCCTCCGACGATCAAGTTAGACACACACAGGAATAGAGAGAGAGAGAGAGAGGATTGAGTGTTTAGTGTAAATCTCACCAAATGTTCATCTGTCTCCGCATGGGGGGCGCAGACTCGCTTATATACCTTCTGCATCCCAAATCTACTCCCATTAGTCTCTCAACACGTGGTGCTGCTATCCCATCTGTCAGCGCAAATCTAGCTGAACATCACCTAACCAAACTGCCAGCCCACACTACTGGGAGCTCGGCAGCCGGGCTGCAGCATCTCGGCTGCCAAAGGCCGTGCTGTGTTGCTAGCCAGAGCGCTCCGCTCGCCAAGCTCAATGACGACCGAGCTCGGTTGCATTCTGGCATAGCCAAGCTCGGGACAGCTCATGCTGGTTAGCCGTCGGCCTTCCTGCTGGGCTAACCCACGAACCGTGGAACCCAGTGAGGCAGTGGACATCTCGACCGAACCATCACTCGACCGGTTTCTGCACCCTGAAGCCAAGTAGCTCGGTCCAACCATGCCTTGCCTTTGCCGAGGAAAACCTTTCTGGACAGGCCCATGCTATCACGGCCCAACTATGTTCGGCCCAAATCTGCCCGACCATTACCACGGCCCAATCCAGATTGTAAATCTCCCTCTCACCCTTGATCCCAAAATAATAATTATTTTGGGGGAATTTAATTTTTTTGATAGTACAATTATTGCATTTTAAAAATATTAATTTTTCAAAATTATCCTTTGATAGTACATTTTTTTGGGAATATCAATTGTCATAATTGTACTTTTTATGTTATTGTGGGGGCCGAATAATTGTGTGTTGAGGAAGGCCAAAGAATTTGAAGACATCTGCTTTAGTCAATTCGGCTCCATACAAAGAGATTTGGAGACATCTGGTCAAAGACATCTGAATGTACAGTCGGCTATATAAAGAGCCAAATGGGAACCAGCACGCAATCAGAAGGCTGAGTAAGCCATCGAGTGTGAGATTAAAGGTGCGTCCAACCCATGGGCCCAAAGGATAATATAAAAAGAGGAATGTCAACAAAAGAAAGGTATGTGAGAATGGATAAAATAACTTGAGATAGAAGTAAACTTGAGAGCATACTAACTTGTCCATCGGAGTGCTAATTTCGGCACCCCCGACCGGAGTGTTCATCCATTTTTCACGTAGTAATCAGGGAATCAAGGACGTCAAACTGGATACTGGAGTTTTCCAAACCACTTCTCCACAATTGGCGCCGTCTGTGGAAATATTCAAGCATATCTATGGCTGGTGTAACAGATGATCCTCCGGTAGTCGCTGACGACATTACGCCAAGAGATGACATCACTCTAAGAAACATGCTTGGACCGAAGAATATCACCGTACCACAGGTCTTGAACTTCAACTCAATTACCCAGACCTCGCCCTCAACATCGGTACAAGAGACAATGTAGACAATCATGGATCAATCAAAGCAAAATGAATAGCGTTTAGAAAACATGATGGTTAAAAACGAGCGCCTGCACCAGGAGTTGGCCCTGGAGCTAGCCAAATCCTAGCAGGCCACATGCCACGACCAGGGTCGACCTTCAGAAAAGAAGGATGATCAACGATGTCGACTTCAAAAACACGATAATGACAGTGATTCTGATTCACCATCCCCAGAACCCAGAAAGAATGGACGAGTCAGTGTATCCAACTCATCCGAAGGAAGTTCGTATGTACAGCATAAGCGAGGGAGAAGAAGTGATGATTCGGATGAAAAAGACAAGCACGACCCTTTTGTGCAACGAACTGTAAGAGTTATGCTACTTAAGAAGTTCAAAACACCGTCATTCACCCTATATGACGGAAAATCAAAACCCACTGACCATATTCGTCATTATAAACAAGCGATGAGACTGCATGCTGACGATGAAGCCCTCATATATCAAATGTTTCCGAGTAGTCTAGGACCGCTGGCTATCAAATGGTGCTATAAACTGGAGTCGGTATCAATTAAAAGCTTCCATTTAACTCCAAAAGTCCTTCAGGGCAAGATTCATCACTAATGAAATCCAGCCAAAGCAAGCCGATTCTCTTTGGGCAATGCAAATTAAACTAGAAGAAACCCTTTGTGAATATTTGGTATGCTATTGGGAATGCTTTAACCTATTAGACGATGCATGCAATGACTCTATGGCCATCACCGCCTTTAAAATAGGATTACATCCTGATAGTCCCTTCCGCAATTTGTTGACCAGACGGCCCCCCAAAACAATTTGGGCGTTAATGAAGAAAGTTGAAGACTATTGTAGATGGAAGACGATGCCCTGCGGGTCAAAGCCGGTAAGATGGCTCCGCCTAGAATCGTTCAGCTGATAAGCGCCGTGCCATCAGGGAGCCCCAGACTGTGGAACAGGGCTAAACGAGACAAAAGGCATGACTCGTGCCGATTGAGTGATCAGTGTTCACACCGATCAAATGAACAATATCAAGTGGATAGCAGGTGCACAAGACGCTCGGACAAAAAGTACACGGAGTTAGCAGAGCCGGTCAGCAAGATTTTGTTAAAAGTTCAACACCTTCCATTCTTTAAATGGTTGCCCAAATTGATAGGACCTCCTGATACAAGGAGAAGGGACAAACGGTGTGAGTACCACAAGGACCATGGTCATGATACCGACAATTGTTATGCACTAAAGGACCACTTGGAGGAACTGGTACAAGATGGCTGGCTGCCGCAATACATTTAAAAGAATAATCCATCATGCACGATAGCCCTACGGCCCGATTCACCTCCACTTGGTGCAATTCACATGATGTATAGCCTGTCGTCATCAGCTGAGAAATAAACAATTCAGTTGCAACTTAACCTGCATAGGCCGATCACACCAGTAAAACGGCCCCATGAAACTGGGAAGATTAGTTTCAACAACACCGACTTGATTGGGGTAACTTTCCCCCACACTGATCCCCTCGTCATCAAGTTACGTTTGAACAGATTCACTATTGAACGTGTTCTCATTGATCAGGGAAGCACTTCAGAAGTAATGTATTACAAAATGTTTGTTAAACTAGGATTCGCCGACTCGTATTTGTCGCCAACTGATTACCCATTATTCGGCTTCAATGCCAACCTCGAGTATCCCTTGGGTAAAATCACACTACCAGTTCGGGCAGGCACTAGATCAGTAGACGTAGAATTTCTGGTTGTCAAACTTCCTTCACCAAACAATCTCATCATGAGAAGAACTTGGTTGCATATCATGCAAGTTGTGCCAAGAACCTATCATCAATTACTTCATTTTTCGACTGAGTATGGCATTGAACAAATTCGAGGTTCTCAGAAATCAGCACAGGCATGCTACCTTGTTGCTGCTGCAAGGAGACCGAAGGAACTGGAAGTGAATTCGATTGAAGTACCGGATCGGGAAAACCTCGAGGACATTGGGAAGATCCCCAGTGAAAAGGCAAATGAAGACATGGATCGGATCGAGATTGATAGGAGTCCTGACAAGTTCTTCATGATTGACACTTCTTTGAACAAAGTTGACAGGTGCGAGCTTGTATCCTTCTTACTCGGCAACCTCGACGTGTTTGCGTGGACACCATACGAGATGCTAGGAGTGGATCAATTTGTGGCCTAACATCGATTAAACGTTGATCCAAAATGTAAGTCAATCATTCAAAAAGTCGGCGATCAGTCGCGGAGTACACTTCGGCCGTTGTTGAAGAAGTTGACAAATTATTGGAAGCTGGGGCAATTCGCGAAGTAACCTATCCTACATGGTTGTCCAATACCGTGGTTGTAAAGAAGAAGAATGGGTCTTGGCGTGTTTGTGTGGACTTTACGAATTTAAACAAAGCTTGTCCCAATGACTATTTTTCCCTCCCCAAAATTGACCAACTCGTAGATGTAACGGCACATCATCAGTGCATGAGCTTCTTGGACACCTACAGAGGCTATCATCAAATTGCCATGCATTCGGAAGATCAAGAAAAGATAGCATTCCTCACCCGAAAGGAACCTATTGCTATAAGGTCATGCCTTTCGAGCTGAAGAATGCGGGGGCAACCTACCAGAGACTGGTTACTGCCATGTTCAAGGAACAACTCGGCCGCACCATGGAAGTATACATCGACGACATGGTGGTCAAATCCAAGGAAAAGCACACCCACTTAGCTGATTTGGCAAATACATTCGGCATTCTTCAAAAGTACAAAATAAAATTAAACGCCTCAAAGTGTGTATTCGGCATCAGATCCGAAAAATTCCTCGGCTACACTGTTAACCACCGTGGAATAGAGGCCAATCCAAGGTAGCTCACAACAATTCTAGAACTTGGCTTTCCTCAGTCGGTTAAAGAGGTTTAGAAGCTAATGGGAATGACCACCGCGCTCAACAAGTTTATCAGCCGTTCCATAGATCGCTGCCGATAATTCTTTCACACACTTCGGCAAGGCAAAGCCTTTGAATGGACCTCCGAGTGCCAGGCCGCTTTGGACGGCTTGAAAACTTATCTCCGATCAATACCACTCCTGGCAACCCCCTCAGCAGGCGACCCGCTCATTTTGTATCTGGCGGTATCTAATCGGGCAGTCAACGCCGTACTTTTAAGGGAGGAACTCTGGGAGCAGTGACCAGTTTACTATGTAAACAAAGCAATGGCTGATGCCGAAACACGTTATCTACCAATGGAAAGGTCATCTTTGCCTTCGTTATGGTTGTAAGAAAACTGATGCATTACTTTCAGGGGCATACTATAGATATACTAACGGACTATCCTCTTCGGTCGACACTCCGTAGCGCGGAAGCATCAAGGCGCATTTTGAAATGGGCTATAGAACTCGGCCAGTATGATATTGTAGACACCCCATTTTTGACCATCCTCAAGACTTGGACGTCATTGTTTGAACACTCGATGATCATCTATGCTGGTGTTCGTTTTGAGTTCCCAAAGGTCTCGGCTGCGTACCTTGCCTTAGGATCTCTCAACTTGTCTATTTTGTGCTTGGTTGTGGATCAAGGACTTGTGTTTTTGCTTCTGAGGGAAGAGGGTGGCTTCTTGGCCATCCCCTCAACCCATCGGCTAAGGCATGATGCCATCGGCCTTGTTTTCTTGCCATCGGCCAAAAGTGGTGGCCGATCGGCACTTTTTTTGGTCGATCGGCACTTTGTTTGGTTGATCAGCCATATTTTTTAGCCGAGACCTTTTCATCTACTTTTTGCAAATATTTTCTGCCAGCTGTGACAGCTGGTACACACAATTCTGATCCTCCATACACGTGCATGGAGGGATTTGTTTCAAGACTCAAGCTTGTTGAACAAGCTTGAGAATTGAAATTCTATAAGAAGGGAGCCTCCTCTCCCTTTCCAGAGGTTTTGGAAATTTGAGATACAAGTTCTATATATCTATCTCTCTCTCTATATATTCCTTCTTCTCTCTCTATATTTGTGTGAGTTTGTGCTTGAAAGTGCATTTTGTTCATACTTTTGCATTAGAGCACCTAGAAATACACCATTCTTTGGTTGCTGAGGTCCTTAAGAGTTGGCTTTAGAGTTCTTGGAGTGGTTTTGGTCAAAAAAAGTTGCTGGAGTTGTGTTCTTGAAGGTGTTCTTCAAAGGTGAGTAAACTATCTTTTAATCCCCCATTTTTTCTTAAGATTTTAGACATATTTGCATATTGTTTTAAGCTTAACTCTAAATTGTAAAAAGTTCTAATTTTGCATGCTTGTGAAGTTTGTTTAAGGTCATTTTTTCGTTGAGGGTAGTCTACCCCCTCTTAGGCCTTGTTTTGTGCCTTCCCTTTTGAGCTTTGGAATCATCTTGTTTTGACCTTCTCACCACTGAAATCCAGAGGATTTTTAGTGGTGGAGAAGTGGTTTTGGAGTCTTGTATAGGAGAGGGACACCCCTCTCTCCTTGTGTCTCATTTGCTTGTATATATGGCTTATATTGGTAGCATGCTTGCTTAGCATGCTTTGGCTCCATTTCAGCAAGTATTTGGTGTTATTTGGCCATGCTATACCCCTGTTTTAAGTTGGTTTGATAGCCTCTTACATGCATCATGCAGTTGTTTTGCAATCCTTTCATTTACCTTAACATGCATCATGCATTTGGACCATCATGCTTGCATATTTTGGCTCAACTCAAAGGAACTTTTAGTCATGTTTTACCATGTTTAAGCACTGTTTGGTGTTGTTTTAGTCATGCATGCATTGTTTTGTGTAGCCTTGGTTCAATCTAGCTTATTGGCTTTGAGTGTCCAAGTCATTAACATGCATTGCTTAGACCATTTTCATAATTTGGCATCATTCCATATGTGATTTCAGTCCATGTAGTGTAGTCATACACTTGCATTTTTCACCCTTTTGATGCTTTGAAGAGTTAGTGTTTTATGCCTCTTGAATGGATCATTGTACATGCCTTTATGTTTAGGTCCTTAAGATGCCATCTCAGTGGATTTTTGGGCTTATTTTGACATGTCATAACTCTGTTTTTTATTGATTAAGTCATGCCATGTTTGGTTATAATAAGTGTAGTGTAACACCCCTTTGTTAGCCTTGCATGCTTCATGCCTTTGGTGTTTTGTTCTAGCTTGTGTTGGCTAGGTTCAAGCTTGCTTTTGGTCTTGTATTGACCTGCCTTGGGACTGTTTTGGTTGCCCATGGCCCTTTGAGGCTTGCTTTGCATGGTCATGGTTTAAGTTCATTTGCTAACCTTGAGCTTTGAGCCTCTTAATATGCTATGCTTGTCTTGTTTGGGTGGTTTGACATCATTTCTCACATGATTTCAGAGCTTACTTTATTGTCATGCTCTCATGATTTTCACTCATTACTCATGTTTGAGATTTGTATTCTTCTTGCCTAGCTTATGGACCAATGTGTGTGCATGCATGTCTTGCCTTTTGGTGCTTGGGTTTTGGCATTTTGGCCACTGATTTGGGCATGGCTAAGGTCTGCCCAATTTGGTTTAAGTCCATCTTTGCATGTTGTCGCATGCTTGACATGTTGCATGTTGTTGCATGCTTGCTAGCTTGCATGTTGTTGCATGCTTGTCCATCCTTGCATGCCATGCATGTTTGTATGTTTAGAATGCATTTTGCATGCTTGCAAATTTGTATTTTGTCACATGCTTGTTTAGGTTGCATTGCATTTGGCATGCTTGACCTTAGCCTTGTGTGCATGTTTGAGTCATATTGCATTTGGCATGCTTATGTTGCATTGCATAGCTTTTCCATGTTACATGCATTGCATTATGTTTAGTTTGGGGTGTCAAACCAAACACGAGGACCGAGGGACATTTCGTACTTGAAGTGACAAAACGTGCCTCAATCCTCGGTCGCCGACACTCTTGATCCAACATGATAGAGTGTGAGGCATTCATGTGTTTTTGTGCATTCATTCCATATTGATTTGTGCAATTCGGCCTCTTTGGCCATCATGCATCGAAATGCGTGATTGATGGCTCGAGAGTTGAACACTACACTTCTTTGAGTCCCAAACATGATAAGGGGTGTAGTTGCACAACATTTTCTTGTAAATGTATTGCCATGCCCTTGTTTGTCCCCTGCTGCAGCAACAGGAGCAATTTGCAAGAAGAGATGGCCGATCGGCTATCTTCAGTTCCGATAGGCTAACAATATTTGGCCGATGGACTAAAAATTGGTCGGTGACCCTTTTTCCTTGGCTAATGGCCATACCATTTGGCCGATGGCCTCTCACAGTGTTCATGAAGTGGTCCAGAAGCATCACAGAGATTTTCACAGTTTTCAGAGGTGCAAAACAGTGTAAACAGAGGCAACATGAGGCGTGGCAACGGGTTTTCAAGCGAGGCGATCGAGCATTCAATCATTCCGGGGCGGGGCTGTGGCAGCCTCTTTAGTTTCATACTTAGTCTGTTTTGTAACTTAATTAGTTTGCTTAATTAGTTAAGGTTTTGTAATAATTAATTAGCTAGGGTAGTTGATTAATTAGTTGGTTTGTATTATTTATTCGGACCCTCCGTCGAGAGGGCGAATTTTGTAATAAGTGTGTGTGCGTGTGTGAATGTCTTCCAACCCTACATCTTTCTCCCTTTTACTTAACCGCTTACGATGGTTAGTTCTAGGTCATGTTTTGATTAGCATCTTTATGCTTGCATGTTTGCATTCATTCATTTGTCTTGCATGCACCGGGCTCGGCGCATCATGCTAACTGCATTGTGTTTCAATTCCTACTTGAATACATGATTATCAAGTTGCATCTCACATGCCATTTTAGAATAGCCAAGCCTATTTCTAGTTGCATTTTGCATGTGTTGCATTAGCCATCTTAACATAGCTAGGATCATGCATTGATTACTAACTAGGTATTGTTTTGGCTCGGAATACTAGGTAAGCTTTTATGCTTTAGCATTTTGTATGAGTGTGAGTGTCAACATGACAGCATGCTTACCATGAGGCTAACTACTTATGTGTTTAACTGCCTGAATGCCTGTGGGTAAAGGTTGGATTGCTTGAATTGGAACAATTTATTGAAATGAGAGTTTTAAGCCCATTTTGCGGAGTGGCAAAATCATGTTTTCTAAGCCCACTTGAGGGTGGCAAATCCACGTCTTAGCCTACTTGCGAGTAGTATCTTCAAATCATTTTCAAACAAACATGAGATGTTTCGTTCCAGCTTTGGTGATCTAGTCTATACTTGTGTGTTGTGTGCATCACATAGTAAAGCTAGCTAATAATCGGAATAAGAACACATGTGTTTTCAAAAATAAGATATCATGCCTAGTACAGGCCGATCACATAGTAAAGCTATCATTGCATGACCTTCCCCTCTCGTACCCAAGTTTCCGAGCCGAGATAACTTTGGTGATGATGGACATGTAGCCTTAGGCAATGAGTCAGGGTTTCCTAAATTTCTCAAAAAATAAAACATTTAGGTGGCGACTCTGTATCTGGTAAAACAGTCCATGTTTGGCACTTCTTTATAAAAATTAATTTTCCAAAACGATTTTCCGGATTTGGACTCTTTGGTTATTTATCGGTCTTGCATTGCACTTTGCGAGATTAGATTCAGAACCGTGACTTTGAGTCCTAACTGTAGTATGCTAATGAACAAAACGGATTTCCCGCCTTCGCGCACGGAGCCGGGACGTTCGGGCACGACTACAGTTTCTGGCGACTCTGCTGGGGATTTAGAGAACTTGACTAAAACTCATGATATCTTGTTTTGATTACACTTATGTGTCTCTTTGCATTGCATTTGCATTGGTGCGCCTAGGACACCGTGTTTGCCGTATGCTATTCCTGAACAATTTGCTAGAGGCCCACTTTGAGAAGCGTGCCATAAGGCTGACCGGTTGCGGGCTCTGCCACGACGGGAACACAGACCTCGGTTTTTACCGGGGCACCCTTTTTGACCATTCGACCTAGTGCATATCGGAATCCATAGTGACAACCGCTGTGTGCGTAGTGAAACCCTAGCTCCTGACAATAGGACAAGGAAACCTTACCCCAACATAGGGGTGTTTTGGCTCTCACTTGCTTGCTATGTGCTTTTAGAGTTGGCCTCTACAGGAATGCACATATCAGTTTGCAAGTCTGGGTATCGGACCTGCGGGCATCAGTATTTGGGAATCGATTTTGCCTGCGGGTATCAGATTCAGATTTGGGGCAGTGATTCGGGAACAGTGATCAGTGGTTGAGAACAGTTTATTCAGCTTGTGTTTGCCAACTGTGTGTTGTCTTTATTTAAGCTGTTATACTGTCCGTTTTTCTGTTCATTGTTTCCTTATTATGCTTTGTTTATCTTTTTGCAAGGTAGTTTAGCACCATTGCATCCAACCAGGCAGGTATCCCCCGAGCACTCTAGGTTAGAGGTCGTAGACTTAATCGATCCAGGGATCTAATAGACGGACAAGCAGTGTTCCTTTCTTTACCCCCGGTTACCAGACAGAGTCAAAAAGGTGCAGTGTATCGGTACAGCGGTCGTCAAATCAGTGGTCTACCTCACCAGTGAACAGTCAGGCTGAGGTCTCAGTTTCCACTGTAGGGACAGATATACCAGTTGTTTAGATAGACCAGCATAATATGGCAGGTATAGAGGAGATGATGCGTTAGCTCCAGGAGAGTATGAAAACCATGCAGCAGAACGCTGCCCGTCAAGCAGAATTTGTCGCACGCCAGGCTGAGGTTATGGCCCAACAGGCAGAGTTGATTGCTAGATTGCAGCACCAACAACCACCACATCAAGCCGGAGTATTTGCTTCCCACCAGGTTCCTCCGCCACCAAGAATTCCCATACTCGGAGAGACCGCTAACGTCCAGGACAATACGGACTATCCAACGGGGCCGGCTCCGCCGCCGATCCTACCCCAGCTATCCAAAGCACCTACCAATCTACCAGATTCTCCCTTTGAGTTCGAGGTGGACCCCACAGTGCTAAAAGTAAACAAGCTTGAAAAGCTGTTCAAGAAGTCTCAGGGCGTGAAGTCCATTCTGGATATTGAGGATGGGTACACCGACTCGGCCGTGACTCTACCAGATCGGTTTAAAATGCCGCACATAGATCGTTTCGACGAGTTTGGGGATCCTATGGTGCATTTGCAGCTGTTTTCAGATATCCTAAGGCCGATGGGCCTCTTTAGATTGCAGAAGCTTTCTCTGTTTGGCCGGACCCTGTCGGGTGTAGCGGCTATTTGGTATGCAAAACTGGAGGACTCCGTTAAGAGAAACTGGGAGGAGATGGCTGAGGTCTTTGTAGCTCAATACTCCTATAATACACAGAGCGAGGTCACAACTCGTGATCTCGAGACAACTAGGCAAGAGCCGAAGGAGAGCTTCTCCGATTTTGTGACCCGGTGGAGGGCCAAGGTGTAATAACCCTGATCCGTAATTAGCTACTAATCCGTATTTAAGGATGTTAATGAGAGGATTAAAATAAATTACGTGTTCATTCTGTATTTTGCATGATATTTGGCTTTCTATCTGTTGCCTGTAGAAATATCTGTTTGGAATTCCACTTTAATATGTAAATTGAAAGCCTTATCGGCATCCGAAACCGAAATTGACTCCACCAATATGTTATTTGGAATTTTTAGAACCATATGGCAAATTTTATTAAAAATTGATTAAGTCTGATTTGTTAAGTCATGTTTGGTTAGCCTAACATTTTAGTTAATGTGTTTTAACACCTTAATCATATATTTGTGACATAAGCTCATTTTGAGCTTATTCTATTTGATCCCTTGAGTGGAAAAATCTAAGAATTCACCTTAGAGAGAGAGAGAGTGCATTCTAGCTTTGATAATGAGGTTATGGATTAGAAACACACAAAGAAAAGAATGTGCTAAGTTCTGAGACTGCAAGTGTGAGTGTGTTAGGCATTGTGATAAGAAAGGTTAAGAATCAATGTAATAAAAGCTAAGCCTTAATGGCCTCTGGAATGTGTAATGATAAGGCATGCTTGTGTCATGTATTTTGTGACTGTAGGTCAAGACTCGAGGGTTGGTTGACCATTGCTGGAACCACGGTGAGTAACATTTCTGTAAAGATATGTTGATATGAATTATGTTCCAAATGAAATATGATAAGTTCTGGTTTCTGAAATGATATCTGTTTTCGTGAACGAATATCCCATGTTTGAAATCTATTATGGCATCCATAGATAGTCTCAAGTCATGGGCGACAGCATGAAAATGCGGGTCCATGACATACAAGTAATTACGAGATCTTGTTAGCCACTTCACTGTGGTGATATGTGTTTAATCGGTATCCAGAACCGATTACTCTAGTTGGAAGATGTTCTGTTATGTGTTCTATGGGATGTACCATTATTATGTTCTGATATGAATATGATTTTGCTATGATCTATTTTCCGCTTATGATATGTTCGGATTTCGTTCACTAACCCTTTTACCTTAATGTTATTCACTGGGCTTTAGCTCACTGTTTGTATATATATGTATAGGTGAGCATTCTGGAGTTCAAGTCTGGAGACTTTTTGTCTGGATCTGTGTTCTGTTGTCAGCCAGCCATTGTGCCTCACGTGGAGGTTCCTGAAGTGTCCTGTGTTCAAGTTCTGTTGGTTTTGTATATATTTATGACTTGATGTAATTCTGTTGGCTGCACTTTAGATACTTTAATGTGTGTGGGTATAATGTATGATTGAGTTTTGACTATGTATATAAAGTTTTAAATATTATGTTTCATATAAGTCAGCACAGCTCATTAGACAACTATATTTATATATTTGCTTCCGTTAGCCCCTTATTATATGTTTATCTGTTCAGAGGCCTTCGGTAATCTAAGGATTACTGGCCGGTTATGATGCTAAACCTACAGGGGCGGGTTTGGGCCGTGACACAAGGCCTCGATGATGACCATCAGGCCTGTTGACAAAGATCAGATTCGGATGGTTGTGCGCAACCTCCAGCCCAAGCTCATGCAGAAGATGATCATTCTCCCTCTCCCTACCTTTGCAGATCTATATGAGATAGGGGTGCAGATCGAGGACGCTATGAAATAGGGGCTCATTGATCATGAGAGAGAGCAGCCCAAGAGGGCATTCAACCGCAGTACGAATGCAGGCACAAGCAGTGCTACAGTTGCCAGAGCTTTAGATGTGAGTATGGTCACCACCACCACCACCCCAAGAACCCTTTCAGCTACACCATTCACCGGTGCGTCCGGAAGTAGCTCACAAACAACCAAGTTTCCACCTCGAGGCCAAAGAACCTTCACCCCACTATACATGTCTTTGTCCAAGGTTTTAGGGGTTTTGATCAGGAAAGGGCACTTGAAGCCCCTAGAGCCGCAGCCGTTGCCAGAAAAACTTCCCCCCTCCCATAACCTAGCTAAATACTGCGCGTTTCACCAATAGTATGGTCATGACACCGACCAGTGCTATAGATTGCGTCACGAGATTCAGGATCTCGTTGACAACAGGGTGATCGTGTCTTCGGAGAAATCGAATGTCATAACCAATCCTCTCTCACCACATAACTAAGCTCCACCTCCCAAACGCATCAATATGATCCAAACTGGGGTTGTGTCATACGACCCTAGCATATATATCACCCATTCTCACCTACCCAAGCCGGAGGTGTTCATTCCTGACAGCATTGACTTGTGTATGTTGGACATCTCCCAAACCCAACCTGAAACAGTGGTGGTTGCTATTGAAGATAGAAGTGGGTCGGTTGTAGAGGCATATAAGAATGATTATACAGAGCCTGAGAGGTATACGAGCTTCATGTACAACCCAAGCAGTTACATTACATCAGCAGGCCAGGCTAGGCCAAATGTGGAATTGCTAGAGGGAGCAGAGATTTATGTAGTACGGGAGGATGGACTTAATCAGGGGCTAGATGACCTAGCGGATCTGGAAGAGGACATTGCTAACCTTCAGTTTTTTAATGAACAAGAACCGGGAGACGTGACAGTCAACTGGTTTGATGTGGATAGATCAGCAAAGTCTACTGGATGGCTTAACGACCAGCCGGATGTTGCTGAACAACCTCAGCTAGAGCAGAGTCCATTAGGGACAAGGACATCAACAGTGGCCGGAAGGGCCGGGAATCAGGATGCATTGCCAGAGAGCGCCGGTGTTAAGAATTTCGCTCGGGATCCGGGCAATTTGAATACAAGAGATGTTGAACAGCAAGCTGCGTTGAAGCAGTCTGAGCGGGAAAGGATCAAATCTTCTGAAAGGGTCAGAAAGGCCAAAGCCCTTGCGGGGACAGAACGTGCTGTGTGCACAGGAACAGAGCGTGCTGCGAGCACAGGAGCACAGGAACACAGGGTGCTGTGGGCACAGGAATAGTTGTAACGGAGCCGGACAAGTGTCTGTCGACTGCCAATGGCATGTGGTGGGAAAATGACAACCTATATTTTGCCCGCACCGATGAAGACTGGGAGAATAACTAGCCGGATGATACCTGGTATATTGGCGAAGTAGACCACATGACTAGGAGCGGGCGGTATTTCAAGCCCCCGTACTTAGATCAACCAGAGGCGTCCGGAAAGGACAAAGAGGTAGAGAAGCAAAAAGATAAGCTGCTCGAGGAAGAGGCTGTGCTGAAACAGCTGAAGAAGATACAAGTAGACATTTCCATCTGGGGACTGCTTATGGTTTCAAGAGTTCATCGACAAGATGTCCTTTCTATAATGGACAAAGCCAAACTTTCAATAGACACCACGCCTGAACAGCTGGTAGGACTGGTCTTTCCGGGAGGAGCTTTCCCGACGTTGACTTTTTCCGACAAGGAATTGCCGCCTGAGGGCGCAAATCATAACAAACCTCTCTACATCTCTGTCGAGTGTAGAGACAAATAGGTACCAGTGGTTCTTGTCGACACGGGATCTTCCATTAATGTGTGCCCGTCGAGGATGGCATATGCAATCGGGTTGGATTTTATGCCAATTGCCCAGGTGATAAGGGCCTACGACAATACTAGCAGAGAGGTGATGGGGACTGTGCAGATCTAGACACAAGTTGGTCTAGGACAACACGAGATTGACTTTCATGTCTTGGACGTTCCCGCAACCTTTAATCTACTCCTAGGGCGGCCGTGGTTGCACCAGGTGAAGACGGTCACTTCCACCCTGCATCAGATGTTGAAATACCCCCACGGGAAGGGGGTGGCTACTGTTTTTGGGAATTCGTCAATCCATCCGCTGTCAGAGGTTTCTACACTGGTTTTGGAAATTGGGCATGGCATGGAGGATGTATTCTTGTCAGGATTCACCCTAGCCGAGACCCGGGTTGTTTAGAATATCTTGGCTGTTGATGAGGGGTTGTATGTCAGCGCACAGTCAGTGTACCTCCTGAACAAGCTCTAGCACATCCCTAGGATAGGACTAGGAAGAAGTGGCCCGAAGGGCATTACTATATCGACCGAAGTGCTGCATAACCTGCATACCTTTGGCTTAGGCTATCTACCTACCAAAGAGGATTGGGTGAGGAAAGGCAAAGAAATGGCTAGGAGAGCCAGAGCCAAGCAGATCGGAGGCATTTTGAGTTGATGCATCGGCCTATCCAAGGCACACTGAACGAACGCTTTGTCCGGGAGGGGGAAGACTTTCCATTCTACGGCTTCCCAGAGCCATGGCTGAATGCCGAAAAGAGGCTCTTGCCGGGTTTTGAAATATTCTTTGACTTGCAATTGTCCGGGGATGATGTTGCCGAAGAGCAGACATACCTATCAGCTGAGGTTGAGCAGTGTAAGGAAGTGGATTCCGAGAGCACCGAGATTGAAATGGGGGTAGCACTGGCTTGTCTACTTTCAGATCCTCCGATCATACATGAGTGCTTAGGGGATAACCTCTCAGTGTTTATGATCGGGAATGAAACGGTTGCGAGCCCACTTTTAAACATTCTGGATGCGTCCATAGGACCCTCCCTCATTTGGCAGTATGATGAGGGATTCTTATCGAGCAGCACCGGGTCAAGTAGTGAGTCGGAATTTGATTCCACCGAGTCTGTAGAGTTGGAATCAGGTTCTAGCTCATCTGAGTCTAAGTCCGATATTCCTAGGGGTGACAACCCGGATGCCACAGTCCTGTCTAGGTTGTCTTTTTCTTTTTCCTTTGAGTTTGTTGTAACAGAGGAATCAGGCGACTTGGAAGTGATTAATGAGAATGGAATGGATGTGGCCTTTGAGTATTTTTCTGTGCCCTTGATTTATTGCATTAATTCAGACTTTCAAAATTTCGATGAAAACGACAAGGAAGAAATTTCTCCGGTTTTGAAATATTTGCTAGATCAAAAGCAGGAGAGGTTTGTTAAACCGTTGGTTGATGAAATCATCCAAATTAATGTTGGTACTGAGAAGGACCCGCGGCTGGTCCAGATCGGGTCCACGTTGTCTTTGGAGGAGCGCGAGCGCTTAGTCGCTTTATTAAAAGATTTCAAAGATGTTTTCGTGTGGTCCTACAAAGACATGCCTGGAATCGACCCTGAGATTGTACAGCACCGGATCCCTCTTGACACAGAGGCCTGACCTATTAAGCAGAAGCTCAGAAGGATCCTCCCAAACTGGGCTATCAAGATCAAAGAAGAGGTCACCAAACAAATTGACGCAGGGTTCCTGCTGGTATCTGAATACCCAACTTGGTTAGCCAACATAGTTCTGGTGCCGAAGAAGGACGGCAAAATTCGAGTATGTGTGGACTTCAGAGATTTGAACAAAGCCAGTCCGAAGGACGACTTTCCTCTGCCACATATCGACGAATTAGTGGACTTCACTACAGGGCATGTGTTGCTCTCATTCATGGATGGCTTTTCTGGCTACAATCAGATTGTGATGGCACCCGAAGACCGGGAAAAGACTGCTTTTACCACCTCGTGGGGAACCTATTGTTATAAGGTGATGTCGTTCTGGCTGAAGAATGCTGGGGCTACATATCAACGGGCTGCGACCACAATTTTACATGACATGATCCACAAAGGGGTTGAGGTGTACGTGGACGACATGATTGTCCAGTCCAAGGAAAGAGAGGACCACTACACCGCTTTACAAAAGTTCTTTCAAAGGATCAGAGAATTTCAGTTGTGGTTGAATCCTTAGAAGTGTACGTTTGGTGTTACAGCAGGGAAAATGCTGGGGTTCTTGATTACACAGAGAGGTATCGAAGTCGACCCTTCCAAAATCAAGGCCATCTTAGAAATGCCACCACCAAGGACTAAAAAGGAGGTGCGAGGCTTTCTGGGTAAAGTGCAATTCATAGGACAATTTATTGCAAAATTAACGTTGACTTGTGAACCACTCTTTGGTCTCCTAAAGAAAGGAAAGAAATTCCAATGGGATGGCTGATGCCAAGCTGCTTTCGAACAGATCAAACAATATTTACAGAACCCACCTGTGTTGTCACCGCCTAAGCTGGGGAAACGGTTGATTTTGTACCTTTCAGTGACTGAAACTACAATGGGCTACATGCTTGCACAGGAGTCTGAGGACAAGGTGGAGAGAGCTATCTACTACCTGAGCAAGAAGATGCTGGATTACGAGACCCGCTACTCTCCGTTGGAGAAGGCTTGTTTGGCCTTGGTATGGGCTACCAGGAAGTTGCGGCACTACTTGTTAGCTCACTCTGTAATACTGGTTTCGAGATTAGATCCCATCAAATATCTCTTCGAGAAACCAGCACTTACGGGTAGGCTAGCTCGTTGGTTGCTTCTGCTTTCCGAATTCGATCTGAAGTATGTGACGCGCAAGTCAGTAAAAAGGAGAGCGGTAGTGGAATTCCTAGCCGATCACCTGGTGGAAGGGGATGAAGCAGTTGAGTACCTGTTCCCAGACGAGGCCATTCTGCATGTCGAAGAAGAGTTTTGAACGATGTACTTTGACGAAGCATCAAACCAATACAGGTATGGGATAGTTGTGTTGCTGATAGCACCCGACAATTCCATATACCTCTAGCATTCAAACTCTGGTTCAAGGTATCGAACAATGAAGCAGAGTATGAGGCATGTATTGCTGGACTAGAAGCAGCTCTGGAACTAGGGGCAAAACGGTTGGACGTCATCGGGGACTTGAACCTTGTTGTATCTCAAGCTAAAGGAGATTTGAAAGTCAAAGAAGAAAAGATGAAAATCTACTACCAAACCCTGGACTTGCTGATTCCTCGGTTTGAGAAATTGAGTTTCGCTCATCTGTTAAGAGAGAACAACAGGTTCGCTGATTCACTAATAACTCTATCTTCTATGATAGACATCCCTTTTGGAGTCCAGATGCGTCCGATCATCATCGAACAGAAATTTGAGCCAGCCTATGAGCTGATTGCTACCATAGATAAGGTACAAGATGAGAACCCCTGGTATTACGATGTTTGAAACTTTTTGGAAAAAGAGGCGTATCCACCAGGGGCAAATGCCAAAGACAAAGGGCAATTCGAAGAATGGCTACTCAATTCATCATCTGCGGTGGAAAACTGTATAAGAGAGGTCATCTCAGGATGCATAAGCTGTGTGTTGATACCGAATAATCGAAGCGTTTGATGGAGGCCATCCATGGAGGAGAGTGCGGAGCGCACATGAACGGGGTGATGCTAGCCCGGAAAATTCTCAGACAGGGTTACTACTGGTCCACCATGGAAGAGGATTGTATTGGCTTTGTCCGGTGATGCCACAAATGTCAGATCCATGCAAACCGCATGAACATTCCGCCGTTGAAGCTGTACAACATGACTTTACCATGGCCATTTTTAGTCTGAGGGATTAATGTGATCGGGGCTGTCACTCCAAAGGGGTCCAATGTGCATGAGTTCATTCTAGTCGCGATAGACTACATTACGAAGTGGGTTTAGGCCCAATCTTATGCAGTGTTGAAGGCGTCACACGTTGCAAAGTTCATCAGGAACAACATCATCTGTCGCTACGGGGTCCCGAACGAGATTATTTCAGATAATGGTTCCCACTTCAAGAAGGAAGTGATCGACTTGTTAGAGAAATACAATGTGGCTTTTCACAAATCATCTACATATCGGCCGCAAACCAACGGAGCTATTGAGGCCGCCAACAAGAACGTCAAGCGTATTTTACAGAAGATGGTAGAAACTTACCGGGACTGGCCAGATAAGCTGCCATTTGCTCCATGGGGCTACCGGACTTCAATTCGAACTTCTACTGGGGCAACTCCGTATTCCTTGGTCTATGGGATGGAGACCATTCTACCTATCGAAATTGAGGTTCTGTCATTACGAGTACTGGCTGAGTGTCAGATAGCCGAGGCAGATTGGTAGCAAAGCAGGTTCGAAGAACTCATGCTTTTTGATGAAAGAAGGCTGAAAACACTATATCATGTTTAGGGTTATCAACGACGAATTGCTAGGGCTTTTAACAAGAATGTTAAATCCCAAAATTTGAAAGAAGGAGATTTGGTGCTCAAAGACAACCGAGCTCCCATCCACGACCTTAGGGGCAAGTTCAGACCCAATTGGACTGGCCCTTATATCATTAAGTCTATCTGGTCGGGTGGAGCTGTCGTTCTGATGGACCTAGATGGCCTAGAGTTCTTCCAACCAATCAATATGGACAAGTTGAAGAAATACTTTCCCTGGGGGGCTCGCTAGGCCGAAAATCCGAAAGGGTGACCTATGCAAAAGTTATAGCACAAAAAATTTGAAATGATAAAAACTGAGCGCACAAGGTTGAAAACCCAGAAAGGGCGGCCTTGACAAAAGTTAGAGCGCAAAAGGAGAGAGTTAATACACAAGTGAACCCAAGCCAAACTACTTAAGGCTTGATTCCCATCTTTGGGATACGTAGGCAACTTCATCTTAAGTCCAGCCATAAACACTTCACTGATCAACTTTGTCCATGTGATCATGTTTGGTCATCTTTGTCTATTCCGCATTCAGGAGCTCGATTGTGATCTCCAGTACAATGCTATTCAGACTAGGGGCAACTTTCCAGTTGCTGGGATTTGGGGTTGTACATCTCAGTGATAGATCTCAGGCGCGTCTAGTTCTAATCCATATCAAAAATGGCTTTGAAAAGTTTTAATAAAAGTTGATTTTGCTCTTTTTACAAGTTAGACATTTTTTGGACCAAATGAAAAATTTTCAGTACCCATAACCTTCAATTACATTGATTTCAATACAGAATTCTCCTACTCTTGAATACAAATTGAAGTTGCTTTTCATTACATTCATAAAGAAAACTTAAAAGTTCTTATTAAAAGCAAATAAATCCGAGGCATAGTCAGGTGTTCCTGCGTCTCCTCCCCGAGCTGGTAGAAGCCTCTGATGCCAAAGTGGGCCCTACCTGTGCCTCTTCATTGAGCCAATCTGTGCACTCATTAGAGAAGGTGCAACTGAAAGTGGGAGCGAGGGCTAGAAGCTCTCTCGTCCTCCATGCTGCGGCATACCGAGCTAGCTGTACGCCTCAGACCGGAAATGTAGCAGGGTACTCTATCCCTTCCTCCGGACAAGTCTAATCATGTCCGAACTGGCGCCGGATCTGGAACGAAAAGTAAAAGACACAGTGTGTCAGGCCAATCAACTGAATCCCGGGCTGGCGGGTCATGCTGTAGCTCATTGCCGGCAGATTGAGCCAAGGGCAGCGCCAAGCAATATGGTCCGAGGACAAACTGCGCATCCAGTTGTACCACTATCCCTCATCAGGGCATCGACTAGACGTCGTTGGAAGAAATAGCTGCGAGCTGAATATGCCGGGTATGAGTCCACCACTCTCAATTTATCCATCAACCACACCTGGGGAGGGATGGAAAATGAGAGATTAAAGAATAGAGAGTTGAAAACCAAAAAAAGTGGTCGGCTAGCCACTTTACCTGGTCGGCCGACCAGTTTCTGCTGCCAGACTTCAATTTGCTGCAGCAGAGAGCAAGAAAGGGCATGGCAATGTATTTGCAAGATATGTGTGCACAACCACCCTCTCTCTCATTACATAAGCTCAAGGGGGTGTGGTTCTCGACCCTCGGGCCACCAATCATGCATCTTAATGCATGATGGCCGAGAAGCAAAGTTGCACAATTCAATATGGAAATGAATGCACAAGTAAACACATAAAGCCTAAAACTCTATCATGTATGATCAAGAGCGTCGAGGACCGAGAATTGAGGCGCGTTTCATCACTTCAAGTATGAAACATCCCTCGTTTCCCGTGTTTGGACTAACACCTATTCCAAACACAAATGCAAAGCAAGAATGGCATACACAATGCGACTCAAACATGTAACTCAATGCAATACAACTAAACAAGCATGCAAACAACATGCAAGGGACAAGCATGCAAACATGCAATGCAATGTAACTTAGCATACTCAATGCTAATGGCATGCACAATGCACAGTGCTAAGAACCACATGGCCTACTCAATGCAATATGACATGATTAACTTAACAAAGCTAAGGACATGCAAATTATGCTAATGCATGCCTACTCAATGCAAGACAACATAAGCATGCAACAATATGAACAACAACTAGCACACACAATGTGAATGGACATGGCATACACAACGCAATGAACCATATGGCATACACAATGCTCGATGGACTTAAACCAAAATGGACTGACCTCAGTCATGCCCAAATCAGTGGCCATACATGCTAAGATAGAAACTCAAAATGCTATACAAACATGCATGCATATTGGCCCAAGCTCAAGGCACAAAATACAACTATCCAAAGGCATTGAAAAGATGAAACATGGAGTACAATGGCATATGTTCCAGCACTGAAATGGCATGCAAAATGACTTAGAATCATGCAAACAACCCATGTAATGCATGTTAAAAGGCTTAAGCATCGAAGCTAGTGAAGTATATTACACTAAAGGCATGCAAGACAATGCTCAAATGGCCAAACCAGCCCCAAACAGACCTTATGCAGGCCAAAACAGTAGCCAAAATGGACTGAGATGATGGCTTGAAAGGCAAGAAAATGAGGCCCATGCAATGGCTCACAAACAAGGCATAAAGGTGCAACTCTCAAACACATTGAAGGAGTGATAAACATGAGAATATGGTAAAGATATAAGCTCTAAAATATCATTCCAAATGATGCTAAATCATGCAAATAGCCCAAGCAATGCATGCTAATGGCTTGGAAACTCAAGGCTAATGAGCTAAAATGCACTATGGCTATACAAAGCATGGCATACAGGACCAAAAAAAACAAAAAATTAGACCTTTAGCATGCTAAAACATGAACAAAGTCTTCTCAGAGCTAAGCCAAAAGCATGCTAAAATGACATGTTGAAGCATGATGCATGTCAGGCTATTTCATAGAAATGCACTAGAAGTGCATGGAGCATGCAAGAGGTTACCAAACCAGCTAAAAATAGAGTCATGACATGTCAAATGATGACCAAAAACCCATTGAAATGGAGCTATGCTAGATTGACATGCTACCTTGATGAGCCATAAATAGGAGTACACTACACATATGAGAAGCATGCCAAGGGTGACCAAACCAACAATGGACAGAGTCTAGGCAGGCCCTAAAAGTCACCAAAAAGTGCCTGAACCAAGCCTTGAAAGTATGAAAATGCATGCTCCTTTGATAGGCCAAAAATGCAAGTAAACAAGACAAAAAGAGAGAGGGTCACCCCTCTCTGATTTAGGACCTCAAAACCACATGCCAACTACTAAAAATCCACTAGATTTCAGTGGCTAAAAGTCCAAGCAAGTATAAGCCCAAAGGCCCTAAGGCATGGCACAAAACAAGGCCAAACAAGGCATGCAAGAGGGTAGGAGACCCTCAGCACTCAAGAGGCCTTAAACAAACAAGTTAAGTGCTCAAAAATGAAGCTTTTTTTAGTTGAAAACAAATCTCAAATAAGCATGCAAGTATGGCTAAGAGAGTGACCAAAACAAAGCTTAAAAGGGAGAAAATAGGTTGCCCTTGAAGCTCAGCAAAACCAGCAGATTTTCTGAACCAAAAACCAACTCTTGAGCCCTCTCAAGACCTTCCAACAACTCAGTAACAAGGTAAGAGTGTTTGGCTATGAGCTTGTGTGCACAGTGTGAAGCAAAACAACAATATAGAGTGAGAAAGAGAAAGATATATGCCTATGCCTTAAACAAAATTTCAGAACCTCTGCCATGGAGAGGGAGAGCCTCTCTTATAGAGGAACAAAGTTAAAGCTTCCTTAAGAAGCTAAAACTTGGATGCAATCCCTCCAACGTATATGGAGGATACAGTTTGTGCCCTCCAGCTGGCACAGCTGGCATCCATTCAGTCTGACAAAATAGAAGGAAAGTTGCCGACCAGAAAAGGTGGTCGGCCTGCTACTTTTAGTGGTCGGCCGACCACCCAAAGTGGTCTCCCAGGTAAAAAAGTGGTCGGCAGGGGGAATTGGTGGTCTCCACACTGAAAGCAAACCAATGGTGGGGTGAAAAACCAGAAAATATGGCCTAAAGACCAAGAAAACTAGTTTCCTGACCAGAAAATCGACTGGCGGGGAGAAAAGTGACCTCTAAGGATAAAAGCTGGTCTCCCACCCTTGTACCACTTCCCAAACATGGAAAGTAAGGTTTGTACCCAACACAGACCAAAACGGATACAAGACGAGGGTTCGAGAGGCAAGACGCGCGGCCGGGAGCCCTGAAAACCAGCTGTCGAGCATTAAAAGTGGCGTACGACCACAAAAGTGGTCTCCCGGACCACAGTGTCCCTCTAGACAGAGGAAACAAGGTATGTTCCAAAAACCGTGCCAAAAGGAGAATGTTAAGCGGTCCCGAGCCGAGGAGCACGACCGACGACTCCGAGAATCGAAAACTAGTCTCCAAATGGGAACAGTGGCCTACGACCACTGAGAGATGGTCTACAAGACCTCTCCCTCCCTCCGGGAAGGGAAAACAATACTTGGTTCGTGGACCGAGTCAAAGTACAAAGGGTCCCGAGGTCCAAAGGCGAGGCTCTCAGCCAAGAACTCTGAAATCTCGAAACGAGCACAACATGCTCAATCACCGAGCACTTAATCGATGGTGTCTGAGTCTTAAGGTCGGTCAAAAATGGGGTGTCTACAGTGTACGTTGAGAGAAAAGTAAGAAAAGGATTTTGAGAGAAAAATCGAGCCTGAGGGCCAAGTGATGTGAGCAATATATATGAGATGGGGTGGGAAACATTACCTACAGTAGTAGTGGACTCCCCGCGAATCTAGTCGTCTCCCGGCGATGAAAAGCATCCAATCCCATCAACGTCTCAGCTAGCGTCATGGCGATGCAGCTCTTGCCCTTTTTTAAGCCCTCGGCGACTTCAATCAAACGAGTGCTAAACCCACCAGAGCCTGGGGCAAACAAGAAATGAGACAGCATGCATAAGAAAAGCGCATGTCGTTGGTAACCCTGCCAATGATGGTCGCTATGATTACCAGCATCAGAAAATCGACAAATCAAGCTCGGAATGTCCAGCTCTCTGTCGTGAATCAATGATCCAGTGTCGTGCATAGTAAGGCCGCACATCCGTCCTAAGGCTTGGATGCGGCCGAACCGGAGCTGAGGCAAGATTTCTTCATCGCGTTCGGTTTCCATTAAAGCTTGGAAATCCTCGAAAATGAGACACATCTCTTGTCCGCCAAAGCTAAAGACGTGTCACCGGATTCCAAAACCTTGTCGCGACATGGAAGAACGGAAAACGCAGCGGGGTGCGACTCAACATGAATAGTGCATTTATGCCGAAGCCCTGGAAATTCAACTTTTCCGAGCCATCCAAATTGGCAATCCAACTTGTGAGATTCTGGACAAGAAATGCTTCCATTTGGTGCAAGAATTGAGCTGAAATGGAGAAAACTACGAAGCTGAGGATTTTTGTAGAGGATAAGGTGTTGAGTGAAAGACAGGTGTCAGCATTCTGGAGGTGCTTGCCATTTTTGGCCGATCGGCCAAAAAGAGTGCCGACCGACCATCTTTTTTGGCCGATCGGCTAACAATGTTGGCTGATGGCCATTTCTTGTGGCCGATGGCCTCTCCCTTTGGCCGATGGCCTCTCCCCTTGTTCTATGAGCTATCTATGTGTTGGAGATGCTGAGAACTTGTGACTAGTTCCACTCCAAATGCCTTTCGGTGGTGATTTTACGAAGTCGCGCCTGTGTTACTGCAATTTGTTTATTGAGTTGTTGACTTTTGCTTATCGAGTTGTTTTGTTGTTAGTTGGTTCACTACCTGATTAATTGCAATTCGAGTGTTTAGTTTTCAAAACAAAGTTCAATCTCATTTACATTGTTATGTAATGCGATGTGATGTGATGCTCAGAATGTACAAATACAACACTTTTTCAACAAAATAGCTATTTCATTCCATCATTTTCTTTTGCAAAATTACATAGTTTTGAAGAAATCAAAACCTGCCTGAGGCAGTACAATGTGCTTATACTACCAGTAAAAAGAAAAATAAAGCAAAAAAGAAGAAGAAAAGTAACAAAATGTTTGGATGGGTGCCGGTCACCTCAAATGCGGGAGTCCGTCCTCGTCCTCTTCCCGGACGAAGGTCCAGGATCGCCGTTGTCACCTCCGCTGTCTGAGTCATCTCTGGCCTCACCCTAGGACGACTCTGCCTCCGTATCGAACTCATCATCATCAGGGGAAGGCTCCCGTGAACTACTCGCAGCACAAGCTCGCCTGTGTCTGCCTCGGTTATGGATAGTCATCCCCCGCCTGGCTCCTTAGTTGCTCTGGCAGGCACTAAAGGTCTTGCTGGAGCACCCCCTGCGGCCGGTGTCTGGAAAGGGGCCTGAAAAGAACAGTTGGCAAACGCATCAGTTATGCTATGCAAAGTCGAGTATGAATACCGATTACAATGTATGAGTATAGTGTATGAATGTCGTGGGCAATGCTGTGAGCAGTATATGAATGCTATGAGTACAGTGCATTAGTGTTGTGAACAGTATATGAGTACAGTGCATCAGTGCCGTGAGTGGTATGTGAGTGCTGTGTGTCAAATGTCGTATCGATAATGTGATGTATCAGATCAGTATGGAATAGAATGTGCAGAGTCTTGAGACCGAGGTTGAAAGAACTCACCGGGATGCCGTAAATGGTCAACAGGTCGATGCTCTTCTGCAGCATCCCCATCACTGAGGCCGTCAGCTCCAGAGACTGATTAGTGTACTCGATGGAAGCCTGCAAAAGTGTTGAAATCATTAGTATTCTACGGGATGTTAAATGAAATGAAATGACTGTAAAAAATGCAAAATAAAGCACATACTGGGGTTGAGCCGCGAACTCCGACAAGCTCATGATCAGCCGGCAGAGGAGCGATGGGTATCTGATAAGTCTCCCCACCCTATCCTCGGCATGTCATGGTAGTGGGTAAGGCTGGCCACTCTACTCCCTGTCCCCTCTGGGACCCACTCCTACTACGGGCCTGAGCCGCCCTCGATGTTCCCGCTCCTGCCGCTGGCGCTGCAAGCCTCTTTCTCTCGACTCGGCGAGCACCGGTCAGAGGCCGCATCAGATAAGCCTGGATGAACTCGGTGTAGTCGCCCTCGCCTTTGAAGAGGTCAGAATCCCAGCCTATTGTGAAATCCATCATCTCCTCCAAAGTGTACCTCTCGGTATGCCTCATATAGGTAGGAGGTGGACTCGGAACTATATGCTTCGGTAAGCCGAGGGTCTGGCACGGAAACGCTCACCCAGGTACCAAACTCGGCAGACCGGACCCTCCAATAAAATCCTGAACCGGGCAGTCTCCCGAGCACCCGCATACTGCTCCCTCACTGCGTCAGGCAACGAAGCCCAAGGCAGCCAAGTGATCTGTAAATAATAGGATATACAGTTTGTTATCTACTGTTGAAAGTACAATGTAAAGCGAAGCTTAAATGAACTGTAAAGTTTGAAATACCTCTGCGGCGGTGATGGTGTCGAAGTATCTGCGAAAAAATAGAAAGGACTCCCGTGGCCTCCGCTCGCATCTCACGTCATAGCGATGAGAATATAGAACACCAAGGGGGATCTCCACATCCAGCACTGGGGAAAGCCTCGGAAAGTAGGCATACACCCACAACTACAGAGTGTAACAGGGCAAATATGAGTATGCTTATCAGATAAAGCAGAATGCAGATAAAGCAGAAATCAAAGAATGGTGTGCAGTGTATTGTGCAGCATATGAAGTGTATTGTGCAGTGTGTGCAGTGTACAGCCAGTGTAAAGAAGATTGCATGTGTGCAGTGTGTGTGGTGTACAGATAGTGTAAGGCAGAACTGTAAAACAAAAAGGAAAAATGTACCTCCCAGGCTCGCCAATAGCCTCCAAGCAAGTGTTTGCTGCGGCAGGAGGATGAGCTCATATATCCGTAGAGCGTGGCCAAGCCTGCGCCACCCCAGTCATAACGTCGAATCCTGGTTACGTCCACTAGTGCGCTCAGTAGATAAAGGGCAACAGTGTTCGCCCAGTCGGCGAAAAGGGTGGTCCCGAGCAAGAACATGATGAATCCGCGAGCGTACTGCTCCTCCTCCTCCCGGGTCGTAGGCGCCTGTACCCTGAAGTGGTCCTCAAACCAAGAGTACCTCACGTACCCTGGCCGGGAGAGAGGTGGCCGAGCGCCGAGCAAAAACATCTAGGCATCGTCTCACTCATCCATATCAGTGTCAAAGGGAATCGGATCACCCCCTACTCCGATGCCGGTGAGCATCGAGAAGTCGAAGGGAGTTATCGTCATCTCCCCTGTAGTAGAAAGGTGGAAGGAATCGGTGGTGTCCCACCACCTCTTCACTAGCGCGCCAAGAAGGGGCCTACTCGCAGTAAAACGCGAGAGTTCCATGCAGAAGACGCCGAAGCTGGCCTGATCAACGATGTGGTGAACCGCATCGGGCAGCTCCATGTACCAACCTCGGGCAATGGTGTTCCCATACCCCCAGAAGGCATGGCAATCTCTCTATGTTCAAAACAAATAGATGCGAAGCAGTGTCAGAAATACAGTATGTTGAATGCATTCAAAATTGATGAATATGCAGTGTGTGTGCATGTGTTCAAGTTTAAACAGATATCGCGTATGATTGTGCTTAGGGTGAACTAAGCATGTGATGTATCAGTGTGTTTGGGTTATTTAGTTAAAGAACAGAATTGGCTATTCAAGATACATGATCTACATTGCGGAAAATGAAAGAGAGGAAGAATATACCTCAGCAGCGCCAAAGGATAGGTGTGACTCTGGCTCGCGTAGCAAGAGTTCCAATGGTACGCCTCGTTCATGGCTCCTGAACTGGTGGATGCTATCGGGAGGCAACACATGTATCGAGGGTTTGTAGGTAGCCGGATCGAACGATCGAACACTGAGTGGCAGGAGCTCAACCTTAGGGTCCATGTCCATCTCTGGGGGAGTCCCACACTGTGGAATGTTGTCTTCCATGTCGAGAAAGGTGCAAAAATGGTCGAGGGTGTGAAAAATGGGCAAGAATACCAAAAGTCAACACAAAAGTCAACCTCGAGGGGTAAAAAATGGAAAAAAAGTTCGGAGTGTGGGGAAAGGCACGAAGATCGAGGTAAACTCGAGGGAAACAAACCCCAAGTGAAGGAAATCAAGAATGTAGCACTGAAATCGAGTTTTGTTCGGTTCAAAGTGTGTAAAACGAAGAAGGTTTCGCGAATCGAACGATTTAAAAGGCTCGAAAACGGGAGAAAAACAAGGATCAAAGCGAGGAAAATGACCTAGAGAGGTAGGGAAATGTTTTTCCAGCTTGAGGAAGTGAGGAAATGGGGTTTGAGGCCCTATATTTAAAGACCCGAGGTGAATGGACAAAACTGCCCTGAAATTGTCATTTTTGGCCGATCGGCCAAATTGTTAGCCGATCGGCTAAATATTTGGCCGATGATCTCCTTTTGTGGCCGATGGATGGTCGATGGCCTCCCCTTGTGGTCGATGCACCTCCAATGTTCTTGTTTGGGTCATTTATGTTGATTGGTACCATTATCTCTCAAGGCAGTGCAAGAAAATACACTTTTGAAGCTTAACCGGCCTTCGTGTTGACCTCGAACCGTGTTCTCCGTGTGCGGCATTCGATATGCGTGAGGTGTATCCTTTTTCGTATCCTTTTGTATTGCGAAACTTGAGAACTGCTTTTGAGCATGTTGCATTACAATGTCTTGTCATAGGCGCGCTTGTTATGCGTCTTTTCGCTCTTGCATCAAGCATGCTTCGTGTTGCTTTCGAGTTGCATCTCAACATCACGAATAATATGCCTTTACCATGCTTCCGTTGAATATATACCTCTCTTTTTTGTTGCATTGTTACACACATTGTATGCGTTGTCGCGTATGCTTTACTTACATATGTTTATGCTTTTCCTCGCATTGTTACACACATTGTATGCGTTGTCGCGTATACTTTACTTACATGTGTTTATGCACCGTTCTCGTATTGTTATACACATTGTATGCGTTGTCGCGTATGCTTTACTTACATGTGTTTATGCACCGTTCTCGCATTGTTACATCACATTGTGTGCGTTGTCGCGTATGCTTTACTTACATGTGTTTATGCACCCTTTAATTGCATTGTTATGCATCCTACTCGGCTTGCGTTGTCGCGCATGCCCTCCTCTCATTGTTATGCTTGTTTCAAATTGCATTGTTATGCATCCCACTCGGCTTGTGTTGTCGCGCATGCCCTCCTCGCATTGTTATGATTGTTTCAAATTACATTGTTATGCATCACACTTAGGTTGCATTGTCATGCACCCCCTCACATTGTTATGGGTACACTTAGGTTGCATTGTTATGCACCCCTCACTTGCGTTATCGCGCATGTTTTATTTGCATTGTCATGCTTGTTTCAATTACATTATTATGCACCCCTCACTTGCGTCATCGCGCACGTTTTACTTGCATTGTCATGCACCACTTTACTTGCGTTGTCACGCACGTCTTAATCGCATTGTTATGTGTACACTTAGGTTGCATTGTTATGCACCCCTTGCTTGCGTTGTCGCACACAATTGTTGCATTGGCATGCACCCCTTCACTTGCGTTGTCATGCACTTTTCACTTGCATTGATATGCATATTTCTAATGATATTATACCTGTTAAGTTCCTTTCTTTCGCAGGCACGATATTGTATGTACGGTTCATTTGAAGCTGGCACGATTAGACGAACCAGACGGAATTGTATGTACTCCGTGTGAGACGTAGCAAGAATTGTATAATTCTCTTACATCCTTTCTGCATGTAATGTAGTTTGATTCTTATTCACTTGATTAAATTGTTGCATGTTATGCTTCATTACAACTCTTTTTGCATGATCATAAGTTATGTTCGGTATCGTGCATGTCATTTGCATCTTGCCCCTGCCTGCGGGCGCATATCTTTGTTACCTTGTATGTTTGTTTAGCCTTCGGTCTTGTCAAAAATGGGCCGTCTCTAGGCTTTGACATTCACTCCCGTCATCTTATGACTTTCGAGTTCTGTCAAAGAGGGGCAACTGTAGACACCCCATTTTTGACCGTCCTAAAGACTTGGACGTCATCGTTTGAACACTCGATAATCATCCATGCTCGTGTTCGTTTTGAGTTCCCGAAGGTCACGGCTGCGCGCCTTGCCTTAGGATCTCTCAACTTGTCTGTTTTGTGCTTGGTTGTGGACCAAGGACTTGTGTTTTTGCTTCTGAGGGAAGAGGGTGGCTTGTTGGCCATCCCCTCAACCCATCGGCTAAGGCATGATGCCATCAGCCTTGTTTTTTTGCCATCGGCCAAAAGTGGTGGCCAATCAGCACTTTGTTTGGTCGATCGGCCATATTTTTGAGCCGAGACCTTTTCATCTGCTTTTTGCAGATATTTTCTGCCAGCTGTGACAGCTGGTATGCACAATTCTGATCCTCTATACATGTGTATGGAGGGATTTGTTTCAAGACTCAAGCTTGTTGAACAAGCTTGAGAATTGAAATTCTATAAGAAGGGAGCCTCCTCTCTCTTTCCAGAGGTTCTGGAAATTTGAGATACAAGTTCTATATATCTTTCTCTCTCTATATATTCCTCATTCTCTCTCTATATTTGCGTGAGTTTGTGCTTGAAAGTACATTTTGTTCATACTTTTGCACTAGAGCACCTAGCAATACACCATCCTTTGGTTGCTGAGGTCCTTAGGAGTTGGTTTTAGAGTTCTTGAAGTGGTTTTGGTCAGAGAAAGTTGTTGGAGTTGTGTTCTTGAAGGTGTTCTTCAAGGGTGAGTAAACTACCTTTTAATCCCCCATTCTTGCTTAAGCTTTTAGACATATTTGCATATTGTTTTAAGCTTAACTCTAAACTATAAAAAGTTCTGATTTTGCATGCTTGTGAAGTTTGTTTAAGGTCACTTTTTGGTTGGGGGTAGTCTACCCCCTCTTAGGCCTTGTTTGGCCTTGTTTTGTGCCTTCCCTTTTGAGTTTTGGAACCATCTTGTTTTGACCTTCTCACCACTGAAATCCAGAGGATTTTTAGTAGTGGAGAAATGGTTTTGGAGTCTTGTATAGGAGAGGGACGCCCCTCTCTCCTTGTGTCTCATTTGCTTGTATATATGGCTTATATTGGTATCATGTTTGTTAGCATGCTTTGGCTCCATTTCAGCAAGTATTTGGTGTTATTTGGCCATGCTATACCTCTATTTTAAGTTGGTTTGATAGCCTCTTACATGCATCATGCAGTTGTGTTGCAATCCTTTCATTTGCCTTAACATGCATCATGCATTTGGACCATCATGCTTGCATATTTTGGCTCAACTCAAAGGAACTTTTAGTCATGTTTTATCATGTTTAAGCTCTGTTTGGTGTTGTTTTAGTCATGTATGCATTGTTTTGTGTAGCCTTGGTTCAATCTAGCTTGTTGGCTTTGAGTGTCCAAGTCATTAACATGCATTACTTAAACCATTTTCATGATTTGGCATCATTCCATATGTGATTTCAGTCCATGTAGTGTAGTCATACACTTGCATTTTTCACCCTTTTGATGCTTTGAAGAGTTGGTGTTTTATGCCTCTTGAATGGATCATTGTACATGCCTCTATGTTTAGGTCTTTAGGATACCATCTCAGTGGGTTTTGGGGCTTATTTTGACATACCATAACTCTGTTTTTATTGATTAAGTCATGCCATGTTTGGTTGTAATAGGTGTAGTGTAACACCTCTTTGTTAACCTTGCATGCTTCATGCCTTTGGTGCTTTGTTCTAGCTTATGTTGGCTAGGTTCAAGCTTGCTTTTGGTCTTGTATTGACCTGCCTTGGGACTGTTTTGGTTGCCCTTGGCCCTTTGAGGCTTGCTTTGCATGGTCATGGTTTAAGTCCCTTTGCTAACCTTGAGCTTTGAGCCTCTTAATATGCTATGCTTGTCTTGTTTGGATGATTTGGCATCGTTCCTCACATGATTTCAGAGCTTACTTTATTGCCATGCTCTCATGATTTTCACTCATTGCTCATGTTTGAGATTTGTATTCTTCTTGCCTAGCTTATGGACCAATGTGTGTGCATGCATGTCTTGCCTTTTGGTGCTTGTGTTTTGGCATTTTGGCCACTGATTTGGGCATGGCTGAGGTCTGCCCATTTTCGTTTAAGTCCATCTTTGCATGCTGTTGCATGCTTGACATGTTGCATGTTGTTGCATGCTTGTCCATCCTTGCATGCCATGCATGTTTGTATGTTTAGAATGCATTTTGCATGCTTGCAAATTTGTATTTTGTCACATGCTTGTTTAGGTTGCATTGCATTTGGCATGCTTGTTACCTTAGCCTTGTGTGCATGTTTGAGTCATATTGCATTTGGCATGCTTATGTTGCATTGCATAGCTTTTCCACGCTACATGCATTGCATTATGTTTGGTTTGGGGTGTCAAACCAAACACGAGGACCAAGGGACGTTTCGTACATGAAGTGGCGAAACGTGCCTCAATCCTTAGTCGCCAACACTCTTGATCCAACATGATAGAGTGTAAGGCATTCATGTGTTTTTGTGCATTCATTCCATATTGATTTGTGCAATTTAGCCTCTTTGGCCATCATGCATCGAAATGCGTGATTGATGGCTCGAGAGTCGAACACTACACTCTTTTGAGTCCCAAACATGATAAGGGGTGTAGTTGCACAACATTTTCTTGAAAATGTATTGCCATGCCCTTGTTTGTCCCCTGCTGCAGCAACAGGAGCAATTTGCAAGAAGAGATCGCCGATCGGCTATCTTCAGTGCCGATCGGCTATCTTCAGTGCCGATCGGCTAACAATATTTGGCTGATGGACTAAAATTGGTCAGTGACCCTTTTTCCTTGGCCGATGGCCATACCATTTGGCCGATGGCCTCTCACAGTGTTCATGAAGTGGTCCAGAAGCATCACAGAGATTTTCACAGTTTTCAAAGGTGCAAAACAGTGTAAACAGAGGCAACATGAGGCATGGCAACGGGTTTCCGAGCGAGGCGATCGAGCATGCATCATTCAATCATTCCGAGGCGGGGCTGTGACAGCCTCTTTAGTTTCATACTTAGTCTATTTTGTAACTTAATTTGTTTAATTAGTTAAGGTTTTGTAATAATTAATTAGTTAGGGTAGTTGATTAATTAGTTGGTTTGTATTATTTATTCGGACCCTCCGTCGAGAGGGCGAATTTTGTAATAAGTGTGCGTGCGTGTGTGAATGTCTTCCAACCCCACATCTTTCTCCCTTTTACTTAACCGCTTATGATGGTTAGTTCTAGGTCATGTTTTGATTAGCATCTTTATGCTTGCCTGTTTACATTCATTCATTTGTCTTGCATGCACCGGGCTCGGCGCATCATACTAACTGCATTGTGTTTCAATTCCTACTTGAATACATGATTATCAAGTTGCATCTCACATGCCATTTTAGAATAGCTGAGCCTATTTCTAGTTGCATTTTGCATGTGTTGCATTAGCCATCTTAACATAGCTAGGATCATGCATTGATTACTAACTAACTATTGTTTTCGCTTAGAGTACTAGGTAAGCTTTTATACTTTAGCATCTTGCATGAGTGTGAGTGTTAACATGACAACATGCTTGCCATGAGGCTAATTGCTTATGTGTTTAACTGCCTGAATGCCTGTGGGTGAAGGTTGGATTGCTTAAATTGGAACAATTCATTGAAATGAGAGTTTTAAGCCCACTTTACGGAGTGACAAAATCATGTTTTCTAAGCCCACTTGAGGGTGGCAAATCCACGTCTTAGCCTACTTGCGAGTAGCATCTTCAAACCATTTTCAAACAAACATGAGATGTTTCATTCCAACTTAAGCGATCTAGTCTATACTTGTGTGTTCACATAGTAAAGCTAGCTAATAATCGGAATAAGAACACATGTATTTTCAAAAACAAGATATCATGCTTAGTACAGGCCGATCTTTGATCGGGCGAGCGGGGGTGCTCATTGCATGACATTCCCCTCTCGTACCCAAGTTCCCGAACCGAGGCAACTTTGGTGATGACGGACACGTAGCCTTAGGCAACGAGTCAGGGTTTCCTAAATTTCTCCAAAAATAAAACACTTAGGTGGCGACTCTGTATCTGGCAAAGCAGCCCATGTTTGGCACTTTTTTATAAAAATCAGTTTTTCAAAACGATTTGCCGGATTTGGACTCTTTGGTGATTTATCGGTCTTGCATTGCACTTTGCGAGATTAGATTCAGAACCATGACTTTGAGTCCGAACTATAGTATGTTAATGAAGAAAACGGATTTCGCGCCTAAGCGTGCGGAGCTGGGATGTTCGGGCACGTCTACAGATATCCAGTTTTGGCCTAGAACAACCATCAAGGGGCAAGTGTTCGCCGACTTTGTAGCCGAATTCACGGGGATGCCTTGCAGACTTCAAGTTTAAGCAAGTGCAACCTAAACCCAACTGGAGAATATATGTTGGAGACATTTGGCAATTGTACTGTGACGGGTCATCCAACCAACGTGGCAGTGGGGCAGGCGTAGTAATCATGACCCTTGAAGGGGCAATAATCAAGCAGGTGGTTAAACTGGGCTTTGATGCATCAAATAGTGAGACCGAATACAAAGCATTGCTGACCGGTCTTTGGAATACACTTCACCTCGATGCGCGGCAGTTGCTTGTTTTCTGTGACTCGAAACTAGTCATCAACTAGTTGAAATGGGAGTATGCAGCTAAAAATGACCGCATGACAACGGCAAATTCCTTACTTGCGAAATTCGACCACCACGAATTGAATCAAATAACTCGAGATCATAACACGCATGCGGATGCCATTGCTTGCCTGGCCTCTACCATCAATTCAGAAATCAAACGGACAATTGAAGTAGGGTTCATTCCTAACTCGAGCATTACCTGTTCTGAACCAATTTAGATTAATATCATTGAACTAGGACCGAGTTGGATGGACCCTATCGTTGTATTCTTTTCCTCAGAACAACTCCCAATGGACAAGAAGAAAGCCCATAAACTGCGAAATAAAACCTTGTGATACTACTTGGATCAGCAAGGAAAGCTCTACAAAAAATCCCTCTCTGGGCCGTACTTAGAATATGTTCACCCAGATAAAATTGAGGAACTCTTAACTAAAATACATGAAGGTAGCTATAGTGCCTATTCTGGGGGACGCTCATTGGCCCATCGAGCCGTAACACAGGGATATTATTGGCCGACCATGCGAACAGATGCTGAGAATTATGTCAAGAAATGCGAGCAAAGCTAGGAGTTTTCCCCTTTAACTTATCTGCCAGCCAAGGAACTAAACTCTATCACCAGTCCTTGGCCGTTCGCTCAATAAGGGCTCGATATCATCAGACCACTACCACGAGCTCCAGTGAACAAGCGATTCTTGGTTGTCGCAACAGATTATTTTACAAAATGGGTTAAAGCAGAGGCCTTAACACATATCCGAGATGTCAATGTTAAGCGTTTTGTATGGAAAAACATCATAACACGATTCGGCATACCAAGAGCACTCATCTCAGACAACGGCACCCAATTTGATTGTGGCGTCTACCGAGAATTATGCAACACGAATGGTACCCAGTCTTACTTTTCCTCGCCGGTATATCCACAAAGCAATGGTCAGGCAGAGGCCTCTAATAAAGTCATCCTGGACGGCATCAAGAAAAGGTTGGAAAAAGCTAAAGGTAGATGGGTCGAAGAGTTGTCCAGTGTGTTGTGGGTTCATCGCACTACTCTAAGGCGATTCACTAGGGAAACGCCGTTCCCTTTGTGCTTTGGAACCAAGGAAATTATTCCCCTGGAGATCGGCCTACCCATGATGAAATCCAAGGCTTTTGACATGGGCTGTAATGACATGATGTTGGCCTTAGACTTGACTCTGATTGAAGAATGCCGAGATCGTGCCCTTGCTTGCATGCGCGGTATCAGCAACAACTCGCTAAATCATATAATCAGCGCGTGTAGTTACGTCATTATACGCCTGGAGAATTGGTCCTTAAGAAAGTACTTTCTGCTACTAAGAATCTAGCAAATAGAAAATTAGGCCCCAACTGGGACGGTCCTTATCAGGTTGATTCAATCGTCGAAACTAGGGCATATCGGCTCAAAGACATGGTTGGGAAAAGTTTGCCACGCCTTGGAATTCCACACATTTGTGCAAATTTTATCACTAAGCCAACTTGTATGATATGCTAGTTTGTTTCAAATTTTTGCTGATATGTTATGCATACATCTTTCAATTTCCCAGTGCAATGCTTTTTCTTATCGTAATCTCATTAATAATGGTTTGATAACGATTATAAGACTCCGAATTCGGAGCGCCCTGGGTGAATGTCACGTTTTGGCCAAATAAGCCTCCGAATTCGGAGTGTCCTTTGTAGATATCACGATTGACCAAGACAAAAAGACTCCGAATTCAAAGCACCCAGCGTAAATGTCACATTTGGGCCGAATAAAGCTCTGAATTCGGAGCGCCCTTCGTGGATATCACGATTGGCCAAGACAATATGACTCCGAATTCGGAGCGCCTTGCGTAAATGTCACGATTGGACCGAATAAGCCTTCGAATTCGGAGCGCCCTTCATGGATATCGCGATTGGCCAAGATAGTAAGACTCCGAATTCAGAGCGCCTTGTGTGGATGTCACGTTTAGGCCAAATAAGCCTCCGAATTTGGAGTGCCCTTCGTGGATATCACGATTGGCCAAGACAATCAGACTCAAAATTCGGAGCGCCCTGCGTGAATGTCACGTTTAGGCCGAATAAACCTCCAAATTCGGAGCGCCCTTCGTGGATATCATGATTAGCCAAGACAGTAAGACTCCGAATTCGGAGCGCCCTGCGTGGATGTCACGTTTGGGCCGAATAAGCCTCCGAATTTGAAGCGCCCTTCGTGGATGTCACGATTGGCCAAGACAATAGGACTTTGAATTCGAAGCACCCTGTGTGGATGTCACATTTGGGCCGAATAAGCCTTTGAATTTGGAGCGCCCGTAGTTCGTAAGCTCGAATGGCCAGGTAATCCTCCGAATTCGAAAGGACCAAATTTGACAATAGAATGGCATGGATCAATATACAATTGTCACAAGTAGATACAAACATAAATTGAAATAATAAAGCAAATATTTATTTCAGTAAATAAACACAAATACATGGCTTTTTGACGAATTCAAAAGTACAATAATGTATTGATATCTAAGTCTATTCAGCACTCTCTTCATCGTCGAATTTCTCGGTGTCATACGCCTCGAAAGGAAATTTGTAATTCTGATACAGATGTGACGCCGAATTGATACCCGCGGCCTGCAGAGCCTTGATCCATCTATGCTTAAATCTACGATTTTCGCACCGACAGACATCCTAAGCTAATTTTTCCTTCGTCTTTTCAATACCAATTTTTCGGCCATCATGAAAACCTTGTTCGTAGGCCTTCATTCTTATTGTTTCTCTTGCGAACATGCTCGCCATATCTCGGTCGACAATTGCATGATCCAATAGACGCTGGTTTAATCTTTCCACCACAATCGGGTTCATTTGACTCTCCGACTGCGTTTCGGAAGCCTTAACTTTTTTTAGCTCGTTCTCGGCTTTCTCTATGCAATCTTGCAGGCTCCGAATATGACCGTCTTTCTACTCTATCTCTCTTCGTGCGACACGAAGACGCATGCCAATTTCATAGGAGGTGTATAATTCCCTTATTGCTCCATAGACTCCCTCTCGAAAAACTTCGTAATCGGGCCGACCGACCATTGATTGCTGGACTTAGGGTGGAAAAATCTATTGAGCGAACTCGACTACCACATTTGGATAACGGATAATCGAATCTGCTTCTATCATTGATTTATTCTCAACGAAGATTAAAAAACTCAACAGGCGTGGTGTTCTGCTAGTTTTATTTCACGAATAGGGGGAGCTCCCCTGCTGCTGCTTTTCTTTCCTAGGTGACTTCTCTACCTCGCTCCTTCTTGGAGATTTACTTCGACGATGGGGAAAATGGCACCTTTCGCGCTCCTTTGATGTCCTGTTTCCCATTTGCGTAGGTTCGCTACCTCGATTCATCTCTGAGTCCAATTCAGCTAGTGTCCTACCTTCCCTTCTGTTGTTGAAGAATATTCTTCTTGACATCCAAATTTCCTCAGTTTGACACAATGCTCCTTTCCCTCTCGCAATCAAGTGAATTTGAAAATAGCACAGAACTCACGAGCACTTAATCCCCACCCCACTTATTAATTACGGGTGTAGCGTTCCCAAAGCGATCGCTTCAATGCATTGCGCCGACAAATTGCTGTGCCCCACCCAATCCATGAACCATAAGTATTCAACGATTCTGTTCATTGATTAGCTGAGGTAAGGGCAGATTAATAAATCTATTCGGCTTAAGTGTCGTACATTGCGCCAACAAGTTACTGTGCCCAACCCAATCCATGAACCACAAGCATTCGATGATTCTGTTCATTGATCAGCTAGAGCAAGGGCAGATTAATAAATCTATTCGGCTTAAGTGCAGTACATTGCGCCAACAAGTTACTGTGCCCAACCCATTCTATGAACCACAAGTATTCAGCAATTTTGTTCATTGATCAGCTGGGGTAAGGGCAGATTAATAAATCTATTCGGCTTAAGTGTAATGCATTAGGCCAACAAATTAACTGTGCCCCACCCAATCCATGAACCACAAGTATTCAGCGATTCTATTCATTGATCAGCTTGGGCAATAGCAGATTAATAAATCTATTCGGCTTAAGTGCAATGCATTGCACCAACAAGTTAACTGTGCCTCACCCAATCCATGAACCACAAGTATTCGGCAATTCTGTTCATTGATCAGCTGGGGCAAAGGAAGATGTAGTAAGATATTCGGCCTCTATTGATAAACATATTAATTATACCCCTTATGATCGGCAGATTATATTCAATATGACATTACAAGCTGTATGTTTTATTCGGCTCTTCAATGTTCAAATTGACACAAGACATGATTATTCGGCTTTGAAACGACTTATCCATATGACTACATCACCATACTTGGCTAATCATTAGCATATACAGAAAACAAACATGCAAAAAGATTATGTTATAGCCGATTATGTTATTACCGAATTAAACTACATCACCATACTTGGCTATTAATTAGCACATGCAGAAAGATTATGTTATAGCCGATTATGTTATTGCCAAATTAAGTTACATCACCATACTTGGCTAATAATTAGCATATGCAGAAGACAAACAAAAAGGCAATTTTCATTAATAAATTGAGTACAAACAGTCGTCATTTTACACATGAAAATTTCCCTATATTTAACTTTTGAACAAAATAAATAAGCAACAATCTACGAAAACTACGTACAACAAAACACCAAACAAAAAGCAAAAAGCAAAATTATATTGACATATGGAGCTCATCTTTTAGGGTCAAACTCCAGCGGTTCAACCTTTAGCTGTTCGTATGAAATTGGCTGCTCCAATGTCACATTAGCGGCAGCCAGAGTTTTGAGTCAGCCGTGTTTGAAGCCCCGATTTTTGAACTTAGGCACTTCCTCCACGTATCTTTCTAAAGCGGCGTTTTCTCTGGCTTAGAACACCTTAGAGATCTCGAAGTCAGCAATTTCTTTTGCCTTCTTCGATTCTGCCAAGTTGGCCTCCAATTTGGCAATCACCTCCTTGGCCAACTTGAGCGCATCCTCGCTCGAGTTCGCCCTTTCTTCGGTGGCCTGCCTGATTTGATCTTAATATTTAGCCTTTTCTTCCTCGGCATTGGCCCTGGCTCGCTCTTCAGCCACTTTTCCCGCCTCGGATTCGGCTCTAAGGGAGGCCTCTTCAGCCTTGCCCTTTTTAGTTTTGAGTTCGAATTTGAGCAAGCTAATTTGCTCGATGACGTCATAATGATGACGACCTATTTCTATGATCCTGCCCACCGCTTGTAAACAAAGGATTAATAAGATAGCTGGCATAAAAAGGAACGAAATATTTTGTCTGAGTTATGTATCAATATCGTCGATTGAGCGGCTAATGCTATCGACACCACATCTACTCTGCACAGAACGCTACTCTATTAATCAGCAGAGAAATTGACGAGGCCACGCTTAAGGCCACATCGGCGTCCTTCAAAGCCGAAGCATCTGAAGCAACCGGCACGTTCTTTATTTTTGGTTGTATGATAAACGGTGCAGCCAAGTCCTATGACTCTTCAACGTGCGGCCGTTTATCAGTCAGGTTTTTTGAAGAGTCGACTTCATGCTCGGTGAGGCGTTTTTCCCCCCTCTGTTCGGCCACTAGATTGTCCGACTGATCAATGATAATTTGCTCCGTTTCGACTATAACAGTTTGCTCCGTTTCTTTAGAAAGAGCAGGAGACGAAGACTCAGCCACAACAGGTGAGGGTTCAGACCTAGCGGCTTTGGCCCTTCTTTAGGCTGCCATTTTCTCGGCATTCTTTCTTCTGGCCATTTGGGTAAGCAACTCCCCAGCCATATTCTCAGGATCTGTGCCGGGAAGGTCTCCTAAGCCGGTGAAAATATATTCTTCGAATGATACGTCGACTCGGCCTGAAGCGGACGGAGAGTTAAAGCCGGCTTCCTCAAAGGCCAAATTAAAAGCTGCGTCAACTTCCTCCCCTAGACTGTCAAATTTGTCCAAGTTAGACTGATCTGGTTGTTCAACAACTTGTTCGCGCGACGTGCTCTGAATCTAAAACTTCAAGACCAATCTTCCTAAGGTTTTTGAAATTTGGGAAAATCAGTGTCGTGAGCTGTTGTTCTTCGTTTGAAATCGAGATATGATCAACGGCCGAAAAAGTAGTGTACGTCGGCTCGTACCGCAATAAAATATAAGCAGCCCTCCATTGCTTTTGGAGGTTTGGACGACCAAAGAATTGAAGCGCAGTTTTGATTTGTTGAAGCACAACGTCGTCGGCCGAGACAAGTACTTTTTTCAAATCGTTACCTGCATAAATGAAACGGTAAGTGTATGCAATTTAAGCCAAATAAATGTATAACAAATGCACATAGAAATGGGACTATACGGCTACCTGGTTCGCCTTTTTGTCTAGGCATAGGATCTAAGCGATCTTCGCCTTCGTTGAATTTCCAATTGCCTCAGACAACAACCATTTCATTGTCAACACACTTACTAGAGCTAGCAAGCATAGTCACCAGATGGTGATCAGTGTCCTTGGCCCGGAGAAAGTAGCGTCCCTGCCGACCAGATGATTTCGCCAAGGCATAACTATGCTGAATAGCAGGGATACCTAGATTAATCCTAAGTCGGCGGTTTAGTTCTACTATTCCTATTATGATTCAGTTAAAGTTTACGTTAGGTTGTGAATGGAGTAAACCCCAATAACGAAGGATGACCCTCAAAAATGGATTAAGGGGGAAACGAACTCCACTGTCAGCGATTGACAGGAGAGGAAAGATGATCGTACTCTCATCGGTCCTCTCCATGTCGGGTACGCTATCTGCCACAAGTGATAGATGGATGTCATCTGGAATGGAAAAATGGTGTCGAAAAGCGAAAACACAGTCCGCGGAAAGAAGAGCTTTCAAATGTTTCGCCATTCGAATCAGAATGGAAAATACTTTAAACTAAAAACAAACAAGAAAATGGGAGTTAGAATGAGGAAAAAATGCAAAGAAGAGAAAAACTTACAGGGTAGAGAGAAAAGGACAATGGGGAGCAGATGGAAGTTGCAGAGGTCGTGAAGTTGCAGAGGTGAATTCGAAGGAGCTTTGCAAATTCAAAAAATATCCGAAGGGATAGCGCAGCTTCATATCGCATTAAATGAACAACACGTACGAAGGGGCGGGAAATTATAATGATTTCTAAATCATGGTCGTTTTGACGCTTCGATATTGGAAGGAGTGCAAGCGTCGTATTTTTTACTTTCCATATATTAAAACCAAACATGCCGAATAATTGGCTTTAGTCGGATGTTTGGAGGGCAATTATGGGGGCCAAATAATTGTGTGTTGAGGAAGGCCAAAGAATTTGAAGACATCTGGCCTTAGTCGATTCGGCTACGATCTAAGGTCGAGTATAGTCGGCCATACGAAGAGATTTAGAGACATCTGGTCGAAGACATTTGAATGTATAGTCGGCCATATGAAGAGCCAAATGGGAACCAGCACGCAATCAAAAGGCTGAGTAAGCCATTAAGTACGAGATTAAAGGTGGGTCCGACCCATGAGCCCAAAGGATAATATAAAAAGAGGAATGTCGACAAAAGAAAAGTGTGTGAAAATAGATAAAATAACTTGAGATAGAAGTAAACTTGAGAGCATACTAACTTGTCCGTCAGAGTGCTAATTTCGGTACTCCCGACCGGAATGTTCATCTCCTTTTCAGGTAGTAATTAGGGGATCAAAGACGTTTGATTGGATACTGGAGTATTTCCAAACCACTTCTCCACAATTATTAATAAATTTAAAAGAAGGGCAAAATAGTAAATTCATATTATTTTATTTCTTAATTTTTTTAGAATGGACTAATATTTTGGAATAATGAAAAATGAAATAAAAGATTAATATTTTGAAACAAATGGAGTATTAATTTAAAAAGAGCGAATCTTAGAGTGTCATCTGTAGGGATAACAATTTGAACCCAGCTTGACGGGGACCCGGACTGCTCTACCCCGATAAATAGGGTTTTTCCCAAAAATTATTTCCCATAGGGTCGCGGCTGGTATTGAAAAATACGTCATTGACAGTTTTCGGCTCGAGAACGATGATAGGTTCCTCCAGCTCCAGCCCCGCCCTCCCCCCGCTCCGAAATTTCCTCGAACCATCCCTGTATATATGTGTGTGTGTGTGTATGTGTGTGTGTGTGTGCGCGTGTGTGTGTTTAGGGTTATATTATATCTATTTATCTCAACTCTTTCTTTCACTCTCTCGCTCTTGATCTTCTCCTCTACTCTTTGTGAAATTGTCTCATTTCTCTCATCTTTCATCTTCAGCCGCTAATCGTACCACCACCACTACCACCACCACCACCACCACCACCACCACTCTCTCTCTTTCTCTCTCTCACACACACATACACACACACACACCTCCATTTGCTATCTCGTTTCCGGTGTCGACAGCGGCGTGATGTCTTCGACGACTTCATCTTTAGCTCCATTAAGCTTTAGATCTAGAATATCTGAAGATCGTCGGCAACTTCTCAATTACTGCCTCTCTTTCTCAAGATCTTCACTATATAGATATACATGTTTGTTTGATATCTCTCTTTCTCTCTCTAGATTTGAGTCCTATAGTTGTTGTTGATGTTGATGATGATGAGATGAAACAGATTGCAAGATCTTGATGTTATTGATATATACATATATATATATAGTTGATTTTGATTCCTGGGTTTCGTTAATTTGGGTTTGCTTCTGGGTTTTGTTAATAGTTGGTAGTTAAAGATGAAGAACAAGTAAAATTGACTGGTAGATAGAAAGAGATTTGAGTCGAAACCCTAAGTGTAGAGAGGGTTTCTTTTCTTTTGTATTACTGTTTTTTTTTTTTTTTTGGGCCGGAGAATTTTTGGGGTCAGGAAAACCTGATCCTCGTTAAGGGGTGGGGGTGAGGGCTGGAACGGAAAAATTTGCACCATCAAGGATCAGGAATAGAGAGTGTGATCTCCGATCCCGCCCCGGTCCATTATCATCCCTAATCATCCGTACGTGATTATTTTTTTATTTTTCTATTACCCAAGTTAACAAATATTCACAAAAAGTCCAAATTGAAACCAATTTGGAAGTTTAGGATTTAAGTTGAAGAAATTAAAAATTCGAGATTTGATTTGTTAAAATGGTCAAATCTTGAGTTTTTTTTTTTTTTTTAAATCTTAATTTAGGACTCATTTCTCTATTATTATTTTTATTTTTAAAAAAGGAAAAAAACTTAAATTTAAAGTCCGTAGTCAATCGTCAATTTACTAACCAAACCAAAATTCACGATCAATGGTCAATTTCATTAGAATACAATTTACAATTCACAAGAGTTTATGACAAAACAAAATGCCATTACATGAACCACAAAACAAAATCATATGGGATACAGCGCATTAACAGTCCCAGCCATATTCTAAGATCGCTCTAAGCGCGTATGAGAAGTTATTTAATAATATTAGAGTATAATTAGGTAGAGATAGATACAGACCTAGAATTGTGATACTCGATCAAACAGGTGACCAAATAATTGAGGACAATAATTTTCCCAATGTTTTAGTGGATTTTCTCTATCCTAAAGGAAATAAAACTAATAAATAATAAATAAACAAACTTTTAATAATTCCCCACTATCTCTCTCTCTCTAAAAAGAAGTCTGCTAAAAGTCAAGGAATGGATTGAGAAGATCAAATGATGAGGGAGAAGGTGAAACCATTGGAGCTGAAAACATGGTTGAAGGACTTGGCATGAACATGTTGCCATAAAGGAAAGGGCTTAGATCATCATGCTGCAAGAACGAAAGGGCATCATGTAGATGTGGGTCAGATGAAGCCGGAGAGAAGAACCCCGGCGATATTGGTGGTAGAGTCGCCGGAGCCGGAGATAAAATCCCCGGAATCTGACCCACACCCACTTCGACCCCTCCTTCGACCATCATACCCATAATAAGATCATTAGCCATGTCTTCTTCTTTTTCTTCTTCTCTCCTCCTCCTCTCCTTTGGATTTGGACTCGTTCTCTCCGTGGAAGCCAACCTAGCTGCCGGAGAGACATTCCCGTCCGCGGCGGCGGAAGCAGTGGTTGAGGCAGACGAGCCGGTGAGTCGTTGGACCAAAGACATGAAGTCGGTGACGGTCGTGTGGATCACTTTTGGAGACACAGCGTAGATAACCACCGGCTGTCGGTTCTGATCCTGCGGCGGCGGATCGGGTGGATGGTGGTGGTGGTGGTGGTGGTGGGCTGGTGGCGGTGGAGCTACCGGTGGCTTCTTGATCATGTGGGATTCGTTCCGGACTCTGAGTTGGGGCGGACGAGGCCCTTGTAACTGTACTTGTCTCCTGCTCGTCGGAGACGGGCTGTCCTCGCCGGAGGATTGGAGCGGCTGGGGCTGCATCACACAACAAATAATGATGGATTATCAATGGTCGTGGTTGGAGAGGGGGAAAAAAAAAAAAAGGAAAAGAAAAGGTTTTTGTGGAAAATAACTAGTCACGAAATGTTATCATTATATGTAGTAGACTAGTCAATATTTTTATCTTCAGTTCTCTAAATTTAATTTTTTTAAAATTAAATTTTTGATTTTGTATATTTTTTTATTTTTAGTAAATGTTTTTAAAATTTTAATTTTTTTTTATTTTTTTAGATACACTTTATTTAGATATAAATTTTTTAAAGAAAATTAATAAATATACAAAAATATAAAAAATGTATTGAATTTTTATTTTTATATATATATTTTTTTTGATGTTTAATGAATTTTTTAAAGATTTTTTTCGCAAATATTATACTTTTTAAGTGTACTATCGTATGCCCGTGCCTAAAAGTACAGTCTAAATAATGTTAGGATTAGAATATAATTGTAATCCCAATACTATATAAATTTGTTTTTTAATTTGATAAAATTACAAATTTATTTTAAAATTTTGGAGTTATCACAAAACTCTTCACGAAAATTCGCTTTTGCTTATATAATATATAGCTAGATAGATAGATGTGCCTCGCATATATACAATTTTCACGGACATACATACAATACTACTTTTGCCTATATAATTATATGGAAATTGTATGTATGTCCATAATGTCCTAATGTATTATGGGCATACAAACATTATATGGAAATATGTGTAAAATATATTGAACAAATAGAAGAAAATAAAATAAAAAAATAAATAGAGAGAAAAATAAAAACGGGAGAAAATAAAAAAAAATAAAAAATAAAAAAAAAAGAGAGAGTAATGTGGGATCATGGGATCATGAGATCATAGAAGGATGGTGAGAATGAGAAAAAGTAAGAAAGAGAAGAAGCAGGAAAATAAAAAATGTATATATAGGATATTTTTTAAAAAATATATTTCAGTCATTGTTTTATAATTTGAATAGATCTGAGACGTTCAAATGTCCTAGTAGGACAAATTCAAAAACCATCATGTTTTATTATCTAGATTTATATTAGGGATTGTATGGGGAGCAAATATTCCAACGAGCCCGTACTCCTTTCTTCCAAGCTCCCTGCCTGTTCGATCGACCTGCGAACACAACGGCGGTGAGTTACCCGGCGGTGTGTGGCCGAAAAACCCCTCCGACGGTCAAGTTAGCACACACTCAGGGATTGAGAGAGAGATGAGAGAGTTGAATGTCTAAGTGTATCTCACCAAATAATCATCTGCCCCAGCATGGGGGGAGCAAACACGCTTATATACCTTCTGCACCCCAAATCTACTCCCATTAATCTCTCGACCCGTGGTGCTGCTATTCCATCTGTCGGCACAAATCCAGCAATCACCACCTAACCAAACTGTCAAGATATCTTGGCGGATCCTGGCTGACCGGCGGAATCACCTCGGCCTCACACGGCCGTGCTGCCCTGCATGCCCGAATGGTCACTAGCCGAGCTTCACACCGACCGAGCTTAGTTGCATTCCGGTAGAGCCGAGCTCGAAATAGGTCACGCGGATAAAGCAAAGGCCTTCCTACCGAGCTAAAGGCGCGAGCCTTCCTGCCGAGCAACTTAAGTAGCACGGTTCCCACCTGTGCAAGTTCAAGTAGCTCGATCTTGGGCTTTAGCCAAGCAGCTCCATCTCCGTGCAAGCTCAAAGCTATCCTGACCCAAACGCGCTCGGCCTTCAACTTGCCCGGCCGTTACCATGGCCCATTTCCAGCTCATAAAATCTCCCTCTCAGGTATGATTAAAAATTTTAAAATTTACTTAAAAAATTAAAAGAATTCAATAAAAATATAAAAATAAAAAAATAAAATTTTTTGAAAAATAAATTTTAAAAAACTGAAACCAAACAAGAGAGTGATTGTTGTTTTCAAGTGAATGACCTGATTGCAGAAAAAGGACAATAAGTCAAAGGAAATGGAATGTGATGAAAAAAAAATAATAATAATCAGTTTAGTTCTAATATTTTGAATTTAATTTTTTTTAAATTGAATTTTTATTTTTTATTTTTAATATTTTACTTAAAATATTTATTTTTTAGATATATCTAATCTAAATGTACCTAAAAAATAAAATATTTAAAAAAAAAATTAAAAAAATTAATAAATATATAAGAATACAAAAATATATTGAATTTTTATTTATTTATTTTTGATATTTAGTAAATTTTTTTAAAAAAATTTACAAATATTATATTTGTCAATTGTATTTATATTATATCTTGAAATCCAAGCACCAGACGCCACCACCAATTCCACCCAACCAGCTTCAACCCTCCTTCGACCACGACAGTCCCTTTCCCGATCTCTAACCCTCATCCTTTTAAAGCCCTCTCTCTACCTCTTTTTTGCAACTCTGGACAACCATTACCACTGCCGACCAACATCTCCAATCCCTCTCCCCACATCACAGCCTTTCTCTCATTCCTCACTGCCACCTTTTTTTCACCATATACAACTATCAACGTTCCTCTCATACCCTCTGTTGTCTCTTCTAAAATCAAAATCCAAGGCCATGTTTGTTTAGCTCTCTGGAAGAGGGATTAGACTAATAGTCCGTAGGACCCATTTAAATAGTATTTGGCTCGGGATATGAGTGAATGGATTAACTATCTCCTTGGACTAGTAATCTCCCTATGTAGTAAGACTAACAAAGCTATGTGAGAGTTGTGATTAGAAATTAAGTGAGGGAATTAGTGAATTTTTAAATGATTTTTAAGCAAAAATTATATTTTTTAAAATAAAAAAATTATAATATTAAAAAAAAGTAAAAATTAAAAAAATATTAATTTTATATATTAATACTATCTATAGTATTATTAATCCAGTGGTGTACAGACAAAAATTCTTTAACCTACATTTCTAACCTAATACCACTATATTAATAATCTTCTCACTCAATCCTACCGTATTCTTAATCCCCTTTGTATGGACATAAAAAATACCATATTTGATGATAAAAAAATCGAACGAAAAAGATGATTAGCACTACCACGCGATCGCCATCTATAAGACAAAACACTCCCAGCCGTAGTCGGGAGCCCTCCGACGCCCAAGTTAGTGCTTTAATATTATCAAAATATTTAATAAACTAATTCACAGAGAGAAATTGTGTACCTTAATCCATGGGGGTGGCCTATTTATAATATCCAGTGATTTGCCTCACAAGTAGTTTTAATGTTCCAGAAATCCTATCTCAAATAATCTCTAGTTGTTCAAGATTTCTATATCGATAAGATTTCATGTCTTGATGAGCTTTGCATAACATAAAACACTAATGTAGTGTTTGATAAGAATTTGACAACGGTCCACGTGACAATGCCTAGACCCACATAATTCTTGTAGTTATTTTATTCCCTCCCAATTTCCTCAAAGCTTTCATTTTCTTTGAACCCAGTGAAAGAGTGGAAGCTTTCTGTTGTTCTGATAAAAATAGTCATGTAATAATGCTTAGCTAAAACCATACATGGGTGTTAGGGCTTATTTCAAAATGCATAACCTTAGTAGGACTTATTCTGAAAATGTCTAGTTTTGCTGAAACTTATTCCAAGAATGCCTAATCTCGTTAGGACTTATTCTGAAAATGCCTAATCTCATTAGGAACTACCAAAACACTAGCAAAACCCGCTCAGCAAGGAATCACACTGCTGAACAAACCACCAACCTACTCTGCAAAGATTTTCAAAGTTGGTCAAGCCTGTCAACCCACTTCTCCAAGTAAAACCCACTCGACAAAGATTTTCTAAGTTAGTCAAAACTGCCAACCTACTTTCCCAAGCAAAACCGTTCTACAACCCTACATTTTTGCCTTCAACGTATATATCCCGTACACTCAAACGATTTCAGCTACTGTTCACCCTCTTCGTTCACAAACCCTAAACTCAGTACTCTATTTCTTCCTCCCATCGAAGTACAATCCAATACATTCGAGTTCGTAATCATATGAGGAGGCGTTCTTTCTATGTCTCACCGAGCAGACTAACTCAGTTTACACTAACCTTGTCAACTTTCTTTGGTCGAGATAACTATCTTACTTCAAAAGTTTAAAAATTTGTTGGTCAAATTTGCCAACCCGTGTTGGTCGTGATAACCATCTCGGTCAAATAGTTCGAAAAAGTTTGTCAAAGCTGCCAACTTTCCTTAGCCAAGATAACTGTCATCTCAGGTAAAGAGTTCAAAAAATTGTTGGTCAAACATGCCAAACTACTTTGGCCGAGATAACCATCTCGATCAAAGAGTGCAAAAAGTTGTTGGTCAACTTGCCAACCTTCTTTGGCCGAGATAACCATCTCGGTCAAAGAGTGCAAAAAGTTACTGGTCAAACCTGTCAAGCTTCTTTGGTCGAGGTAACCATCTCGGTCAAAAAGTGCAAAAATTTGTTGGTCAAACCAACTAACTTTCTTTGGCTGAGGTAACCATCTCATCATTTTTGACCCAAATAATTTATTCAAATATATTCTAAATCCAGCAACATATCTGACCAATTTACACGCTTGGTATATAAAAAATTTTCGTGGTCAGAGTAATAATACATAAAATCCATACTCCATAGACATCCAAAATCTGACACAATACATAATAAAATATTTTCATGCACAGAGTAATAATACATAAAATCCATGCTCCGCGGATAATAAAAATCAAAGGTAATAACCGACAATAATGCATATAAAATTTGCAAAGTAGGTTATGATTACCAACAATGCCTGTCGCTGAGAAATGAAATAATTAAGTTATGCATTATTCTAAGCAGCCTACTAGGTAATTCACTTTCACAAATGAACAATTGTAAACCCAAGAGTTTTTGTTTTTTTTTTTTTGCAAGATCTGATGTATCGTTCTATTTTGTATAATGTGTAGCCGAGGCCATTGATCCACTATGTATTGTTGACGATCCTTGTGACGAAGGCCCTGTCCTTATCCAGAAAAAAGCTTATGATTGCATAACATTGAGTGAAACACACTAGAGATCGTCCACGTTGCCGTCGTTACCAACACCATTTGATAAAGAAAAAATGATTTGCATGATCATGTTTCCAAGATTGAGAAATAGTTGGCAGGAGATATCCAATTCATGAATATTTTATGATAGAATGAATACAATTTCGAAGAGTGCAATCATGCACACCCAATAGTTTGTGTGTGGGTGATTTTCCGACCACACTGCCCGTTTAGTAATCAGTTGGAGAGCACTGGCAGAATAGATGGCTTTAGCTAACCTGTAACAGAAAGAAAAGGCTCCAGCGGTGGTTCTTCCATCCGGGGGCACTCCGACAATCAAGTCAGTATATCTCTCAAAGATAATCAAGTGCTAAACTTATTGCTCAAAACATAAATTGCGTACCTTAGACCCATGGGGGTGCCTCTCTTTTATAGTTTACTCAATCCAAGTCCTACTAGAAGCCTGACTTCTATGGACTCCAATTTAGTGCTTACTTTGGATTCCTCAAGAGATAAAGATAAACTCTTTAAGAGCTTTATCCTTATCTTAGCAAAGTCTTCTCTTTACTCTAGGACTCCTGTCCCTTATCTTTTATCCATTTATCTCGGATTCCGATATCTTCGGAGATAACCTCGGCCTCGTCAAGATAACCTCGGCGTCACAACCAGGACGCGTGCAACTTCGGCTGACATGTCGGCGTCACCATGCCTCATGTTGGTATTTCAGAAAATGCATCCCCACAACTGCCCCCTAGGTTCTATTACCTCGGCATTCTGAGGTGATGCAACCTATATCGATATCTCTTTCTATACACTGGCTTACAAACTCTTCAGCCGAGATCATTTATTTCCAGCCGACATGTTCTCTTCGGAGAACAAGAATTCCAGTGATCTTTTTCATATGTGTGAGCTGTCACGCATCATTTACTCAACCGTTTCTCTTACGCGTCTTTTCCTTATTGGTTCGTGTTTGTGACGCGCTTATAAACCACGTTTTTTCTGCGCACGCCGCCTGACGTATACGCTGCTCCAGGCGCATTGATTACCTTTTGCCGCCGTTTTTGGTTTTTGACAAAAACTCTTCCTTCTTCTTTCCTTTCTTCGCTATTGCATTTGCTTTTTCTCTCTCTAAACTCGTTCTTTCGAATCCGTCATTGCTAAGGCTCCAAGCTCTGTATTTGTCTTCCTGGTGGAACTTTCGTTGTTTTGCCACATCTGTAACTACCAACTGATTTCGGCAGTCCTCACATCGGCTTCATTTTCTCTGGTAAGCCATTTTTCCTTCTGATTTCAATTCTTGACCATTTCTGGAATCTCCTGTTATTACTGCCTTGCTCAAATATCTATTTTGTGAATCATACATCTGAATGTGTTTACTCCTTGATTTGGCCCTTGCCTATATCTTGAACACACACACCGTTGCACCACTTTACTATATTTTTGCCACTGATCTTGGTCCTCTATTTCTCGTATTGTTCATGTTCTTGATAGCCCATCCCTGTTCTTGTTTCTGAAACTTCGCCTTTGTTTTTTGTGTCTTTGCCAGATCTCTACCTTCAATTTTTGCTTTCAATCTTTGCCTTCATAGATTTAGGTTTGGGATTTGTCTATAGAACCTATTAATTCTTAGGAAAAAAACTGAAACAATCCTTACCAGCATATACCTAGGGTTTCGCCGAGGTCCGACAATCCTCTTAAGAGCATCTTCTTTCTGAAACTTAGCCCTCTGATTTTAAGCCGACGTTATGGGTATGTGGAGACATAGGGTAGACACCCCGACCAAACTTGAGTACTTTAGGTAAGAATTCTCTATTCCTACCGATGTCCATTTGAGGCTGGCTGAAGACAACGACTCCATCATGCCCACAGATGATTCAATGCCCTTTCCCATAGTAACTTTTACTGAGTGCAGACTCCGGCTCCTACTTAACATTCTCTTTCGCGAAATTCTTCACTTTTATAAGTTGAACCCTATGCAACTTGCCATAAACTCTTATCGAGTGATCAATGGCATCATAGTTTTAGCTAGGCAGGAGAACGCTAGGATCACCCTTGCCGACATCCAGTACTGTTATACCATGTGCCCCCTTAACCTGAAGGAAAAAGGCTTCGTCTATTACCTTAAGCCGAGGTCCACTGAATTCAAAATCATAGCCGATCTTCCAGACTCCAACAAGGGGGCTGGAGATGATTATGTTATTGCTTTGGGAAATTGGGAGTTTGGCGCAGACGAGGACGCCCATCTCTACCCTCTTCCCTGATCAGTTAAAGAGGGCAAGGGTAAGAGCCTAGTGTCAATACTTATTTGTTTCTGTTCAAGTCTTCAATATTTTATCTGTTTCTAATGTCTGTTTCTTCTTGCAGACGTTCGCAAGCCAGTGAAAGACTTCCGCCAATCTTACGTTCCCAGTAAGGACCTGAAAAAACTCTTGGACTTGCCAGTTCACAAAAGAAAAGCACCTCTTCTTCTCAACTTTATTCCTACATACAAATCGACTTTGCCGACGTCCCCAAAAGAAAGAAGAAAAGCCTTTCTCCTCCTACTGCCACAACTCAAACCGCCTCTATATCACGAACAGATCAAGAGTCAACATCTGACCCAACCAATCAACCATCTACCTCGGCCCCATACTTGGTCCCAGTACAAGAACGAAAACGTCAGCGACGTCTTGTCAAAACTGCTGAGATGGGTCGCCCAAAGCCCGTTGCTCAAGACCTCATTGTCGATCTCCCTGTTGATGTTGATGCTCAGCCGACGCAAACCATCCCCCCACCAAAGCCGAAACGAACCAAGAAAGCCTAGCCAAAGGCTAAAGCTGCTGAAGTTGAGGTTGAGGATACTCTGACAATTTCACAATTGGCAGGGAGTGAGAAGTCGGCCTCCGTTCCCAAAAAAAGGTCTGCTGAGACACAGCCATCAGAGTCCACACAATCAAAGAAGCCGAGGTCATCGTCTGCGACGACCTCGGGGTCCAAAATACCAAAAGTCCCCTGGACGCCTGAAATTACTCTGGAAGATAAGCCGGTTCTTGCCAGTGATAGTGCCGACGACATCAATGTTGGCGTAGCACTCAGTACCGCCCTACTTTTCCCAAGTGATTTTGAGCGGAATGCCAAGATGAGTGAGTATGAGAACTATGCCTTTATGCTCCAACGTTCTGTCTAAGTAAGTGTCTTTACATGGAAACTTGTCTTCTCTTTTACTTTGTAAAATTTTGTAATAATAATTTTTACCATGTGCTCTTTCAGGCCATTCAACATGCCCACTCTTTCTCCATGTAAGCTTTTGAAAACAGAGCAAAGTTGGTCGACTTGAAGAGAGAGGTTTCTGCCCTTAAAAAGGAGAACAAAACTCTTCAATTAAAGATGAAAAAACTGGAAGACCAGGCTGAGGCTGCCACCAAAGCCCAAACCCTTGCCGAAGAAAAGGTCGAATCTGCTGAGGCCATCAAGAAGGTTGCCGAGGCCGAGAAGAGAAAAGCCGAGGACAAAAAGGCCCAAGCCGAAAAGGAACTTCAGGAGGCCTTGGCTACTAAAACTCCTGAAATCAAAGCAACCGACGAAAAAGCCTATGCCCAAGGAATGACCGATGTTACAGAGGAATATAAACTACAAGTTAGGCAGGCATGCAACAGGGGCTTCTCCCTTGGGTGGATGGCCCTTGCAAAAAAACTTAATCTTCTTAAGAATTCACCATTGCCCCAAGCCGACGCTATTCCTCTTCCATTTCCTCCACCTCCACCGCCAATCCAAGCTGAAGATGAATCTGAGGATGAGGATAAAGATGATGATGAGGCTTTGGTAAGGAAGCCAAAAGATGCTAGTGAGACCAAGTCCCCTCCTCAAGATGATCAAGTCCTAGACTTGACTCGTGAGGAGGATGAGGAGGTTATCAAGGAGACCACTCCTAAGCAAGCATCATCTGATGTTCCTCCAGTTGATAGAAGTCTTGATCAAACACTTGCCGAAATTGACGCCGAGTTGGCGGCGGAAAAGATTGCCGAGGTGGTTCCACCAGAATCCTCCGAGGTTCTAGCCCATCCAGTTGTTGATGCTGAAGGAGCCTGACTCCGATGTCTTTCTTTGTTAGAACTTTTTTTTTTTTTTTTTCTAGACAATGTAAGCTTCCCTTTGTGGCCAATATGCCGATCTTTGTCACTGCCGAGCAATTTTGCTTTTGGTTAGGCCGTAGTGCCTTCTTTGTACATAACTGCAACTGTTTTTTTCTGAATGCTTTAGTCTTTATTTTTTTCTTGATTGCTTCTGTATGATTCTATACTTAGAACATTTGGCATGCCTTTCATACTTTGCCTCCTTTGTGCAATCTTCTCGGGGTTAAAGACCTCAGGTATAGTAACTATAAGCTTTACTTCGGCAAGATACTGACCTGCAAACTTTTCATGAATTTCAAACAAGTATATACTATTCAATGCTATCTTTGCAAACATTTCTCAAGTTATAACAAGTGGTAAACAATGATCTACTTGTAAATTGCTAAAAATTTCAACAAGTGTTTAAACAGTATACTTAGCTTTTATTTCAACCTGTAAATTGCTGCAAATTTCAACAAATGATCATATGTTGGCTTAACGTCATCTTATAAATTGTTACAAATTTCAACAGGTGTTAAGCATCTTCTTTAGGTTTAACCAACCTATAGATTGTCATAAGGGTTTAAGCAATAACCTCGGCTTCACTTCCACTTGTAAATTGCTACAAATTTCAACAAATGAAGAGAAATAGTAATATCGGCTTAACTGTAACTTGTAAATTGCTACAAATTTCAACAAGTGTTAAGATAAGGAATAATCTCGGCTTAACTTCAACTTATAAATTGCTATAAATTTCAACAAGTGAATTAAGGAACCATCTCAGCTTAACTTCAACTTGTAAATTGCTACAAATTTCAACAAGTGAAGATAATGAACCACCTCAACTTAACTTCAACTTGTAAATTGCTACAAATTTCAACAAGTGAAGATAAGGAATCAGTTTAACTTCAACTTTGTAAATTACTACAAATTTCAACAAGTGAAGATAAGGAATCAACTTATCTTCAACTTGTAAATTGCTACAAATTTCAACAAGTGAATTAAGTGTCTCTGTCTTCTCTCTGCACCCAATGTGAACCTGAGTTCTACTTGGGTTCTCATTATTCATGTCTCCAAAAACACCAATATGTAACTTTATCAATCATATGTTGTTTAAAGAAAAAGGGAAAAGATTTTATTGATGACATCGGCCAAAAATAATGCACATCTAATGATAGAAAAATTTCAGATTACAAGTGTTCCATGGTCTAGGCAATGCTTTGCCCTCATTATCTTCAAGCTGATAAGCTCCATTGCTTAATACCGAAGTGATTCTGTAGGGTCCCCCCCAGTTTGGGCCAAGCTTGCCCTCTCTGGGATCCTTCTTGTTGCCAACGACTTTTCTCAGGACTAAGTCGCCGATCTGAAAATCCCTCAGATTAACCTTCTTGTTGTAAGCTCTGGCAAGCTGCTGCTGGTATGCTGCAAGCTGTATTGCAGCCTTCTCTCTTCTTTCTTCTAACAGATCAAGATCTCGAGCTAAGAGTATGTCATTTGTCCCGTTCTCAACTCCCTGGGTTCGGATCCCTGGGATGCCGACTTCTAGTGGAATGACTGCTTCTGTGCCATAAGCCATGGCAAAGGGGGATTCTCCTGTTGATCTTCTCGGCGTAGTCTGATATGCCCAAAGCACGTTGGGCAATTCGTCTACCCACTTTCCTTTTGCTGCCTGCAGCCTCTTCTTTATTCCATCCAAAATTACTTTGTTGGATGCTTCTGCTTGCCCATTACTTTGGGGAAAACTTGGTGTTGAAAAGTAATTCTTGATCTTGAATTTCGCACAAAAGTTCTTGATGAGTTTGCTGTCAAACTGTGTTCCGTTGTCAGCAACTATTGCTCTTGGAATCCCAAATCTGGTGATGATGTTTCTCCATATAAAGTTCTTGACGTCCACATCTTGGATTTTGGCAAGAGGTTCTACCTTTATCCACTTCATAAAGTAATCTGTTGCTACCAGCAAGTATTTTCTTTACCCAGTTGCCTGGGGAAGTTACCCAACAATATCCATGCCCCATTGGGCAAATGGCCAAGGGCTGGATATTGGGTTTACGTCAGCAGCTGGCTAATGTATCAAAGGTGCAAACCTTTGGCATTGTTCACACTTCTTCACGTAGGCTTCAGTATCCTTTTGCATGTAAGGCCACCAATACCCCTGGGTAATGGCCTTATGGGCTAAAGGTCTGCCCCCAGCATGGCTTCCACAAATACCTTCATGAATTTCATATAGAAAATCTTCAACCTGCAAATGGTGTATGCACCTTAAAAGGGGTCCAGTAAAGGACCTTCTGTAGAGGTGTCCATCTTTTGTCAGACTGAATCTTGCTGATTTCAATCTGACTTTGTGTGCCTCCTTACGGTCTTCCGGCAGCTTTCCTTCTTTCAGAAATGCAACAATTGCATCCATCCAACTTGGCCCCATGTCCACACACATTGCTTCCTGCTCTGTGCTCTCTGGTTCTATGCTCGGGCCCGACATATAGTCGATCATGATTGTTCTTGTTTTTCCAATCTGCATTGAACTTGCCAGGTTAGCCAACGCATCGGCGTGGGTGTTGTCATCTCGGCTAACTTGGAGTAGTCGGCAGTTTTGAAATAGGGCTGCCAATCTAATGACCTCTTTTGCGTATGCCGACATCCTTTCGTCTCTGGCTGCAAATTCTCCTGTTGACTGGTTAACAATAAGTTGTGAATCACAAAAAACAATTACCTCATCTGCTTCTGCTGCTGCTGCCAGTTTTAGCCCTACAATTAATGCTTCGTATTCCACTTCATTGTTTGAGGCCTTAAACCCTAAACGGATGGACTGTTCTATTATTTCTCCATCCGGAGATATCAGCAGTACTCCTGCCCCTGCTCCTTGTCGGTTTGAACTTCCATCGATAAATAGTCTGAATGAGTCGCCGATGTAGATGCTGCAGGGTCTGAGTTTTTCCTTCCTTTGCTCTTTTGCCTTTGGCTAGGATTCTCCTTGCTTGCTGGGACAATGCTCATCCTGGCTCAACGGAGCCCGATGTTCGATAGTTTCAGGCGTGAGTTCTACCACGAAGTCGACCAAAACTTGGCCCTTTATTGCTGTTCTGGGCCTGAACTCCAGGTCATACTGGCCCATGGCAACTGCCCATCTTGCTATTCTTCCTGTTAAGTCTCCTTGTTGCAACAAGGACTTCAATGGGTGCTCTGTTAGGATCACAATCTTGTGCGCCTGAAAGTAATGGTTCAACTTCTTTGAAGCCATTACTAAGGCTAGCATTAATTTCTCCAGTGGTAGATACCTTGTTTCTGCGTTGGCCAAGGTTTTGCTTACATAGTAAACAGCCTTTTGCTCCCCTTTTTCTTCTCGGATTAGTACTGCACTGACTGCGTGTTCTGAAACTGCCAAGTACAAAAACAGTTCTTCCCCTAGTTCTGGATTGGAAAGAACCGGAGTTGTGGTCAAGTACTTCTTCAAGTCGGTCAAAGCGTCTTCGCATTCTTCTGTCCACAGAAAGTCTGTGGCTTTTTTCACCAGGTTGAAGAAGGGTCTGCACTTATCTGAGTTTCTACTGATGAATCTGTTTAGGGCTGCGGCCCTTCCAGTAAGCATCTGAACCTGTTTTGCCAACGTCGGGCTCTTCAGCTCTAGGATGGCCTTGATTTGGTCTGGGCTGGCCTCAATGCCTTTTCTTGTTACCAGATACCCTAAAAACTTACCTGATCCAACTCCAAATGCGTACTTTGATGCGTTGAGTCGGAGCCGGTATGTTTTGAGTATATCAAAGACCTCTTTTAGGTCGGCAAGGTGACCCTTAGATTCCTTGGTCTTCACGACCATGTCATCGCTGTAGACTTCTACCGTTTTGCCAATCAGGTGCTTGAACATCTTTGTTACTAACCTTTGGTAAATTGCTCCTGCGTTTTTCAACCCAAAAGGCATTACCTTGTAACAGTACAAGCCTTTAGGGGTGATGAACACGGTCTTCTCCTCATCTGGAGGGTACATGGCAATCTGGTGGTACCCCCAGTATGCATCCAGAAAACTCATCCTTTCATGCCCTGAAGTAGCATCTACTAGCTGGTCAATCTTGGGCAGAGGAAAGCTGTCTTTGGGACAAGCTTTGTTCAGGCTTGTAAAATCTACACAGACCCGCCATTTACCGTTCTTCTTTTTTACCACTACTGTGTTAGATAGCCATGTCGGGTAATGAATTTCTCGGATGGCCCTGGCCTCTAGAAGTCTGTCCACTTCTTCTTCTACTACTTCGACGTACATTAACGTCGGTCTTCTAGCTCGTTGAATCACAGGTTTTGCCGATCTGTCGACATTCAGTCTGTGGCAAGTGACCTCGGGGTCAATGCCAAGCATTTCGTAAGGTGTCCAGGCGAACACCTCTATGTTTGTTCTCAAAAAATCTTCCAGTTCTCTTTCCTCTTCTTCAGCTAAGCCTAAGCCGAGAAGAAAGAAGCGCTTTTCGTCGCCCTCCTGGACGAGAATTTTCTTTAGTGTCTCTTCGCTCTTCTCGGCTGGTTCTTTGCCGACGTCGTCTAGTACTTCCATGTCCTCATCTTCAATTTCTGTCTCTTTTGGCTCTCGAACGCTGCAAGTAGACTTCATTACTGCCATGGAGCAACTTTTTGCCTGCAGTTGATCTCCTCTGACTTCTTCAATCCCATGCTCTGTTGGGAACCGCAGTAGTTGATGCAATGTTGAGGGAACTGCCTCCATTGCATGTAACCATGGTCTTCCCAAAATGATGTTATATGGTGAAGGTGTATCAATCACCATGAATTCTGTCCTGATCTTCTTAGTGCCAGCTTGTACTTCCAAGCTTGTTGCGCCCAGTGGCCACGTCGGCGTTCCATTGAAGCTGACCATCGGGCCATTCGATTGCTCCATGTCGTCTGGGTGAAGGCCCAGCTCCTTATAACATCTAACGTACATGATGTCACAAGAGCTGCCTTGATCTATTAGGATGCGTTTCACTTGGCACTCCCCAACCTGGAGGGATACTACCAAGGCATCATTATGCGGATGCTGGACCATCTCTAGGTCAACTTCAGTGAAGGCTATCATCGGTCCTTGGCACTCTTCAGGCAGAGGTCTTTTATGTCCGACCTGGTTCACGTGCTGCAGGTGTTTTACTCTTTGGGTTTCTCCCCGAATGTCGTTTTCGTTCACCTTTGAGTGAATTACATTAACCACCCGTGGTCCTCCTGCCTGTGGTTGTTGTGCTGGGGGAGGCAGAGCTGCAGGTGCTTGAGGCAATCTTGCCTGTTCTTCTATTGTCCTGGCCTCATCAACAAGGTCCCTCAGATGGCCTTGCCTTACCAAGTCTTCTAAATGTGCTTTTAGGGCTCTGCAACCCTGAGTTGGGTGCCCTTCTTCATTGTGGTAAGCACAACGCCTACCAACGTTTCTTCCCATGAATTCCCCTGGTGCTCTTGCTAGAGCTCTGAAATAGGATTGGTTTCGTATTTGATCCAAGACTTTGTGGATCGGGACTCAGAATATAGTTGTTACTGCCTGTTTACCCCTCAATTCCGTTTCTTGTTTGGTTGGTCCATTGTTGCCTCGGCTTCGCTTCGGTGAGCCGTTTTCTTTCTCCTGTTTTGTTTCTTTATTTCCCGACGCATCCTCCTCGGCTCTGGCGTACTTCTCTATTCTCGCCATGAGTTCTTCCATGCTTTTTGGCAATTTTTTGCCAAAGACTTCCGTAGTGGGCAGTCATCTTTCAGGCTGTTCTTGAAAGACACGACCGCCACTTCTTGGTTGCATTTGGGTATTCGATTGAACACCTCGTAGTACCTCTTCACGTAGGCCCTAAGTCCTTCTTCCTTGGTGATTCTTAAAGCCATCAAGGCGTCGACCCTTAAGGGCTGTAGTTTGTTTGTCACAAACCTGGCCACAAACATCTCGGCCAGGCCTTCCCACGTCTTTACGCTTCCCTTCAGTAGTTTATGGAACCAATCGGATGCAATTTCTCCAAAGGACGAGGGGAACATTTTGCAGAGCAACGGTTCGTTCCTACTATATAATGCCATCGCATTCAGGTATAGCCCGACGTGGAAGTTGGGATCTGTCTTACCATCATGTATTTGGAACCTGGGCATACTGAATCGCTTTGGTGCTTGAAATTTATCCAGTTCCACCGAGAATGGTATCCTCGGCTTAACCAGGGAAGTTACATCGGCTTCAGCATTCCATTGCCTCCTCTTGAGGTAATCTCTCAAGTCTTCTTTACTCCTTCCTGGAGCTCGGCTATCTCAGGATTTCAATCTCTTCGGCACATTACTTTCGGCCTCGTGGTGGGCTCGTTTTGATCTCTCTCCATGTGTTGTGTCAAAGCAAAGCACCTGCCCTTGAACATGGCGATGTTCTTTGGGCTCTGGATCCTTCATGTGATACGTTCTTCGGGACTCCTCTCGTCTTGGCTCCTCTCGTCCGCCTTCCCCGAAAGGTCGGTGAGAGTGCCTTTCGCTCTTGGTGTGTTGAGGGACTTCGGGGATTGTTCTTCTTCCTCCCATCTGGGTGTTAGTTGCTGGCATTGGCGTATCCTGCAGCGGGTATGGTGGCTGCATGACATTGTTTTGCATCATGAAGTTGACCACTGACTGTAGGTCTGCCAACTTGTTTGCCAAGTCTTTTACTTCCTCATCCCTCCGTAGGAATCTATCCCTCCATACCTGAAGGTTATCTTCATTATAATACTTGTTTTGGTCTGTCCTCTTTGAAACGTCGCCCTCCTGGCCGACGTCTTTCTCTTCGTGACCCTGGTCATGATTTTCTATATTGTGGTTGTCTCCTTCAACGTCGAGGTCAACTGGTCTGCCACTCCCAGCAGGAGTGTCGCCCCCAATGTTTTCCCTCTGTCCATTACTGGCCATCTATTTTTCTAGGCTTCCCACAGACGGCGCCAAATTGTGTGGGTGATTTTCCGACCACACTGCCCATTTAGTAATCAGTTGGAGAGCACTGACAGAATAGATGGCTTCAGCTAACCTGTAACAGAAAGAAAAGGCTCCCGCAGTGGTTCTTCCACCCGGGGGCACTCCGACGATCAAGTCAGTATATCTCTCAAAGATAATCAAGTGCTAAACTTATTGCTCAAAACATAAATTGTGTACCTTAGACCTATGGGGGTGCCTCTCTTTTATAGTTTACTCAATCCAAGTCCTACTAGAAGCCTGACTTCTATGGACTCCAATTCAGTGCTTACTTTGGATTTCTCAAGAGATAAAGATAAACTCTTTAAGAGCTTTATCCTTATCTTAGCAAAGTCTTCTCTTTACTCTAGAACTCCTGTCCCTTATCTTTTATCCATTTATCTCAGATTCTGATATCTTCGGAGATAACCTCGGCCTCGTCAAGATAACCTCGGCGTCACAACCAGGACACGTGCAACTTCGGCTGACACGTCGGCGTCACCATACCACGTGTTGGTATTTCAGAAAATACATCCCCACAGTTTGTGTAGAAAAAAACAAACGAGGATCGTCTCTTCCAGTACCACACAGGATATAATAATATATAAATATAATTTTCTTCATTGGATTCAATTGTTTTTACAAATGGCACCAATTGTACAGATATAAAAAATACCGTATTTGATAATAAAGAAATCCAACGAAGAAGATAGTCAACACCACAACATGATCGCCGTCTACAAGATAAAACACCCCCAGCCATAGCCGGGAGTCCTCCGACGCCCAAGTCAATCCTCCAATATTATCAAAATATTTAATAAACTAATTCACAAAGAGAAATTGCGTACCTTAACTCATGGGATGGCCTATTTATAATATTTAGTGACTTAGCTTATAAGTAGTTTGAATGTTCCAAAAGTTTTACCCCAAATAATATCCGTTTGTTCAAGATTTTATATTCTGATGAGGTTTGCATAACATAAAACACTAATACAATATTTGATAAGAATTTGACAACTGTCATATATGCGATAATCCATAACCATGCCACGTGACAATGGCTGGACCCACATAATTTTTGTGATTATTTTTATTCCCTCTCACTCTCCATCTTATAGTCAAACAAACGTGACCTAAGATATAGAGAGAGATCTGAGGTTCACGATCTAGTTTGTCGGAAATTGTTGTCACAATCTGGTCATTGGGATTTGCAATTTTGTTATCGGAGGTCATTCAACGGTGAGATTTGGTTCTCAGAGATTGTTTGGGCACTCGCAATGGTGGGTAGAGGTTACTGGCAGTGCAGGCTAATCAGCAAAAAGTAAGAAGTGGGGCAAAGGTTGCAATAATGAGAAAAGAGTGGAGATGTGGCTGCGATGGCGAAGGGGTGAGAGGGAAATGTTGCAAAAAGATGGGGCTGCAAATTAAGGAAGATGTTGAGGTGAGAGAGATGTTGTGACAGTTTGAGAGAGAGGAGCTGCGGTGGTGACTGGCCGAAGTTGTTGAAAATAAAAAGATGGAAAAAGATAAATTCAGATACCATTTTTTTACAATTAACTTTAAGAGCATTGATAGAGATCCCCTCTAATCACTATCTCCACCACCCCCACAAACATATAACGGATGGTGATTGGAGGAGAAGAAAAATAAAAAAGAAACAAAAAGAAAATTTGACCAATGAGAGGCAGAAAGAGGTCAAGGGGATGGGAGGGAAAATGGGTCTAAATCTTTTTTCTAACTTTAAACGTGTCATCTATTCTGGAATTTTGAAAAACATCCAACTGACTTGCAATTCTTTTGACTTCTTACTAATTTTTTTACAATTTTTTCAGAGATTATTTATTATTTTTATAATTTAAAATGTGCCTAAAGGACCATATGTTAAATACGACATGAAATGGGTACAATTATTTATATTTGTATAGAAAATAGTAAAAGCTTTTAAAACTGTTAAAATTAAAGAATTTTTTTTTTTACATAGAGATCAAAAATATCCTATTTGTATTTCCATTCTATTATTTTATTTTATTTTAATTTTATATATATATATATATATATATATATAATTTGCAACACGTGTTTATATAATTCTGAATAAAGTATTTTTATTTATTTTGTTTATTATTTTTTGTTGTAATATTATAGCATCAATGTTTTTTTGGGGGGTATAATATTAGTAGAATACAATTCACTTTTTATTAATTTCATTGCATTTTTATTGAAATTAATATACTTTTTAATATTTTTATATATTTTTAATAGACTTTTTGCACACTTCTCAATATTAAATAATGCCATGGTACACTTGTTAGCATTTGCCATAATATTGTAGCATTAATAGACTAATGGATAAAAATTTAATTATAAGTGAAATTCATTAATCCATTTTAGAGAATTGTTTCAACGTAAATGAGCTTCCAAATATGAAAAGTACTATTATTTTATGTGATTAATAAATTATTGTTTTTATTTATAATGAAATATTAATGTTTTTGTTTTTTATTCAAGAGAGCAATATCATTTTATTTGTTATATTTTTAAAAATAAGTCAATTTCATTATTCTAAAAAGTAAGAGTAAGGGTATTTTTGTTCATGTAAAAAATATTTAATTTTTAAAAATTATCATTTTCATTTCTGTTTATATTTACATTCCTCATATTTTAATGTTGTGTTTAGTTGAAAGATTTGATAAAGGATTTGAAAATAGAAATGAAAAAAAGTATGTAAAATATGAATAAAAAATATATATATTTCACCTTATTTTACATATCTTTATCTTTTCTCTTTCTAAATTTCTTCTCAAATTCTAATCATATGTTGATGTTGTATCAATCTGCATTTGGTTGCTGTTAAAAAAAAAACAGTTTTTGGTTGAAAAATAATGAAAGGGCTGATACCAAACATACATGGACTTCTATGTAGGCAACTAAGGAATAATATTTGGACTACGGAGGTCATTTTTTTTTTTATGAACATGAAAAAAAATCAGCTAACCCTCACAACGAGTGCTTTATTAGTACTTATCTAAAATTTTTAGATCCTTTAATTTTTAATTTTTCTTTTATTATAAATATATCTTAAAATAAAAGTACATTAAAAGATATTATTTAATGGAATACTTACCTACCAAATAAGAATTAATACTATATAATATTGTACACCCACCCCTACCCCTACCCCTACCCCCACCCTCACCTCCACCTCCACCTCCACCTCCACCTCCACCTCCATCTCTAGCTATACGTATTTCACCTTTCTAAACCTTAAACATATTACTTTTTATAATCAACCAATCTAAACTCTAAACTTGTTACTTTTCATAACCATCTTAAATCCTTAATATATCCTCTTCATCACCATCACAAACTCCCCTAAATTAGAAACTTTAAACCAAAAAACTCTTTTTAAGTCCAATGTATTGCTCTTCATCAGTTATTTCAACTTGTAGAGCAATGGAGGACGATGACAACAATTCTGATAAAGCTGGTGTTCCATTGGTAAGTTTATCTATCTTGCATTAACATTCTTAGTCGTTGTTCAATAAATAAATAAATTCTTAGTCATTTTCAATTGTTGTTGTTTTGTTCAAGTTGTTCGGTATTAGTTTACTGACTGTTAAGATTATGTTTGGTTAGCCAGTACTAAACACAAACATTTAGTTCAATATATGGATTCAAAACAGTAATGCAGATAGTCGGTATGTACTGTTGAACTGAACATGACCTTTATTTTTCGGCACTGGTGTGTCGAATGGTTTAATTTTTGTATTTTCAACACCAGATTATGTTTTTCGTGAGGATTTTTTTTCCTTTAATACCCTTTTTTACGCTGAAATAAACAAAAAAACAAGAATGTGATATGAAGAAGAGAGGCAATGTTGTTGATAAGATGGGTAGTCGATATTTATTGGAGAGGAATTTCTGATGAGTTTTCAATGGTGGACATGAATTTCCGACAATTTTTTCGACGGTATTCTTTGGCCATCGTCAAGTCAATTTCTCGTTTCGTTGAGAGGTGATAGGAATTTCAATGATAGACCGTCGATGCAATGTTTACTGATGCAGTGACTGCCGGCGTTCTTTTCAATCGGAGATAAACGATTATTAAAAGGAGAAGGAGAGAGAGTGTGCAAAATTAGGTGGGTGTGCTTTAGGTGTGACAATATTATGAATATGGATAAATTTGGTATTAAGTGGAGTGTTCAAATAAATCTTATCAAAATTTAGGATTTAGGGGTGGAAGCTCAGAAATTGGGGGGGGGGGGAATGGGGGAGGTGTCTAATGAATTTAGACAGATGCTAATAGCAACCCTCCTCAAAATAGGCTCTACTATGCTCTCACCATCCTTTTTATAAAAAAAAAAAAAAAAACACTAATTCTTACATCATATACTATTTTAAAGACATTTTCCATCAATTCATAGTAGCAACATAATTTATTGCTGCAATTTTCTATCACTTTAGCGCCTTAGATTGTGCTTAATTCTTGAATTTGTTGAAAGAATGAAAAAAAGAGGAGTAGAGTAGAAGTATTTTTTTTTTATTTATTTTTTCTTTTTCTTTAATAAATTCGAGATGTAAATATAACCTCAATGAACCTCCATGCATGGGCACATTCACAAATCTAACGAGAATGGTTTTGCGAGTGTTTTAAGAGCAAAACCATCTCTCTCTCTCTCTTTCTCTCTCTCTCTCTCTCTCTATATATATTATTATTCTTGTCACACCAAGATTTCTAACCTCAAACATATTTTTATGAAAACAAGTGTTTCAAATTCACCATTTTATTTGTTAGACCCAAGGGCCAAGAAATAATACCTATAAGTCTTAGTTAGTAATTCATTTTCTTTGTAGTGTCTAGGACCCCCATGTAGCTGACCGCGTGATTAGACATTGTAAATTCATTTTCTTTATAGTGTCTAGCACCCCCTTGTTAGGTGGCCGTGATTAGATATTGTTGACCAGCATGATTGAAGAAGAATCAAAGGCTCAATAAAAATAAATAGTAATTCATTTTTCTAGAGACCAGTAAGTTTCATTGATTTTTCAATTTCGTTAAGACTGATAAGAAGAAAATGAAGTATGGTGGGCTTGGTGCTTGCTTGTATGAATACTTCATTGATTACTTGACTTTTTGATAACTTGTTTGTCCTACAAAAACTAGGTACCCAATACTTTTTCACTAAAATTTTATTGATCAACATCAATGTAGACAAACATTAATAAAGGGAGGTGAGTTCATAAAATATCAAAGAAAAGCTAAATAATCCCAATTAGATTGGCACCATGAAGAAAAACCAATCATATGCTAGCGCAACACCAAAACATTGGTGAGAGACCAACCAAAGCTAAAGCAAAACAAGAAAAACCAACAAAACCAAACAGCCCCTAATCACCACCTGGAAAACAAAAACCAACACTCGACACCAAATCACCTTTTATTGATCCACTAAAATCTCATGTAAAATCATCAAAAAAGCAGCAGCCGTGAGGTTGAAAGATCCAAACAGCAACAAAGCAGCATCAGTCATCAAACAACAAAAATGCAAAATTACCAACCACCTCTCTTACAGTATCTAAATTGCTTGAGGTTTGAGACAAAATCACCGAGTAAGGCACCCCTTTTGAATTGTACTTAACCCGTAAAGCAACTCTTACCTAACAATTTCACCCAACTCAACAAAATTTGGTTGGCAAAAACACAATCGTTCATGAGGTTCCAAATAGACCACAACAGCACAAGAGGAGCAGCCTTCCATATTCGCAACTCCAGTTTTTTGAACTTAACTCCTAACCACCACTGAAGCAGTCCTTTCACTGATTCAGGCATTACCCATTGAAGATCCCACCAATTTATCATAGAACAATAGATCATGGCTAACTATTTCAACAGTGGACTTGCAAAAAGGACACAAAATGCAAACATTGCCATTAAGCACACCAATCCTCCATTAAAAAGTTGTTTTCACCCAACCTTTCCATGTCATCCATCCTTTCGGAGGGGACACATTACACCACAGCTGTATGCGCAACCAGCCTCAGGAAAGGCACAATCGGCTTAAAATTTTCATATTCCTTCGTTTTTCCATCATATGCATAAACCTACTAGATTATTGAAGATCCATTCAAATACCATTTTATCAAATTAGATCCACCATATAGCCTGCATGGTTCTATCATTTTTCCACAAAGGTTAGATGACCAAATAATCAACAATCAAAACTCAGAAAATCAGTTCTCATCTAGTTTGGCTGTCCTGTACTCCTAATGATGAAAAATGCTCCCCTTTTGACATTTATAATTTATCAAGAGGGAGAATGAGTTCATGTCATGGAACATCATTTTCAACAGTCAAAACACAGAAAAATAGGGAGAATATTAAGCTATTAACTACAATTGGTTCAGTGCCAAGGAGTCTATGTGTTTGTGTTAAAAATGTTAACAACGGCAGATAAACAAGAAGAAGGGCATGCATGCAACTACTAGATCCAACCTGTCAATCCAAACCTTTCAGCAACATTGTACATTACTAAATCATTCCATACATGGCCGAAGAGGCGCTCCCCTCCAATGGCAAATGTAAGGGCCCATGATGAGAGCAGAGCTGTGAACACCACGAAACCTACTGCTGATCCAACCACATCTACAAAAAGGTAAGGTTTATTAAAATCAATAGCATAATTCTCGGAAAGTGGATTGAAGTTCCTAAAGACAAAATCACCAAGAAAACCTTGTAAGCCACATAAAATGATGACAAAAAGGAAAACAAAAATACAAATAAAAGATAAGTTTACGGATATGAATCAAACACGGAAGCAATGTCTAGGATAGCATTTGAAACAATATCTTTGATTTTCACAGCATTTGAAATATCCAAAATATGGATAAAATACACTGGTGGTCCCTAACGTATGTGCTTCATGTAACTTTGGTCCTTTAAATTTAAATTTTGTCAATTGTCCCTGAAATTTTCAATTTGAGTCAAATTGGTCCAATTCAAAATGGTTGTTTAATCATTGGTGGAATAATTAAAAATTTCAACTATAGTCTCTAAAATATAAGTTTTGTGTCATTTTGGTCGCTAAAGTTTCAACTTTTCCCTCAATATTGTAAGGTTAAGTTTCATCTTCGTCATCAATGTTTTAGAACCAAATTGACAAAATCAAAAACTTTAAGGACCAAAGTGACAAGGAACACATACTTTAGGAACCATATGTGTATGTGTTGTTAGCATATTATATTAGCCGAAAGGTACACTAGGGTTTGTCTGTAATCATTTTTTGCACTCAGGGATAGCACTCAGGGATCATCTTGTAAATTGCCTTCCTTGTAAACCCTAATCTTCATCTATAAATAAGGGGTGATATTCTATCATTCCCTAAGCTGGTTACCCAAGCTTCATGGTATCAGAGCTACACCTCTAGGGTTAGGGTTCAAAACGTACCTAGTTGGATCATCTGCTAGGTCGATCTCCTCCAGCCATCCTCTGTCGTCTTCGTCTTCGTCTGGATCGTCTTCGTCTGCTTCGTCTTCGTCCCTCAGCTCGTCTGCTTCGTCTTCGTCTGGTCGTCTGCTTCGTCTGCTTCGTCTTCCTGCCTCAGCCCGTCGATCTCCTCCAGCCGCCATCGCCCTTGTCGTCTTCGCCTCTCTCTGTCGACATCGCCTGCTTCGCCTCAGCCCGTCACTCTGGTATCTCACACACTTAATATATAAATATATATAGATATATATGCTGATATATATATAAATATAACCTGATATATATATTTATATATATATAAATATATGTATATATAAATAACTCAATATATATATATATATAAAAAAAATAAAAAAATAAAAAAATAAATAAAAAAACAAAACAAAAAAAAAAAAAACAAAAAACAAAAAAACAAAAAAACCAAAAAAAAAAAAAAAAAAAATGGTTTCTTAAGTTTTTGTTATGTCTTTATAGTAGTCATTGTGCCTGTTATCTCACTACCACCTTCCGGGTTTGTGATTGTCACTAGTTTTGTTGCGGGTTCGGTAGTATTGTATCCATGACAGATTCCACCAGTGTCTCCCCTTCTTCTCAAACACCAAAGAGTGAGAGTCCCATTCTACCTACTACCATGACTGAGAACCCCAATCCTAGTCTGAAAATCACCACCTCTCTATTTAATGGTCAAAACTACCTAGCATGGTCTCAAAGTTTGACTTTGTTTTTGAAAAGCAGAGGAAAGATGGGGTATGCTGATGGCAGGATACAGGCACCTAGTACCACTGACTCAGGTTATGACCAATGGGAGATTACCAACTCTTTGATTATGAGTTGGCTTATCCATTCAATGGTTCCAGAACTTGGTGAGGGATACTTGTCTATGGAGACTGCCCAGGACGTTTGGGAGGCTGTGGCTGTTACCTATTCCCGCAAAGGAAATTTTTCACAGGCATTTGAGTTGCGCCGCTCTATTGAGAGCTCACTTCAGGGGGAGCAAACTGTTCTTCAGTACTTCACTTTCCTCACCAACGGCTGGAAACGCCTTGACCACCTGGAAGACTATAAGCCCGTTTGCCCTACTGATTCTATCGGGTACAAAAAGTTCATCGCACGGGAACGGGTCTTTAAATTTTTGGCCGGCCTAAATGTGGAGTATGATCCAGTTAGGGGTCGAGTTCTGAGTATGGATACTCTTCCTTCACTTCAGGAGGCATTTGCCTATGTACAAAATGAGGAGAGTCGCCGGTCTGCCATGATGTCCCCTGTCTCTACTGACCGTTCCGCATTACTGTCTACTCCTCGAGATAGCCTCAGCCTGCCTCCTCCGTCTGCTCATAAGGAATCTGTATTCTGTGATTATTGCAAAAAGCCGCGGCATACTCGTGAGACGTGTTGGAAGCTTCATGGGACTCCATCCGGGGGTCGAGGTGATCGGTCTGGTTCTCGAGGAGGTCGGTCAGGCCAATCTAGAGGACGTGGTTCCTATTCCCAGGCTCATCAGTCTAGTGTCGTCGATACCCTTGATTCTAATTCTACTTCTGTTACCCAAACTTCTGATACTGAGCTGGAGGATGCATTGCGCCAATTGTTGGAACGCCGATCTTCTACTGCTCTCAGTACCGCTTCCTCGTCCTTTGCCCGCTCAGGTAACTTAGCATCTTCTCCTTGTGCTTTCCTATGTCATACATCCTTGCCTTGGATTATTGATTCTGGTGCCTCAGATCATATGTCTGGCTCCTCTGATCTTTTCTCTGTCTATAAGCCCTCTTCAGGTCAGGACAAAGTTAGGATTGCCGATGGTACTGTTTCTTCCATTTCTGGAAAAGGTTTAGTCCAAGTCACTCCTACCATACATCTATCTTCTGTTCTCCATGTTCCCAAGTTTTCTGTTAATCTGTTATCCTTAAGTCGTCTTACCCAAGATTTGAATTGTAGTGTGACGTTTTTTCCTGATCATTGTCTTTTTCAGGACCTTGTCACGGGGAGGACGATTGGCAGTGGTAGTGCCGAAAATGGTCTCTACTTCCTAGATCAACCGGACAAACTTGCTTATTCTTCCACCACATCTTCTACTACCCCCGCTGATTTATGGCTGTGGCATCGGCGTCTTGGGCACCCCTCATTTCATTTACTTAAGCATTTATTTCCTTCTAGTTTCGCAAATCATCAGTGTCTGACTTTCTTTGTGAGTCTTGTCAACTTGGAAAACAACATAGAGCTTCTTTTGCTCCCAGTTTGAATAAAAGCTCCGTTCCTTTTTCATTAATACATTCTGATGTTTGGGGTCCCTCTCGTGTTCTGTCTGTAAAAGGTCATCGCTGGTTTGTTACATTTATTGATGATTTTTCTCGTGCTACTTGGGTGTATCTCATGAAAGATAAGAGTGAGGTTTTCTCTGTGTTTCGCACTTTTCATAAGATGATTTGTACTCAGTTTGGGGCCACTATCAAAATATTTCGTTCTGATAATGGCGGGGAATACATCGATTCAGGGTTAGGGCAATATTTCTCTACTCATGGCATTATCCATCAGACCTCTTGCACCAATACCCCTCAACAAAATGGGGTGGCCGAACGCAAGAATCGGCACCTTCTTGACATGGCTCGGTGCATGTGTTTTTTTATGAATGTGCCTCGGCCCTATTGGGGCGACGCTGTTCTCACCGCTGCCCATCTTATTAATCGTCTCCCTACCCAGGTCTTGGATAAACAGGCTCCGCTTCATGTCCTCCTCGGTTCTCCGTCTTTGTTTTCTATTCCTCCCAAAATATTTGGTTGTGTCTGTTTTGTCCATAATCACTCCCCCTCTCGTGGTAAGTTGGACCCTCGCTCCCTTAAGTGTGTTTTCCTTGGTTACTCTCCTACTCAAAAGGGGTATAAATGTTACCACCCTTCTTCTCGTAAGTGGTTTGTGTCCATGGATGTAACTTTCTTTGAATCCCAGTCCTTTTTCTTGTCCTCTCCGGTGTCACCGTCCTCATTTCCGGGGGAGCCTTGGTGTGAAGTGAGTCCTGTGCCTCCTATGGTGGAACCAGTTATTCTTGCACCACCCTCTGTGCCTCCTATGGTGGAACCAGTTGTTCTTGAACCCCCCTCTTCTACTGGGACTATAGAACCCACTGTCACCAAGAATACGGACGGGCATGTTTATGTCCGGGACATAGACAGAAAACAAGTTAACTGGATACACGGGACCGTTTCTGCTACCCCACTGCCATCTCCTGCTTCTGATGAGAGTCGAGGTAACTTTGAATCTCTCGAGTCCATTGATCTTGATGTTCCTATTGCCAAGAGGAAGGGTGTGAGATCTTGTACTCAACATCCTATCTCACAGTTTGTATCATACTCTCATTTGTCATCCTCATATAGAGCGTTTGTGTCCAATATTTCCTCTGTTAGCATTCCTAACCATTTTCAGGATGCCCTTGCTACCTCTGAATGGAAACTAGCCATGATTGAGGAAATGAAAGCACTTAGGAAGAATGGCACTTGGGAATTGACTGAATTACCTCCGGGCAAACGACCTGTGGGATGTAAATGGGTATATACTGTGAAACACAAAGCAGATGGGTCTATTGAGCGTTACAAGGCAAGACTTGTGGCAAAAGGGTTTACTCAGACATATGGCATTAATTATCAGGAGACCTTCACACCCGTGGCTAAAATGAATTCAGTCAGAGTACTTCTCTCTCTAGCAGCTAATCTAGATTGGCCGCTTTATCAGTTTGATGTCAAGAATGCTTTTCTCCATAGTGACCTCGAAGAAGAAGTATATATGGACATTCCTCCGGGTTTTGAGGATCATCAAACAGAAGGCAAAGTATGCAAACTTCGGAAGTCATTATATGGTCTCAAACAGTCTCCAAGGGCTTGGTTTGAGAGATTCACTCAGGCTATGTTTAAATATGGCTTCAAACAAAGTCAGGCAGATCACACATTGTTTGTGAAACATTCCTCACATGGTAAAACTACAGCACTTATTGTTTATGTAGATGACATAGTTCTTACAGGCAATGATAGTGGGGAAATACCTCTGTTGAAGAAATATTTAGCTAAAGAGTTTGAAATCAAAGACTTGGGCAGCTTGAAGTATTTTCTGGGAATTGAAGTTGCTCGCTCTAAGGATGGGATATTTATCTCACAGAGAAAATATGTGCTTGACCTATTGAAGGAAACTGGGATGCTTGGCTGCAAGGCATGTGCCACCCCCCTGGAACCCAATCAGAAATTAGGAGATGATGAAGGAGGAGAAGTTGTGGATAAGGGGAGCTATCAACGATTAGTGGGTAAGCTCATTTACCTATCTCACTCCCGTCCTGATATTGCTGTTGCTGTCAGTATAGTTAGTCAATTTATGCATGCTCCTCATCAGATTCACCTTGAGGCTGTCATGAGAATCTTGAGGTATTTGAAGTCTGCTCCTGGTAAGGGTCTGTATTTTTCAAAGTATGATCATCTTCGTGTAGAAGCCTATACAGATGCTGACTGGGCTGGGTCAGTAACTGATAGGAGATCAACTTCAGGGTATTGCACATTTGTTGGCGGCAACCTAGTTACTTGGAGGAGTAAGAAACAGAATGTGGTTGCCAGGTCAAGCGCAGAAGCTGAGTTTAGAGCTATGGCACAAGGTGTGTGTGAACTTTTATGGATCAAATTATTGTTGCATGATCTAGGTATTGCTCAGACAGACTCCATGCGGTTATACTGTGATAATAAGGCCGCCATCAACATCGCTCACAATCCAGTTCAACATGACAGGACAAAACATGTTGAGATTGATCGCCACTTTATTAAGGAGAAACTCACTAGTGGTATCATTTGTACTCCCTTTGTCCAGTCTGGTGAACAACTTGCTGACATTCTCACCAAGGGGATTGGGAATAAACCATTTCATGACATATTAGGCAAGCTGGGCATGAGAGATATCTTCGCACCAGCTTGAGGGGGAGTGTTAGCATATTATATTAGCCGAAAGGTACACTAGGGTTTGTCTGTAATCATTTTTTGCACTCAGGGATAGCACTCAGGGATCATCTTGTAAATTGCCTTCCTTGTAAACCCTAATCTTCATCTATAAATAAGGGGTGATATTCTATCATTCCCTAAGCTGGTTACCCAAGCTTCATGTGTATCTTATTATTATTCCGTTAACTATTTAGACGATTAGTTTGAAATTAGACCAAATTGACTCAAATTGAAAATTTCAAAGACAAAATTGAAACTTAAAGGATCAAAGAAACATAAAATGCTTACTTCAAGGACCATAAACGTATCTTATCCTTTGAAATATATATCATCTTTTTTTCCTTTTTTTTTTTAAACAACTTTCTGAGTTATCAAAATCAGAAGACCAAATAAATAAATAAAAGAGAGAGAAGAGAAGAACACAATTCAAAATAACGATAGTTTAAGATTTTCTACCTTTTGTTCTTTCACAACTAAAAATAATAATTAAAAAAATATAAATATAAAAACTTGTAGTTGATTTATTTATAAGTAAATGAAGAGACTCTTACTTGTATGTAAATATGTAACAAAGAATGTGCGAACAGCCAAAATAACATACTAAACTAAATATGTTCTCCTGATACAAATTTTATAATTAACAAGATTATATAACAACTTAACCCACATGACTAAATGCAAGAAATTCAATCCGTATCACCACATGAAAAGAGAATAGTCAAAATGCTAATACAAGAAGAAGATCATCACTGCTCCCATTCTCTGCAACCACATCCACTAATGCTGGATGTACCCTCCTGAAGCGGCAGTGAAATCATGGGGTATTGCAACATGGCTTACCTTCAATATAAGGGAATTTTTATAATATATTTAATTTTCCAATAAACTAAATATAATTTGTAAGACTTAATGTTAATAGTTAATTTTGCTATCAATATATATACACAATATGTAAGTACATATGTATGTGTGTCCATCTTTGATCTCTTCACAGGAGTTGCATACATGGCTAGTGACGTGTTGTGGACACATCAAACAAAAGACTTACATCTAGCCACACACTTAGCGTGACTCAAGTGATTCACTTGACCACAACACAACTCACTGCAGTGGTTATACCATGTGAGTTCCACAGCCACAGTAGGTTGGTCGTGCTAGTCTCTCAATACTTAAGTCAAAGAGAAAGTACTATCGTAATAGTTAGTTCTTCAGTATAGCATCTCAGGAGGTTCAATCGCATCCTTACAACATTAGGACACAAAAGATAAATAAACAATTAACTCCATGAATCGTACCAACCCATGGATTCAATTACAAATGGTTTGAACGCAGGGATATATAGATTAAAAGAAGGTTTTGGAAATTCGGGATTAAAGGCACGCCTAGGCATGTGCCTCGGCCCAATCAGTGTGCTTCGGAACATCTCAGGCTAGGTAATGTAAAATAGGCACTGTAGAGGAGCATAAGGTGTGCACTTTAGGCTTAGGCTGCAAGCACACAACTTGTGCGCTTCTTTTAAAATGTTTGTTTATTATAATTACTACCTTTGATTTCACTTAATCTCATTTTATTTTCATTTTTTTACATGCGGCTAGGCTACAAGGGACTAAACCCCTAAATATATATTGCAACCAAACACCTTTTTAACCCTAATTATACGAAGACGTTGGATAGTGCTTTTTTTTTTCGACTAGACTAACAGCTGTCGTTATTCTTCTTCATCTCCTCAATCTCCTTCCCCTACTTCTCTTTCTCTATGCTTATCGTGTTCGATACTTTAATTTTGTCACTATTTTTAAATGGGTATAATTTATGAGTTAGATCTTTGTGTTTATGTGAACCTTGAATTATTTGTCTATGATAAAATATTGGTATTTGTTGGTATGTGTGTTTTAAAATATTTCATTTTAGTTTTTACTAATGTTGAACCTTGAATTATTTGCTTATATTAAATTATCTATTTTTATCGTCAACATGAGCCTCGCTTCGATGAAGCTCACACCTTGCATTGCACCTACCACCTAGGCCCTAAGAAACCTTGGAGTTTCAATGCGCCTATCGCCTTTAATAACACTACCCAGGATGTTACATTAAGCATTCTTCTTTGGGGCCATGAGAAGTGAGCACCACTTTCCCAATGGAGTGTAATGTAGGGAATGGTTAGTGAGGTGGACAATCATGGACCTCTGGGAAAATGGTGGCATATCAATGGTCATGAATCATTGGAGGTAGAGGAGTGGACCAATTCAGTATTAGAGTAAAGAGGGTGGCGATGGAGAGAGACCCATGTCACCAAAGTAGGAGCAAGAGGAAGAAGACAATAAGAAATGGTTTATGTTCAATGGATATCCCATTTTATAAGGTCCTAGACTAGTAGAGGCTAACTCACCTATAGACAAGTGGTTGAATCCCCTTGCTTTTAATAGAATGGAAATATCGGGTTTGCCTATTTCACATGATTTAGACCTTGGGGTTCATATCATGGGAGGTATAGAGTTAGATATGATACCTCAGAGGTGTCAGATATCTTGGCTTGGCCTAGTACTACTCTCGGCCATGCTTAAATTGAGTCTTGAAGCTTTCTTTTGGACAATTTTGTGGTAATGTATTTGAAAATTTACAAACTCACGCAAAGCGGAATTTGTTTGTTAGAAAAATACATGGAGTATGAGATTGATGATACGGAAAGTACATCTTTGAACAAGGGGATCACAACGTAATGCAGAGCTATCGTACTTTTCCTATTTAAGGAGAGAACTTTTCTGAATAAGATTAAGTGATCGGGGCCTAAATATTACACATTTGGCCCACTAACATACATTTTATTAGTCTATTAATTTGTATTATTTTATAATTTTGTGTGATTTTGTATATTTGTATATATTTTAGGTGTTTGTAAATAAATTAGTGTAAATAATACTTTTTAATATTTTATATATTATATTATATATTATAAAATAAATAAGATTAAAAAATTGAAAAAAAAAAAAAAAAAAAAGAGAAGAGAGAGCACGCCTCCCACACCTCTCTCTCTCAATTATATATATATATATATATATAATAAAATATTATATTATTTATTTTACTATGTTTATATTCTTTTGTAGGATTTTTTATTTGTAAATAGAAGAAGAGAAGAACAAGAAAGGAAGAGAGGGAGGGAGAGGCTTCGGCCAAGCAAGCCAAGGAAAGAAAGAGAGAAAAATAGAAAGAAAGAAAAAGTGGGAGAGTGTAATTTGTATATATTAGAGTGTGGTAGTTATATGGGTGTTCGGAGCTAATATTTTCTTCTTAGGGTAGAGATGAAACTTGATAAAATTATTAGGGTTTATTGTATTTAGCATTTTTAGTTTTGATTTGAATTAGATGTTTTGATTTGATTTAGATAAATTGTATAACTTTTAGATATTTTTGTGCAAAAAATGTTTTATTCAAATCATGTTATACAATTGGTTTTACTGTTGTGTATTAAAATTGTTAGACGAGTCATACCTAGTAAGACATGTCGTGTATCAATCATAATTTATAGTTTAGTTTAGTTTGGTTTAGTGGTGATGGTCTGTGCTAAGTGAAGATGATTCATGACTTTTTGGTTTTAATATACAAATCCTCTTGACGATATATTCTAGATCAACTTACATCATATTATCTAAATTAATGATTTTTTAAAAACTAATACAATAACCGCTAATTATAAGGTTAGTGATGGATTCAAAACTCTGAAATATTTCTTATTTTATTTTATTTGTTGTATGTTTTATTAATTTTAGTTTTAATATTTTCAAAATCTATTTTTTTAAAATTACTTTAATTATTATTTTTGTATCAAAACAACTCGATTAGTCTTTGAGGATCGACATCTGGTCTTAATTGCAATACTTCGGAATAGTAGTTATTACTTGGTTTTAAATAGAATATTTTGGTGTGAAAACGACAGCATCATTAAGCATGTGTTAGTCTATCTTTTAGGTAAAGATTTTCGCACAAACAATAATAACATTTCAAAATCAAACAACAGATACACCCAAATGCATATAAGCACACCAATGGCAAGCAAAACCTTTCCTCATTTTTATCCAATCCACTGTTCAAGACAGAAAAAACAAATTAACACTAAGAAGAGAGACACCTATCTCAAGAAATTCCCGAATCTTTAAGAAAGTTTTCCAGTGATCTCAAATGGCTTCTGCTGGGATATCAAATATATACATCCAGCAATGTGATGATTATGAACTCAATAGTTGGACAATTTGTTCGAAAACAAATAAATCAGCATAAACAGTGAGAATCAGCATAAACCCACATCTGAAGATTCATAAATTTCAAAATGGGGTGGACTCCTCCTGATATTCTGAATTATAGACAGATAAACAAGAGAGTAGACAACGCCAAGGTATGTATGAACTAAATATCAAAGATGAGCAAGAACAATTATAATCGTTAGAATTTAAGAGCCCCAGAAAATGCAAAAATAAGAACATGGGTATTGTTGATTTCATCAAAAAGGAAAACAATTTGAATGCAAAGAGCAACAAATTTGAAACTAATAAAAAATTGTAATCTAAAAAAGCATAACAATAGCAAGCATAAAACAAGAAGAAAAAAGAGCAAATATGAATGTAGTCTTACAGTGGCGAAATTGGGGAAAGGAACGGGAGTGGCGGAGGACAGGCCAGAAGTAAAGGCAATTGAGGGCCCAAAGGAAGGGCATAATGAAGAAGCCGAACTTGAAGAACCTACGAGCGTATCCTATCGAAGCTTCCTCCGATAGACCCAGCGGCCCATCAATTGTTGGCCACTGAGGACCTCGTTGTTGCGACTGTGATGACAAAGAAGATGAAGAATTAGGGTTGTTGTTGGTGTTGGGATTGGGATTGATGCGGGGAAGTATCAGCTCCGCTGATTCAGATGGAGCGTTGTTCTCTGACCTCTCCATTCACTCACTCTCTCTCTCTCTCTCTCTCTCTCTCTACCTGTGCTTGGTTGTTGATGGGGGAAGGAAGACAAAAAGGTATGGAAAATTGGAATCTTGAAACACTATTTATACAGACAGAACTTTCAAAGGATTGTTCGGAAAAAAGAAAAAAAAAAAAAAAAAAACCCTTTCAAAGGTTGCATAAGAGAAATGGCTCATCTCTCATTTGGCAAATAAGATCATGAAAAATATTTGGCAGCTAATTTGAGTTTGTCAGTATTTTTTGAATTTGTGCATATTGATCGATCGTTCAGAAAAAATAATTGTTACCCTTGTCGATCAGGAATGTCACTTTATTATCAAATGATCAACAAATCAAAACTCAACCACTCTCATAAACTCAAATTCAAACTACATATCATTGTTGTAAAATCAATTGATCAATTTCAACTTATCAATTGTTTTTAACCTCTTTTCTCACCTTTTAAAGTTATTTGTCATTTCATTAAACACATAATTGGGATTATGAAATAGGGATGTAGCATCTCTCGTTGCATAAATGCACTTTTACTTATTTTTGTAATAAATGCCATGTATTTTTATGAAAATATTACATATATTTGTGGTACCAAATATGATAATTTGTGATTCAAAATAAAATTATACATTTGTAATAGTGTTATATATTTTTGTAATAATATTATACATTTTTTTATTCAAATATTTTTAATCACAAAATCGGTAATAATACCATAAAATATATAATATTATTACAAAAATGCATAATTTCATTTCTCCATCACAAATTGTATATAAATATACTCAAAACAACCCTAATATAGAAAATAAATAAATAAATAAATAAAATAAAATAAAATTTGGACATGCATTAATTTACTTGTTTTTATTTATTTATGAATAACTGGACATGCATATTAGTGGTGAGACTAATTATAGAATATATAATTTCATTAAAATTGCATTATATATGTTTTATGTAATTGTATATTCTGTGCTTGTAGTTATAGCAGGACCGGGCCATGAGGCAAGGCCTCTCCGTCAAGAGCTTTCTAATTGTTTCTAAAAATAGGTCTTTAAATTATTTTGACCTTAAGTTACATTAGTTAATTATTTTGGTCTTGTATGTCTGATTTATTGAACTGAAATCATTCTATCATAATATCCATCTTCACGTTTAGTTTATTAAAAAGTAATAGAAAATATTACAAATAAAATTATCATTCATTATTGTGAGAGAATAATCATTCTATAAAGAGATTAAAAAATGATCATTTTATTCAATTTAATTTTATTTCAGCAAGTCAAACATTATAATATTAGTATTTTAAAAATAAAATTTTAAATATTAAAAAAAAATAGAATTGATGAATTATTTAAAAGTAATAGATCGTTGTTTGGCCAATGTATGAATTATTTGATTATACCAATTATAATTGTTTTCGGAGATGTTTTTTAAAGTTGAAGTTGATTAAATTTTACAATTCAATCTACATCAGGAAAATGTGTGAATAAATTAATAATGTTAACAATAAAAAATATTCAAAATTTATCTCAATAATTATGATTTGCATCAATCTCAATAGCTATGATTTATGATTTAAGTCATCTATAAAAATCAAATGAAATTGCTCAAGAAATAAAATATTATAATTATTGTGAAAAACAAATTATAATAGCTGCACTTACTAATATAATAATATAAAATTAGATTTCTCACTTAATATTTTAAAAGATTTCCATGCATAAAAAAATAGTAATTTTAGTGTTTATATATAACACATATTTTGGTAAAATTATGATAATCTGTAATTTAAAAATAAAATTACGCATTTTGTGATGATAAAATGCAATTTTGTGATAATGTTGCATGTTTTTTGATTAGAAAATATTTGGTTACCATAGCATTTTCCTTGATTTGATAATGATTTTTAGATTTTCCTTTTGAGGTGTCTCTGTTCTGAAAATGCTGATAGCAAACAATGATTTTTTTGGGAAAACAAAACAAACCAGCTAGAATTATATTAAGTGGGGAAATGATTTACAGAGCGAGCCAAGTCATGTGCCGGTTTAACCTCCTGCCGCCTAACCTTACATACAACTAGATAATCAAAATACTTCGTTTGGGAACTCTTCTTTTTAGTCAAAAAGTCAAAAAATTATTAAATTAGTCAAAAAGCCAACAACTTATACCAAAAAATCAAAAATTCTCTTTTCTTTCTACTTTTTGCACATCTTTTCGTAAAAAATCAAAAAGTCATTCTAAACATATTAATTTTTTTTAGCTCATATTTTAGCCAAATAACTAAAAAATTACTAAATTAGCCTATTCCCAAATGAGTAATATCTACAATTAAAGTGGAACTATGACATAAAAAATCCACCAAAAGTGATAGCAAACAATGATTACCCCCATGTGTGTTGATCTTTAATTTCAAAAAGTGTGTTGATAATAAATTGCCGCAGGTTAAATGATAATCTTGTAGCAATTATTTACAGAAATGATCAAAGAATAAAAACTTCGAAGATTGGGGACAAAATCTATTAAGTAAGAAGCAATGATATATTTCTCTGATGTTTGAAATAGAATGTGGTGACAAGGCCATGAATTATATTATTCAACAAAACCAGACACCCCATTCCATTCATCAGAAGAGGTTTCCTTCCACAAACATCAATGACAATGTTAATTGTTCCACTACATAAGAGGATCTTGAAGATGTAGCAAAGAAAACAACAAATTCAGTTTGAAGACTTAGCCACGATACCCTATGGTCATGTTTGATTCACAAGATTAATAGTGAAGTATTAATAATCTTATTAAATTAGTGTGATATTCACTATCCAATTGGATTAATATCCATTGGATTAATAATTCCACCCCTACCTCATTACTAATAATCTTACAAATTTGTTGGATTAATTATCCATTGGATTAATAATCCTAAATCAAAATGTTAAAACAAACATAGGATAATTAGACCAACGGATTAAAAATCTCAATCTCATGCTCTAATCCACCCAATCAAACATGCCCTATGTATACTTATGTGTCACATTATTCTTGGCAATGATTGAAAACGCGATTGGATGAGTTTACATGCAATACAAAGTACATTGTTGTGATCAATCGACAAGACTACAAAAAAAGGTTACGAGATATATTATTGCAGCACTAGTAAACATTGTTTGATTTACAATACTCAAAAAGTAATCACAATGAAATTTCTTTGTTTCTAATACTTACATTTAAATTTTGATTGATTGTACTGCTTTTATGAGCAATCAACAATCATGGATGAAGATGCTGCAGAAGAGTTTCCAATGTCTCTCAATAGAGCCTATCAAAATTGAAGAAGAAGATGAAAAGCAAACCAAGTCATTAAAATAACAAATAATGATCACGATAAGGATTATTTTAGTTTTTAATCGATAAAAACACATTGAATTTCAAATGTTTGTCAATATTTAGTTTTCACTGTCCATTAAACTCAATAAATTTTCATTGAAGTCAGAAAACAAAGAATTTTTTACTGTCACACCCAAATAAAGTCAAATTTCACTGAATTAAATGAAATTTCACTAAATTCAGTGAAATTTTCACTTAAATTTAATTGAATTCAATAAATTATGCAGTAAAATTTTACTAAAGTTGGAGAAATTTCAGTAAAATGTCACTGATTCACTGAAATAAGTTGATTAAATTTCAATGAACTTAACGAAATTTAATTGAATTCAATCAAGCAGTAAGTGAAATTTCATTTGAATTAGAGATTTTTTTACCTGAATTCTAAACACAGAATTTATATATTATCAGCAATAATGAAATATGTATTGTAGTTATCACGTACTGATCACGAGAAAACTTAGAAAGTCGACTATTTTAAATAATTCCATCCTTATTTCCTTCAACATTGACAATTTCCGAACAATTAGACTAACTCATCATTATCATCACTCTTACTTTCTCCAAAAGCAAAAACATCATCTAGACCAAGTGCACACTATATATGTTTTGGAAATCATTTTCATTTTTGGAAAATGCAGTATGGATGTCCCAGAAGAGAATATAAATAGAAAATGGATCCAAATTTCCAAGGTTTTTTTTCTTGTTCCTTTTTTCCTCGCTTAAGAGACAAAACATCAATAAACTCCCTAAATGTGAATGCGCACATGATACCTTTATAATTGCACTGAAAATCCCATACTTGCATAACAAAAGTGCACTGTCCATCGGACCTGGAAAAAAAATATATAAAATAAAATAAAATAACATAAAAAATAGTTAACTAAACATATATATCACAAATAAATATAGTGTGAAACCAATAGACAATAATATAGTCTCTTCAATAGACAAAGCACACTGTGCAACATTGCACAAGGAATTCAATGCATTCCAAATCAAACAATAAATAAAATGCCAGCACAATTATCTACCCTAATATAATATATACGACATAGAAACATCTTAGTCCATAATTCCACTGAGAACCAACAAATTAAATGCGTGCACAATCAACCACCCTAATACAATATTTAGCACAGAGAAATGTCTGTCCAAAATTCAACTGTGAACCAACAAATTAAATTTGTACATAATCAATTAGCCACCCTAATACAATATATAACACAAAAATTTATCTGTCCAAAATTACACAATGAAATTTTGCTATAATTTAATTCAGTAACTAAATTGCATCCAATCCTCAATAATGTAACATATTTCACAAAGGAATTTCTTTGTGAAATATCACACCAATAGATTTCATTATGCACTAAATCGATAAATCCAAAATTATAATTATAAATATATACAAACAACACCAAATTTAAATTAATAAAAAAAAATGCAATAAAATTTCAAAACAATGAAATTTCGGAAATATATCTTATAAATATGAAATATTTAGACTTAAATCAATGAAAATATTATTTTAAATGATAATTATGTGGTCTAAAAAGTAAGTAGTTAACATAGATTCCCATGTAGCATCACCATCATCCCTTTTTTCTTTTTTAGATATTGCATATCAACTATTCTTAATAAAGAAAGTAAACAAAGGCAAACTCTCAATTGCAAAGTAACAATGATTTAACAATGATATTGATATTTGGACAATAAGCACCCATGCAAACCTAGTAACAATGACCTAATAATAAGAATGAATTAATTCAAATCCTTTATTTATTTATTTATTTATTTTTTGATAAATAACCAAACTTTATTAAAAAGCATCAAGAAGATGCAAAAAGATACAAAATTGAAAGCCACCAAGGCTCAAGGAATTAACAAATCAAATTCTCCACAAAATCTAAAAAAGCCAAAACATTAGGATTAACCAAGCGTGTCACCCAATTATACAAAACCGTAAGAAGGCATCTTTTTAACCAAGGAACCGAATGAGATAGCCTTTGGAAAACACGCGTATTACACTCCAACCACACCCACCACACAAGACAATGAGAAGCGAGCATCCACGCCTTCTAACGCCTCCTCCCAACTCGACCCCTAGCCTAGCTTTGCAGAACTGCCTTAACTGAATGCGGTTGCACCCAAACCAAGCCAAAGGTTGCAAGAACAAGCATCCAAAGTCAGGAAGCGACCGGACAATAAACCAGCAAATGGTCCACCGACTCCGCATCACAACATAAACAACACCAATTGACCAATATGAGGCCACGGCAAATCAAATTATCCAAGGTCAAGATACATCCCAACATGGCCGCCCACACAAAAAAGGCCACCTTGGACAGCGTACCTGACACCCAAACACATCTTCAAGGGAATACAATAGCCTCCTCATGAACAAGCACACCATAATACGAGGATACAGAAAACTTCCCCTTAGCCCTAGGGCAATCCCACACCAAAGAATCCTGCCCAACCTCCCCAACATGCAACTCATATGAAAAACCTAACAACTCCATTAGCTGATCTTGCTCTCAATCCTGTACATTGCGGCGCAAATGCAAATTTCAAACAGTCGAGTCCCAGTGCCCAAACCACACACCACCTACCATCACCTCCGTATCAGCAACAATACCAAAAATCAAAGGTAAGGTCACCACACCACCTATCCTACCAAAACCAAACTCTATCCCCCACTCCTACCTTCAGCTTAACCCTCCTCCAAAACTCCTCCCATCCCAACCAAATCCCTTTCCACAAACCATGGGACTACCCCACCCGCCCTGAACACCACCCTCCCCTCCCTCACCAAGCTTTACTACCACCACCCTCCTCCAAAGACGGGTGCTGTCCTCCACAAAACACCACAACCACTTCCCCAACAAAGCCACATTAAACATGGCCAGCCTCTGAATCCTTGAACCCTCATTTACCTTGGGATTACAAATCCGATCCCAAGCCACCAAATGATAAGAACCCTCCCCCCCCCCCAATTTCCCTAAAGGAAGTCCCTCTGCAACTTCTCAATCCGCTTTGCCACTAACACTGGGATCACATGAACAGACATAAAGTAAGCTAGGATGCTGGATAAGCAATGCGAGTCTGCCACCTTTAGATAAGTACTGCCGCTTCCATCCTGACAACCGTCGCTACACCTGATCCACCACCTCGTCCCATACTCCCTTAGTCTTGAAGGATGCCCCTAGAGGTAACCCCAGATATGAAACTGGCAAAGACGCCACCTTACACCCCAGAATAGCTGCCAACACCGGCATCTATGCCACCTCGCCCACTAGAATCAATTCCAACTTGGCCAGGTTCACTCGAAGGCCCAAAACTGCCTCAAAACACAACAATACAAATCTCAAATGGCCAATCTGAGCAACTTCTGCTCCACAAAAAATAAGTGCATCATTCGCATAAAACAAATAGAAAACCGTCAAAACTGCAAGATCCACTCCCATGTTAAACCCCTGCAACAGACCTCCCTGCACCGCCCTAGATAACAACTGCCCCAGCGCCTCCATCACCAAGATGAACAACAAAGGAGATAATGGATTCCCTTGTCATAGCCCTCTGTAAGTAGGAAAGAAACCCGCTGAAGGCCCATTAACGAGAACCGACATCCGCACTATGGAGATATAAAATTAAATCCACTTCCTCCATCGATCCCTAAAACCTAATCTGTGCAACATATACAGTAAAACCTTCCAATTGACATTATCATATGCCTTCTCTATATCGAGTTTACAAATAAGCCCCTCCTGGCCCTACCGAATTCTAGGATCCACACATTCATTTGCCAGTAGGACCACATCCAAAATTTAGCGACCAACCACAAAAGCATTCTAAGACTTAGAGACCACCACTTCTAACACACCACGTAATCAATTCGCCAACACTTTTGCCAAAGACTTATACACACTACCCAAAAGACTGATAGGCCGAAAGTCCCGAATATCCGCAGCCCTACCCTTCTTGGGAATCAAAGCAATAAACATGGCATTGAGGCTGCACTCAAATTCCCCTGTCTAATGAAACTGCTCAAACATGGCCATGACAACTGCCTTCACCACCCCCCAACATTGCTGAAAAAAGGCTAGCGAAAAACCGTATGGTCCAAACGCCTTACCACCAAGCATACTCCGTAAAGCCTCAAACACCTCATCTTCTGCAAAAAGCCGTTCCAGCAAACAACTATCTGCCTCTGAAATAACATCGAACATAACATCATCCAGGCCCGGTCTCCACACCTCCCCCTCATCCCGAAATAAATGCTCATAGAAACCCAATATACCTGCCTTAATCTCCTCGAAAGATGACAGCTCCACACCATTCACTCGTAATCGGCCTATCTGATTCACCCTACGATGAGCATTTGCCATACGATGGAAAAACTTAGTATTGTGATCCCCATCCTTCAGTCACAAGCATCTAGATTTCTGTTGGAAGCTAATCTCCTCTAATCGGGCAACCTGAGCAAACTCCACTTGAACCCTCTGCCGACGAGCCAAATCCGCCACAGACAATCCCCCCGCTGTCTCTATTGTATCCAGCTCTTGCAACACAGCTAACACTGATGCCTTTTGAGCCTTCAGGCGGCCGAACACTTCCCTATTCCATTGCTTCAGATCGGACTTGAGAAGTTTGAGTTTCTGCGCTAGACGACAACTTGGCAAGCCTGAAACAGAATAGCTTTCCCACCAACCCTTCACCCGCTCCGTAAAACCCTCAGATAACAACCACATACTCTCAAACCGAAACGACGCCGGTACACTCCTGATTCCCCCACTATCCAATAAGATTGGCCAATGATCTGATACTGGCCGTGGCAAATAGAGTTGAGTCACCTGTGAGAAATGCTCCTCCCACTCCCCTGTTACCAAGAATCTATCAAGCCGAGACATCGCTCCACCCCCAGACCACATATAGCGACCACCCTGCAATGGTAAATCCACCAGCTCCATCTCATCAATAAATGAAGAAAATGCCCGCATAGAACTCACCACCGAACTGACCCCTAACTTCTCCTCCGTACTCCTTACCACATTGAAATCACTACCTACACACCATGGAATCCCCCACCGAAAGGCAATACACTGCAACTACTCCCAAAAGCTCAGTTGCTCCCTGCCATGAACGGGCCTAAATACCCCTGTGAAGGCCCAACGAAAGTCATCCTCGACACACCAAAATAGACGAGATCGAGAGAGCCCCCACCTCTTCCTCCTCCTTCACCACCGCCCTCCTATCCCAACAAAGAAGAACTCCCCCTGCCACTCCTAAAGCCAGCAAAAAAGCCCAATCCACAAGCTGACCACCCCACAACTCCCTAACTATCTTCTCCCTCCAGACACTCCATCTTGGTCTCCTAAAGGCACACCACATCTGCCCTGCACTTTTGAGCACCGATTTTACTAACACCCTCTTTCCCCTATCATTCAAACCCCGCACATTCCAAGTCAAAATCTTTAACTGCATTGCAACAACAATTGGTTTCCGCGGCCCTTTTTAGCACCCCCGCCCATCCCCATCCTTCGATCATAATTTATGGAGCACTCCAGTTTCCTTTATTCCCTAACACTATTCCCATTGTGTTTCACAAGCTTCAGCACTTCCCGTATAGGAGCACCGTCTCGCCATGACTCCTCTATAGCTGAAAATAATTTCAACCTCATTCTCGCGCCCTTCGAAAGGAACCTCCAAAAATTGGCTAACCTCATTAATATGAGAGAGGACCCATTCTAAAACCTCCTCTGTACTTAGGTATCCATCCCCCTGAAACTCAGTTTCTATCACTGAATCAACATCCTCATCCACGACATCCTTCCCAGCTGCCCTGTTACAGACTACGTCATGTCAGACCAAGGCCATCTCGTCTATTATATCAACCCAGCAAGCTTCGTCATTCGTCTCCACTGCCTATCGCCTGCCCTAAGAACCCTCCTCCGCGTAGCGCTCATGTGCCATGGAACCAGCATAGTGAGAAGGAGAACCAGCATCGGCAGAGAAAGTCGACTGCTATGGGCCCACTAGTCGTCTGTCGACGTCCCTCCTATGAACTCCCGTCTTCTCCGCCAACACTCCGTCGCGGAGTGAGGCGAAAACCCGACTAAGCTTCTGGTTGGTTTGACTGGGTTTGCCTGAAACACTCTCCTCTGGGTTGGGTTGGGCTAACACCCACCCCAAGTGACCCATCTCACAATCCACACTTCCCAGGCCCAATTTAGCATTCAATTATGTTAGGGGCGTCCACGGATCAGTTATGCGCGGTTCGGGTGGCGGGTTGGACCTGCCCGATTGGGTGCGGGTTAGGAAAAAATGAAACCGCGTCCGCCCGGAATGCGGATTGCGGGTTGTACGGGTGGGTAGTGCAGATGTGTGGGTGGTTTGTAAATTGGATTTTTTTTTTTTTTTTTGAAAAATTTTATTCTTGGGCTTTTTGAGATATGCTTTTGCGCCCCCCCCCCAAAAAAAAAACATAAAGCAAAACATAAATAAGATCAGCAAACCCACAATCAGGTCAGCAAAGCTTTTTTGTGCAATTTCTACATCTTCCAAATCTAGAAATCTGCAGATTTGGTTTGTGATCGGCAATGGCAACAGGGAGAAAAGAAGGGGACGGCGGTGGGAAACGACAAGGAGCAGGGGTTGATCTGTAAGAGACGACGACGTCACGGCGAGAGGAAAGAGACCGCAAGTAAGGAGGCGAGAGATGGTGGTGGTGACGGCGATGGGAAGGAGAGGAGAGAGTTAGGTGAGATGAGAAAGAGAAAGAAAGACAATGGCGAGATGAGAGAGAGAGTTGGGGAGAGAGAGAGAGAGAGAGAGGAGGACCAAAGAGGATTTTTTTTGATCAATCTAGGAGTGAGTTCTGTTCAAAACAAAAAAAAATCTTTGAGTGGAGAATTTTTTTTTATATTTATTTTAAACATAATTTGCGGGCGGATACAGATCTGTACGAGTAGGGTCGGGTCTAACCCGAACTCGATTTTGGGCAGAAAAATAGACCTGCATCTGCCCTATTTATGTGCGCGGGTAGGGTCGGATTTGTGCAGGTAGGGTCAATTTGGGTGGATTGTGCGGATCGGATAAACCGTTGCCCACCCCTAATTTCTGTGGTGGCCCGCCATTGCTTGCCCACTAGATAAGACATGTTTGTTTGGGCCTTAGCAAGGCCCACTTGTCTGGACTTAAAGCCCCCTTTTAAGCCCACTCCACGCCCCAACTAGACCAGAGGCCGAAATTAACGGCCCCTATATACAATCTCTCAAATTTTTGCAAATATTCCTTCACCTCCAAAATCTCTAGGATTCTTCGATTCGATCACCGTGACTCACGGCCTTCCTTTCCCAGTCGAAGATCCGCACCCGCCACAACCGGTAGCACCATTGGCTCCACTGTCAGCCCTTCCTCCACGCAGACCGGCAACGAGTAATTCCACAACCCCCATCAGATGGAGATTTGCGATGGTGTGTTCACCGAATACCTAACACACAGCCAAATAGAGCCCAAATCCTCTGGTGACTCGTTAGCCTCCACAACCGCCACACTAATTGCCGATTTGACGGTAAACCTCCTCCCCACGAAGATGATATGGCAAGCCCACCACTTGGATCCAAACCCCTTTTTCCAACGATGACGTGTTGCTCGAAGCACAACGCACCAGAGGCGTCCACCATTCCAAAATCAGATCAGGACCACCGATGGTCCATCGCCGCCGTAATAACTCCTCCGCCTCACCTCTAGTTGGCAGAACAAACAAGAAAACCTGATCTCCGATGGGTCACACCTCCACCTTCCCCGAAAGCTTCCACCACCAACTAACCTAGTTTGAGATAGCCGTGAAGCTGGTCCCTTTGCCACCCATCTCCCGTAGTTGGCCCACCAGCGATCGATCCAACATACGAAACCAGTCCGCCACCACCGTCGTGTGAACTGCCTTGACCCCTCCAGCCACACCATGATTTGACATCACTTCTGGCCCAGAAGTGGGTAACACCTTTCCCCTTCAATCCACCAGGGTGCCTCACCCATCCATCCCCTAACCCAAACCCAAACCCTTCAATAACCAGAGCGACATCCCCCCACCCACCTCCAAATTTTGACATTGGGATGAAAATTTGTTCCCTCCGGCTCCCTACCGTCACCACTATTTGAAACGAAGAAATACCTCCTTCCTCCCTCAAACCCAAACTGCTACACTGCGGTTGCCCCCACTAAGTCGACTCAGAAATTTGAGAACTTCTGGTGCTCGTGAGGCTGCCCACATTTTTGCCACAATCCATCTCGCTTCTTGGCCAATCAACACTACCGCACTTCTGAACCCCTACCCCCGCTCTACGATCGATAAACTACGACGCCCAATCGAGTCTACCGATGACTCATTCAGTTCAAAAGACCAACCACCGAGGAACAGAATTCGCCGACGAGGCCTAGTTCAAATCCTTTATTCAAAAATGTTATTTTATTTTAATTAAAAAATAAAAAACTCGTTGAACTTTTAGGTTTAACTATTAGGTTTAACTATGCTCACTCATATAATATTGAACTATATTTATTTCAATAAATTAGCAATAGATAATTTATGGTGCAAGTTATTTTAACCTTGAACATCTAAAAAAATGAAAAGAAAAAAAAGAAAAGAAAAAGAGAGAGATATTAAAAACATGTTGGGTTTGATTAATCTGAGTATTAAAAACAACATGATCACCAAAATAACAACAAACCATGTATACATATTGGTTATTTTCGTACTAAACACTATTAGAAGTTATATTTATGTCATTTTCACTATAAAAAAAAAGAGAGAGAAAAAAAGAATTGAAATATGTTGGACACAATAATTTCAAAAATTGCATAAAACGTAAAAGGTGAATCGAATCGTGAATCATGCAATTCACCATAGATTCACTTCAAAAATAGATTCACCCATAGATTCATATCGATTTTATAAAATCGAATCGCGAATCGTAAGACTCTGATAACAAAGGTTATATATGCATATTTCATGAAGAGAGTTTATAGCATTAGCTGTGGGAGAGAGTTTGCTGTTAATATGAAAATAACACCGGTTATTTACTGCCATTATCCTCTTATTAAAAAGAATGAATAAAGCAGTTTCCAAGAATATTGTCCCAGATGATTGGATTGATGCATCAGTACAGGGATTGTAAGAGCAGTATTACCTCAAAAGCGTCTCGACTTCTGTTGAGGAGGGTATCCAGGCATCCCCATTCCTGGGTCTTTCCTTCTCATCTATTTCCAAATAATGGGATATGCATCAGAAAAAAAGGAACAATGACCTCCACAACAATAGAACAAGCTTGGACAATATATAGAGAAAACCTGCTGCTGCTGATGAACCTGTGCAGCGACACCCCGCTGCATCGGGATGCTGCCAGGATTCATACCACCCATCCCAGCCTGGGCAGTCAGATTATAAGCAGCCACCATGCCCTGAGGTTGCAACCTTGGCATGCCAACCACTGGCATTGGCCGAGGTACAGCTCTATTTGGCACTGCATGGGCTGCCATGCTCCCGGAAACTGCATTCCCAGATGATACCTGGTCAAATCAACCAAAATATGAGTGTACATAATGCAAGAGAATGCACTTTCAACTTGAAAAAAAACAAATCCTCTTTTCTCAAGCAAACAAGTATAAGGATCAGTGTTGTTCATATATGCCGGGATCATGATCAGCAAATATAGGCCACATAATCTTAAATTGGGCAAAAAAGATCATTCTTATTTATTGACTTGTGCATGTCAAATGTCATAAACAAGAGATAGAAGTTGTCACAGGTAAGGAGAGCTAGAAGCAAACTCCATTAAGTAACAAGCAAGGATGCAGTCAAGAGCAGCAGTCCAAAAATAAAAAAAGATGCTCCATTTGTAGGCAACCCTGCCTTCCATATAAACTTCGAAGAAAAAGAACTCCTCATCCTCCCTATTATCAACTGATGATAAGACCTCAATTAAAATGCTCTATTACTAAACTTTGATTGTTAAAATATACCAATTAATTTCTCCTTTAGGCATTTTAAATTAACAACTTTCACTTATATGTGAATACTTGGTAATTTTGTAATGGACATTAGGGTTTATGGTTCCCATTTCCTATCCAACTTATTACACAGAAACTGAATAATTTATTATAACCTTCATAAATTTATGAACAAATGCACTCATTTCTCTAAATGTCCCTACAAAATCCATGAGCTGATTTTTTGGGTTGGCATATTCTTGTACTTAGAAAATATGAGGAAGAAGAACTCCGAAAATATGAGGAAGAAGGAATATATTTCTGTTATATTCAAAACTTCTTATTTTACAAGACCAAATGACACTCCTTATATAGGAGATATTACAAACATCATTATAACCCATTATATGCCACTTACATATTATATATTACCACTATCTACCACTATCATATTATATACATGCCACTATCTACCACCAACACCACTATCATATTCTATACATGCCACTATCTACCACCAACACCACTATCATATTCTATACATGCCACTATCTACCACCAACACCACTATCATATTATATACATGCCACTATCTTATTATAACACAAATTTCCAGCACTCCCCCTCAAGCTGGTTTGAAGATATCTTCCATAGCCAGCTTGCTAGTCAGCTTATCAAATTGCTTCTTGTGTAGTCCCTTTGTTAGCACATCAGCTAATTGTTCACCTGTTGGAAGGTAGGTCATACAGATTATGCCAGCATTGATTTTCTCCTTGATGAAATGTTTATCCACTTCTATATGTTTTGTGCGATCATGTAGAACTGGATTATGAGCTATAGATATAGCTGCTTTGTTGTCACAATAGACCTTCATAGGTGTCGGGTGAGAAAGCTTTAATTCTTCAAGAATTCTTTTAATCCACATTACTTCACAGATTCCATGGGCAACAGCTCTGAACTCTGCTTCTGCACTACTTCTAGCTACCACAGTCTGTTTTTTACTCCGCCATGTAACTAGGTTCCCACCTACAAAGGAGCAGTATCCGGATGTTGATCTCCTGTCTGTAACACTTCCTGCCCAGTCTGCATCTGTGTATACTTCAACTTGAAGATGTCCATGTTTCTTGAACAGTAAGCCTCTCCCTGGAGTTCCTTTCAAATATCTTAAGATCTTATAAACGGCCTCAAAGTGCTCTGCCCCTGGTGAGTGCATGAACTGACTTACCATGCTGACTGCAAAGGCAATATCAGGCCGCGTATGAGACAAGTAAATCAATTTCCCGACAAGTCGCTGATATTGTTCCCTCTCTGACTTCTTCAGCCTTAGCAGCTTGTAACTTCAAGTTAGGCTCGATCGGAGTCTCCACCATCTTACAACCAAGCATACTTGTTTCTCCAAGGAGATCAAGAACATATTTTCTCTGATTAACGAATATACCTTCCTTGGATCTTGCAAATTCCATTCCGAGGAAATACTTGAGGGCTCCCAGATCCTTAATGTGAAATTCTTTTGCGAGTTTCTCTTTGAGGGCTGCTAACTCTGCTTCATCATTACCAGTTAAAATGATGTCATCAACATAAACAATCAAAATTGCAATTTTACTGTTTTTTGAATGTTTATAAAATATTGTGTGATCTGCTTGACTCTGCGAGAAGCCACAACTGATAACTGCCTTCCCAAAGCGTTCAAACCACGCTATTGGTGATTGTTTGAGTCCGTATAATGACTTGTTCAATCTGCATACTCTGTCGCTTCCAAGTCTCTGCTCAAATCCCGGCGGTAGGCTCATGAACATCTCCTCTTCAAGATCACCATTGAGAAATGCATTTTTAATGTCAAGTTGATGTAGAGGCCAATCTGAATTTACTGCAAGAGATAACAGTACTCTGATGGAATTTATTTTAGCAACAGGAGCAAACGTCTCCTGATAGTCGATCCCATAAGTTTGAGTAAAGCCTTTAGCCACCAGTCTCGCCTTGTATCTCTCAACGCTTCCATCTGCGTTACATTTTATCGTAAACACCCATTTACACCCAACTGTTTTCTTGTCTTTGGGTAGATCAACTATCTCCCAAGTACCACTTTTCCTTAAAGCATTCATCTCCTCCATGACTGCTAATTTCCAATTCGGATCATCCAATGCTTCCTGTATATTCCTTGGAACAAACAAGTGTGAAATCCTAGATGTGAAAGCTCTATGGTTTTTAGACAGTCTTTGATAGGAGAGGTAATTTGCAATAGGATGTTTAATGCAATTTCGGACACCTTTCCTAATTGCTATAGGAACATCAAGGTCAGAAATAGAAGGAATCGGATTACCTAAAATTTCGATGCCAGAACTCGGGTGGACATTCGGGTCATTAGGATGGACATTCGGGTCATTATTCCTCAGATGAAATCGCTTCCTAGTATAAACCTGAAGCTCAGGATTTAGATCATTTTGTAGTACTTCTCCCCCTAAACAAGAATCTTCTTGACTAGGCACCATAGAACTTGGTTCTCCAAAGTGATCATTATCAGACAGATGTGGTTTTTGTGTAGGATAAATGACATTGGGGAGCGGGATAGAAATATCCCAAAAACGGTCTTCTACTCCACTTGTCTCCCCCTGAAGAGAAGTGTTGGGGAAATAGGATTTTGTTTCAACAAATGACACATCCATACTCACATGAAATTTCTTGGTTTGAGGATCGAAACACTTATACCCCTTTTTGTTTGAGGAATAACCCAAAAAAACACATTTTATAGCACGGGGGTCAAGTTTTGAACGAAATTGGCTGGGAACATGAACATAGGCAGTACATCCAAAAACTTTGGTGGGTAAATCAGAAAACAACCTCGTGTCAGGAAAAAAAGTTTTGAGACAATCGAAAGGTGTTTTGTATGTTAACACCTTTGTAGGCATCCTGTTTATCAAATAAGAGGCTGTTAAAATTGCTTCACCCCATAAATATTTAGGAACATGCATGTAAAACATTATAGCACGTGCTACTTCAAGTAGATGTTTATTTTTTCGTTCTGCAATGCCATTTTGTTGAGGGGTATCCCGACATGTAGATTGATGAAAAATCCCCTTTTTTTCCAAAAACTCACCCAACTGCTCATTGAAATATTCTGTTCCATTATCAGAATGTAAAATACCAATTTTGGTTTGAAATTGGTTTTCAATCATATTGTAAAAATTTGTGAATAAATTTTTCACGTCAGATTTTTTATTCATCAAATAAATCCAACATAAGCGGGTATGGTCATCAATAAATGTAACAAACCATCTTTTACCAGAAAGAGTAGTGATTTTAGAAGGGCCCCAAACATCACTATGAATTAAATAAAAAGGTTTGGAAGCCTGGTAAGGTTTTGGCAAATAAGTAGAGCGATGAAATTTTGCAAAAATGCAACTTTCACAATGAAAAGAAGAACAATCAATCCCTTTAAATAATTCTGGAAATAAATGTTTCAGATAAAGAAAACTAGGATGTCCTAGCCTATAGTGCCATAGCATTATTTTTTCTCGAACAGAGATTGAACTAGTACTATTAAAGCTCTGAGCTTTTTTATTACTAACAGGTACTTCATCAAAGTAGTAAAGACCTTCAAGCATCCTAGCACGCCCAATCATCATCCCCGAGTTCTGGTCCTGAAATCCACAATGGGATTCAAAAAATGTAACACGACAATTAGAATCCTTAGATAGTTTACTGACAGACAAAAGGTTACAGGCTAAGTTGGGGACGTGAAGAACAGCATTGAGATTAATTTTCTCAGTTAGTTTAATAAATCCTTTTCCTGCAATAGGTGAAAAACTACCATCGGCTATTCTGATTTTGTCATGACCAGAACAAGGGAAATAGGTACTAAATAAATGGAAAAAACTAGTCATGTGATCGGAGGCACCGGAATCTATGATCCACGGAGAGAAGTTTAGGCAAGAGAAGGCTTTAGGATTTCTACCTGTTTGTGCCAACAAAACACTAGGAGTACCGGATGAGGAGTTGGATTTTATCAGCTTTACAAGTTGATCAATCTGCTCTTTGTTGAAGGGACCTGAATCGGCTTCATTAGCGGTAGGAAAGCCACGATTCTTCTCTCCTTGTTTGCTGCTTTTCCAGTTGACAGGTTTGCCATGGATCTTCCAACACGTTTCGCGTGTATGGCGAGGCTTGTTGCAAAAATCACACCAGACCCGTGGCTTATCATCAAACCTGCGCTGGTAATTTGCAGCCTTGTTGGCCGCAGCATCGCTAATTAAAGCAGAAATTTCAATTGATTCACCAGTACCTTTTTTCTTAAGCATGACGCTCCTTCGGCTCTCTTCCCTTCTGACTTCGGCAAATACTTCGCCAATGGATGGGAGAGGAGGTCTGCCAATAATTCTTCCTCGCACTTCATCGAACTCAATGTTGAGGCCGGCAAGAAACTTGTAAATACGGCTGTCTTCCACAGTTTTCTTGTGGTGGTTGCAGTCGTCAACCGATTTCCATTCGTATGTGTTGAAGATGTCAAGATCCTGCCACAACCTTTTCAACGAATTGAAATATTTGGTGACGGAATCATCTCCTTGACGAATCTCTCCCAACTTCAAAGTTAATTCGAAAACTTGAGATTGATTTCCTAGGTCAGAATACATCTGACAAACATTATCCCACAATTCTTGTGCAGTAGGATAGCACATGTAATTAGAGCTTATATCCTCCTCTATGGAATTGACCAACCATGTCATAACCATGGAGTTTTCAGCGTCCCAACTGTCGAACAGCGGATCATTAACAGCAGGAGCCTTCTTGTCACCAGTGATGTAACCGATCTTTCCTTGCCCACGGATATACATCCGGACAGATTGTGACCAGCGGAGAAAATTATCACCATTTAGGCGGATGGTGGTGATTTGGACAGAGTGAGAGTTGGACGTTTTCACCGGAATGGCAGCGGCAGGGGTTGAAGTGGTTTCGGACGTGACTTCCGACATGGCTATGACGGTTTTAGGGCTGCTGTGTTTTTTGTTGCTCTGATACCAACTTAGAAAATATGAGGAAGAAAAACTCCGAAAATATGAGGAAGAAGGAATATATTTCTGTTATATTCAAAACTTCTTATTTTACAAGACCAAATGACACTCCTTATATAGGAGATATTACAAACATCATTATAACCCATTATATGCCACTTACATATTATATATTACCACTATCTACCACTATCATATTATATACATGCCACTATCTACCACCAACACCACTATCATATTCTATACATGCCACTATCTACCACCAACACCACTATCATATTCTATACATGTCACTATCTACCACCAACACCACTATCATATTATATACATGCCACTATCTTATTATAACACAAATTTCCAGCACTTGTGTAATTCCCAAATCCAAGCTTCTTACAACGCATGGAAGGTTAATTTGTTGCTCAGAAATTTCAAGTTTATGAAGAAGTAAAACAAACTAGTATGGCGATATCACCTTGACAAAATTTATAAGTTCAATGCCTCTCAACTATTTTTGTTTTATTTTTGGATTCAAAGGAAGAGTGGCAAATGCATTGCATTTCATAAGCGACTGGAGAACATCTATACGTGAGCAATTGTTATCATGGGCAAAATCCATTTTACCCCCTTATGGTATGGCTCTTGAGCATTTCACCTCCCTCATATTTAAAAATAAACCAAAGACCCCTCATGTGATTTTGGACTACAACGTTACCCTAACTTTGTTAATGACTATAGAATGATGTTCATAACATACCCTCTTTGTCTTCTTAAAGTTATAATGTTTTTGTGAAAATGAATCCTAATTTCTATTTAAACAAGTTAAGTGAAAAATTAAATTTGAATTCTCCTCATTTTTTACTTTAATTTCTAAGTTAATCACATATAAAGCTATAACCAAATACACACACTGATGTAGTGTCATGTGCATAGTATGTGTTAGATAGTGTATCCTATAAATAGAGGAGTACCACATCACTTGTAACTGACTTGGATATATTGAATTTGAATTGAATTGAGAATTTCTCTCTCTAATCTCACTCTCTAAGTTCCTCTCTAGTTCTTGATTGACCCATCATATTTTGGTATTAGAGCAAAGGTTTGGATATCAAATCTGGTTGGTTCATCATCTAACTCTACACAAGGACCTACGTACCTAATTCGAAGCCGTTGATTTCGCAACTTGAAGGAGTGTTTTGATCTGCAATCTACAGATAATGAATCTGCAGGAACCCTAGTGGAGAAATCGAGTTTGAATTCGACACACAGTTAATATCTTGGTTTGGGCTGGAATCAACATCGCAACCTGATTTTGTGAGAGAAGACCTTCGATCTTCGACACTCTTGTTCGACAATAGAGTCTGCGAAGACCATTGTGATTTGATTTCACAAATCGAGCATCGCACCTGGTTCAACTTCGTGATTTGTTCAGTCATCGTGAATCGTCATAACTGTGTCTGATCACCACAACTGTGTCTGGTCGAAGGAGATTTCTGGTCATCTTCGCAAGACTGAAGCAGAGGTTCTTCACAAGGGGACTGTTTTGGTTCTGCATCTGATTGAGGTAATTCGATCACCTATTTCACTTCTTAGGCTGTTCAAATTCTATTATAAAGACTAGGTTCCCAATTCTTGATATTATTGTCTTCTTGTTGATTCTTAAATATTTGATACTTCATACTGCTATGAGTTGGTAGTTACACTGAATTGTCCTAATTTGTGAATTGGGTCTGGAATTGTGCTATCTGAAATCTGTATATCTGGACTATTTTGGAAACATACTGGGTTGTTGTTATGGCTAATCGGGGTTGAGGTCGTAGGGGTGGTCGTGGTAGGGGTTATGCCCCGAATTTGGGTGATGGTTCGAGGGTAATGGGATTCCGTATCCAAGAGATGAGATGGCAAATCGCCATTCTAACCGAGACGGTGCAACGTCTCCTTCCTCCTTCTACCGATGGTAGTGATGGTTCTGATAATACTGAAGGTGGTACTCATCATTCTTTTGATAATATCTTTTGGGCTGCACGAAGGCGTTGAACGGATGTAGGTAGGATGGAACACAAATGGGAGAACAATATCAAGATTAAACTTCCCAAATTTCATGGAAGCCTCAATCCCGATGCATTCATCGATTGGCTCAACACCATTGAGCGGATCTTTGACTATGGAGAGGTCTCCAATGAAAAGAAAGTTAAGCTTGTGGCTATTTGGTTGAAAAGGAGAGCTTCCGCTTGGTAGGAACAACTTCAACTCAACCGCCGCCGATGTGGGAAGGCAAAATCCATGATTGGGAGAAAATGAAAAACAAGTTGAAAGGCCATTTTCTACCATTCAACTACCTTCAAAGTGTTTATCAACACCTTCATGTTCTCAAGCAAGATGGTAGTGTGAATGAATACACGGAAGCCTTTTATCAACTCATTGCACGAGTTGATTTAAGTGAAAGTGAGGAGCAACGGGTGGTCCGTTATGTGAGCGGCTTGAAATCTTCCATCCAAGATGTTCTTGCCTTGCACACATTATATAGTGTTTCCGAAGCTTATAATCGGGCCTTAGCCGTGGAGAAGCAACAAAGCCGTCGCGCTTCCCAAATAGGACAATACTTCCAAGGAGGGTTTCGAGGTGGTTTTAGGCCAGGTCCTTCCACTCCTAGCTTTGCCAACGCTCCTCCTCCTTCCAAGTTTGTGGATAAGGGTGCTTCCTCCTCTCAAGCTCCTCGTCCTAATGGTGCTTCTGGAAACTAAAATCCACCACAAGGTGGAACATTCAAATGCTTTATGTGTGGTGAACCGGGGCATAGATCGTCCGATTGCCACAAGAACATGGGTAATAATAGGAACAAGGCACTTCTCATTGAAGAAGTTGAGGAGCATGGTGACTTTGAAGATGCTCCAATCTTTGATCCTTCGGGTAATGTGGCAATTGGTGGAGATAGTGATGAAGAAGAGGGTCTTGCTCTTATGTTGAAGAAGACTCTTCTCTCACCAAAACTAGAGAGCCAAGAAGATTGGTTGCGTACTAATATCTTTTATTCCACTTGCAACATCGGTGGCCGTGCTTATAACATGATCGTTGATAGTGGAAGTTGTGAGAGCGTAGTTTCTCAAGAAATGGTGGACAAACTCAATATTTCGGTGTCCATATCCTTATTCTCTATCTTGGTTCAAGAAAGGCAATGAGATCAAGGTTACCAAACGGTGCTTGGTTTCATTTTCTATCCGGCAAAAATACTTTGATGAGTCATGGTGTGATATAGTGCCTATGGATGCTTGTCAAATTCTACTTGGGCGACCTTGGCAATATGACCGGCAATCTTTGCATGATGGCAAATGGAACACTTACACCGTTGTCAAGGATGATATCCGGTTTACCTTGCTTCCAATGAAGGAAAAAGTTACTTCCAAGGATGTTTCCAAGCCATCTCCTAGTGCCACTACGTTGCTTGCTTCCAAGGAGTTTGTGGAGTAGAGTCAGGATTTTGGATTGTATTGGAGTTGGTTCCGGTTGTACACACGGGTGCTTCTAAAGACAAGGTTGCGGTGGCTACTCTTTTGGAAAAGTATTCCAATGTCTTTCCCCAAGAGCTTTCTCCCGATTTACCTCCTATGCGTGACATTCAACATCGTATTGATTTGGTACCCGGGTCGACACTTCCAAACAATCCGGCCTATCGCATGTCTCCAAAGGAGAAAGAGGAATTGCAATGGCACGTGGAAGAGCTTTTGGCTAAAGGGTATATCCGGCCTAGCCTTAGTCCTTGTGGTGTTCCAGCGCTTGGCGTATGTGTGTGGATAGCCGTGCAATCAAGATTACAATCACACACATACGCCAAGGGTTGAGTAGGCGAATGGCTCTCTTGATTGAAATGAAAAATGAAGTTGTGGGTTTTGATGAATTTCACACATTCTATGCAAGTGATCCTTACTTTTCCAAGATCTTTGATGCTTTGCGAAGGGGGATAGAACGGCTTATTTAAGTTACATGATAGGGGATGGATTCCTCTTCCATGAACTTAAGTTGTGTGTTCCTAATTGTTCCTTGAGGACACATTTGTTGGTTGAGCATCATAAGATGGGGTATTTTGGTAAGGACAAGACCCTTGGGTTGCTTCAAGATGCTTATTATTGGCTCGGCATGACCAAGGATGTGCAAAGTCATGTGAACCGTTGTCAAATTTGTCAAAGGAGCAAGGGGACTGCCACTAATGCAGGACTATATCTACCTTTGCTAGTGCCGGATGCTCCTTGGAGGTGCATACTCAAAGACGGAGTGATTCTATCATGGGAGTGGTGGACCGTTTCTCCAAGATGGCACATTTCATACCTTGCAAGAAGATCATGGATACTACAAACATTGCTAATCTCTTTTTCAAGGAAGTCTACAAGTTGCCTGGGGTGCCTACTTCTGCTGTGCCCGATAGAGATACTAAGTTCCTTGCTCACTTTTGGAAAACTTTGTGGAGGAAAATCGGTACGGACTTGAGTTTTAGTACTACATTCCATCCGTAAACCGATGGTCAAACAGACGTAGTGAACCGTAGTCTTGGCAACTTGTTGCGGTGCCTTGTGGGGGATCACCCCAAGAATTGGGATGGCATCCTTCCTTTGGCTGAATTTGCTTACAATTCATCTATCAACCGCACCATAAATACTTCTCCCTTTTAAGTAGTTTATGGGACAAGGCCTTCAAGTGTGGCAGATTTGGTGCCTTTGCCACTCTCAAGGAGAGGACGCATTAAGGCGGAGGAGATGGTTATGTTCATGAAGAGCGTTCATTCTCAAGTGAGGGCCCAAATTGAAAAGTCTAATGCAAAGTATAAGGCGACCGGTGATGTGCATAAGCGAAGAGTTGTGTTTGAAGTAGGGGATCCTGTGTGGGTGGTATTGAGCAAAGAGAGATATCCCCATATGGCACCTACACTAAGTTGAGTGACAAGAAGGTGGGACCTTGTGAGGTCTTGCAGAAGATTAACGACAATGCTTATAACGTCAAGCTACCACCTCATTTAGGCATCTCCAATACCTTTAACGTGCAACATCTTGTACCCTGCTTTCCGGATGCCTCTTCCATTGACGATACCTCTACCCTTGTAGAATAATTCCTTGAAAAGTTGTCATCTTGTACTTTGGTTTCTGTGCCTTTCATTTCTAGTATTGGTTGTATTTTGTTGTCTTCACTTGAGGACAAGTCTTTTCTTAAGAAGGGGAGTATGATGTAGTGTCATGTGCATAGCATGTGTTAGATAGTGTATCCTATAAATAGAGGAGTACCACATCACTTGTAACCAACTTGGATATATTGAATTTGAATTGAATTGAGAATTTCTCTCTCTAATATCTCTCTCTAAGTTCCTCTCTCTCTAGTTCTTGATTGACCCATCACACACCCACACACCCACATATATACATATATATATATATGTACATGGTGACACAATTGGAGAAGAAAATTATTAGAGTAAGAGATGGTGGAGTGGATCTGGTAACTTTTCACTAATACATGAATTTGTGAGACATGAAATCTCATCATTATTCATAAAGAGTTGGCTCTAATTTTTCAGTGGTCACAGCTGGTTACATGATGTTCTAAGCAACCATGAGTTGGGTTAGCAAGCCAAAAATCTAATCTTAAAAAAATTGTTGTTCATTCATAATAGAAGATAACTACAGTTTTGCCTTTCAAATTCACCGAAGGCAAACAAAAATTAATTTGAACTTCATAAAGCTTCAAATTGTTATTGCAGTAAAAAAGGTTCAAAATCATGGATGCATACCGGCTGCGAAGATTGAAGACTAGTCGTTCCTTCAAAATCCGTCGTCGTATCAACCGGTCGAGTAGGATAATTTACAACTTTCTCTCCAGGTTGGGAAGGTACAAGTGCACTGAGCATTGATGTTACATTTACCTTAGTCAAATTCAAGGAAATAAGGAGGGAATATATGCTCTACCAGTAAAACTACTAACACATTCTTCTATTTTCATGCACTATGCGTGAAAGATAAATAAATAAATTTGGACATATGCAACAAAACAGTAAAATTCTTTTAAAACATGCATCTAAATAGGGGAAAATACTTACTTGCGTCCTGGAAGTGGTTCAAGCCGAAAGTACCTAAGGAGAAAACTTGGTATGTTCAGCCCATAGTACATAACAAAAGGAATAAAGAAATGGAAAGTAGTACAGAGAAAATTTCAGTGATTACTGAACCAGCAAAGATAGTATACATTACACTGTCCAAATTGCATATTCATGAATGACAAACTTTGAAGTAATAATTGAAAGGGTTAATTACACCAAGAGCCCTTCAGCTATTAGCGAATTTCAATTTACTCAAGTCACCTGTGAACCAGGACAATTTGACTCACTCAAATATAAAAATCGTACAAATTCCCGCTTCTAGAAGGCGTGAAAGTGATGTATTTTTATAGCTGATGGATCAAAATGCACTGGTTCATAGATGAGGCAGATAAATTGATATTTAGCTAATAACCAAAGACATGGACAAGCAACACAACTCTCACATAATGACACAACAATTTTAAAAAAATACCGGACATGACACGTGGAGGATATACACAAAATATATAATTTTATATATTTGTTATATGTCATATAAATGAATATATCATTCAAAAATAATTGCAAAACGCAATGTAACACTAACTCCTATAAATCTTTATTGTTTTTCAAACTTGCGCATGCACATGTACCCAACTTTTGGACACATCTCAAGCCAAGTCCCCCATATCATGATATTGTGGGTTTATAGACATCCAACACCTGATATGCACCTGAACCCAATTAATTTACTAGACCCCATGAAACATGGTATCCAATAAACCCTAAATGATCCCCTAGCTTCCCGCTCAATGATAGCTTTGAGCAAGAAAAGCAAACTTCTACTTTTGATCTTTTATGAATGAAATGACAAGAGACCATATAAAACATAGGAAAGGAACTAATTTTAAAAAGAAAATACTGAACCATACAAAGTGTCTTCAAATGCATCAAAAGATCAGTAACATAATTAATTTCTTACTACAGGATAAATTCCATTGAAGAAAATGTTTTAAACAGAAATATGCACCATTGTCAAACACGTAAAGCATCAAAGAACTTGAATATATATATATGCGCATATGTACACAATATAAGCAAGAGCATATCTCATACTCATGGTCAAGAGCTTGTGCCGCTGTTATGCGCTTTCGAGGATCATATCTGCAAATAAGATAAGCCATGGATTGTCCACTGATTAAGAATCAATGGTATGATTAACTTCTCCAAAGATAGATCAAGAAAATAACAAATATATTATAATGTCAGTAAAATATACGCCTAAAGCAATTATTTTTGCACATGGTACGGGTTAATGTATCAACTTAATTTCATGCAACTAGCTACTCATGGATACTGATAATCACGCAGACTGCAGTACGTGCAACTTCAAAAAAGTAAAAATCATGGAGATGTGCTTCAGAGTGTGAATGTAGTGTACCTAATATCTCCTTCCTTATTTAGTCCAGGATGCAAAGAGCAAATCAAGCTAAGTATTTAGTGCATCTCGTCAACACCTTGGGAACCAGGAGTCGGTGGCCCAGGAAGAAAACAAAGCAAACCACATATTCGAAGTATTTTATTCTCTGGTGTGGGACGAGTTCAATACTTAAAAAGGGAACTTGAGGACGAGTTCTTTTTAAGCAACCAGGGAGAATAATGCGAAATGTGTGTGCACCATGAAGATTTTATAATTTGTCCTTTAAAATTTGGCCTAATAACTTTGAGGTTATGGGTTCAAGTTTTGGGACCATCACTTTGTGCATTATGCCAAAGGTTAAATGTGTACTCAATCTTTCCCCTCCCAAACACACATTAATGTATACTAATTGGGCCCTTTTTTTTATTTAAAATTTTTAATTATAGTTTAGTTCAAAGTTTTATTTTGGTTAGGAGTTTTATTAATATTTGTTTTCCTATTCTATTAGGATTTGGTTTCCTATTTTCTTGACTTATAAATATTAGGGTTTACATTGTATTATTTACCTTTAAATTATTGATATTAAGTATTAAGGTTGTGGCCATTTTTGTGAGATTAGGGCGATGGCCCATTTGTTCTTCTCTTTTATTATTCTTCTTGAAACTTTTTGATATTTTTCTTTTGGATCAATTCTCCACATGTTTTCTAGTAACAAATAGTTAATTGCACAGATTTCTTAATAGTTGTTCTACATCAAGGGGTTCATGGGTCATACTCGAAAGGAATCTATTTTTATGATTCTGTATGGTTCATATAAGTTGTAACAAGTCAAAATTATTAACAAACTAATGCACTTGGAAATATACAAGTTTATGCCAACTTTAGGCCCAAGTAAGCTGAGAAGTTTATAAACAAGGTTGTAATAGAGCATATATTTGCAAGCTCTTTAAGAATAAAATTACAGATTCCTTAACTTCCTTTTGGGTGTCAGGGAGCTCTTTATTTAAGGGAGTCCCACTTTTTTTGTTAGGTAGGGATTGGTTGGCGGCGTGTGATATGTAAGTTTTTGCTTAGGTTTAGCTTGTTATGGGTTTCATTTTTTCGTATTTTTTGTATTACCATTGTCCTTTTGTAAGAGGATGCCTCATCCTCGCTTGCTTTTTTTGAATTATCAATAAAGTTTTTGTTTTTGATTATCCAAAAAAAAAAAATTACAGATTCAAACAGTAGAATATCAGTGTCTTCTCTTGCACTATTTTTTAAGCATCATAACTCATGTATTTCAATACTTCCTTACCAAAAGTTGTTAATTCTTAGAAAAAACATATTTTGCAGGTTTTTGGCCATGATCTGAACAGCTCTAGAACCAGAAATACTTAAAACTCTCTCTCTCTCTCTCTCTCTCTCTCTCTCTCTCTCTCTCTCTCTCTTCTATGAAGAGAAATTTAATAGTGCTATGCTAAATTAATATGACCAGCCTCATAGGCCAAGAATCTACAGTAAATACTCATACATCAGACAGTGTGTACATCTTTGACCCAAACCACTTTCATTACCATTAGGTAAAGATTTCTAATAGTAATGTTCTTGACAAACTGTCACTAAATCCACATGTAAATTAAAGAATATTCGCATCTGAAGGATGAAAGCAAATCAGCAGGAAAGGACACTTCTAGTATCTCACCATCTATTCTTTTTCTTTTTTTCTTATTTATTTATTTTTTTTGGACAAGTAAAGATGCCGTCATTCTACATCTGCATCATTATCAATATTATACCAAACAGTAAACATGCAGTTCAGAAACTAAAAGGCACATACTCCAACATCTTTGAGAGGAGATCATATGCAGGATTTTTAGGAGAGAGATGAACAACACTGTAAAGTCCAGGATTGTCACTGCCAGGAGCAAAGACAAAAAGAAGGGGGAAACAAATTAGAGATATATTGTAAACAAGGCAGGGTAATAAAGGTAATGAAGGATTTGACAGTAGTATGCTTGAAAAGTACAACCAAGGGTTATACAAATTAAGAGACCAGTATGATTGTAATATGATTTTTTCTTTATTTTATAAAAGGAATGGAACGCACTATTTATGCCCTTGAATGTGTTGCATATCCGATTGCCAATGTGGAAGATTCACAAGTGTTGGCCACTTTTCTTGAGTGGGGTGCCCTAGTGCCATGGACAACCGCAGTTTAGATCAGAAAATTCAGAAAAGGGTGAAACTGACCAAATGAACCATCTTACCTAAGACCTTAAATATTTTGTCAAGTTGATCAAGCTGCAGATATAGAAATTTACATTAGGGAAAAAAATAAATAGCTATAACATCAGACTTCAAAGTTAAGTACTGAGAAAGAAAATGACACAAAGGAAAACCACAGGAAAAATTACTTCATACCTGAAAAGGGTTTGGTGTGGCTTTTACTTCTTGCCCTTGAAAGAGTGGCTTCAGAGTCAGAAGCTCAGCAAAAATGCATCCAACAGCCCACATGTCTAATATCAATTTTAAGGAAGTACCGTTTCTTTTGTACATTTAACAATAAGCATAACATTTTGGCTGATCGACACAAACACAAAAATAAATTGTAGAGATTCTAATGCTTCTAATGAGTAGAATGTGGAATCTGATGCCAAAGGATACCAACAGCACTAGTGTAGTGCTTTGCCCCAAGAAGTAATTCAGGCGCACGATACCAAATCGTCACCACAACCTGCATTAGTCATTGGCACATAAAAATCTTGTAGCATATGAAACTCTTGGATCAATATAAACAATTCAACTTTATGATCCAAGTACACAAAACATGAGTGGCCATGGTAAAAATATAGTCCAGTTCAAAAAACACATAGATAGAGAGGCAATTGTAATAAGAATCTAAAGCATGGAAATTCATTTGTAGCATACCGAAACTTCAAATAAGTACCCATGTTAGACAGCAACTCTTTCTCTGGGAAGGGATGAGAATTCCATATTTCCTTACATATTTGGTGGTTAATTCCTTCTCTTTTCACTTCACATAAAATGCTATTTATTGATAGTCTGGACTTAATAATTATTCCTTTGTCAAATGCTTGGGAGTTTATTGACGTAAACGGCACCATGTGAGCTTGCCTCGAGCTGAAGCGGCTCATCCTTGCTACAAGAGGAATTGTAGCCTATGGTTGGCCCATGTTGGCGCCTTTCTTACAGGGAGAACATAGTGGCAATGCTGTGGTGGGTCTACATGGCAGGCCAGAATGACCGTACCCACACCATTTGCCAAAGAATATGAGAATTACAAAGTGGAGTTGATTAAGTGGAAGAATCATATGGGAAAAAGCCACCACATAATTCATTTGTTTATAGCCGTGACCTAATCTAGAAAGAGTATGTTATGAATTGTCTTACATTCTGATAAATCCACATGCTATAACCGGAACAAGAAAAAAACAATTAGTAAGCATTTCATTTTATAAATTAAAAAAGGACAAAAAAGGCACTACTAAATAAGTTATACAAAAAAGACAATAAATAAAGAAAAAGAAGATAATCACAATAGCATGGCATGAAGGATTCAATTCATTTGAATTATATGAGACGAAATACTCTGTCCTTAGTTTCCAATCATCTAAACCAGATTCTACCCATGTTGTTTCCAAGAAAATATTGCACATGAAGCACATCATTTCATCTTCCAGTAAGTATAATAAAACAAACTTAGGATAAAGAAGAACTATGCCCAAGTAACAATTATTCGGTTCCTGATACACGTCATTGACGATTTTTTGTTGAACAAGAAAGACATATTTCAACTGCTAAACACAGCCGTACATGTTAAAAATTTAAGGTAAACTACAGAGACACATTGTAAGCTGTCATGGCAAGCTACACGGTTAATATGGAAAAATATATCACATTTAGTAAACAAGAAAAAGTACCTCATGGAACAAATATTCACTTCAAATGGATAATATGGTTATAGGTAAGCCAAAGAGAATTATGTTATCACAAGGTATATTAGTATTACATCATCAGCATTAGCGCTCATCAATTAAATTGATGTAAGCTATCCCAAAAAAAATCAGCATGAGGAACATCATCTATTAGCATGGTTGGCATCTCTGGCCACTCCCAAAGGGAAGTCCCAGTTGGGGTGCAGGAGTATTCACGGTACTTATCGTCAAAGAAATAAAGTCAAAAGCAAACCAGCAAATATAGCAAAGGAAACATGACTAAAGCATCGTACCCCATTTTCCGATAATGACTTCAAGGGAGCTTGGTAAATTCTTGCAAGTCCAAAATCAGCAATTTTAATGACTCCTTGCTCTTCTCCCTCACCCATGACCTGGTCGTCGAGGTTCATGAAAACAAGGCAGAATATGCACATTCAGATGTCAAAGAGGACAATTTTCTAAGTAACCTTCAAAAAATGACAACAATGACAGAACCCTACCAAGATATTTGATGGCTTAAGATCTCGATGTATGATCCAGTTACTGCATCAATGTTCCAATACATACTAGTGTCAGTTAATATGGATACTGCAACTGGTATGAGTGTCAGGAAGGGACAATATACCTTACCTGTGGAGGTAGTTCAGCCCATTAAGCAACTGCCATAGCAATGACTTGACAGTGTACAGATTGATGGGTTGGTTAACCTTGTCCCTGTGATGTCTAATGATTTCCTGGCATGCTCAAGAAGACATGGTCAGGGAATTGGTCATATTTGGTAAAATTGACCAGACTATACAAGTCCAAAGCTGAATACGGTGTGTTTCTGTCAGATGATTCTAGTCTAGGATCAAATACAGTAACAACTCACTTCCATGAAAGAAGAGTGACTATTGTTTTTCACTTCTTTTATTTTTTCCAAAACCAATTAAAATAAATATGAAAGAATTATTTTAAAATTAGTGAACTTCAATATGGAACTGTATCAGCAATACAATTTGGCATTAGCTGCAAACATTGACAAATGTAGAGAGAACAACTGAATATCCAAAAAGAGGAATGTAGGGAAGATGAGGAACACAAATTGGAAGAACATAGCAGACATAAATGAAAATATCTTGCAAAAGTTACAGCACCAAACTTCCTCTCCCCTATTGAGTGTTGCGCTCTGCTGAGGAGGATAAGATTCCACCAGTGTTACCAGAAAATGTTAATGCCCTAGTGAATCACATTTTGGAACACACACTCTGAATCATGGTACACATTCATTCCAAAATGTAGATTTAACCATACAAAGAGATCCCAATTTTTATTTTTTATTTTTTTCCAATATACTTCCTATAGATTTCCTTAGGAGTAATCAAATATAATGAACTAAAATCTAAGGTGGGTGAAGTTTTGACAAGACAAAACATCAAAAATGGGTTATAATGCTCATAATAAAGTGTTACATTTTAGAGCAATTGACATATTACTTTCCCGTTCCATGCACCAAACCATCCACATTCCAAACGAAGAAACTCACTTTTGAACATGTGATATCTTCTAACCCTCAAGCGAGCAAGGTAAAGGGCAACATAGGGCAAATTAAAGATTTTAATCGTATAATCCACTGGACCCAATGAAATCCAATCCAAACCAAACCAAACCAAACCAAACCAGGTCTTAAGTCCCACCAAATGGAATCGGTTGCATGAATCCTTCTTCTCCACTTGACTCTATCCAATGCCATTTCATTAGTTAAATTAAGAAGATTCATATCTTTATTCACTACACTAGTCCACGTCAATCTAGGTCTACCCCTTCCTCTAACACTACCATCTACCGTCACTGTATCACATCTCTTCACTATTACCTCTGTTGGTCTCCGTTGTATATGACCAAACCATCTCAATCTATTTTCTGTCAACTTATCTTCTATCGGTACTACTCCTACCCATTCTCGAATATACTCATCCCTAACTCTGTCTTTCCTAATCCTGCCACACATCCACCTCAACATCCTCGTCTCAACAACACTCATCTTATCTAAATGTTGTTTATTAGTTGCCCAACATTCCGTCTCATACAACATTATTGGTCTAATAGTCATTCTATAGAACTTCCCTCTTAGTCTAATGGGTACTCGTTTATCGCACAATACTCTAAACACACTCCTCCACTTAAGCCACCCTGCCTTAATTCTGTAGACCACATTCGCTCCTATCTCCTCAATCGTTGCCACAATTGATCCTAAATAATGAAAATGTTCACTCTTAGTTAGTTTTTGATTCTCAATCTACACTTTTCCTCTGCTTCCATTGTGACTGTTACTAAAATTACACGCCATATACTCTACCTTAGTTTTGCTTATCCTAAATCCTTTAGATTCAAGTGTTTTTCTCCAAATCTCCAACTTAGTGTTAACTCCTTCTCTAGTCTCATCCACTAACATGATACTATCTGCAAAAAGCATACACCATGGTACATCATCCTGAATATTGCGCGTCAACTCATCCATAACTAAAGTGAAAAGATAAGAACTTAATGTCGATCCTTGGTGTAACCCTACAGTAATTGGTACATCATCCTAAATATTATCTGCAAAAAGCATACACCATGGTACATCATCCTGAATATTGCGCGTCAACTCATCCATAACTAAAGCGAAAAGATAAGAACTTAAGGTCGATCCTTGGTGTAACCCTACAGTAATTGGAAATTCACTCGTCTCTCCAGCAGGCAATCTAATAGTGGTCACCGCACCTTCATACATATCCCTAATCACATCAATGTAACCTTTTGTCACCCCTTTCTTCTCCAACACCCACCAGATGATATCCCGAGGCACTCTATCATAGGCTTTCTCCAGATCGATAAAACCTATATGAATGTCTCTTTTCTTTTCTCTATACTTTTCTATAACTCTCCTCAAAAGATAAATCGCTTCCACTGGACTCGGTGAAATAAACTAAAAAAATTGTAACTACCATTGTCCCATCACAAAACATCATAAATATACAATATCTTATTATTTGTAAAACATATGTCTAATACCTTTTTTTCATCAGCAACAAAGATAATTTACTAATAAAATAAATACGAGTACAAGAAAGAAAAGAAAAGAAAAGAAAAATTCACCTAATACAGAACGGACACTTACCATTTTTGGCACTACAATCTTATAATTTTATTTTTTAATATTTATGTTTATTTAAATTAATTATGTAGTTTATTAATTGGTTTCTAATTTTATTAGGAATTAAATTTCCAAACAACATTAGGATTCAATTTCCTATTTTCATTAGGGTTTTCTAGCCTATAAATATTAGGGCTTTCTACCTCCTAGTTCTACATTAATTTGGTACTAGAGCAAACACTCGATCTAGTGTCACAACACCACCTTCGCATCGTCACTATTCAACAAACCACAAACCTCATTTTCTAGCAAGTAGAACAGTAACAAAATGCAAAAAGAAAAAAGAAGTTAGGCCATCGCCAGCTTCACAACCTCGTCCATCAAATGGAGCCTCCTGATTCAAATGCAACAATCAATGTTCCGAGCCTTTGTCCATCACCTCATTATTCTCTTTATCCTCAGTACCACTGCTTGCTTCTTGTTCTTTGCATGTGCATTCTTGTTAGAGTTGTTCATCGCATGAGCCCAGGGCTTCGACCGTCTTCTATGAAGAAGACACAATATACTTAGATTATATGTGTAGCCCTTTACCTGATACAACAAACTTGATCAGACCCAGTTTTTTAACCCATAATCTGACTTGTTATTAATCTTAACTGTTAAAATCCACCCACTACACCACTACCACCTCACCTACTCCACTAAACCTAACCCACTACACCACTATCACCTCCACTTCACCTACTTCACCTACTCCACTAAACCTAACCCACTACACCACTACCACCTCCACTTCACCTACTCCACCTACCACCTACTCTTCTATATATAGGAATCATTGTAACATATCTAGATCATCAATCAATAATACATCAATTTATTTTACATGGTATCAGAGCAAGGTTAAGAAGCTAGTAATTTTGCTTCACCTGCGGGCGGCAGCCTCGCCTTGGCCGCCCGCCGGACCTCTACACATACCTTGACTCCGCTGCCACTAAACCCAATTCAACATTCACCTTCAAGATCAGAGCATCATCACCATCATCCATCTTGGTCACCTCCACCAACACACATGAGCTAAGACCAAGGCCTCTCTCTCTGTCTTTTTTGCAAAAAGGGCCGACCCGTCGGAATCTCGCATTTTCGAAGCCGTGCAAGCCGTTCACTCTATTCAATGGCTGATGAAGCCACTTCCTCCTTCTGGTTTGCCACCCATTGCTTAGCAACCAAACCAGCCTTCAATATCTCTGTTACCAAAAATGCATTCTTGGGTTGTTCCGAGGCAATTAGTTATCAAAAAAAAGACCCATCATCTATCCCCGATGCAGTTAACAGAGCTGGATTGATGCTACCTCTTGTTGCAAAGCCTTTGGTTGTCGATGTAAGTGCAAAGTCACATGAATTGTCACTAGCATATGATCAATACTCCCTCCAGATACTTGAACCTCCACTTGTTCTACAGGAGTTTGTTAACCATGGAGGTGTTCTCTTCAAGGTTTACATCATTGGGGAAGCTATTAAGGTTGTCAGGCGCTTCTCTTTACCTGATGTTAGTAAACGTGAGCTATCAACAAATACTGGGGTATTCCGCTTTCCAAGGGTTTCTTGTGCTGCAGCATCTGCTGATGATGCAGATCTGGACCCCATGGTTGCTGAGCTTCCTCCACGACCTTTGCTTGAGAGACTTGCCAGGGAACTTCGTCGGCGACTGGGCCTTCGGCTATTCAACTTGGATATTATTAGAGAGCATAAGAGCCTCACCATATCTCTAGCAACTTTTTACTTATTTTATAATAATAATAATTATTATTATTATTTTCTCTCCTCTTTTTTGGCAGTTTGAAAACATACTTTTCACACTCTCTCTCTCTCCACACAAGGACACCCACCATTTTGTCAACTTTCTAACCTATCTTCTTTCACCTTTTGCACCCCACTCACCGACTCCCTCACCACCAAAAGGAATACCTTTATTTATTTATCTTATCTTTCTTGTGTTCCATTTTTCACAAAAAAAAAAAAAAAAAAAAAAAAAAAAAAAAAATCTTACTGATTCACATTACCCCCACTTTCCTTTTATTTATTTTATTTTATCTTCCTTTTTTTTTCGTAATCAAAAAAAAAAAAAAAAAATCCATTCCCAACCAACTCGGTTTTCATTCCACAAACTTGTCATTTTTTCATATCGGGATCAAGCCCGATCACCATTTTACACCACAACAACAACAACAACAAAAAAAAAAAAAAAAAAAAACACAAAACACAAAACACAAAACAAAACAAAACCAACACAAATCGGAACAGTGACATTTTTCTTCTCTACTCTGCCGCCGGCCTCTTCTTCTTGCCTCCGTCCTGAGTGGCCCTTGACGGTGCTGCCTCCGTGTTTTCCACGCCGCCGAGCACGTTCACTCCCCCATACTCCTCCACTGCAGCATATGGCGGACCTCCAAATCGGAACATCACGGTGGCCTTCCGCTTCAGCTCCTTGTTTTCCGCCTTTAGCACACTTATCTCTACTCGCGCATCCTTATACATGCGCTGGAGCAGAGCCAGTTGGGCGTTTAACTGCTGCACCTCATTTGTCCTACTCTGCAGCCGGTGCGACAAGTTTGTGACCGCAGTCATGGTTTCCACACATGACTTCAGAGTATACTGATTGGCCTCAATATCAGTTTGCACCGCCATTTTTTGCTCCACCGACCGCATCGGAAAGTTCAACGGAGCAAACACAGAGGTGTTTGGTTGAGGTTCACTGGCCACCGCACCAGTTCTCTCTCTTGTTGACTCATTGAGGTCGGGAAAGAGAATGAGTAGACCACGGGATGAAGAGGCCATATTCTGGGTAGCTGAACGGGAAGAAGAGACCATGTTTTTTGGGTTGCTGAGTGTTTCCGAGAAGGGTTGGATACAGAGTATTTACAGATTGTTTCAGAATAACAAGTTCAGAGGTTTCAGTCTGGTTTGGTTTCCTCCGCCTCCGCATTGGTTTATATTGACACAGACGACGCGGCCGACACGCCGCTCTGTCGCTCACGTGCCTCGCCGCGTCTCCGGCTCACCTTTTGATGGCTCGACGCTTTCTGTCGGGCACGACTTTTGATGAACTGGGCGCACCTTTTGAGGGCGCAACTTTTGATGGCACGCCTTTTTATGGATTGGGCACGCATTTTGATGGCACGTCTTTTTATGGATTGGGCACGCCTTTTGAAAGATTGGGCACACCTTTTGAGGGTGCGACTTTTTAGGGGTCCGACAAGACTCTGTAAACTGTCCCGACATTGATTCCGGTTAGCTCCTTCAAGGGTCCGACAAGACTCTGTAAACTGTCCCGACATTGATTCCGGTTAGCTCCTTCATGGGTCCGACAAGACTCTGTAAACTGTCCCGACATTGATTCCGGTTAGTTTCTACAAGGGTCCAGCAAGACTCCGTAAACTGTCACAACATTGTCTGCTACAACGGTCCGACATGACCCCATAAACTGTCTTCTACATCGGTCTGACACCGCCATCCAGTGTCCTCTACACCGTTATGACACCACCATACAGTGTCCTCTACAACGTTATGACACCACCATCCAGTGTCTTCACCAATGGTCTGACACGACCATACAGTGTCTCCTATCCTCTTTTATTTTTATGTATTTTCTTGTTTTGTTACTCTCTCCAAACTCAAGTTGGTTAGTTCCTATCCCCCTTGAGTTTGCGGGGGCTGTTAAAATCCACCCACTACACCACTACCACCTCACCTACTCCACTAAACCTAACCCACTACACCACTATCACCTCCACTTCACCTACTTCACCTACTCCACTAAACCTAACCCACTACACCACTACCACCTCCACTTCACCTACTCCACCTACCACCTACTACCACCTACTCTTCTATATATAGGAATCATTGTAACATATCTAGATCATCAATCAATAATACATCAATTTATTTTACATTAACCAACCTATTTTTTCACTCAACCACCCTATTACCCAATTAATCTAGCACATCTTCTATTAAAAGAAGTCCAACCATTAAACTTTAACCCAACTGACCTTTTAATAACCTTAAACTCAACCTAACTTAAAGACTTAGCCTGCCTTTTTAGCCCACAAATTCAACCCCCCCCCCCCCCCCAAAAAAAAAAAAAGAAAGACCAAAAAGAAAGAAAAAAAAAAAAAAAAAAAAACTCCTTCCCCCTATTTATTGTTTTGTTTTGTCCTAACTTTCAACATGATGACCAATGCCAACTTGAATTCAGAGCTTGAAGTCTTTACTCAGAGCCAACAAGAAATAAGGCAAAGTTATAAGCCAATAATAGATTGGAATGAGCAAATGTTAAGAGTAGATGATTCGGATAAAGCAACATTGGTCAAGTTTTTCCTCAAAGAGATTATGAAGATTAAGTGAAAATTGTTGACCAAGAATTCCAAAGCACGTGAAAGGTGATGTGAATTTGACCCCAAAAAAATAGAAAATATCGAAGACACAAAAGCCATAATTGATGTGCAAGAAAATCTCATGCAAAAAATGGTTCTACCATAAGGAGAGTTTGAACATGAAGATGCACTCAAATTGTTAGATCTTAAGGATGTGCTACAAATAGAAATTTTTTTATTTTATTATTATTTTTTTTTTTTTGTTGATAAATAAAATTTATTGCCAAAAGAATCAAGAAGATGCTAAAGAATAAAAAATAAAAATAAAAAACCCGGAAGAAAAAGGCAACACCTAACCAATCAAGTCATCTACAAAGTCCAAAAAATAAAACAAATTCGGATCCACCCTCCCCGACACCCAATTGCACAAAACACCAAAAAACCGACTATCGAGCCAAGACAACGTCCGAGCAACTCCTTGAAAAGTATGCCAATTCCACTCGAACCAAAGCAACCACATCAAACACAAAGGAGCCAAAGCCAAAGATTTCCTTCGCTTCTTCCCAACCCGACCCCCTCCCCAACTACAAAGAACCTCCATCATCCCCTTCAGCTAAACCCACACCACTCCAAATGTAGAGAAAATAAGTGCCCAAAGCTGACAAGCCACCGGACAATGAACAATCAATTGATCCACTTTCTCTGCATCCCTATAACACATACAATACTAATTAACCAAAATATGATGATGATGAATCAAATTATCAATAGTAAGAATCCTATCAAAAGTTGCGGTCCACACAAAGAAAACCACATTTGAAGGAACACTTGTAACACAAACACGGTGCCACGGGAACTCCCCCTCCACATCCCCACAGAGATCCTAATAATACGATAAAACCGAAAAAACACCTTTCAAATCTGGCCCCCTCTACACCAAAGCATCCTCCCCCACCTCCCCAACCTTCACCCCATATAAAAAACTCAATAAGTCCACCATCTGCCCAACCTCCCATTCTTGAACATGCCGACACAACATAACATTCCAAACTACCACATCACTGCCACCACCCATATAAAAGACCGCCAGAGCCTCAAGATCCATCGCCAAACGAAAAATCAACAGGAACCGAAACTACAAAGCAACCACTTCACACTACCGATCCTGCCAAAATCGTACCCTATCACCTATACCCACCCGAAACTGGACATGATCCCAAACCTTCCGCCGCCCTAACCCAATACCTTTCCAAAAGACTACACCCATGAGGACCTTCCACATCCCCTGTACTCCACTCCCCCCTTCCCAACCCATACTTAATAGCCACCACAATCAATCCCTCTCCCACGCAAAACACCATAGCCACTTCCCAACGAAGCTAAATTTAACGTACACAACCATCTTACCCCAAACCCCCCTCCTGCTTTGGGCGACAAACCCAATCCCAACTAACCAAATGATACCTAAACTCCCCCCCACCTCCTCCCAATTGGAAATCCCGTTGCAACTTCTCCAATTGACAAGCCATCGACACAGGAATCACGTGCACCAATATAAAATAAGTCGGAATACTACCCAACACACTTTTAACCAAAGTCAATCTCCCACCCTTGGACAAATATTGCCTCTTCCACCTCGCCAACCGACGTTGAACCATGTCCAACACCCCATCCCAAACCCCTTTTCCCTTAAAAGAAGTCCCCAATGTCAAACCCAAATATGACATCAGCAAAGCAGACACCTTACGCTCCACAATAGTCACAAAAGTCGTAAGCTGATCCACATCCCCTACCAGAATCAAATATGACTTTCTCAAATTCACCTAAAGACCCAAAATTGCCTCAAAACACAGCAAAACACAATGCAAATTCCCCAACTGCTCCGACTCAACCCCACAAAAAATAAGGCATTGTTAGCATACAAAAGATGAGAGATAACAAATGGATCCACATCACCAGCAGCCACTCGAAAACCTTCCAACAAACCACCTTGCATGGCCCAAAACAACAACCTACTCAGCGCCTCCATAACCAAGAAGAAAAGCAAAGGGGACAACAGGGTCACCCTGACACAACCCTCGAAAGGTTTGGAAAAAAAACTAGCAAGTGTCCCATTTACTAACACCGACATCCGCACAGTCAAAACACAAAACTGGATCCACCACCTCTATATCAACCCAAAACCAATACGCACCATCACAGACAGTAAAAATTCTCCACTACCATTGTCATAAGCTTTCTCAATATCCAATTTACAAATCACATCTAGCGCTCTTGCCAAAATCGAGGATCAACACACTCATTAGCCACCAAAACCGCATCCAAAATCTAGAGACCCCCCCACAAACGCATTATGGGACTCTGACACCACTGACCCTACGCCACTCGAAGCCTATTCGCCAAAACTATAGCCAAAAGCTTGTACACACTCCCCTACAAACCAACAGGCTTGAACTGACAAATGTCCTTGGCCCCTCCTACCTTAGGAATCAAAGAAATAAAGGTCGCATTAAAACTCTTCTCAAACTGACTTGTTTGATAGAACTACTCCATTGTCTCCATCATGTTCCCCTTCACAAGAATGTCAATGTGAAACCATCCAGCCCCAGAGCCTTATCACCACACATCCCCTTCAAAGCACCGACCATCTATTCCTCGGAAAATAGTCGTTCTAGAGCCTAACTATCCAAATCAGAAATCACACCAAAATCCAAACCCTTGACCCCCGACTGCAACTCCTCTTCTATCCTCCTGAAGAACTTCTGATAAAAGCCAACAATCCTTGCCCTCACCTCCTCATCAGACAACAACTCCATCCCGTTAACATGGATCTTGCCAATCTGATTCATTCGCTGATGAGCATTAGCCATTCGATGGAGATCACCATCCTTCAGCCACAAACACCTAAACTTTTGTCTAAAACTAATCTCTTCTATCTGAGCAATCCAAACAAAATCACCCCGCATCCTCTCTTTCCGCAGAACCTCCTCACTGGACAAATCCTTATCGGTCTCAATAACATCCAGAACCTGCAATTGCGCCAACACATATGCCTTTTGCCCCTCCAAATGACCAAATACCTCCTTATTCCACTGTTTCAAATCTGCTTAAGCAACTTCAAATTATGTGCCAACCTACAACTAGGAGTACCCAAAACAGCATAAGACTCCCACCACTAGCCCACCCTATCAACGAAGCTATCTGAATGAAGCCACATATTCTCAAACTGAAAAGGCCAAGGACCACTCCGAATTCCCCAACTATCCAGCAGAATAGGCCAGTGATTGCTACTAATAGACTATTTCATCAAGATCAAAAGGATTGATTTTATTGAAATTTTCTTTGCGTATTGAATCTATGTTTGATGGACCTCGTCAACCACCTGACCATAAAGATTAGTTGGAACAAGAAAAAATAAAATAGTTGGCATATTTTAAGTAGTTGATTTGTTGGCATGGACAAGTTCAGTATTTCAACGTGAAAGTAAGGCTTTTTGGCTAAGTGAAGCTACAAGCCTAACCTTCTTGAGCCTACTTAAATAGCTTTAGCTTACCAAGCCAAATCTACTAAAATAGGGCTACAATACAAGAAGCAAGCCTTCCCCCTTTGTTTGTTGTGGGTCATACTTCCCCGCAAGCACTAAATGAATGAAATAAGTGGAGATCTTCTTTCCCCTTGTTAATTACCAAGAACTTTAGTGACAAAGTAAAATTTTACTATCCCACCCAAAAAAAAAAAAAAAAAAAAAAAAAAAAAAAAAAAACTCAGAGCTTGAATAAAAAGAGTTCATTCTACAAGACTTCATTTCCACTAATATCTTTATTTACAACAACATTCCCCCTAAATTCCTGAATCATTTTGACTATCAAAATAAATTTTAAAAACATATGCAACGTATTTTGATTATTTCCAATGTCATTTTATTAATAATCATTCAATGTCCTCGCCAAAATAAGAAAATTTTCCACAAAAAGGTTCTCAAAATTCTTCAAGATTTTGAAGCAACAATACACACTCACATTATTGCATATATGCATCTTCTGACCAAGTATGTGACATGGTATATTTGAAACATAAACACGTTTCTTGATTGGAATCAGAGTTAACTACCAAACTACTAACCAAAAACACAAAAGGAATAGCACTAAACAGGAAGACCTCAAGAAACGCTAAATAAAAGTAGTATTATTGGAGAAATTCATAGCATTTTTTAGCATTTTTTCAATTCTAGCATTATTTTTTCCAGAATATTTCTTCTCAACTAGCTACATATATCAGAGTTGTAGGTGTAACATATGACTTTGTGACACTAGAGTACTAAAAGATGAACTTGAGTTTGCTTCAATGCAAAAGAAAAGGCCAACATAAAATAACACTTCAAATCATCCTAACATAAGCCGGTGCATGTGTGCCCATATACATGTTAGAACATAACAATTGCCTTTTCATGAGAGCACAAAATTGCACACTCCAATTGGATTCCCAAAAACACGCATATATCAAACCCTTTTCTTACAATTGATGGACTCGAACAGGAAAGCAAGAAATATTACATCGCCCAAAGGAAACTTATTTCAATAAGCATCAACCTCAAGAAACATGTACTCACATAAAGGTCATGCTCAGCATAATCAAAAGCCAAATAGAGCGACATATCGACGTGATTGATGTGCCCATTCACAAGCTTCACCACATTTTCATGGTTTATCTCCCGAAGCAACTGCATCATTAACAAGTAAGAATATTCTCAACTTCACAAAATGGAATCAACCATTACCAAGAGAATTATTCTTAGATTTCAATTTTCTAGCAATGCTCCATTTTATTGCAATGAATATATTGAAGAAATAAAAGAATAGTAACCAAATTAAAATTCATAAAATTTAATCTACTTTTCCCCTTATGGTATAGCCTTAAAACACTTTACCCCAGTATTCTAAAAATAGCTATATAACCCCATTTGTTTTTGGACTAAATTTAAACACTAAGTCTGTTAACTTTACTTGTAAAAAGGCATTCATACACTTTGTCTTCCACCCCCAATTCCATTTTTTTCAGCCATCCTCTCACCAAACCAATTCCTACGGCAAAAGTAAAAAATAAAAAACAAAGAGAAAGGAGGTGGTGGACCACAATAGATTGCAAACTTTCATCTTCTTTTTAAAAATCAGTCCCTCAAAATCAAAGCCAACTCATCTTATTCTCCATTCTTTCCTGCAGCAAGCATCACATAGACTCCTCATCTACACATATCAATCTATGTGTATAATCTGAGTTCCATTTGAATGAATGAAAGATAACAAGACTACTAATCTATTGTAAATCAAGACTCCTAATCTACTATAAATCTAACAAAACAAAACTCCTTTTTATATGTATAGATATGTTGATATATTCAGGTAACAATATACAATTTGGGCTTGTGAATGAAAGGAATCAAAAAAACAAAGGTAACAATACACAATTTGGGTTCCATTTGAATAATATATAGGTAACGAGGTGGCGGTTTGGGTGGGTGGTTTAGGGTTATTTGTTTAAGCAGAAGATGAAGACAAGGTTATTTTGTCTTTTCATATTAAAATTTGACTTTAACCAATATTTTTTCTTCCACACTGTCAACAAAGGTGCGTGAGCCACACATTCTATTATTTTGGACGGAAAATCTAACGGTAGCAATTTAGTCCAAAAACACATGGGGTTATAAGGTGGGTCAAGTGAGTCAACTTAGGACTATACCACATGGGGGTAAAGTAGATTTTGCTCCCCAAAAAAAAATAACCTAGTACAAACCTCATTCTTATCCACTTCACAAGTGCTTGATAAGTCATCACCATAGTAATAATTGATAAGCTTACAAATTTAGCAAGACTGGCATCTAATATTGTTACCTTTCAACCCAGGGGAAGCTAATTATTATTTAAGGTACTAATCCTCATACAACAAACTTTTTCCATAATATCCAATCGAAATAAAACCAATGCTAGCCCTCGAAACATAAATTTCTATTCATTTTTCCACCATTTTTGCAGCAACCAAACAAAGACCAACTAAAAAAACAAGACCAAAGATTCATCATTCTTTCATCTTAGCTTTCAGCAACCAAACCAAGGTTTAACAAATTTCTTTTGCACTAAAAAAATATGAACTTTGAACCGTTGCAAAATACATACATATATAGAAGTTTATGTATATGTGTGTTGAATATATATATATATATATATATCACTTTCCAAATTTAAAAATAAAAATAAAACCATAATTTGTGCCTGTTATACAATTATTTGGCAAAGTTTAGCTTTTTTCTTTTATTTTTAAAATTTTTAGTCGAAGTTTAGTGGTTCTATTCATATTAGTTAATCTCTATTCCCCAGCAATATTATTTTTCCTTATTTCCCTAATTCCTTAATAAGGATTTCTTGTTCACCACTCTAGGCCAATGTTACATAGACTTGAGTATGAATATTGGGTGCACATGTGTCCAAGCATCAGATCTTCCTAAACTTAAATATTTGGATATTTTGGTCATGTACGTAAAAGTTCAGTACAGATATGTAGACACGTCTGAAATATTAAAATATCTTGTGCATTGTATCATATTTGTATGATATTCTAATATAAGATGTTGTAAATTATTATTAATATAATTTAAATTATAAGGGATTTAGGGACAAAAGGGATTTTCATCTCTCATTCATGTCAGAGGCTGGACAGTTTTCTTTACTACAAAATAGGATATTCTTCTTCTTCAAAAATTGTAAAACTTAGAATATTTTAAGCGACTATTTTAGGCATTGGACACATCCCATACCCTAAGAAGCACGGACACAGACACGTCGACAAGCAAATTTTCAAAATATGTAGAACACATGGGAGATCGTGCAAAATATATAATGTACTTATTATATGTCATATATAAACCAAACCAAACCAAGCCAAGCCAAGTCAAGCCTTAAGTCCCATCAAATGAGGTCGGCTACATGAATCCTTCTTCTGCACTTGACTCTATCCAAGACCATTCCTTAGTCAAATTAGGGAGATTCATATCTCTATTTACTACACTAGCCACGTCAATCTAGGTCTACCCCTTCCCCTAATACTATCATCTACCGTCACTGAATCGCATCTCTTCATTACTGCATCTATTGGTCTCTGTTGTATATGTCCAAACCATCTCAATCTATTCTCTCCCAACTTATCTTCTATGGGTACTACTCCTACCCATTCTCGAATATACTCATTCATAACTCTGTCTTTTCTAGTCTTATCACACATTCCCCATAGCATCCTCATCTCTACAACACTCATTTTCTCCACATGTTGTCTCTTAGTTGCCCAACTTTCTGTCCCATACGACATTGCTGGTCTAATAGTCGTTCTATTGAACTTCCCTTTTGGTCTAATGGGCACTCATTTATCACACAATACTCTAAACGTACTCCTCCAGTTAAGCCACCCCGCCTTAATTCTGTGGACCACATCCGCCCCAATCTCCCCAGTCGTTGTGATAATCGATCCTAAATAACGAAAATATTCACTCTTAGGTAGTTCTTGATTCTCAATCTTCATTTCTCCTCTATTTCCATTGTGACTATTACTAAAATTACACTCTATATACTATGTCTTAGTTCTGCTTATTCTAAATCCTTTACATTCAAGTGCTTTTCTCCAAATCTCCAACTTAGTATTAACTCCTTCTCTAGTCTCATCCACTAACACGATATCATCTGCAAAAAGCATGCATCATGGCACATCATCCTGAATATTGCCCGTCAAATTATCCATAACAAAAACAAAAAGATAAGAACTTAAGGTTGATCCTTGATGTAACCCTATAGAAATTGAAAATTCGCTCATCTCTCCAACAGGCAATCTAATAGTGATCACCACACCTTCATACATATCCATAATCACATTAATGTAACATTTTGTCACCCTTTCTTCTCTAACACCCACCATATTATATCCCGAAACACTCTATCATATACTTTCTTAATATCGATAAAAACCATATGAATGTCTCTTTTCTTTTCTTTATACCTTTTTATTACTCTCCTCAAAAGATAGATCGCTTCTATTGTTGACCTACCAGGCATAAACCCAAATTGATTGTCTGACAATTCTGTTATATCTCACAATGCATCACTCTCTCCCACACTTTCATTGTATGACACATTAACTTGATTCCTCTATAGTTATTACAATTCTAGACATCTCCTCTATTTTTATATATTGGCAGTAAAATACTCTTCCTCCACTCCTCTGGCATTTTCTTAGTCAACAAAATCTTGCTAAATAACCTAATCAACCAAACAACCCCCTTCTTACCCAAACATTTCCATGTCTCAATAGGTATATCATCTGGTCCTAAATCCTTATTCAATTTCTTCTTCTTAAATGCAAACTCTACTTCAAAGTCCCTAATCCTACGATAGAACCTATAGTCTTCGTTTTCCTTATTATTGTCTATTTTCTCCCCTTTTGACCTACCTCTATGTTCCTCATTTAACAACTTCTCAAAATAGTTCTTCTACCTCACTTTAATCTCTTCATCCTTCACCCACACGTTAACGTCCTCACCCTTGATGCACTTACCCGGATTAAAATCTATTATTTTCCTCTCTCTTATCTTAGCAAGTTTTTATATCTTCTTCTCTTCCTCCTTACTATTTAGTCTAGTGTATATGCCATATATAAGGGTAAATAATTATTATATGCCATAATATGAATATTTAAGTCAGATAATAATTTTTAAAGACTAAATGAGGAGAATAAGTATAAATTTATATTATTTTTCTTTATCATTGGATTCCAAGTTAATTTATTCAAACTTGTAATGTGTTTCATGTTTATCGAATTGTTGGAAAGTGTTCGACGAGTGTCGTGTCGTGTCAATGTCCGACATGACACAACACTTTACCTTCTTAGAAGTGTCCGTACTTTCTAGCCCATTCTTAGAAGTGTTCAGTGAACTGGGTACATTAGGAGAAGTAAGCAGTCCATGTGACACTGCTCTAGGCTAGGTTTCTTAGTTAGCACTCTTTTCTAAGACTCAAAATAAACTACTCTAGTAATAGTTAGGAATCAGTCTTAATACAATCTTCTTTTCTTCCCTGTAATTCTAGCATGGTATCAAGCCACCCTTCGGTTAAACCCTATGCATTGTGCTTAATTGGTGGGTAATGACCAACCTCTTTGTCATCTCTGCCTATTGAGCCCCCATCCATTGGATCCTCGTGTAAGTCGAAATTCACCAACTAGAACTCAGCCCCCTCAGTCGTGATCAACTTAACCCCCTCAGTCGTGATCAACTCAACCATGTTGACACTAG